>NC_140590.1:1859699126-1860426626 GCF_964204655.1 Triturus cristatus | reverse complement strand
GGAGCCCCCCGTCCTGCAAGCCAGCCGAGGGTCCAGGCACTGGGGAAGGGGGTCCACTGGGGCCCGGGGAGTCTCTCCCCGGCCTGGCTAGGGTTCGGAAGCTGGGCCCGGAGCCGGTGCTGGAGCTCCGTCCCAGGGTGCGGGAGCCCCTTGTCCCGCAAGCCAGCCGAGGGTCCGTACGCTGGGGACGGGGATCCACCAGGGCCCGGGGAGGCTCTCCCCGGCCTGGCTTGGGTTTGAAAGCTGGGCCCCGACCCGGGGCTTGTGCTCCGTCCCAGTGTCCCAGGGTGCGGGAGCCCCCCGTCCTGCAAGCCAGCCGAGGGTCTGGGCGCTGGGGAAGGGTGTCCACCGTGGCCCGGGGAGGCTCTCCCCAGCCTGGCTAGGGTTCGGAGGCTGGGCCCGGACCCGGGGCTTGTGCTCCGTCCCAGTGTCCCAGGGTGCGGGAGCCCCCCCGTCCTGCAAGCCAGCCGAGGGTCCGTGCGCTGGGGAAGGGTTCCACCGTGGCCCGGGGAGGCTCTCCCCGGCCTGGCTAGGGTTCGGAAGCTGGGCCCGGACCCGGTGCTTGTGCTCCATCCCAGTGTCCCAGGGTGCGGGAGCCCCCCGTCCTGCAAGCCAGCCGAGGGTCCGGGCGCTGGGGAAGGGTGTCCACCGTGGCCCGGGGAGGCTCTCCCCAGCCTGGCTAGGGTTCGGAAGCTGGGCCCGGACCCGGGGCTTGTGCTCCGTCCCAGTGTGCGGGAGCCCCCCGTCCTGCAAGCCAGCCGAGGGTCCGTGCGCAGGGGAAGCGTGTCCACCGTGGCCCGGGGAGGCTCTCCCCGGCCTGGCTAGGGTTCGGAAGCTGGGGCCGGACCCGGGGCTTGTGCTCCGTCCCAGTGTCCCAGGGTGCGGGAGCCCCCCGTCCTGCAAGCCAGCCGAGGGTCCGTGTGCTGGGGAAGGGTGTCCACCGGGGCCCGGGGAGGCTCTCCCCAGCCTGGCTAGGGTTCGGAAGCTGGGCCCGGACCCGGGGCTTGTGCTCCGTCCCAGTGTCCCAGGGTGCGGGAGCACCCCGTCCTGCAAGCCAGCCGAGGGTCCGGGCGCTGGGGAAGGGTGTCCACCGGGGCCTGGGGTGGCTCTCCCCAGCCTGGCTAGGGTTCGTAAGCAGGGCCCGGACCCGGGGCTTGTGCTCCGTCCCAGTGTCCCAGGGTGTGGGAGCCCCCCGTCCTGCAAGCCAGCCGAGTGTCCGGGCGCTGGGGAAGGGTGTCCACCGGGGCCCGGGGAGGCTCTCCCCAGCCTGGCTAGGGTTCGTAAGCTGGGCCCGGACCCGGGGCTTGTGCTCCGTCCCAGTGTCCCAGGGTGCGGGAGCCCCCCCGTCCTGCAAGCCAGCCGAGGGTCCGGGCACTGGGGAAGGGTGTCCACCGGGGCCCAGGGAGTCTCTCCCCGGCCTGGCTAGGGTTCTGAAGCTGGGACCGGGCCCGGGGCTCGTGCTCCGTCCGGCAAGCCCCGGGGTGCGGGAGTCCCCCGTCCTGCAAGCCAGCCGAAGGTCCGGGCGCTGGAGACAGGGGTCCACCGGGGCCCGGGGTTGCTCTCCCCGGCCTGGCTGCTTTCAGAAGCAGGGACCGGGCCGGTGAGCAGGGGTGGCTGGCTTTATCTGCTACGCTGGCAGAGCGGAATTTTCTGCCCACCCCTACCCATCATCATTGCGTGTTAATTTCATGTGTCTTTCTTTGGCTAGAGCCCATTCCCTAACGTCTCTAAGCCGTGCTGCTATAGCTGGGCTTCTCTGCCCCATCCAAGATATGTCCACTCTGCGTCTAGCCAGGACCAGCATCGGATGGAGACGTTTATATGGTATTTTCCGTATTTTGGGTTTGCGTACATGGGCAAGCAGGCCTTGAAGTGGCACTGCTCTCATATGGAGACCTGTGCTTGTGCGCACATTTTTGACCACCAGTGTCCAAAACTGTTGCAGTTCAGGGCACGCCCACTCCAGGTGTAGAATATTTGCTTCCTCTGTGGTGCACTGGAGGCACCTGCCAACAATATTATGTGCAACTTCACTGGTGTGAGGTAGGTGCGGTGTAGGAAGTGGTAATGGATCAATTGAAACCTTGCGTTGCAGAAGTCTGTGGGTGTGTGCTCGCAAATAGCCATTTTTGGCACTAGTTGTTTTTTCTTATCCTGTGCCCATGCCCCCTAGGGCTGCAGTCACCGCTTCCTCCTCCTGTGCCGGGTACCTGCAGCCTCCAGCGCCCCCTCTCCGAGCTCCTTTTTTTTTCATTGTTCCATTGGTATTGTAAATATATGACGTGCAATAACACTTTATAGAAACGCTCTTTTTAATGACCTACAATCGCCTCTCCTTTTTTTGATCACTATAATTCTTATGAAGCTCAAACTGATGTCGTCCAGGCTGCTTGTAAAAAAAACAACTGACGAATAGGAGCGCGTCTGCAGGACTTCTGGGGACCACATTTCCCAGGCGTCCTGCATCACGTGCTTGTGTTAAAGGCAGCCGATCATATGACCATGCTCTACCCAAACACACCAGACACTGGTCTGAAGTAATGCAGGCCACTGTAGCCACCAGAGTCCTCTGTACTGGTGTGGCAAAGTGGCCGGCAGATCTCCGTGCATAGGTATTGGCCAAATCTTCAGTGACTCCTTGAATTTCTTTGTTTAGCAGCCCTATTTATATCACAGGCTCCCATAGGAAGTGGGGCAATGGCCAGAGCTGCCGACTTTGGAGCTGGGGAACCAGGTTTGAGTCTCGGCATCTGCTCATTATCCTGTGATTCTGGGCAAATCACTAATTCTCCCCATGTGTTCCAAAAATGAATGCGTCCTTGTGTAACGTAACTGGTGCTCATGTAAAGCGCTCCAGTACATTCGGGTCAAGTTTGCTCTATATATAAAACTGCACAAAAAAATAAATAAAGTGTCGGAGCGCACCCGAACACCTGCAATATCTCCTTAGATGGGGCTCAGCCCTTCTCCCAGAAGAAGGCCATTGCTCACAGCCTCTCTCCAGAATCTTTCACCTCATACTTTCGACGTAGAAATTGCCAGTATTTTGACAATTGGACATTTAATCTCATTTAGGAATCTTTTTTTTTTACTTGTTCGGAAAAGTGAACAGGGGCGTATGTTTTAATTAAAGTTGTTAGTGACTTTTTGTAAGCAGTGGTCTGAAGCTTTCAAACATCTACTAAGGAACCGGGTACGTACCTTAAATAAAGGGAGGAACCCACCTTATTCAGTTTAAAGTGAAATATTGACCAATTGGGTTGGCTCTAAGAGATGACCGCTGTTCAACATCAGAGGCTTGTCATTACAACTCCATAGCTGCCGAGTAGCCCAATGTCGTGTGTGCTTCCTTAAGTCGCTCTTTTTAACTAACAGCACTTTGCAACGTTACAACAATAAAACTACAGGTCCCAGAATGAAATGAGTAGCTGTTTGCTAAAAACCAACAATGCCAAGCATCTCCCATGGCACCCAGCTATGTAGATCCCTATATAACCCAGTCCGATCTACTTTTCCCATACTGGGCTGAGAAACACTAGGGTTAAACTGGAGACCAAACACGGGAAGTAATGTCCAAAGGAGTCAGGAAATGCACTGACTGCATGGTCTTTACATACAGATTTTGTGTGTAATGAAACCTCATTGATTGTTAATTATAAAGGGGCATAGGTTTTTGACGCTCTGATTATGTTTGATCCTTGACTTAGCGTGCGCGAGTCATATAAAACAGGTATTAAATATATGAAACATTTTTATTATAGTTTTTGTCTGATGAACTGAGACACTGCAAATAGTTCTGGCCATAAAACCATTCCGATGCCAACCTCGGTCCAGGGGAGTGCGAGCATGTCATATTTTCTGGATGACCATGACCTTGTTAATGACGTCCATCAAAATACACTGTAGGTAAATAGATTTGTCATCTGGACTTAGCTGGGGCACCCTGATGAAATGTTGCTCAGACCAGACTTCTTTTGGCCTTGCAGTGTACACAGTCTTTTTCAGAGCCTCAAACGTGGGCTCAAGTGATCTTCAATTTGAACACTGGAACCTGCAAAATATGGCACCAAAAATAACTGAAATAAATGAGCCACTGCATAATAATTCCCTGCCCTAGCTCATTTCTTCCTGGTAGAGTATCCACTGGTCCAGAAGTGAAGAATTGGTATCTCAGGTCCAGTATTTGCACCCTGGTGCCCTGGTTCTGGGAGGCAGGAGACGCCAGTGGGATAAGACAGCATCTTTGAAGTGCATGGAATCTCCTGCCTTCCCTGGCTCCAGACTAGCTGCAGTGGCAATACAGGGTTGTTAGGCCCTATGTGTGAAGACAGAGCACAGGCTATTCAGGTGTAAGAGGGGCTGTGTTTCTCTCTGCCCCCTCCTCTATCCTGCCAGCAGATAGCCCATTGAGGAACACCTTATCCCTCTATCGTGTGACTGTCTAGGAGGACTACACAAAGCCCAACTGTCAGCTACACCCAGTCATGTGACCAGAGAGAGGCTACAGGCACTAAATGGCTAAGGCAAGAAAATCCCAACTTTCTAAAAGTGGAATTTTCAGAATTTCTGACTTCACCATGAGTTAGGATTTTAAATTATGTTTCTAGAAATTCCAAACATGAGCTGGTTATCTCTTCCCATTTAGAAATTACACTTATAAAATGTAGTAAGACAATTCCAATGTTATCCTATGGAAGAGATAGTCCTTGCAATAGTGAAAAACGAATTTGAGAGTGTTTCACTACCAGGACATGTAAAACTTAACAGTGCATGTTCTACTTTTTAAATACATTGCACACTGCCCTATGGGCTGTCCAGGACCTAACCTAAGAGTGACTTATATGAATTAAAAAGGAAGATTTGGGCCGGGCAAAAGGTTTACTTTGCCAGGTCGAAATGGCAGTTTAAAACTGCACACACAGGTTGCAATGGCCGGTCTGAGACATGTTTAAAGGTCCACTTAAGTGGGTGGCACAATCAGTGCTGCAGGCCCACTGGTAGCATTCTATTTACAGGCCCTGTGCACATGTAGTGCCACATTACTAGGGGCTGATAAGTAAATTAAATTTGTCAATTGGGTATTGGGCCAATGTTACCATGTTTAGAGGAGAGAGCACTTTAGCACTGGTTAGTAGTGGTAAAGTGCACAGAGTTCTAAGGCCAGCAGAAACAAATTCAGTAAAAAGTAGGAGGAGGAGGGCAAAGTCTAGCAATGACCCTACAGAGAGGGCCAGGGCCAACAATACGTTTCCCAAAGGGCAACTGTCAAACATAAAGTCACAGACATGTACAAAATAACAGTTGGCAAAGCAACATACGCCTCTCCTTAAATGATTTAACTAGGATTATCAACAGGCAAAACATCTATCCCATGGTTTTTCAGAGGGAGTAAGCAACAGGAAGAAACCTTGCTTAATACAGTAATCTGCAAAATTCATCAAACTAAATGCTTGTCTATGGGCTTTTAGGCAGCGTAAATATACATCCACCCCTGCCATCAGACATAGCATTTCCAAATGTGCAATCATGCCTACATCCTTTATCAAAATAGCTTTATATCGGCACTAGGCCATAAAAGCAGTAGAAATAGCAAAAGTACATACATTGTATAACAGAGAATACAAATGTTGACTGTAAAAGCTATACATAGATTCTTGTATGAAAGAGCATATTCACAGCTAGCAATGCTTGATGATGAGCCAAAGTCTAAATACATCACTGCTGGCCTGTGGTCTATAAAATGCAATCCTATATTCAAATCTTATTGCGTACAAACAGAGACCACAAAAGAGACAATCTAAAAAGCTAAAATAAGATATGCTGTAAAATGTTTTGACTATAAATAAAGATATTACTGTATTCTTGCATGAAAGACACGGCATCGCAGCATACATAGAAATGCAAACTTTAATTTATGCTCAAACTCGAAATAGGTCATTGTGGCTCTGTAGTTAAAAGAAAGAAAAAGAAGCAATTCATATGTTGTACAAACAGAGCCATAACAGTGAGACAACCTAAAAAAATCTAAAAAAAGAGACATAAAAGATAAGCATAAGAATTGAAATTGCAACCAAATCAGTGAAACTTCAATGTATTATAGGGTGAGAAGCCTAATTCGTAATAGCCAGAATCGGCCAAGAAACCTGGCAATGGAGCAAGCGTCCAAGGGACGGGTAGCCCACCTTAAGATTCTCAGTGCGGTAGAGCTGTCCCCTGTAGCTTGCAAAGTGGTTTGATCCATCTCTGGCGTAGACTAGCATAGCACTGTCAAACAAACGGTACATGTGCTATTGTTTCTATTGAGGATTGGCATGCCGGGCATGACAGGTCACTATTTGAGGCCCATTTATTGGTGAATAATTTTAGTAGGAGTGTGCCTACCCTGAATTGAAAATAGTTTCCTATCAATTGGCAGGGTAATAATATCCCACCAGGGTTCAAGGAGACTGCAGCTCTTAAATTCAAAGAACGCCCAGGCCAATGAGGAGCCTTCTCCGTCCCAAAGCTCATAATGGGTGATCCAGGACTAGTGGTTCTTTTCAACAACTCTGCTGAGGGAGTTGGGAGGCAAGACAGGTTTTCCCATAGTTCCTTCATTCCTGTGGCCAATATATCTTTTTTCGGTCTTGCCTAGCGTTGCAGCGCACATGCGCTTCTCGCTCTGCGAGGGCTATTGTGATCGAGATTTCAGAAGGGGACTTGAAGCCCCGCCCATCATTTTCATTGGGTCGCGTTAGCGTTTATGCTAAACACTGGCTTCCCATTGAAAAAGATGCATCTTGGTTACCGCCCTGTCTCCCTTTTGGACGGCCCATCCGGACTGGGTCGTTAGCTTCACGGCTGTCGTGAAGGAATTTCTTATCTCAAGGGGGCGTGTAAGTGTGAACACATCTGTTTCACACATATTTGTTAAAGGCAGCTGCGTGTTTATTTTTGCATCGCACTTTCACTTAAAGTGAAAGCGCGATGCAAATATAAACACGCTGCTGCCTTTCCGCAATGGCGAGCGCTTGTGTTGTATTGACTCTGCTCAGCCTCTCTCTCACAACTGGACGCTGTAACTTCTTATGATCGGTGAACGCTGTGCAATTGCGTGGTTTTCAGTTGTCAGAACGAGCAACGTTCCCCTGTTACACGATTTGAGTTTTTTAGGGCGCTCGGGAACTCATATGTATGTCAAAGCGCCTCGCGACCTTGCCCAGTGGTAGGAAGCGCTGTATAAATAATGAAAGTATGGTCGCTATTTAAGCACGCAGGAAACGCTTTGGGCATAGTAAGGGTGGTATACAAATATAGCTCTGCCCAAAACCCTGACGCACTTACATCACCTGCCTACTTTAATTTTTTTGCACTGAACAGCACTTGTCATTGCACTGTTTCTCTGCGCTACCTCATTCCTTTGTGCGCCACATCAGACACCTCATTCTTCGATACACACCGGTGGCAGTGCTGCGTGTTGTGGTGTGCAGGGCACTATTCTTCCCCTGCACTAATATCTCCCTTGTTTTGCACCCAAAATGTCCCCTTGGCCTGCACTGCATACAGCCTTTTCGCCCTGTTTGTAGTCGTTTGTCGACATGTACTTTCGGGCCACGCACCCTCTTCCCCCGATACCCCGCATCGTCGGGTGCAGAGCACAGCCCCCACTCCTGCAGCAAGGATCCACGTGTCCGGAGTTAAACACTACCAGCCAGCCCCAGGGCTGCTCACCCTCTGCCCCGCATATCAGACACTGCACTTAGAAATACCTCCAAGGGATCTACCAGCTAGGGGAGCCTTCTGAAGTCACCCCAATAAGCCAGTAGGGCTGGAGAAAATGCAGTGAAGCGTAGGGTGCCTTCGCAGGAAATCTGCTAATTTCTCTGCAGGCCAGATTGCATGTGTCTGGTCCTAACGCCACACAGGTTTCACGTTGGTCATTTTTTGTATATGCATCTGTGCTCACTTCTGCCTCCCTGTAGCTTCTCTTGTATAGCCACGCATGGATTTCCTAGTATGACATTCCCTGTTCAGCACAGCTCGAAATGGAAATGTATAAGTTCAGGTACTCACTATTTAGAGTTCCTACTTGTTTCTGAACAGTGCCGGTATTCTCCCATTAAATGTACTGCAGTAGTGCAGAGATGTGCAGGTACTCTCCATTTTAAATTAAAGAAGTGCAGGTAGTCAGTACCTTGCCCATTTAAAGCACTGCTTTTCCTGGGAATTGGCACCCTAGACTGAAGATGAACTGAGCGCCCAGTAATATTCTGTCCTGCTCAGTGTCCGCTAGAGGGCGCGCACGATCCAAACAGTATTTCTGTTGGCTCTCAGCAGACTTCTTAAGTGCAAACGTCTCCTTGTGCATGGCAGCCACTGAGGACTGTACAGGCACACCCAATGCTGACACAGAAAGAAGGGTCAATTACACTGGGGCAAAAAGGAGCTTTATAGATTCCCCTCCGCCCTCACATATACTTATGTTTGAAAAAGTAAATTTTGCAAACTGCGTATCAATCGGACCTTCTTTATACCAACTTATTTGCATCAAGGCAAAAGGCATTATCATTTACAATGCCAATAGCTCAAACTTGTCTAAATGCAATGCAATAGGTCTGGCATTTACAAGAGTTTAAGCTATTGGCATTGTAAATGACATTGACTTTTATTTATGTTTTAAAAAAGAAAAACAAAAAGAAAAGCATTGTCATTTACAATGTCAATAGCTCAAAATAATGTAAATGCGAGACCTATTGCATTGCAAATGCTTGTTTAATTTGCTGGAGCCATTTTATTTTGTTATACTAGTCTGCATCCATCACATCCTTTAGGGTGTCTGCGTGGTGAGCCAGTTCAAGTGTTGCCCATAGCCTTTGCCAAAATAGTAATGGGTGCAGCCTTATTTTACTAAATAATGTCTTTCTACCCATGTCATACAGCAGGCATTTAAACAGAGTCCTGGGGGAAGGCACACCAGACTTCTCAAACATTTGTTCTCAGAATTAGTTAGAGAGAAGATGTTTGAGCACCCCCATAACTCTGAGGCATATACGTTTTTTGACTTACCTCTTCTTCTCTATCCAGGGTGCTTGATGTGGGCTCTTCTGTTCGTTCCATAAAAGGCCAAATAGATTTGAGAAACTCCAATGCAAGATGTTTGTCCTCGCATAGAACTAGACTTGGTAATGACCAAGATTGAAAAGCATAAACTTGAAGCAGGTAACAAACACTTTTTGAAGTTTATTGCTGTATTAGTATAGCTGGCACATTTGTTTTCTTCTTTTTTTTTAACTTTCTTTTTCATTTTATCTGAATGGAATAACCAACATTACAGCATACGAAGGTTCGTGGGCACATTAACCACATCCTTTATCCAGGCTGGTCTCAGCTTCAAGGTCCTGGAACAATCATATAGTTAACAGTGAGGGATATTTCATGCAGTACATCATAATGGACAGCTAGCATTGAGGTCGGCATTCTTTGCCCCCCCCCCTGATTTTCAACGTAGCATGTTCCACTCCCGCTGGTCGTGGTGTCGCTCAGCTCATTCCCTCCCTCCCCTGATGTGAGAGCAGAGTTACACAGCTCTCGCCATTCCATAAGGTCTGCCTGTAACCCATCATCTCCAGACCGCCCTTACCACCTCCCCGGTCCTAATGACCCCGGACTTTTCCAAACCGTTCATGCTCCAAACAGATGCCTCGGGGGTGGGGATCGGAGCGGTGCTCTCACAGACAGATGAAGAGGGAGAGGAGCGACCACTTCTTTATCTGAGCCGTAAACTCTTCCAGAGGGAACAGGCATACTCAACGGTTGAAAAAGAATGTCTGGCAGTGAAGTGGGGGGTGGAGAAGCTTAGGTATTATCTGGAAGGCAGACCTTTCATCCTTTACACCGACCATGCCCCCCTCACCTGGTTACAACGCAACCGGGGTCATAATGAACGTATCCTGCATTGGTTTCTGGCTCTACAGCCCTACCAAATTGAAGTCCGTCATCGGAAGGGGACATTACAAGGGAATGCTGACTACCTCTCCCGTTATCCTTATTCCCCCGATCGGGGTATTCCAGGGGGGGGGGGGAATTGTCACAGGATCGCTACCGAGGAAGGTCGGGGTGGAGACATTAACGATTCTTCGTTTCCACCCCGACCACAGGACGCTAACGGCTCCTTTAACCAGGACTGGAGCTTTAAGGAGGCGGGATGGGCGGGTCCAGCGTCATTGGCCGTGGACCAATCAGAAGACTGTCTCGACTGTAAAGCTCACCCGGAAGAGGACAGGGGTGCGAAAGCCGGAGGAAGGAGCGGAGGAGAAGAGCGAGAGCGTGAGGACGAGGTGGTTGACGGAGGTGAAGAGAGGAGAGCGAGGATCGGTGGAGAGGCGGAGAACGCTGAAGAGAGGAGAGCGAGGATCGGTGGAGCGGCGGAGAACGCCAAAGAGAGGAGAGCGAGGGACGGTGACCGGACGGAGGAGGGCAGAGTCGGAGGGAGGATCCGAGAGCCAGGAGGCCAACGTCAACGCGAGTCGCCCCGCCACGTTCCTGGAGGAGCGTGGCTGGGAAAGGTACGGGACCGAGTCCTGGGGTTTGCCTTTACACGGGGAGGGACTAGGGGAGGGACTAGCTAGTGGGAGTCGGGGAGGTCACGGGGGTGTGAGTGTACTTTTTGAGGAAGTTCTTGTTTCTCCTTTCTCCCCTCACACTCCTCTACGAGTATTCATGGTCTTTTTTTGAGGTGAATATAGCGCGGTGACAGCCCCGGTGTTCCCACACTCCCTTAGTCCTTCTCCCTTCTAATTCAAAGCTCCTCATCTCACCCGTATGTCTTTTTGTTGTTTTGTTCCCTTCACACGTAAACGGCCCTGAGAGAGTTGGAGGGGGAGCCGGAAGTCGTAAAGAGACGCTGTGGGAGAGGAGGAAGACCGGGAAGGCGTTACAGTAGATGGTTTCACATGGTTATACCTCTAACCTAATAAAAACTCAAAACTACCGAGAACCTTGTGTATAGTGGCTCTTTCTCCCTAGGGGGTCACACTACGACAAGTGGCGAGCCAGATAGGAGCCTAAAAGAACCCCGTCCGATACAGGATGGAGGCCCTGATCCACCAAATGAAGGAAGGCCAGGCGAAACTAGAATGGGCCGTAGAAAAAACCTCTAGCCAGGCGGAGGCCAATCGCGCAGTTTACACATCCGCCTTACAAAACCAAGCAGAAACCATGATAAAGCTGGCTGAAGGACATGCACAACTGCTAGCCACGTTGGGACAGGGTAGGGCCAGCAACCCACCTGGGACCGTAGTCCCTTTACAAAAACTTGTACCCGGAGACGACCCATTGGCGTTTTTTCTGAATTTTGAAAGAGCCGCGAGGGCGAGTGTTTGGCCAGGAGAACGATGGCCCTTCTACCTAGCACCTCTCTTGACCGGTGAAGCCCAAGCGGCCTATCAAATGGTAAACAAAGACGGGACTTCCACCTATACCTTAGTGAAGCAGTACATCCTAGACCGGCTGGGAGTAGACGATGAAACGCATCGCCTGCGCTTCCGTGAGGAGAGGGGAGTACCGGGAGAATTGCCAAAGACCTTGTTTTACAAACTAAAAGGGGCAGCAGAGTTATGGCTTAAACCCCAAGAAGGCAATTTAGAGGATGTGATGAACAAGATTTACCTGGAGCAGTTTTTGGAAGCCCTCCCATATGCAACCCAGCGCTGGCTCCGACAACATGCCGGGTTAACCCTAGATCAAGCCATCGAGATGGCAACCTCCTTTGCCCGGGCTCAAGGACGACCCCCCCGTCAGGGAACCAGAAAAGAACAACCGGAGTGGTGTCTCTGGAAAACCCGAACGGAAGTTATTGAAACCCTTACCACCCCCTCCCCGTGCGGCTCGTGTGAGTCCTGGGGGAAGGCACACCAGACTTCTCAAACATTTGTTCTCAGAATTAGTTAGAGAGAAGATGTTTGAGCACCCCCATAACTCTGAGGCATATACGTTTTTTGACTTACCTCTTCTTCTCTATCCAGGGTGCTTGATGTGGGCTCTTCTGTTCGTTCCATAAAAGGCCAAATAGATTTGAGAAACTCCAATGCAAGATGTTTGTCCTCGCATAGAACTAGACTTGGTAATGACCAAGATTGAAAAGCATAAACTTGAAGCAGGTAACAAACACTTTTTGAAGTTTATTGCTGTATTAGTATAGCTGGCACATTTGTTTTCTTCTTTTTTTTTAACTTTCTTTTTCATTTTATCTGAATGGAATAACCAACATTACAGCATACGAAGGTTCGTGGGCACATTAACCACATCCTTTATCCAGGCTGGTCTCAGCTTCAAGGTCCTGGAACAATCATATAGTTAACAGTGAGGGATATTTCATGCAGTACATCATAATGGACAGCTAGCATTGAGGTCGGCATTCTTTGCCCCCCCCCCTGATTTTCAACGTAGCATGTTCCACTCCCGCTGGTCGTGGTGTCGCTCAGCTCATTCCCTCCCTCCCCTGATGTGAGAGCAGAGTTACACAGCTCTCGCCATTCCATAAGGTCTGCCTGTAACCCATCATCTCCAGACCGCCCTTACCACCTCCCCGGTCCTAATGACCCCGGACTTTTCCAAACCGTTCATGCTCCAAACAGATGCCTCGGGGGTGGGGATCGGAGCGGTGCTCTCACAGACAGATGAAGAGGGAGAGGAGCGACCACTTCTTTATCTGAGCCGTAAACTCTTCCAGAGGGAACAGGCATACTCAACGGTTGAAAAAGAATGTCTGGCAGTGAAGTGGGGGGTGGAGAAGCTTAGGTATTATCTGGAAGGCAGACCTTTCATCCTTTACACCGACCATGCCCCCCTCACCTGGTTACAACGCAACCGGGGTCATAATGAACGTATCCTGCATTGGTTTCTGGCTCTACAGCCCTACCAAATTGAAGTCCGTCATCGGAAGGGGACATTACAAGGGAATGCTGACTACCTCTCCCGTTATCCTTATTCCCCCGATCGGGGTATTCCAGGGGGGGGGGGGGGGAATTGTCACAGGATCGCTACCGAGGAAGGTCGGGGTGGAGACATTAACGATTCTTCGTTTCCACCCCGACCACAGGACGCTAACGGCTCCTTTAACCAGGACTGGAGCTTTAAGGAGGCGGGATGGGCGGGTCCAGCGTCATTGGCCGTGGACCAATCAGAAGACTGTCTCGACTGTAAAGCTCACCCGGAAGAGGACAGGGGTGCGAAAGCCGGAGGAAGGAGCGGAGGAGAAGAGCGAGAGCGTGAGGACGAGGTGGTTGACGGAGGTGAAGAGAGGAGAGCGAGGATCGGTGGAGAGGCGGAGAACGCTGAAGAGAGGAGAGCGAGGATCGGTGGAGCGGCGGAGAACGCCAAAGAGAGGAGAGCGAGGGACGGTGACCGGACGGAGGAGGGCAGAGTCGGAGGGAGGATCCGAGAGCCAGGAGGCCAACGTCAACGCGAGTCGCCCCGCCACGTTCCTGGAGGAGCGTGGCTGGGAAAGGTACGGGACCGAGTCCTGGGGTTTGCCTTTACACGGGGAGGGACTAGGGGAGGGACTAGCTAGTGGGAGTCGGGGAGGTCACGGGGGTGTGAGTGTACTTTTTGAGGAAGTTCTTGTTTCTCCTTTCTCCCCTCACACTCCTCTACGAGTATTCATGGTCTTTTTTTGAGGTGAATATAGCGCGGTGACAGCCCCGGTGTTCCCACACTCCCTTAGTCCTTCTCCCTTCTAATTCAAAGCTCCTCATCTCACCCGTATGTCTTTTTGTTGTTTTGTTCCCTTCACACGTAAACGGCCCTGAGAGAGTTGGAGGGGGAGCCGGAAGTCGTAAAGAGACGCTGTGGGAGAGGAGGAAGACCGGGAAGGCGTTACAGTAGATGGTTTCACATGGTTATACCTCTAACCTAATAAAAACTCAAAACTACCGAGAACCTTGTGTATAGTGGCTCTTTCTCCCTAGGGGGTCACACTACGACAAGTGGCGAGCCAGATAGGAGCCTAAAAGAACCCCGTCCGATACAGGATGGAGGCCCTGATCCACCAAATGAAGGAAGGCCAGGCGAAACTAGAATGGGCCGTAGAAAAAACCTCTAGCCAGGCGGAGGCCAATCGCGCAGTTTACACATCCGCCTTACAAAACCAAGCAGAAACCATGATAAAGCTGGCTGAAGGACATGCACAACTGCTAGCCACGTTGGGACAGGGTAGGGCCAGCAACCCACCTGGGACCGTAGTCCCTTTACAAAAACTTGTACCCGGAGACGACCCATTGGCGTTTTTTCTGAATTTTGAAAGAGCCGCGAGGGCGAGTGTTTGGCCAGGAGAACGATGGCCCTTCTACCTAGCACCTCTCTTGACCGGTGAAGCCCAAGCGGCCTATCAAATGGTAAACAAAGACGGGACTTCCACCTATACCTTAGTGAAGCAGTACATCCTAGACCGGCTGGGAGTAGACGATGAAACGCATCGCCTGCGCTTCCGTGAGGAGAGGGGAGTACCGGGAGAATTGCCAAAGACCTTGTTTTACAAACTAAAAGGGGCAGCAGAGTTATGGCTTAAACCCCAAGAAGGCAATTTAGAGGATGTGATGAACAAGATTTACCTGGAGCAGTTTTTGGAAGCCCTCCCATATGCAACCCAGCGCTGGCTCCGACAACATGCCGGGTTAACCCTAGATCAAGCCATCGAGATGGCAACCTCCTTTGCCCGGGCTCAAGGACGACCCCCCCGTCAGGGAACCAGAAAAGAACAACCGGAGTGGTGTCTCTGGAAAACCCGAACGGAAGTTATTGAAACCCTTACCACCCCCTCCCCGTGCGGCTCGTGTGGACAGCCCGGCTTACTCCGGGACCCAATGTTACGATTGTGGGGAGTGGGGGTAGACAGCCCGATATTGTCGGAAGAAACGGGAAAGAGAAGAAGAACCGATGGATGTGAGCTATGTACCCCGGTCTATCCTCTTCACCCAAGAAACCGGGCCTGTCTTCTACGTAAGTGTACACCTTAACGGGAGAATAATAAGGGCTCTCCTGGACTCAGGCTGCAAGCACTCCGTCGTAAGACAAGAATTGATAAGTCCTTCTTGCCTTATACCCGGTAGAACAGTCCATATTAGATGTATCCACGGGGATGTGAAGGAGTACCCAATAGCCAAACTGACCCTGGGGACCGACTTCGGAGTGCAGTCAGAAGTGGTAGTGGGGGTTTTAGAATTTCTTCCCGAACAACTAATCATAGAGATAGACAATCCCTGTTTCGCTCCAATGCTGCAAGACGCTCTGAGATCTCCCAACCATGATGTTTTCCTTACCCCTGAACCCTGGGCAAGAGACAATCATTTTCGTACCGCCCAACTGAACGATGCCAGTCTCACTCATGCCTGGCAGAAAGCTCGAGAGCCCCGGGACCCTCAAGACAGGGTCTATCCCACGTTTATCGAACACAATGGACTACTTTATCGATTAGCTAAACGGGAAGCGGTACCCCAACTGTTGGTCCCTACAGGGTTCCAGGACCAAATCCTTTTCTTTGCACACGCACATCTGCTGGCTGGTCATTCAGGAGCGGAGAAAACAGGGCAGTCTATTTTACAGCATTTTTTTTGGCCAGGGGTTTATGCCCAAATCCACAAATACTGCCAAGAATGTCAGGTGTGTCAACGTCGCAATCCTTACATCCCTCCTCCCGTCCCCTTACAACCCCTACCCATTATTGGGACTCCCTTCGATAGACTAGGTATGGACATAATAGGGCCCTTACCCAAATCAGGGCGTGGACACCAATATGCCTTAGTGGTCCTAGATTATGCTACACGTTATCCGGAAGCCTTCCCCCTCAGGGCTGCTACCTCCAGTGCTATCACCCAAAACTTGGTAGAGGTGTTTTCCCGAATGGGGTTCCCTCGAGAAATTATCACCGATCAGGGAACCCCTTTCGTCTCTAGATTAATGAAACAAGTGTGCGACCAATTGAATATAAAACATATAAAAACATCGGTTTATCATCCTCAGACAGACGGGTTGGTAGAACGTTACAACGGCAGCCTTAAGCTTACGCTAAAGAAACTCCTGTCTGGGGAT
Organism: Triturus cristatus; assembly: GCF_964204655.1. Lineage (NCBI taxonomy): Eukaryota > Metazoa > Chordata > Amphibia > Caudata > Salamandridae > Triturus > Triturus cristatus. Next base: position 1,860,410,561 of record NC_140590.1, on the reverse strand, counting down.
GGTAAACATTGGGACCAACTACTTCCACTAGCCCTGTTTGTCTTACATAGCCAAAACCAAGCCAGCTTAGGGGCATCTCCCTTTGAATTACTCTTTGGCCGTAAACCCAGAACCCTGCTTGAAATCACTAAGGACAGTTGGGAAAGGGAGGGACTACAAGAAGCCGAAGCCCTCCTCGACTATACCCAGCAACTGCAAACTAGATTACATAAGCTACGCTCTTTGGCTCAGAATCAGTTAGCCGTGAGTCAAGTCAGGCTGAAAACCTTCTTCGACAAGGGAACTAAGTGGAGAGAATTAGACGTAGGGGATGGGGCACTGGTGTTATTACCTACCTCTTCCCACAAGCTAAAAAACGAATGGCAAGGTCCATTTCAGGTTCTCCGGAAGGTAGGAAAAACCACCTACATCCTACAGCTCTCAAGAAAGAAAACCCAAATGTATCATATTAATATCTTGAAAAAGTGGTTAGGACCCCTCCGGAAACAACCCATACGGTGTCGGTGGCCTCTTACATACCCCACACCGTCAATGAGACTCCCATAAATCCTGATCTAACGACCTCACAAAGGGAACAGGTCCACGCTCTCTTGTTAAATTACTTGGATATCTTCTCTGATCAGCCTGGGAGAACCCATCTTGCAGAACACACGATCTCAACTCCTCCAGGAGTTGTAGTAAAACAAAAGCCCTATCGGATACCCGAAGCCTGAAGGGTGGCTTTTCAAGAGGAAGTATCCCGCATGTTAAAAGCTCGGGTAATCGTCCCTTCCCATAGCAACTGGTGCTCTCCCGTGGTCCTAGTGCCAAAACCGGATGGCAGCATCCGATTTTGTATAGACTTCAGAGCCGTAAACCGGGTGTCCAAACAGGACGCCTACCCCCTCCCTCGAGTGGACGAACTCGTTGAACGCCTTGGTGAGGCCCGTTACATAACGACCATAGACCTCACTAAGGGGTACTGGCAGATCCCCCTGTCCCCCAAAGATCAAGAGAAAACCGCCTTTTCCACCCCTTCGGGTCACTACCATTTCACGGTACTCCCTTTTGGCTTACATGGAGCCCCCGCCACTTTTCAGAGAGCCATGGATACTCTCTTGGCTCCCCATCTACGATACGTCGCAGCTTATTTGGACGATATCGTAGTCTTTAGCAAAACCTGGGAAGACCATTTAATACACCTGGGAGACATCTGTAACAGTCTTAGACATGCCTCTCTTCTTGTTAACGCAAAAAAATCGAGAATAGCTTTCCAGAAGGTCAGGTACCTTGGGTATCTCTTGGGAGACGGTCATATCGCCCCACAATCAGAGAAAGTGGCCGCTATATTAGCCGTCCCGTATCCCCAGACTAAACGGGATCTACGAGCCTTTTTGGGGTTGGTAGGGTACTACCATAGGTTCATCGCCCAGTTTGCTGATTTAGCTGGTCCCCTTACCGATCTCCTGAAGAAAACACATCCCTCGCCCCGGTTGCGGGCCCCCACAGAGCAGGAAGAAAGGGCTTTTCGGGCCCTCCAGACCGCCCTTACCACCTCCCCGGTCCTAATGACCCCGGACTTTTCCGAACCGTTCATGCTCCAAACAGATGCCTCGGGGGTGGGGATCGGAGCGGTGCTCTCACAGACAGATGAAGAGGGAGAGGAGCGACCACTTCTTTATCTGAGCCGTAAACTCTTCCAGAGGGAACAGGCATACTCAACGGTTGAAAAAGAATGTCTGGCAGTGAAGTGGGGGGTGGAGAAGCTTAGGTATTATCTGGAAGGCAGACCTTTCATCCTTTACACCGACCATGCCCCCCTCACCTGGTTACAACGCAACCGGGGTCATAATGAACGTATCCTGCATTGGTTTCTGGCTCTACAGCCCTACCAAATTGAAGTCCGTCATCGGAAGGGGACATTACAAGGGAATGCTGACTACCTCTCCCGTTATCCTTATTCCCCCGATCGGGGTATTCCAGGGGGGGGGGGGAATTGTCACAGGGTCGCTACCGAGGAAGGTCGGGGTGGAGACATTAACGATTCTTCGTTTCCACCCCGACCACAGGACGCTAACGGCTCCTTTAACCAGGACTGGAGCTTTAAGGAGGCGGGATGGGCGGGTCCAGCGTCGTTGGCCGTGGACCAATCAGAAGACTGTCTCGACTGTAAAGCTCACCCGGAAGAGGACAGGGGTGCGAAAGCCGGAGGAAGGAGCGGAGGAGAAGAGCGAGAGCGTGAGGACAAGGTGGTTGACGGAGGTGAAGAGAGGAGAGCGAGGATCGGTGGAGAGGCGGAGAACGCTGAAGAGAGGAGAGCGAGGATCGGTGGAGCGGCAGAGAACGCCAAAGAGAGGAGAGCGAGGGACGGTGACCGGATGGAGGAGGGCAGAGTCGGAGGGAGGATCCGAGAGCCAGGAGGCCAACGTCAACGCGAGTCGCCCCGCCACGTTCCTGGAGGAGCGTGGCTGGGAAAGGTACGGGACCGAGTCCTGGGGTTTGCCTTTACACGGGGAGGGACTAGGGGAGGGACTAACTAGTGGGAGTCGGGGAGGTCACGGGGGTGTGAGTGTACTTTTTGAGGAAGTTCTTGTTTCTCCTTTCTCCCCTCACACTCCTCTATGAGTATTCATTGTCTTTTTTTGAGGTGAATATAACGCGGTGACAGCCCCGGTGTTCCCACACTCCCTTAGTCCTTCTCCCTTCTAATTCAAAGCTCCTCATCTCACCCGTATGTCTTTTTGTTGTTTTGTTCCCTTCACACGTAAACGGCCCTGAGAGAGTTGGAGGGGGAGCCGGAAGTCATAAAGAGACGCTGTGGGAGAGGAGGAAGACCGGGAAGGCGTTACAGTAGATGGTTTCACATGGTTATACCTCTAACCTAATAAAAACTCGAAACTACCGAGAACCTTGTGTATAGTGGCTCTTTCTCCCTAGGGGGTCACACTACGACACATACGTAGCACCAATGTTGGGGCAGGGGTTTCTTACCTGCAGAGGATCCGGGCCAGTAAGCGCCCTGACTTATCCCCCTCTCTGTGTAGACACTGTCGAAATTGGCTAAGGATGTACTTGTGTAGCCTGTCCCATATATCTCTTATGCATGTACGTATTTCCCATTCCCTGTTTAGATGGATCCCTGACAAAATATCAATGTAAAAAATATCAATGACAAAAAGATCGATGGAAAAATATAGAATGCCAACATATCGACTCCCTATACTTAAACAGGTAAGTACAAAAATATTGAAGTAAAAAATATATAATTTAAATTATATGAAAATAAAATATATACATTTACCAATAATTAAAAATTTAAAAATAACCATTTTATAATGAATTCAAACATTTAACTATTAAAAAAAAAAAGTCACGTACATTTCGCAAAACAATAAATACAACAGAAGGGGGGCGCTAGGTGGCGCACAGCGGAATGGCTGCCTTTGGGTGAAGCTCCCGCAGCCCGGCGACGAAATCCTCCATAATCCTGCCTGAAAGTCGTCTTTTGCTGCCTGCACGGACCTGCGTGGACGGCCCGACATCCCTACTGCAGCCTGAGCGCTATTTCATCCTTTGTGGCCCGGTGATATCGGACTGGGGAGCCGCTGCGGACCGCGCCGGCTGTGGCGGACGTCCCGCTGGAGCAGAGGCCGGGGGGCTGCCGCAGCGAGAGGCCGGTGCTTCCCACGTGGACGTTAGGCCTCGCCTCCGGATCCGGAGCCCCGGGCGGCGGCCCTGCGGCGCGACTGCGGGGATCGTTGTGTGCCATACTGGATACCCCTGACCGGGGACGAGAGGACGGTCTAGGTGGTAGCGGGGTGCCCGGCGGGCGCTGGCGCTGGTGAAGGGTGCGACCGGCTGATGTCGCGGCCGCGGCGGCCGCCTTCCCTGCCCTCAACTGATCCTTGCTGCGGCGCGGTGCTGCCTTGCTCGCCTCGACTTGTGAGGATCTCTCGCCTCCCCCGCTGATGCCTGGCTGCCTGCCCACTGGGTGCGATTGACGGACCGACGGATCGGCGGAGGAACGGGGCCCGGAGGGACTGCCTGCCTGGTGTACTGATCGCTGGCCCTCCTGCGCCGGTGCCTGCATTGTGGAGCCCGCGCTGGGGAGTGACGGGTCTGCGAAGGGAGCCATTGGCCTGGAGGCGCTGGACAGAGGTGCATGCCCTCTCCCCCTGACTGGCGAGTCGCGGTTGCGGTGCCTACCTGTGGGGCTCGCCTTGGGTCCTTCCTCCCCCCGCCTGCCTGGCTCTTATTTACTGGCGATCCGCGCAGGGGTCGCCCCGGACGCACAAGTGAGGAGCTGCCTGCTGCAGAGGTGAGGGGTATGCTTGGGTGATCGCGATCGGTCTCCGGAGCGGAGGTTGGTACTCAGCGGGGTCCCTCATAGCAGGTGGAGGGGGTCGAATTGTGGGATTGTGGATGATCCTGTGACCCGCTGCACGGTCTGGAGGTTTCCCCCCTCCCCTGCAATGCCGCACTCCCCCCTTTGCTTCTTGCCCTCGTGGCCTGACCTGCGGCCCGGCTCGCCCGGACGCGCCCTCGATCCTGCTGTGGGCAGCTTGGCAGCGCCGCCATGGGGAAGCCGGACAGTCGTCAGCCTCGCCTCACTTTCAAGCCCAAGAAGCCGACCAGGTCGCAGCCGGAGGCCGCTGCGGGGGGGTCGACGTCGGTGGAGGCCCCACCGGGGGAGGATGTCAAGTCCATACTGCTGGATATGCGGCAAAGTCTAGCGACCATAGTGGACAAAATGGACTCCATGCAGTCCCGCATGGTCTCGATTGTGCATAAGGTTGACAGCCATGGCGAACGCCTCACAGAGACGGAGAGGCGTATCTCAGACACCGAAGATCGCACATCGGAACTGTCTGCCACTGTGGCGCGCATGGACAAAGTCCTACACGTAATAGCAGCCAAAAATGAGGAATTGGAAGCGCGTAGTCGGAGGAACAATATTCGTTTAATTGGCATTCCAGAATCGACCCACACGGGCAAGATGGAGGACTATGTGGAGGGTCTCCTGCGAGAGGTGGGGGGCACGGACTCCCTATCTCCTCAGTTCATCGTCGAAAGGGCGCACAGATCTCTGGCCCTGCGGCCGCCGCCGGGGGCTCCCCCCCGCCCTATTATCGCACGCTTGCTGAACTTCCGTGACCGAGATGTCGCGTTTCGGACGGCGAGGGAGAAGAAGACCCTATCCTACGGCGGCACAGCTTTCACTATATTCCCAGACTTCACCCCGGTGGTTCAGGAGGAGCGGAAGAAATTCGTCCAGGTCAAGCACAAACTGCGAGCTGCACAAATTGACTATGCGCTTCTTTACCCGGCCCGCCTGCGCATCACTCATCAAGGGAAACAAATCTTTTGCACTAAACCCCAACAGGCGGAGGATTTCTTGAAGCGAATCAAGAAACGTGACCTGGACTGCCCCTCTTCGCCGGCATCAGGATGATGGTGCTGGATCGTTGTCCTGTCGACTCTGAGACTGTTGCTTGTCACCTGGTAAGGTGTTGCACGTGTCTGCCATTGTGGCACTTGATATGGGGACCCATGGACCTAGCTGTGTTAACTGTGAGGGGATGTTATCGGAGTTCAGCACTTCTTTAGCTTGCACCAGACTCTCAGGACTCTTTCGTTTCGCTGGGCGCCCTTTGTCCATGGAGAGGGCTCGGCCCCTGGCTGGGCGCACTCTTCTGGGTCGAGGGGTTACTGTGTCTTCACCTAGACTGTCCTCCCAAGGGTATTACCCACTTGACTTTAAGTTTACATGTTGCTCCCATATGGCACTTGCTATAGAGGGGGTTTGTTTCGGGGTGGGGGGGAGGGGGACTGTCCAGATAGCATGTTTGGGGTGCTGCTGTGGGATTGGGAGTTGGGGATTTGTTAAGTATGCTAGTTTTGAATGGTATGTGGCGATGTTGGCATTGTCTTCTTCACATTGTTCGGGGGCGGTGGTTGCATTGTGTTGCTGTATTTGAGTCTTCTTTTTTTCCATGAGTGATCCACAGACACGTAGGGACTTTACTGGGCAGCTTAACTTTTTGACCTGGAAGACCATAGAAAGCGTAGACACGTCCTGGCATACCTGGATAGGCATCACATAGGGGTAGCCTTCCTTCAGGAGACGCACCAGGAGACGCACCTGGACCCCTCCCGGCCAGTGTTGTTTGCGTCACGTTGGGCTGTGCACCGTACCTTCTCCTCTTACTCCACCTATTCGCGTGGGGTGGCCATCCTCATTAGGAAACATACCCCTTTTGTGCACATGGGCGAACGGATAGATCGAGAGGGCAGGTATTGTGTTGTCTGGGGACGCATGGGCGTGGACACGCTCACTTTGGCGTGCTATTATGGTCCCAACACAGATGATCCGTCTTGCCTCCAGACGCTATGGGGGGAGATTTTACGCATCGGTTCCACTTACCTAGTGTGGGGAGGTGACTTTAACATTGCTGTTGACCCCGAGAGGGATAGGGCGAATCCTGGCCCACACCACTACTCCCGCTCGCAGGCATATGTGCATGACCTCCTTACTGAGCGTCATTTGCTGGATACGTGGCGCTCTAGGAACCCGGCGACACGGGAGGGCACGCACTGGACTGCCGCGCACTCCACGTGGGCGAGACTGGACTATATCCTAGTTTCCCCGGGACTTGCTCCCACGATAGGCTGGGTAAAACACCTTGCTCGCACATACTCCGATCATGCCCCGGTCCTGCTGAGCGTCGAATTGACTGACCTCGTTGGCTCTCCGATGTCGTGGAGACTGCAGCCAACTGCCCTGCTAGACGACGTCTTCCGGTCCGAAATTGCACAGGAAATTGAGAGCTTCTTCCAGCGCAACGGTGGCACGGTGGATAGTGTTGCTGTGGTGTGGGAGGCTTTTAAAGTCACAATTAGAGGACTGTGCATCTCGAAAGGGGTGGGAGTCCTCAGGGTTCTGCGTAGCGATCTTCGTAAACTTGAGACTGACCTTAAGGACTTGGAGACCGCCCCCACGTTTCACACTGATGCTGGGGCGCAGGCCCGGTTCCGCGAACTATTGTCCGACTATAAAGAAACTGCGGACAGAGAGGTTCGGTTCAGGGGGAAATACTTTCAGGCTCGCAGGTACGGGGAGGGAGAGCGGCCGGGTAAATTCCTGGCTTGGGCAATCCGGCCGCCTCGTTTTAACAACCAAGTCCTCGAGATCCAGGGTAGCTCGGGGGAGCTCCACAGGGACACCCGGTCTATCATGCAAGCATTCGTTGCTCATTATACTGAACTATACTCCTCCGTTCACACTGAACCACCGGAGCTGGGTCACTATTTGGGGGAGATCACATTGGGATGGCTCTCTGACGCACAAAGGAAGTTCCTCATGGCACCGCTTGGGATTGACGAAATTCGTGAGGCCATCATGCAAATGGCCTCGGGGAAGGCCCCGGGGCTCGATGGGCTCCCGATCGAGTTTTATAAATCATACATAGATATCCTTGCCCCGATTTTGAAGGTGGTGTTTGAGGAAGCCCACACGCTGGGAAAACTTCCCCCTACCATGAGAGAGGCCTTAATTACCTCCCTCTTGAAGCCGGGCAAACCGGCGACCTCCCCTGACTCCTATCGGCCTCTGTCCCTCCTTAACTGTGACGCAAAGATCCTTTCTAAAACTCTGGCTAACCGGTTGACGCTCCTCATGGAGGGACTGGTACTCCCGGATCAGTCGGGCTTTATACCAGGTAGGGCAACGTCGCACAACCTGCGCACGCTATTTGCAACTTTACAGAATGTGGCCCCCAGCCTCCAGATGGTGGCAGTCTTTTTGGACGCGACGAAAGCGTTCGACTCCCTAGAGTGGGATTACCTGGTAGCGGTGCTGACTAGTATGGGCTTTCCCCTGGTTTTCCTGGGCTGGATAGCTATCCTCTACGGCGGCCCTTGTGCCAGGGTCTTAATCAATGGTAGGACATTGGAGCCCTTCGGAATCGCCCGTGGGACCAGGCAGGGGTGCCCTTTATCCCCTCTCTTATTTGCATTGGCGCTGGAGCCCCTCGCCTCGCGGTTGCGACAGCGTCATCAACACAGGGCACTGTTCTGCGAGCAGCGACAGCTACTGCTGTCGCTTTATGCAGATGACATTACTTTGTATGTGCGTGACCCCCCAAAATAACCTGAACCCGCTACTCCGGGAATTCATAACGTTCGGAGAGATGTCGGGCGTACGAATCAATTGGTCAAAGTCTCAGATCCTCCATCTGACGGATGGATGTCGGACGTTCTCGCTTGACTATCCCATAGAATGGTGTGAGTCTGACGTAAAATATCTCGGCATTAAGATTTCTCGTGACAGGGAGGAACTAATGCGATCAAATTACGGTACGGCGTTGACGCACGTCTCCTCCTGTGTGGACCGTTGGATTACGCTCCCCCTCTCGATGGCAGGACGTGCTGCCTTGATTAAGATGGTAGTGCTCCCCCGACTTTTATATTTGTTTATGAACATTCCCTTCCCCCCGGGCCGGCATTTTTTCACTCGTTTGCGTTCGGAATTGACTCGGCTGGTGTGGGGTGGGAAGAGACCTCGGCTGAAGTGGGCCGTGATGACTTCTCCATACTCGCGGGGTGGTTTGGATATACCGGACCTGGAGTTATATTATTATTGCGCTCAAGAGCACTATGCGTTTTACTGGTTCCACCCCGTTGCATTTATGCCCCAACTCGCTGCGGAGGACTGGCTGGCGGCTCCTCTGCCCCTGCGTGGCCTACTGCATAGTACACTTCCTCATAATACCACAAATTATAACGCCTTGCAGGGTACAGTGAGGGCGTGGCTGGAGATATCTAAGCGAGTGGCGAGCTCGTTCCTGTACTCGCCCCTTCTCCCCCTTGCCTACCACCCGCAGCTGCCCCTTCTACAAGAGAGATTGTTCCAAGATTTGATTCGCAAATTGGGGATTCAGAGATGGGGAGATCTATTCTCTGCTGGGCGCTTCCGCGACCGGGAACATTTTTTCGACGGACGCACGCCTACCCCTCTGGAGCTTTTCATCTACATTAGACTGAGGCATGGAATGCGGTCCATTTTGCAGACATTTCCGGCTGAGCCCGAAATCACTGGTCCATTGCATAGAGTCCTACAGGCATCCTCGCCCTCCCATTTGGTCTCCATACTGTATCATACAGTTCGCTCTGACGCTGCACTCGACACTTCACGGGCCCGTGGGGAGTGGGAGCGGGAGTTGGGGCTGGAGCTGGGGGATGACAGGTGGTCGTATTGTTGCATACAGACAGAGCAGATTTCTGCGAGTAGTAGACACCGTGTCATTCACTTTAAGTTCCTGAACCGCCTGTACTGCACACCGGTCACCAAGTACAAATTTCAGCTGCAGAATTCGGATACCTGCGAGAGGTGTCATGCCCCTCATGCAGACTTTCTACACTTATCCTGGGACTGCCCTGCTATTCAGACCTATTGGACCCAAGTGTACTCCGCCGTTTCGCGGATGGTAGACCTGCCCCTTGTGCCCGAGCCGGTGCAGGCGCTATTGGGATATACCAAACATATTCCGCGAGCGAGTCGCAAATTTGTCACAACGGCGTTGCTGTTGGCGAAACAGCGTATAGCTTGCCGGTGGGGTCGGGGGAGGGCCCCGAAATTTAAGGAATGGCTTAAAGACCTTGTCTACTGCCAGGAGCAGATACTGACATACTCCGACCTGCTCCCTGTTCGATCCCGTCCTGCTGATGTTTGGGGACCATTACAATGTTACCTACTGCAATACCCGGGGGCTCTGACGGAGGATGCTCCCCCTCTGGCCAATGACGACTCTACTTCTGGTGCTCTTGACGCACGTCCTGTGCAGGGTGACGGATGAACTGTTGCAGAACTATGGGGGTGGGGGTTGTGTTCCCACGTCCCCTGGCTTCCCCTTCTCCCTGGGCAGCCACTCTGATCCCTCTTCCACGATCCCCACGCCATGTTGATTGGTTTGCATGCCTGTTACAAGTGGTATATGGGTAGCGGTCACGCCTTGGGTGAGGTATAATGCATGGGGGACTTCCACCTTCGGGCCCCCACGTTTACATTGTACGCTTAACTTGTGTATTGCCCTACTGCCTGCTGTTCCTGCCCCCTGTCCCTGCGCTAAGACTCATGCCATTTTTATGTGTTGCTGTTCAGATGCCCCCTGGAAACGCAATGGATGCGCTGCTGTGATGATTTATGACTTAAAATGCCACTGAACGTCGCTTATGGTTATTGTATGACTGTAATGTTTTGGTACAAAATTCAATAAACAAAGTTTAAAAAAAAAAACAATAAATACAACAGAAGGGAAAATTTAATTTAATATTCCAACTCCAGTGAGTGCAACAGTAGGGAAAGTGATGGATAGCGAAGGAGTAAAAATCACTATTCCCACTCCCGTGAGTGCAACAGTAGGGAAAGTGTTGGATAGCAGAGGGGTAAAAATTACTATTCCCACTCCAGTTAGTGCAACAGTATGCAGGGCCGGACTGGGAACCATAATCGACCCAGGCAAAGTGCTCGGCCGACCCCCCCGGGGGTTAGGGGTGCGGCCGAGCTGTTTGCCACGGTCTGTTTCAGACGATTTTGTTACATGGTCCGATATTGCAGCTATGCTGCAAAAACAGCCCAGTAACAAAAATGGCCACCAGGGGCCCAAAACCAGCCCTCACCTTGGGGGCCCACCAGAGAAATGCCCCGTCCCCACTACAGCCAGCCCGGTCCAGAGAGTATGGAATGTGCTGGATAGCGGAGGATTAAAAATTACTATTCCCACTCCAGTGAGTGCAACGGTAGGGAAAATAATGGATAGCGGAGAGGCAAAAAGTGCTATTCCCACTCCATTGAGTGCAACAGTAGGGAAAGTGCTGGATAGCGGAGGGGTAAAAATGACTATTCTCACTCCAGAGAGTGCAACAGTAGGGAAAGCGTTGGATAGCATAGAAACAAAAATTAATAATAACATTTAAACAATTGATGTTAAAAAAATAATCCTAAAAATAAATAAACAATACTTTAATAATATCTAATTAGATATATTAAATATTAACATTAAATATATAACAAAAAGGTACAACTACTATCGAAAATAAATTCATAAATACATTTATAAACAATATTTATTTAAAAGAAGCAAATACTAACAAACAAATAAAATATTTAAAACATAAATGTATTTCTTTTATTTCCTACCCTATAACACCACAACAATAAAAAAGTTAATATTTTTATTAAAATGTATTTCCATAATTAATAATGATCTAAAAATGTATTATTCATAAAAAACATTTATTGAATACGCATTCTTTAACACTACAATATGCACAACACACACCTAAAATAGATTACACAATTACCATAATTAATTACTAATTAATTAACTGTAATTAACAACTAAATATTCATTCAATTAAAAATAAATTACTTCCCACCCTTCCCACCTATAAACACCACAACACACACCTAAAACTAATCAACCAATTAACAACATTAATTGCCAATTCATTAAAATAAATTAACAACTAATTATTAAATAATTAATCAAAAATTAATTTACCAAGTTAACACTATAACATCTCAATTCAAGAAATATTAATAAATAAAAATTATTCAATACATTTACTATAGTTAAATTACTTCCCACCCTATTCCCCCATAAACCCACTACCTGCTATGGTACTAAAAACACAAAATTCAAATAAAAAAAAAATAACTACTTAAAATAATCAATACATTTTATATAATTAAATTACTTCCCACTCTATTCCCCTATAAACCCATCACCTGCTACGCAAAATTCAAACTAGAAAAATGTAACAGCCACTAAAATTTTAACACATATAATAAAAATACAAATAATTCTTATACAAAAAATACATGCACCAAACTAATATAAAATGTGTACTAAAAGACATAACATTAATAAAAAAACTATATTTTTAACATCTATATTTTTGCAAATGATATTTAAACACTTTGATATTTTTTACATCGATATTACCCAAAATCGATATTCTTGAGCACGATATTTTGTCTGTCGATATTCTTGACCCATGATATTTTTACCACGATATTTGTGCAATTCGATATTTTTTACTTTATATTATTTCTCTGCACCGTTTAGACAAGTAGGTTCCAGGAGCACACAGTAATCCACCGTAGAGAGACACCACACGATAAGGTACAAAATATTTCTTCTTTATTCCATGCTCGCGGGTAGGCAGCGTTACAAGTCAGCATCCAAGTTATGAATTGTTAACCCCCACATCCGGGTCTTATATAATACATACTAAGACCCACGTGCACGCCACACATTGAGTAGATACAATGTCCACTAAAAGCCTGTGAACAGTTAACTCCTGCTACTTATGATCCACTGCGCGAGCCCGCCACAACAGGTCGCATGATCGCGCAATGAATACTCACTAGTACCTTCTAGAATAAACACCAGGGACATGATGTGTGAGCACAAGCGCAGCAGCATAGAGGATGTCGCCGCACTCGTGCACCACAACACCCAACACATCTCCCCTCTTTTATAATAAACATTAAATAAACATTGTATTATTACTTATCACTATTAAAACATCAGAACATAATCTTGGTATTTCCTAGGCATAGTATGTACCCTACCACACCTTACCTGCCTCGACATCACCATCATGTCATCAGGTATATCAGTCATAGGAACAGATCTCGCAATGTCACCTACTCCACTGGACTCCCCATTCATGGCATCTAAAAAAACATTGCCTCCCTCATCCTTGTTAGCCTGCCTTGGTCCCGGCCCCTTGCACACTGAAAGTCTGTTGAAAGTCCACACACTTCCCCCTTCCATATGTACAGCATTCCTAAAGACTGAAATTACTTGGGTAGGATCTAACCAACATGGTAGACCCTTGATCACATTCTTTCCTGTTTTTTTTTTAAACAAATGAAATCTCCAACATGCTTGGCATGCCTCTTCTATTTCCCAAGGTACCTTTCATTTTCTGTTTGTATACTTCCTTCTTCCTCCTGATCTCCTTATAATCTGCATCAGCATCATCAATTGCTTTCTTACCTCTCAGCCACAACGGAATTAAACTAGTGCTTGGCTTGCGTCCCCTTAACAATTCAAATGGACTTACAAAAGTTACAGAATTAGGAGTCGTCCTATACGCTAGTAACATAGCCTGCAACACTTTCCTCCAACCCAACTGTCCTTTAACAGACAATTGAATAGCGTCCTTAATCACATGGTTAAACATTTCCACTTGACAATTTGATTCGGGATGGAAAACAAGAGATTTTTCATGCACAACCCCACACCTTTCTAGATACATCTGGGTGTAATTACTCGTGAACTGAGGAACTGGGGCCCATTGTCTGTCACAATTTCTTGGAGAATACCTTCGCTACAAAACACTTCATCTATGAACTCAACAACACTTTCACATGTAACCTCCCATACCATCTTAATTTCAGGTCACTTGGAAAAATAATCCACAAGAACAATTCCATAAGCTTCTTGTCTTGGTAATACTGCAAATGACCCAACAATGTCCGCACCCATTTTTTTCCAAGCACCATCCGCAAAATTCACCAGGATGGAAGCCTGTAACAAGCACTCTAGCAGATTTGCCACGAGACGAATATATGGGACATGCCCTTATTTGATGCTCCACGATGGTGTCCACCTGTCCACCAGTAATCTTCCCTAACTCGCCTCATGGTACAGGAAATACCCAGATGCCCCTCATGAGCGTTGCTAATGATACGATTCCTAAGGACAAAATGAGGAATACATTGGTCTCCACTATCTATGACACTATTTTCAATGGGCAACTCTTCTCGCACTTTAAAATATCCAACTAATTCATTAGAAATTCTTCGCTCATCGGGCCAACCTTTATTAATGAACTCTATTACCTGATTCAATTCCTCATTAGCATGCAAACCACATGTCTTTTTTTGATCACGGGAAGTTCCCTTGCAATGAAATTGATGTTATTCAAAGTGAATGCTACCTCACATTAATATGTGTCACAAATAACCAGATCCTCTCCTTGATCAGGAAGTCTGAACATACAATCAGGGTGTACATTATTCTTCCTATACTCGATTTTGTTTTGAAAAGCCTGTAATCTGGAAGCTAATCCAGCCAATCTTGCTGCTATAGTACGCCCACCTCCTGGTGACATCATGTGTACCAATGGTTTATGGTCCGTCTTTGTCACAAGCCTAGTACCCCATAAAAATGTCCAAAAGTGTTCAGTTCTCCAAACGCATGGCAATAACTCTTGTTCTATAACTGAATAATGCTTCTCCACCTCCCTCAAAGCTTTTGAGGCATTAGATACAATCCATTCCTGTTAGAAATGGGGGTCTCTAGTTGGCAGTGGCTGGCCACTGTCCAAGTAGGGACCCTTCTTCCTAAGTCAGAGTAAGCAGTCTACACCCTTTGATAACCCCTGCTCAACCCTGTGGTAACGTAGCACGAGCAGCTAGGCTTATCTCCGAGGCAGTGTGTAAAGCATTTATGACCATACACAGTAACACAGTGAGGAACACTACAAATGGACACCACTCAAGTAGTTATAAAAAATAGGTATATTTATATAGACTTAATCACAAGACCAATAACAGTAAAAATCCACAATACTAGAAAAATAGGGTTACTTTAAAAATGCTTCAAAAATAGTTCAAGGTGCACAAAATGATGTTCAGTTCAATGCAGTGGTCTCTGCGACCCTTTTACTCACAAGGTATCTGGATTCTGTAGCAAAGCAACAAAAATGTCGCTAAGGAGTTGTAGCGATAAATTTCCTCACTCTAACCAGCGATGCGTTGAATCCTTACCACAAGGGAGGATGATGCGCTGGGTTGCGGGCAGGAGAAAGCGACAAACTTCTTCACGCTAAGTCGGTGATGCGATAAAATCCTTGCCGCTAAGGGAGGATGATGCACCGATCCTGTTGCGTGTGCGATTTTGCTGCGATAGAAGAAAATGGCGCTCCACGAGGGAGCGACAATCCTGATGCGATGTGGGGAAAATGGCGAACGCTCGGCGTTCGCGCTGCGATGAGCTTGGTGCGATGAGTTGGGGTTAGCGAGCGCTTTTGGGCACGCTAACAAGCAAGGCGACAATCTTCGGATCTTTAGCGAGCATTTTCAGGCCCGCCGTCAGGCGATTCAATAACTTGGGTTAGCGAGCGTTTTCAGACCCGCTGATAGGTGATGCGACGATCTTCGGGGTAGCGGGCGTTTTCAGGTCCGCAGACAGGTGATGCGACGATCTTCAGGATATCGGGCGTTTTCAGGCCCGCTGACAGGTGATGCATTAATCTTCGGGGTTAGCGAGCGCTCGGTGGCAGCAGAGCGATGATTTTTCTCACGCTCACCAGCTGCAGCGGCTTGCTAACGGGGGTTAGCGACGATTTTCAGCACTCTTTTCTCAGCAGTAGTACTAGAGGCCCTGGAACTCACATGAGCCTCACCTGCAGATAGAGATCCTCGCTGGGAGGACACAGGAGGCTGGTGGTGGAGACTGGTGTGCCTGAGACTCCTGCAGGAGGCTAGCTCTCTTCTAGCCCTTGGGTGATTGTTGTAGCCACAAAATAAAAGTTCCTTCAAAGTTCTTTTCCTCTTCTTCCAAGTCCAGTGGTAACCACTGCAGGCCAGTCCCAGAAACAGCACACAAGCACAAGGACAGTCCTACTCCTGCAGATTCCTGTAGTTACACGGACAGAGGTTCTTCTTGTTGTCCAGGAGCAATGCAAATTGTAGGGGTTGGGGCACAAATATTTATACCCCCAAAGTCTTTGTTCTTAGGAGCCACAAGTCTCTGAACCCAGCCAGAACCAGTTCTGCCCAGCCCTGGAGCACTTTGTTTACCAGGCTGCATCCTTCCTTTAAGAAAGAGGGGGTCTGCCTTCAGACGCACAGTGGGAGGTGGAGCCAGCATTCCTTTGCCAGACACAGCCCTATTCAGGTCCAGGAGCTACCCCTCCCCATAATCCAATGCAGATCTCTCTATTCAACCCAGGTCTGACTCAGCCTGCCCTGTCCCTCCAAAACCAGACAGCCAATACACATAATAGCAGAGCACACTGGAAGGCTTAGGCAAGAAAGTACCTATACTCTAAAAGTGGTAGTTTCAAAAACAGAATATAAAAATAACCTTCACTAAAAGATGTATTTTAATATTCTGAGCTCAGGCATACTAATTTCGTTTTTCTACCATGTTCTGTGGGTCAGTTTGGACTATAGAATGTAATAGCCAAAACCTCCCATTCTGGCCTATGGAGAACAGGTAGCCTTACAGTAGTGAAAAACGAAATTGGGTGTAATTCACTACTAGGACATGCTACACACATCAGAGCATGTCCTACCTTACACATACAATGCACCCTACCAAAGGGGTAGCGTACATGATGCCAAGGGAAGGTTCAGGGGCTGGGAAGTGGGTGCACTTCACAGCCAAGATGGCAGTTCTGGACTGCATGCAGACACTGCAGTGGCAGGTCTGAGACACGCTTTACAAGCTGCTTCTGTGGGTGGCACAAACCAGTGCTGCAGGCCCACCAGCAGCATTTGGTTTACCAGCCTTGGGCAAACATGGGCCACGCTACTAAGGACTAACAGGTAAACCAAATAAGCCAATCATGGATGTACCAATTCACATGTCATCTTTACACAGGAAGCATTTGCGCTGTGTCACCGAATGGCAGTGGCACAGCGTCCAGAGCATCTATAACCAGCAAAAACAGAGGAGACACAGCGAAAAATGGAAGGGAGACTCACGCCAATGGTGCCAGGTCTAACAATTCCTTAACATAATCCCTTTGCATGAGTACTCCTCCCAATCCGTGTCCACTTGCGTCCACAACCACACATTCCTTCCCAACCGCAAATGGTTTGAGGTACGGCGTGTTGACAATCATATGTTTCAATTGGTAAAAGCTAATGTAATTTTGTTGCACCATTCAAACTTAGCATTTCTTTTTAAGTAGACACCATAAAGAATTCACCTCAGAGGCATAATTTGGTATACATTTAGCATTTAAAACTCAGTTAGACCAAGGAAAGACATTAATTGCACCTTGCTCATAGGAACTGGGGCCTTTAGAATGCTCTCAACACACCCACGTTTGGGTTTAATTCCTGTCCCACTTCTGAGATGCCCTAGATATTCCACCTCTGATTTCCTGAATGTGCATTTGTCAAGTCTGAACGTAAGAATCTTGGCCATCAGAGCAGATAGAACCATATTTGAATTATTATCATGTTCCTCTGCATTCTGTCCAAAGACCAGATAATCATCTTGAAAAGCAATCGCCCCAGATTTACCTTCCAATGATTCTTTAATTAATCTTTGGAATACCGATGCGACACTCGCAAGGCCAAAAGGCATGTGGCAATATCTGAAAAGGCTTTCAGGAGTTATAAACACCATCAAATGTTTTTACTCCTTCTAAAGTATAACCTGGTGGTAAGCACTTGCCAAATCGAAGGTTGAAAAAACATGCGCTCCAGCCAATGTTGTGACCATTTCATGCAAATTAGGCATCCCAATGAACCCAAATTGCACTATTGCGGCTGCGCCAGTCCAAACATAACCTCAGATAAGCAGAAGGTTTGACTGAAATCACCACTGGGGAAACCCAGGGAGAAGATTGAACTGGCTCAATAATACCATAATTGCATATGTCCTTCAACATCTCCCTTACTTTCCCCCTGTGCCTGGTGGGTACAGGGTTGTCACTAACCTTGGTACAATGCTCAAATCTAAGAAATTCTCCTAATTTTCCACTAAAGATTTTGGAGAATTTTATTTGGAGTCCTTCTTCAAAATCACCCAAATGGTCTTCTGGCATTTTACTGACGTTTTCTGAATTGTTAATAAAATAAACAGGGGGGTTTGCCCTGGGATCAAGCCTGACAGCGATTGACCACTTCTCGACACATACACCTTACCACAGGTGGGACGTCCATTGAATGCCAACTTTCCCCAAAATATCCCAGCAAATCAATTTTATGACCAATATACCCTCCCATGCAAAAACAATTGATGGACAGAATGCAGAACAATGTAATACATTCACCCCAGTACAGAGATCTGGGCCTAAATCCATCGTTTTTTTTGCTCACCATGCCATTCCAGTTTGGACCCAGCCATATGCAAATCAGTCTTGACCCTGTGCCCAATGGGAACAGTCCAGGTCCTCCCTGGACTGGAAATAAGCATCTTAGGACCGGTTTCAGGCTTTCAGCCTTCATCAGCCAGGATAGCTTGAAATCCAGTGGCATGGAGAGCACGGGACCCACGTCTGGGAATACCGTCCCACTCGGGGTGACAAATGCAAAAACAACAATTGATCGACAGAATGCAGAACAATGTCATACATTCACCCCAGTACAGAGATCTGGGCCTAAATCCATCGTTTTTTTGCTCACCATGCCACTCCAGTTTGGACCCAGCCGTCCATCATTTGTTTGCTGTAACTCTTTTCACCCTAAGTGGGATGGGTATGCCCAGACATCGGTCTCTTGCTCACTGTGCCACTGGATTCAAGCTAGCCTGGCTGAAGATGGGTGACGTACCCCGAACCCGGTCCCAGGATGCTGGTTTCCAGTCCAGGGAGGACCTGGCCTGGCAGTTCGGTCTGGACTGTTCCCATGGAGCACAGGGTCAAGACCGATTTGCATATGGCTGGGTCCAAACTGGGGTGGCGTAGTGGGCAAAACAACAATGGATTTAACCCAGATCTTTTGACTGTGGGAGAATGTTTGCATTGTCAGCATTCCGTCCATCATTTGTTTGCTGTAACACTTTTCGCTCTAAGTGGGATGGGTATGCCCAGATGTGGGTCCCTTGCTCACTGTGCCACTGGATTCAAGCTAGCCTGGCTGAAGAAGGTTGACATACCCTGACACAAGGATAAAGACATTGAAGGGAATGGGGTAAGGGGGAATCATTTTAAACAATGTTTTCTGTAATGATTTTAATTAATTGAACAGTTAATAAATATTCATGTGATGTTGAATTTGAGGCGGTGGCTCCAGGTGTGGGCCACCACCCCTAATTTTTGGGGACACCCCAAGTATGTTTCTTCAACAGACTTTGATCCAGAGCAAGAAAAGAATCACAAAAGCAGGAAAGAAGGAACAGAAACACATATACATATATATATATATGAAAGGCATTAAGCAGGAATGAAAAATAACATGCAGTAGTGAGATAAAGAGGCAGGAGTTGCCTGGTGGTGGATTGATGAAAGCGGTGGAATCAGAGCTATGCAGGCTCGGTACTCTCCGACCTTCATTAGAGCGGGCTTCTGAGCAAAACTTTGGGCCCTGGCACTTTCTTTTAAATTATATTTTATATATTTTTTTAATCATAAATTAGGCACTAGCTATCTGGCCCCATCATTGGAACATTTCAATGCCAACCCATCTGCCACAGGGCACATTGCAGTGCAAGGGTCATGTGTATCTGGCGCAGGCCTTTCATGGTGTTTGTTATTTATGGCCACCATGAAATTCATAAAACCTGAACAGAGAAAAGGAGACAAAGATGCCCAGCAGACGAGAAACACTGCTTTCTGCAAAACTAAAACTTGCAACTGGTCCCCTAGGAGGGGCTGGCACCGCCTGTGTCACATCCTCAGCAGAGGGCCCCATCCTGAGGAGTCACATCCTCACCAGAGGGCCCCATCCTGAGGGGTCACATCCTCAGCAGAGGGCCCCATCCTGAGGGGTCACATCCTCAGCAGAGGGCCCCATCCTGAGGGGTCACATCCTCAGCAGAGGGCCCCATCCTGAGGGGTCACATCCTCAGCAGAGGGCCCCATCCTGAGGGGTCACATCCTCAGCAGAGGGCCCCATCCTGAGGGGTCACATCCTCAGCTGAGGGCCCCATTCTGGGGGTCACATCCTCAGCAGAGGGCCCCATCCTGGGAGTTCAGTACTTCAGGGAGCTCCCTTCCAGGACGGCAGGAAACATGAAATAACACAAATGAGGCAATATTTAGGCGGCTGGAGAAGGAATAAACCAGGTCCCCCGTGTTTAGGGTTTTTAAGATATTTTCGGTATAATGTGTCCGCACTCACCGTCTGCAGGGTCTCAGCAGTTGTGTCAGGAGGGGGGGGGGGGGGGGTCACAATTCATGCGGAAAAAACTTATTACGACGCCCCCCAGTTCCGATTATCATAGAAAAAAGAAGCGAGGACATTGGACAGGTAACAGGTGTACCGGAAGTCAGGCAACAGGTGTACCGGAAGTCAGGCAACAGGTGTACCGGAAGTCAGAGAACAAGTGTACAAGAAGAGAGACAAGTGTACCGGAAGAGAGGCAAGAAGTGTACCGGAAGAGAGGCAATGCACGCGACGGGAAGGAAGGAAATGCGGAAGACCGGCAACAATGAGGTGGTGGAGCCGAGGAAGGATCCGAAGCCAGGCCTCGCGTAGGACCGGAAGACTAGCAGCACAGGGTAAGTGAGGGAAACACGCAACTTCTAGAACCGGAAGCCAGGCACAGGTAGTAAACCGGTTGTCAGGGTGAAGATGCACCGGCCGGTGTCAGGCGCCCACCCCTCCAGGGCTCTGCAGACCCTGCCCTTGACATGTGGCGAGGCAGGAGCACCGCAGGTCAAGAAACAGCAGGATGGGAGCCCTCGGCGGCCGGACACAGACCGGCCTCCGATCCAAGGGCAGCGCCCCCCCCCCCCCCCCCACTCAGATACAGTCTGCAGCCCACCATCCGAATCGACAGCCGGGACTGCCAGCACCGCGAACCAGACATGCCATCCGGGCTCAGTGCCACGACCCCGAGCAGGCCAGAGCCCTGAGCAGGCCCCCCTGGTGCAGCAGGGGCTTCAGAGCCCTGAGCATGTCTGCTGCAGCAGGGGCTTCGGATCAGAGCCCTGAGCATGTCTGCTGCAGCAGGGGCTTCTAAAGCAAACCGCCCACACTTACTGCAGAGCACACGACCTCCAGCCGCAGAAAACAACAACATGATGCTGCAAGGTAAGGTCAGAGCTCACAGGATGTGGGCGTGGCCTGGAAGGTAAGGGGAGGTCAGGGGTTATGTGACACAGGATGTGGGCGTGGCCTGCAGGGGAGGTCAGGGGTTAAGTGCTACAGGATGTGGGCGTGGCTTGGAGGGTAGGGGGAGCAGGGGAGGTCAGGGGTTATGTGCCACACAATGTGGGCGTGGCCTGGGGGAGGTCACGGGTTATGTGCCACAGGATGTGGGTGTGGCCTGGAGGGTAGAGGGAGCAGTTGAGGTCAGGGGTTATGTGATACAGGATGTGGGCATGACCTGTAGGGGAGCTCAGGCGTCATGTACCACAGAATGTGGGCGTGGCCTGGAGGGTAGGGGGAGCAGGGGAGGTCAGGGGTTATGTGACACAGGATGTGAGCGTGGCCTGGGGGAGGTCATGGGTTATGTGCCACAGGATGTGGGTGTGGCCTGGAGGGTAGAGGGAGCAGTTGAGGTCAGGGGTTACGTGATACAGGATGTGGGCCCGACCTGGAGGGGAGCTCAGGCGTCATGTGCCACAGAATGTGGGCGTAGCCTGGAGGGTAGGGGGAGCAGGCGAGGTCAGGGGTTATGTGCCACACAATGTGGGCGTGGCCTGGGGGAGTTCACGGGTTATGTGCCACAGGATGTGGGTGTGGCCTGGAGGGTAGAGGGAGCAGTTGAGGTCAGGGGTTATGTGATACAGGATGTGGGCATGACCTGGAGGGGAGCTCAGGCGTCATGTGCCACAGAATGTGGGCGTGGCCTGGAGGGTAGGGGGAGCAGGGGAGGTCCGGGGTTATGTGACACAGGATGGGAGCGTGACCTGGAGGGTAGGGAGGGGAGCTCAGGGGTTATGTGCCACAGGATGTGGGCGTGGCCTGGAGGAGCGCATTGGAGGTCAGCGGTTATGTACCAAACAATGTGGGTAGAGAGGGGAGCAGGGGAGTTTCAGTATGGGATGTCTGCGGGGAGGAGCTATCGATCATGTATGTAAGGTCTGTAATGAGAAGGGTCTGGCAAAGAGGTAATCGATCAATCGGGGGGGGGGTTTATAAAGCGCGCTACTCACTCACAAGGGACTCAAGGAGCTGGGGGGGGATGCTGCTCTGGTTCAGTCGAAAAACCAGGTCTTGATGTTCTTCCTGAAGGTGTGGGGGAGCGTCTGATGTTGACGGGGAGCTTGTTCCAGACTTTGGCTGCTACGTAGGAGAAAGCTCTTCACCTGCTCTGGTTCGGCAAGTGTGGGGGGTCTCGGCGAGGGCAAGGTCGGTGGAGCGGAGGTTTCTCTTGGGTACGTGGAAGGAGACTCTCTCATTGAGGTATTTGGGTCCGATGTTGTGGAGGGATTTGTGAGCAGTTTGAAGGTTACACTCTTCTCGACGGGGAGCCAGTGGAGGTCTCGCAGGTGTTGAGTCATGTGTTCGTGCTGTGGGGTGCCAAGGACGAGTCTGACTGCGGCGTTCTGGATGGTTTGGAGCTTGTGAAGGAGAGTTCTGTTGATTCCGACGTAGAGGGCGTTGCCGTAGTCAAGTTTGCTGGTTATGAGAGCGTGGGTGATGGTTCTTTTGCATTCGGGGGGGGATGCATTTGAAGGTCTTGCGGAGGATCCGGAGGCAGTTGATCTGGTGGGTCATGAAGATTCGAGGATAATGCCAAGGTTCCATGCGTGGTCTGTCAGGGTGGGCGGGCTCCAGAGGGCGGAGGGCCACCAGGTGTTGTACCAAGCATGAGGACCTCGGTCTTCTCTGAGTTGAGCTTCAGGCAACCGCTTTTCATCCAGGCCGCGATGTCCCTCATTCCCTGCTGGAAGCAGTCTGGTGTCTTCACGGTTCTTGGTGAGAGAGAGGATGAGCTGGGTATCGTCGGCGTATGATACTAAGCTGAGTCCGTGCTGTCTGACGATGGCGGCCAGGGGGGCCATGTAGATGTTGAAGAGCGTGGGGCTGAGTGATGATCCTTGGGGTACTCCGCAGTTGATCTCTGTGAGTTCAGAGAGGAACGGGGGGGGGAATCTGATCCTCTGGGTTCTGCCGGAGAGAAAGGAATGGATCCAGGAGAGGGCGGTTCCTTGTATCCCAGCGTCGTGCAGTCTGGCAGCGAGGTTGTGATGAGAGACTGTGTCGAAAGCAGCGAAGAGGTCTAGTAGGATGAGGGCCACGGTGTGTACCTGGTCGAGTAGCATGCGGATGTCGTCGTCAGTGGCAGCAAGGAGGACGGTCTCGGTGTTGTGGTTGCTGCGGAAGCCGGCCTGGGATTCATCTACCATACCAAGCAATTTATAGAGCGCTTGACTACCACCAATGGTTGTGTCCCGGCGCTAAGTGGTCAGAAAGGGAGGGAGGGGACACGCTAGGGCAATTTAAACAGCCATGTTTTCAATGCCTTCCTAAAAGTAGGTTCTGATTCTGCTTTGCGCAGGTGGTAAAGCATAGCATTCCAGCGAGCGGCTGTTCTTATTACAAAGGCTCGCCCGCCAATCCTGGCTTTAGAGAAGCGAGGGATATGAAGAAGCATCTGAGAGTTAGAACTCAGGGATGGAGTTCTCTTCAATGAAGGCTGTCAGCTGGGTGTTTACGAGTCTTTCGGTGACTTTGGCGGCGAAGGTGAGGAGAGAGATGGGCCGGCATTTTTCAGGTCCGTCAGGTCGGCCGTGGGTTTCTTAAGGAGGGGTTTGACCTTTGCCCGCTTCCATGCGTCTGGGAAGATGCCTGATTCGAAGGAGGCGTTGATGGTCCGTCCTAGTTCCGGCGCGATGACGGCGGCGGCCCTGTGGTAGATGTGCGGTGGGCATGGGTCCGTGGGGGCTCCTGAGTGTGTGTTCCTCATGGTGGTGTGTTCGACTATGGTAGGGTTCCAAGTTGTGATGGTCGGCTCTTTGTCGGTGGTGGTGGCGGCGAGGGGGTGGTGTCTGGCATCTGTTCGCTGAAGTTGTCGTAGAGTGCATTGATTTTCGAGTGGAAATAGGAGCTGAGCTTGTTGTATAGTTTCTGGGATGGTGTGACGTCCGTGGCTTCGCTGGGGGGTTTGGTGAGTTGCTGTAAGACGTTGAAGAGTTTTTTACCGTTAGTTGCATTGGTGTTGATTTTGTTCTTGATGGAAGTCCGCTTGGTGTCTCTTATGCACTGGTGGTATTCCTTTAGGGTGCTCCGGTAGCTGTTTAGGTCTTCCGTGGTTTTCCGGTTTCACCAGAGTTTCTCAAGGCGTCTGCAGGAACGCCTGCCATCTTGCAGTTCGGTGGTGAACCAGGCGGCTTTCAGGGGGTGTAGTTTGCTGGGGTAGCGGCTGGGTGCGAGCTTGCCGGCGCAGCTGGAGATCAGCGGTGAAGTTCCTTGGCAGTGGAGTTGGCGTCGGTCGTAGCGCAGGGTGGGTCTCGGAGGAGGGTGGTGTTAAGGTGCTCCTCTGTGATCTTACTCCAGTTCCTTCAAGGCAGGCGCGGGGGGCTTGGGTCCGATGGGTGAGTTGAAGGTGAAGTGTACGCAGTGGTGGTCCGTCCAGAAGGGCTGCGAGGTGTGGCTGAAATGAATGTTCGTCCATCCTATGAAGACTGGGTCGAGGGTGTGTCCTGCTCTGTGCGTGGGAATGGTGACGAGCTGCTTCAATCCGAGGTTGGAGAGGTTGTCTAGGAGGGTGATGGAGTCGGGGTCGCTGCAGTTGTCGAGGTGGAAGTTCAGGTCTCCAAGTAGGATGTAGTCCGTTGAAGTGATGGTGTGTGGTGCAACGAGGTCGGCAATGGTGGTTGAGGATTGGGTGCGAGGTCCAGGTGGTCTGTAGGCAAGGGTGCCGCTTAGTGTGGATCTGGGGTTGGTCTGGATCTGGAAGTGGAGGTGTTCAGTGTTGGAGTGGGGGTCGCTCGGGTTGCACAATGACACAGCCACGTTGTGTGGGGATGTAACAATGGTTGCACAATGACACAGCCTTATTGTGTGGAGGTGTAACAATGGTTGCACAGTGGCACAGCCTCATTGTGTGAGGATGTAACAATGGTTGCACAATGACACAGCATCGTTGTGTGGGGTGAAACATACATGTTGGGCTGCCAGCTGAACTGCGCCTTGTTAATGCTTTACAGGTTTTCTGTGTTTGTGGCGCCATGTTGCCTACGCAGGCTGGTGTGACCCTCGCTGCACAGAGATTTAACACTTTGGCACTGAAAGTGAAAAGGAAATAGAGGGCCTTTCATCTTTTGGTTTTTACGCTGTAAGCCCAATGTCATTGTTTTGTAGATAAACATTTTCCTGCAAATGTACTTTTTTTTGTTATTTATGTATTTTGATGTGGAGCTTGGAGACTTTAACCCCTTCAGTGCCCGCCCCTTTCCCCGCCCTGTGCCGGCCGTTACATTAGCGGGCGGGGTTTATGACGAGCTGGACTCGTCATGGGCACAGCGCAACCGCGGCCCATGACGAGTCCAGCTCGTCATGACAAACGCTGTTTATTTTGATGGAAAGGCTGCGTTTCGATTTCATTTTTGTGCAAACTCGACCTGAGCACCAGCTATATTTATCATACAAGGACACGTTCATTTTATTTTTAGGCATCAGGAGACTTAGTGATTTGCAGGTGGGCGTCATTAGTCAAGTCACCTTGGAGGGGTAGGGGACCAAGGAAGTGGGTCATGAGTTATGCGACAGAGGGGAGGGGGCAGAGTAGAACCCTTTAAAAGTGGGCTACATCCCAGTGACCCTCTCTTTGTCCCCTGATGTGCTACAGGACCCCAACTGAATGTTTGCCACACTCCCACCCCATTATGTCTACATTGGAGCCCATAGTAGCCATGTAATGGCACTAATGCTTGAGGGCACTGAATTGTCCAGTTTGCCGTCTCCTTCGGGAGAAGCCTTTCAAGGGTGAGGCTTGTTGGAAGGAGGGCTGACCTGCTGGTGGCCCTACACTTCGAGCCCTACCTCAGGTACCACAGAGATTATGTGGGGCCTGATCAAGAGTAATGGGAATCCCTGGCAAGGACCAATGCGCAATGCAGACTCTGGAGCTAACACAAATGTTTGATGTGTCTGTTTCTCACCTGATCTTTCTGTACTATGTTGCCCCCAAATGGGGATGTAAATAGGATAATTGGAATGCTGTGTTCAGGTTTGCTGTACATTTTGCAATATTTTCTATTGTGTAATGTTATTTGTTTACAGTGGTTATCATAACACCTTGTTTCATGTCAAGTAAATTTGATACGTCCTAACCCAAGAAGTTGAGTCTGTTACCTTTGTGGGGAAAGAGAGGACTGCTCAGTTTGTAAGGGTGGTTGACCCCATCTCCATTGCACGAGTGAGCATACTATAACAGGATGTTGAGGCTGTGCGGAGACTCAAACCTGGCTCAACACTCCTAAAATTGGCAGCTCTTGGTATTCAGAGATGATTGCCATAGCTCCCCCATCAAAAGGTTTCCTATTCTTGAGATTTGCCTTCTGAGGGATTGTACTAAAAACAAGAAGCTTGTGTGTTATATTGCTGGTGTTTGATATAGCGCAGGGCCACGTCACTGTTTAGTGAAGCTGGCGTGGCCTTTCACAAGCAAGGACTATTATAAAATCCTACATGCCGAGCACAGTGCTGGACTCGAGCTCCTGTCAAATCATGGATTCCAGCTGCTTGTGTTTAGTGCATGGAAACACTCTTTACCCTCTTTTGAGACCAGCAACGGTGGGAGTACGTTTTACAAAATCATCTGCATGCGCATAATTGTTTTTATTTATTTGCGGTTTCCATCGCTCACACTAGAAATGATGGGTGTCTGTGCACTTCATAAAAAGAAGAAAAAAAACAAAAAAGCAGTGCATAGATTACGGCAAACAATAAGTAAAAAAAGCTCCTTGGAGCTATAGTTCAAATTGAAGCTAAACAATGGCTCATAAATAATGTACAAATACATAATCTATATGGAGATGCACAAAGTGTAATATGCTGTTTGTTACCGCTGTTCACTGTGGGCGTGGCTATGAGAGGCAGAGAATCAGGCAGGTCATGCTGCCCCCGCCCCGCACCCCCCAGCAAATTACACTCAGCGGATCGGCATGTATGTTTTATGCCATGTTGTTTTTAGGTTGAGCCTTCTAGACCGCGCATGCGGTGTCTGTTGGCAGACATATTGTAGGATTACAAAGAACATCCAGGGGCTTTTAGCACACCATTGGATGGTTTTCCTGCTGCCCTCATTAGCTTCTCTTTTATTCAATATCTTGCCTTGTCCATCTTGTGTACACCCCCCCCCCCCCCCCCCCCCCGGAGTATTGTAGATATTATTATTATATTTGCATTTATATCATGCACAGCTACTCAAAGAATGTCCCGGCACGCACCCTACTGGGAGGCTAGGAGGACCAGAAAGTTTATTTAAAGAGCAAGGTATTCAGTTTCTTTTTAAATAGTCAAGCCATATCCCCAATTTTTTTTTAACAATCCGCCCTGGGTCAGTGGCGGGAGGTATTTATCTGGCCATAAGAGAGCTAAAACTGTGAAGGGAAATTCCCAAAGAGAAGAATCTCCGTCTTGTCCTTGTTACATTTCAATTTGTCCTTCGCTAGCCAACGAAATACTGCAGTGAGGCAAGCCTTGACGTGCGCAATTTGCTTTGCTCCCTTTGCTCCAGGAGAAGAGCAGCTGAGTATCATCTGCGTATGAGATGACTTTGGCTCCGAGTTTGTCTGCTAACTGAATTAGTGGGGACATATAGATATTAAACAAGAGGGGACTCAATACAGGGTCCTTGGGCACCCCAGTGTCTAGTTTTTGGGGGCGGCTGAATGAGGAGGGATACAGATTTGTTGGTTTGTGTCTTCCAAATAGGATTTGAGCCAATTCAAGGCTAAACCGTCTATGCCAATTTCTTGTAACCGGGTGAGGAGGAGGGCATGTGGCACTGTATCGAAAGCTACAGATAAATCCAGTAGAATCTGTGCCGACCTGCCCCCATTGTCTGGAGTGTCCCTTATGACTTCAGATAATTCAGTCCGTGCCGATTCAGTGCTGAGTAGGGCCCTGGAGATTGATTGAGCTGGGTGAAGGAGCTCATTCAGCTCAACGAACCTTGATAATTGCCTGTTCAACTGCTTCTCAAGAACCGTAGCCACTTCTGTAGTAGCCAAATAGGCATATAGTTGGAAGGCAGAGAAGCATCCAATGAGAGTTTTTTAAGCAAAGGGGATGATCATGGCCTCTTCCCACCCACAGGGTACCTTAACAGAGGTTAGAGATAGGTTGAACAGTATGTTGACCACTGGGTTAATAACCTCCGCTCCTGCCGTGAGAAACTTAGGAGGGCAGGGATCGTTGGGGGAACAGGATTTAAGTGATTTTGGTGCGGAGAGAGTCTTCCATATAAATAGCTTCAAACGCCTCTAATTTGGGCCCTGAGGCTAAATTTCTTATGAGAGGGGAGTCCACCTTCAACTCCAGGCTATCTAACTCACCAAAATCGGCCTGAATGGTTCCAACCTTATAGGCAAAAAACTCTGCTAATTCATCGCACCATTCCTGCAAAGCCACCTTGGGGAGTTGGAGAGAGAAAGCTTTTAACCTCTTAACATTTGCAAAAAATTATTTGGCGTTCTTGCCAGAGCGGGCAATACTCTCCTCATAATAGAGGCTTTTAGCTCTAAAAATGGAGGCATACTAATTCTTTTGTAACCTTTTAAATCTCTCTTTATCCTCTAAGCTAAATTTTTCCTCCGTTTGCGTTCGAGCTTCTTACAAGGTTTCCTTTTGAGCTTTAGAGGTCCAGTAAAACAGGGTTTAGAAGGGGTATTTCTTACTCTCCCAAAGGGGCTCGGAGGGGGTGAGATGTTCAGCAACTTTCCGGAGCCGCCTACTACAGCTGAATGATGTCTCTTCAATGTCCCCCGACAACTTAAGGGTATACCTGTCTAGCTCCTTTTTAAACCCCAGGGGGTCGATCTTATTAAAGGCTTTCTCCCGCTGCCCATTGACCCTAGTTGACCCTAGTTTACTCCGCATTTGGCAAGCAAACTTGATCAGATAATGGTCTAACCAGATCACCGGATGGGGGTCATCCATTAGTAATGCCTTATTCAAGCATACTGGATCTAGGCTATGACCACCACAATGAGTGGGTTTCACAACACATTGTTTAAGATGTGCTTGGTTCAAGATATCTAGAAACTCGAGCGTCCCCGCTTTCTGGATTATCTATGTGAATATTAAGGTCACCAAGGATGACAAAATGCGAATAGCGTACGGCTAGGTGGCCAGTTACATTTTCCAGGGCATTTAGAAATGTGCCGGATGGACCAGGAGGCCTGTAAATCAGAACTCCACCCAATGCATACTGGGGGGCAATACTGATGCAGAAACCTTCAGCCTCCATTAGTTCCGCCATCTCATTCCATTGACATTCTGGTTGTTCCCTTAATACAATTACAACACCACCATCGCGCTCCACCTTCCGATCCCTCATGATGATTTTAAAGCCTTCAGGGATAGCCATCTCAATCACCGGACTGGAGCTCTGAGTAGCCATGTTTCATTGATGAAAAGCAGATCTAAAACCTCCTCGTCAAGCAAGTTAAAGATGTCCTGAGCATTTTCCCCAATGGAGTGCACATTAATCAATGCTGCCTTAATCATGTGCTTATCCTGATTGGCTTGAGGCTGTGCACCTGGCTGTATCGTCAGCGTAGAGTTTGGGGCTAACCTGAAGTTACATTCTTTGCATTTCGTGACATATACCTTCTCCAAGTCCCAGCTACCCTCTCCACAACGTATCGCTGTGAGCTGAATAAACTCTGTTCTGCTATTCTTTAATAAGGGCATCCCACCTTTTCCTGCACAACGGTCTGCGTGGCTTTCACTTCCGGGACGCTGATGGGCGAAGACACGCTTGGCTTAGGCGCGTCCGCTACACACATTCACAAAGCGAGTGTCTTTATCTGCATTCCCCCCACGATGAATAGAGCAATCACAAACTCAAAATGGCATCTCTAGTCGTCCCTAACCGGAAGACTTTATCCAACCCGGGCGGGCTTGCCCACTACTCCGAAAGCCCCAGAGCTGTTCAAATTCGCAGCGTACAAGTGAAAGTTAAAAATGCACTCGATACGCTCTGCACTAGACAGTTTGGCAAGAATTAGCAGAATGAAATAAGTGGAAAAAACAGTCTCAAAACAGTTTAGCAACTTCAAAACAGTTTTGGCAACTTAAAATAGTGAAAGACAGATGGTAGGAGCTGCGAAACTAACCAGCCAGATGCAGGGATAAGCACACAGCGAGAGCAGAACATAGTGCACGAAGGGGGGGGGGTTTCAAAAGAAGTACATGAGGAAGACAGCTTCAACACAGATGCACTGTTCTGGTGTGCATATCCCAAAACAAAAAAGGTCCTTAAAAGTGAGCAGTGGAAGAATACAGGTAAAGGGGCCTTAATGCACTCACGTTGTATGTTTCTTTCCACCCCATGTTGCTTTCTCGCTGATGTGCTCCTCTCCATGTTTTCTTCTCTGCTCGTTTTCTGCCCCAGTGACAACGTTGCTGTCTTATTCCTTGTTTCTCCTCCTGCTTGAAATTTACAAAGGTGTAAAATAAATATTTAGTGTAAGCCACCTCACAGGGGTGGGACAAGAGACACACGAATGTGTGTGGTGTGGGTTTTATGTGTGCGTGCAAGCATGTGTGTCTTGGTGTGCACTCATGCTTAGGTATGTAGGAATGCCTGTGTGTGTGCTTGTATGTGTGTGCTTGTATATGTGTATGCATGTGTAAATGTAGCTCCTCTTGGTAATGCTGTTTATGTATGTGCATGCTTGCTTATGTGCTCGTCTGTGTTTGTATGTGCTCTGCCTGCATGCGTATGTGTGCATGAGTGTCTGTGTGTGTATATATGCTTGTGTGGTTGCATCTATCTGTGTATAGGGCTGCAGGTGGCTGTGTTTCCAAATGTGTGCATTTGTGCCTGTGTATGCATGTTTCTTTGAATCTGTGCTTGCACGTTTGTGTGTCTCTCTGTGCATCTGTTAATTTTGAAGGTTTTTCTTTTTATTGCACATAAAAGGCCAAGGGGGTGGATGAGAGCTCATATGCATCAACATTAGCATTTGCGATTCCTTATTAGCGAAAAATAAGGAATCGCTAATAAGGAATAGCAAAAGGCTATGCATGTAGGAATCGCTATTCAAATAGCGATTCCTTAACATTCCTTATTACCGAATCGGTAATACTGAATCGGTAATAAGGAATACCTACCCATTCATTCCTATGGGCTTGGAGGCCCATAGGAATGAATGTAAAGCCATTCTGTATTAGCGATTCGGTATTACCGAATCGCTAATAGCTGGAGCACTTTCAAGGGTGCCAGGGTGTCAAAAGGACACCCTGTTGCACCCCTGAAAATGATATGTGCACATATGTTGCACACACACATGCTCTAAGGGCATGTGTGTGCGCAACATGACACTTTGAAAAATGCACAAAAGTGCATTTTTCACAGTTTTTGCAAATTACCATGCAGTTCATCTTCATGGTAATTTGCTCCCCTTATTAGCGAAATCGCTAATTTTTTAACTTTGATGCATTGCATTTAAGGAATCTCACTTTGGGATTCCTTAAATGCAAGAGCTATTTAAGGAATCGGTATTTAAGGAATCCCTATTTAAAGAATCGCTATTTAAGGATTCCTTAAATACCGATTTCTGCTTTTGGGTTGATGCATTGGGATTGGGTATTTTTTACTTAATACCGGGAGCTAATAAGGAATCGGTATTTTACCGACTGGATTTTGGCTTGATGCATAAGGGTGTAAATCTGTGACAATAAGTACTGGCTGGGAAAAGATTAACCTAATTTTTACCAGTTGAATTCAACAATCCGCAACTGTACGGTGACAGATTAAACTTTGGAGAGACCATGGCAGTGCCCAGCACCGCGTGTCATGCTTTTTTTTGGTTTTGTTTGAGCTACGATATGTTTGTTGTTGTGATCTGGCATCATGCAGTAGGGTGTGGATTATATATCATGTTTGTGAAATACAGAGTCCTGTTTAAAATGTTCTGGCTTCAGGAGCATAGAATTCCATTGTTGTTACTTTTTTTTTTTTTCAAGCCAGCATATTACTCTTGTCTCCCCTCCTTCATAATTTGTTCCCCATTTTCTGGTTCTCCAGCGCCGCTAGGTAATACGAATGGCAATAGTGCTATGCAAATATCACCACTCCACAGCAAACAAAAATGAAAAGTAAAAAACATTGTCGTTTTCAACACCAAGAGCTCTAGCTTTCACAAATGCGAGACCTGTTGTATTGCAAATGCTTGATTTTAGTTGATTGTGTGTAGCCATGCAGCACAGCATAGTGGATGCTGTACTGAATACCTAAAAATCAAGTCAAAAATCTCAAGGCAAGACCTACTTGCTTTTCCAATGTTTGTTTTCTTTTGTACGTGTCTCTTCTATTTTGTACTAACCTGTTTTCCTGTTTTCTCCTCCTTATTTCGTGCATTGTTTCAAGATTGGACATCGGAAAAGAAACCTTTGAAGGACAAGACCAGAGGACTGGAGGACCGAAGAAGGTGAGCTTGTGTGGAATGCAGACCAGGCGCGGGATTCCCACTCACTTTGGAGGGGGAAATCCAAGGGCCTGGCCATGCCTTGTGTGCGGTTCAAATGCGACTGCACCCAAGATGCTAGCTAATCTTGCAGCTTTTGGATATCTCACTGTAGTCTTGTGAGATTTCAGGTCTCCCCACAAGACAAGACGCAGTGTGGTTGCAGAAGTGGGTAGTCTTGTCTCGCTGTGTGTCTCCAGGGTGCTGGGCAATAGAGCGAGTGACAGTAGAGAGAGCATGTGTCAATTAGCATGGTCGGAGCAGTCCAGTGCTCTCTCGAGAGTGGGGTGGCGAGCGTGAGGGTCGTGGTAGAGATATGTTAGTGAACATGAGCTCCCAACTCAACATGCGTGTGCAGCAGCAATAAATCATTGTCCAGCCAAATACTCACTTTTATGAAAAGAGAGAAGTATTTTATTTCTACTGCATAACCACAAAGAAAAAATACAACATTCACAATCCACCACGCAGCCTCCCTGAGGTCAGGACTCTGGTGTATCTGTGGCTGTCCCCTGTCCACTTCCTCCTTGCTCTAGGGATATTGGTTGTTCCCCATTCACTATTGGCAGTATCCAGTGTATGCCCCACTGGTACTCTGTCTCGAGTCTACTCTGACTGCTCTAAAGCCAAAAGTGTTCCAACCATGCAACCTTATATAGCAACCTCTTTCCCCGGGAGCCAATTGGCCCGAATTTTGTCTTACCTGCACCAGCAGACTTGGAGGGTCCAGGGATCCCGAGCGTGCCACTACTGGGGTTGTCGGACCGACAGCGACTGATCTTGGCGAGTTCACCTCTCTCGATCCAGACAGGCTGCATGCGCTGATCCCTAATCTCCTCACTCACTGTCATACTCTTGCAGTGACCTGAGGTTCCTCGTGGCTCCTTCTTGACAGTAAGTCTTTCAGTCTCTCCCTTCGACAGGGGGAAGGTGATGAGAAGCTTCCGGTGCTGAATCCTTGTCCAGGAGGAGAGTGTGGTGGTTCCCATGGCGCCCTCACTCTTACGATACCCGGGGTCAGTCCACCCTTCTGGCTAGTTCCTGTGAGCCCCTCTGGCATATGGGGTCACAGTGTCCCTACTGTACATGGCACCGACCCGTTCAGCACAGCGGTAGTCCACCTGGTAGACCATCCTGGCATACATGGTGCCGAATATTTTTTTTAATTTTTTTTTTTTTAGCTGTATTTGGGCTCCAGCCTGATTGGCACAGCATTCACTACAGCTCACTTCCCATCGGCCATCCCTTAAAATACAGGGGTTGTCGACTTTGTCATGCACACGGGAAACACCCTGATCAGTGCAACAGCCCCTTCCTCGCAACGAGAGTCTATTTTACAGGATTTCCCACTGGACTTCACTCTCACCAATGCTCTCCTCTTCCTCACAGGGTTTTTGCAAGTAGGCAGGCACTGGTGCTTCAGGGAAGATGGTTTTGAATTCCCCAGGTGTTGTCTCCTCACCCAGCAGGGAGAGTAGTAGGCCTTGGCTCCTGGTCACAGGAACAAGTCTTGCCTAGCTCACCTCCTCACACAGGCCACCTGGCTGCATGGCAGATGTCATATTTTGAGGTTTCAAATTCCCTATCTCGCAGTCCATTTCCAGACACCAAATGTGGTTTAGGGTCTGAGTCTTTGAAGCTGATGTTGTGGGGGAGGGGAGTGGAGATATGCTTCTTTTGAAGTGTCCTCTCAGCTGCTCTTTCTTCCTCTTGAAAAGCAGTCGGTCACAGAAGGCGTGACTGCAGAGTTGATAGCCCACAATATAGGTCATGCGAGTGACTAGAGTTCACTCCGGATCTCAGCGACAGTGATGTGTGTATTGAAAGGTTAGCCCTGGGCCCGATCCCTACTCTTTGATTCTCTTTATCAGACCCAGACCCTTCCCCGTGACACCTCGCTGAATCAAAGAGCACCCTTTGAAGTGTACAGGGAAAGCCAGGCTCTCCCTCTCTCCAGCCTCACCCTGCTCACAGGAATGCAGCAGTACACAAATATATCTGGGGGAATTCTGTACCTCTGCATGTTTTCACCAAGCAGGACTGGGCCTCCTAAAAATGGAGCCCAAGGTCCTCCCTACGTTGTACCATTCCCAGGCACACATACACTCAGTGCATGTATACAGCATACACACACTGAACAGTCCTGTTTCTTGTATGTGATGTACCTTTCATAGACACACATACATCCAGCATATCCATTTAACATGCACGCACTGTCCAGCACTGTATGCTTTATGCATTGTTCCCCTCATAGGCAGACATACACCCAGCACATGCATTCCGCATGCACGCGCTGAACAGCACTTCATCCTTCATGTACGGTATCACTCACAGGCACCCATACACCCAGCACATGCATTCGGTACATGCACTGCATAGTACTGCATTATCCATGTGTTGTACACTTCCCAGGCAAGCATACACCCAGCACAAATACCACTTCCACCACTCTGAGGGAAGCGCTTTGGGCTCCCCTCCCGGTCCAACAAGACTACAATCCATGAGACATGCCTATGTCATGGCGCAAACGCAAGATCTGTTTGCTTATGACAACAAAATCATCATAAGGGATCCAGACATCAGCACATTTGGTTACTCAGGGCAGGGGTGCACGCCCATTATCATGTAGAGGACTTTTCCGTCCCAACACTCTGCGTTCAAAGACAGAGGGCAAATATCTTCTTATGTCTCCATACAAATTGCTGATTATTTTATCCTGGAGATTGCAGTCAAAGAAAGAAAAGTAAACCCCAATGTTAAAGAATTTAGTAACGTGAACTGTCTGACAGTCATGGTGAGCACACAACATTTAAATAGCTTGTAAATGAACAGTACACATTTCAAAATATTTCAGCAGTTAGGAAAGTGCATTGTTTCAATTTTGAAGTGACCTGGAAATAAAGATTTAAATAGGATCAAAGCAAATCCGAATATTTTACTTGGTTATGTGCAAATGATACGTATTTACTGAAAACAGATTTCCACACTTTGTTTCTACCCTGTATAGTTTTATCTGTAAAACTGCATGTGAGTGGGAAAGTTTGTGGCCTTTTCAATAGAAAATGTCTTTCTGTAATGACTGTGCACTACCAAATCATGCTTTATTTATATATTTATTAAAAGTGAGTTTTTAAATATGAAACATTCCTGCCCCGCCCTGATGACAATGCAGTTAGTGAACTAAGAGGCAAGTCAGGGGCCATGTGCACCTCATTTGTGGGACAAAATGTAGTCTAATAAACCAAACAAAGTAGTTTTTAGGTCTCGCTGACCTGCGTTGCAGCGCATGCGCGCTGCTCGCTCTGCGAGGGCTTTTGTGATCGGGGATATTTGAGAAGGGGACTTGAAGCCCCGCCCCTCATTTTCATTGGCAGACGTCACCATTTATGCTTAACGGTGGCCTGCCATTGAAAGTGAGGCTTCTCTGTTACCGCCCTTTCTCCTTTTGGGATGGCCCCTCCGGACTGGCTTGCCTGCTTCACAGCTGTCGTGAAGCAGTTTCTTATCTCAGAGGCGTGTTATGTAAACAAGCCTCTGAGATCCAGTCCTGATGGTCCTCCCAAAAGGAGACGGGGCGCCAGATGGGATAGATAACATATTTTCATGTTTCACACTCAGCAATTTAACCAGTAGGTGGGTGTCTCTTTTTGACATCAAAGGGTAATACTTTCTCATTATTTATTTGAGGATGAGGTTTTGAGTGTGGGTGACGGGCAGAATCCGTGCTTTATTTTGGGCAGTTTTACATGAGGGAATTTTGGCAACAGACATAACAGTGCTTCACAAAAGACACAGACCACGGTCCATTTTTCAGCACAGGAAGTTTTGCCCGGATTTGTGCCCGGGTCTATATGACCTAGGATTAGCAGATGTGGCCACTAAGGCACATCAACTCTCGTGAAAGATCGGCTTGTTGCGGGCTCGAGGAGCCTGGGGGACCTCGAGCTGAGACTGAGCCAGGCACCAGGCTCGAGTTTTTGATTCTCGCCCACATCTACATAGTCTTACTAGTTCCGAGCCATGTAGCGCAATAACGACCACACGACCCACTGGCACTGCTGATCCCATCCCTTGGCAGAAAGCTGAGCCTCGTGCCTACAACCTGGTACTCCAAGTACAGAGTGTCTTTAACCTTGGTGATCACAGACGCAGCTTGAGCACAAAGTTCGCTTTCAACTACTTTCTAATGTGACGCCTATACTGTAACTCTCTGCACAAGACCACCAGGACACACAGACTTTGGCACGCACCCCCTGCCACAATGCAGAGCGCAGACCCCTGACAGTGTCGCGCGCAGCCACTCTCTGATGCTTACACCCCCGCCCTGGCAGTACGCCGTGACTTACCTTGGCTCCCTTCTCTGTCACATATATACTGTGTTCTACAATTGCATCAAAGTAACTGTATTGTGATGCGTTGGTGATAAAATCCTTCCGCGGTCCTGCTTACGGTTCAACGTGTCGGGGATACTCGCCCTTTCGGAGAACAGTTTTTTTTACAGTACAATCGACCTATGGTTAATTCAATCACCCAACGATCCATTGTAGCTCCGCCCTCCTTTTCACGAGTCTTCCTGTTCGTTGAGATGAAGAGCCCGTGCTCCCCACCCTCTATGTCCTACAGAGTCCTACTTGTGGGTGCTCTGCCCAGCAACCTTTGAGTGACCACCTGCACCGGCTCTCATTGGTGCAAGATCACACGGTGCGCTCTCCTCCCTCTTGGGCTCGCGAGGAACAGGACGGTGTGCGGGCTGTGTCTGCTGTCAGAGGGCTGCAGCGGGGGATCTGACTGGTAGTGAGTGCTGAGGAGGGCGACCCTGCAGTTCTGCAATGGAGACCGGGGGGGCTCTGAACCCCTCACTCTGTGTGGTGATCACGCTGTCTGTGCTGACCCTGCGAGACACTGGGGCCGTCCAAGGTGAGTGTGAGCACTGTGAAGTGTTACCCCGGAGTCAGTCATGTACCCAGATAGAGGTGTTTAGATCACCCTGCTGGCCTCCTGGAGGAACGCTGATTTTCTTAGCACCAGACGTATCTTGTATAAAGCGCTCACGGTTAATAAACACTCTGTAAGGCAGTGATGTTACTTCAATAGAGACCTCCCTGTGTCTCAACCTTCATCTCTCCCTTTGGTTCCTCCACCTCTCTCACCGCAACCGGCCGCCCCCCCCCCCCCCCCCGCACCACTGTATCGTAAGATGACTAAAGGCAGTCCAAATTTCCGATAATCTGCACAAATACATCTCTTCAGAGAAAACATACTGCAATGTCGCTGAAAAAAATATAATTTTTGTTTCTTATAGAAAAACACGTCAAACTACACCCACTGGGGGAGGGTGGCGAAACAGTCAGGGCTGCCCAATTTGGAACTGAGAAACAAGGTGCGACTCTCGGCGCCGCTAAACATCCTGAGATTCTGGGCAAATCACTTAATCTCCCCGTGCCTAAAAACACAAGGACGTGACCTTATGTAAAGTAACTGGTGCTCATGTAAAGGGCTCCATTACCTTCGAGTCGAGTTTGCGCTATATATTAAATTGCAGAAAAACCTGTGTTTATTTGTAACATTCCTAAGTATAAAGAAACCAAGTTGATTGACATATACAAAGTCTATGCCCACCAGTTCCTTTAACACATCTCACTTCAGCTCCTCATTGTGAATCTTAACGTTAGAGGTTGAAGTGCAAAAAAGTATGGGAGCTACGATGAGTGCAGTGGGGTGAGATCTGCGAATGTGGGGGTGGGGCCACAAGAAAGAACAATTAGAACTGTTAGTGTAAAAAAACTCAGAACCTGAAGGCACTGGCTTATTCTCTCCCACAAATATATGGCACTATGTAACCAGGGCCACTGGAATTTTGCGGCAGGAAAGGGCCAAGTTACGCGGCAGGATTGAGTAAATTATGTGGCAAGAAAAGGTAAATTTTGCGGCATAATGTGGCACATTTTGTAATAGTATTACTTCATTATTTCTTCATTTTTAAACTTGATAACACTGTCTGGACATTGATTGCACATCATTAGGACCAGTTAAATTCAAATATAGCAATAGAAAGGTGACTAGTTCAACTTTTCAACAGACCTTCCACAGCGTGTCAACGTCGCTGTATTTTTTGTAACTTTTGCACCATTTGAGCTAGGAACATTTTTTTTTAAAACCTGCAGATGATGGATTATGTGGCAAATGCGGCAATTCTATAATTATGCGAAAATCTCAGTAGCCGCAGAATCACATAATTCCAGTGACCCTGTATATAACAGATGTTTCTGCCGCAGTCAACCATTCTTATGAGATCATTTTAATGAGATTAGTTATAGTGGGTGGACCCAGAACCAGAGTTTCAAGGGAGGCGGTCCCAGCTCCGTGCTAACTCTCTGTGTGCTTCTGGCCACTCATATTGTCTTTAGTCATTCTAAGAGGATCGCAGTAAATGGACTTACAGTAAGTGACAGTGAAAACACTGCAGGATATTACAGCAGATTTAACAACAGCTGCTGACATGGAATATCCCCTAAGTGAGGATGGTGCCAGATCTTACTCATTCGCTCACTCATCCAGCCACACCCTCCTCCCATTGAGTTGAGCACCAGCTCTAGCTCTCAGGCACCAACATTTAAAATATATTTATTTTCATTTCGGTCTTTTTTTTGCCAAACTTGTATGTTTTAAAATGCAATACTGGAACCCGAACTGGTATTGCATTTTACTTTACCACCATGCTTAGAGGAAATGAAGTGGACGGCAGATGAGATCCGGGGCTGGGAGCCTACGGGCTCAAGCTACCTCCCACCCACGCATCCATAATCATCGCCAAACTCCGTCCCAATACAATACGCCTGCTTACTCCCCAGTTCCTTGCTACATTCAGTGCCAGGACTTCCTCTGGAGGAGAACTCTTAAAAAACAATATCTCCCCGCCAGGAATGCTGTGTAACTGGTGTATTTTCTTATTTCTACTAGAAACAGACCAATTGCTGCTGCTCGAAGTGGCAGGATCCATGTGTTTTCTTACTTTATATTTCCCATATCTATTTGTGTTTCTTTATGCTTCGGTTTGTGGTGGTGCGCCCACATGTATGTTTTGTTTTACTAAAATTTCATATTTAGCAGGCGATTGTTGCTGTCATGCACTATGGCATACTATAATTTTCAGCCTCTGCAAACTTCCGTTCTACAAAAATGAAGCCACAGAAGGTATTAAAGGTGGCTGGTGCCATTATAAAAACTGAAAAAGATTATTATTGGTCCTGAACTGGACTCTCTCACTGCACTCCTGGTGCCTAAACGCTATACGTCAGCATAATATGTGCACACTTTCCTGTGTAGTTCTGATTTAAAATGGCAAATATGGAACTATTGCTCTGTGCACGCTGCGGAGAGGCCAAGGATTAAATGTGCAGCTTTCTGTCCCACTGGCAGGCACAATAGGAAGCTCACAATGCCTTCATC
Organism: Triturus cristatus; assembly: GCF_964204655.1. Lineage (NCBI taxonomy): Eukaryota > Metazoa > Chordata > Amphibia > Caudata > Salamandridae > Triturus > Triturus cristatus. Next base: position 1,860,370,559 of record NC_140590.1, on the reverse strand, counting down.
CTAAATTCCAAAGTTATTAAATCGTACCCCCACCATAAACACTAATGCATGCCCTTAAAGACTAAAAATGACTATACTCAAAACAAAAATGTACAAATTAGTTTATATATAATTTAGTAACATTTCATTTACACTACATTTAATAACTCAAACAAATAAATTACACGTGGAAAACATTTTTGTTTGCCCTACTCATTTTATTTTTTTATTTTTTTTTATTTCCCCCACTCAATTGGACCAATGCAATAGATTTCCCATTAATTTCGCAATTACAACTAAGTGAGCTATTGCTATTTTCAATTACACCGTTTGATTAATGCTTCACGAAGGGGGAAAAAAATGACATTTTTAATGCCAATAGCTCACAATAATGTCATTGCGAGACCTATTGCATTGTAAAAACTTGTTTTGTATAGCAGATATGCTGAGCTTACTTTTTTAAAGGTGCTTTCATATGTAATAATGAAGAGAAGGGTGACTCTGTGAAGCACAATTGCACAATATCTGCCTAGGATCTCACAATTTGAGGCCAGTCCATGGGTCTGGTGTATTACTTTTAGGTCGAGTAGATTATTCAAGTCACTAGGGCTGTAGGTCTGGTAACATTAAAAAAAAAAAATTCAAGGCCTGATAAAAGGCCCTTCTCAGGAGTCAGTGGCATAACGAAATGTGAGGGGCCCCTCTGCAAGGTACACAGAGGGACCCCTGCTCCGGATATAATCCGGAGCTCTCAGGCCAGAGTACTGTGCTGAGGGGGCTCCCACACTGCAGGGACTGTGGGGGGCTGTGTTATGCCACTGTCAGGAGTGGCCCGGTTTATGGGCCGAATTTTCCTCACTCACGTTGGTGAGCTGGCCATAATGATGACTGTTCTAACGCTGAGAGGCCTTCGGGTAGCTATGTGCTTTAAAGGATTCACAGAATAGAATAGATTCTGTACCTTCGGGTCCAATTCCCCTGGAAGTGTCTCCTTTTGATCCAGACTTTCACGCTTAGTTCAGCAGCTAAAGATTGTGTGAAAGCCAAGAGATCAGCTGTATCCACAAATCTTGTGTTTCCAATGCGGTTGAGGGGTGAGGGGTGAGAGGTGAGGGGTTAGCTGCTGCTCTGCTGTTACCGGCCCAGTCATAACTAAGAGGCAACATGTAATGAGGGCCAAGCCTTTTAGAACCGAGAACGGCCCTCGCTTCATATTTTAAAAGACCGTCCACTCGATAGGTGGTGGCGGAGCTTTGGGTGAACCATCCTTAAGATAAGGCTTGAACAAGGAGACATTAAAAACCAGCTGGACTGGCAAACCATGAGGCGAGGGAATTGGGCAGCGCCTGGGCTGACCCTGTGTACATCAGAGAAGAGGGCTTACAAAATGAGGCTGCAGTTAAAAAGGACATGGATCACTTGACTGTCAAATCAAGCCTTATATGGGTGTCTCTGATGACGGTTTGTCAGCTTGTTTCTTTCTGGCATCTTTTATTTCCTGTAAATTCTGGTTTTCTTCACACAGTATTGTCCGTGCATCTCAGTGATGATCTTTTACTGGTGGAATTAAGTTGTCATTCAGCTGTAGTGGAATTGCCTCTAAATGCAAACCAGTGAAGCTGTAGAACAGGGACACCCCTTTAGCAGAAAGCTCCGATATGGCTGCAAAGACAAACTTACTGGCTCAGCTTGTGGCTAGCAAGCCAATGATCGACAAGACAGTTATCCCAAAGCATCAACTGCAGGCCTCCTGTGCCGCACCTCGTGCCAGTTCCTATATGTAAGGTCGCTGTGCTATTTACCCCTACGTCAGCCATTGAGTGGCGTCACTGTATTCCAGATCAAAGAAAAATGCAACAAACGGGGGTGCGCAGCTCCAACAGGCCAGTGTAGTTAGAAAAATAACTTCTTTATTCCAAAAATTCTTTTCAAATTAATTGAATATATACAATCCAGCCAACACGTTTCATTCCCATATAGGGAACTTCCTCAGGGAGCAACTCGTGAATGTGTCCTGTGCTGGACAAAAATGTCTACCAGCTCCTTAGCACTGGGAACTATATGCACCACAATGAAATGTGCCATTTTGGTTAACCTACCAACCAGAAGTAAAATGGTGCCACGAGAGGAATGTCTGTGATGAAATCCATGGTTATAGCGTGCTATGGGACCAGTGGTATGAGAAGGGGCTGCAACAACCCATTTGGGTGGGAGAAAGAACATTTGTAGCTGTCCGACCCCGTTCAGGAGGCCATGGGGCAGGCATGGGCTACTGGGCCAAAACCATGAGGGTAGAAACTTTTATCTCTGCTGGCCCCGGGCCGGCCCTACTATGGCTCTGCAAACTGGGCCAGTTACAACTGTTCCGCACTTAACTGCCACTGGGAGCATCTGCAAGAAGACGAAGATTTCTCAAGGAGGTTAGCGCTGGAGTTTTTCAGGCTCAAGAATCAATACCATCCACCCACTTCCCCCACGCAGCACAATAAAATCAATGCCCAGCCCAAAGACAAGTACTTTTATTACACACAAAAACCTAGCGGGTCACACACATTCAGTAATGAATAAATACCTCATTCTCGGGTGCAGGAGTTGGTGCTCTTAGGTGGCATCTGCTGATTAGACCGTCACATGGTTTTTGAGGGTCCCCCCTTCTGGTACTGTGAACTCCCCAAGAGTAGACTGAGGATCATCAGATAAACTAGTGGGGGGTGATTTTGCTTCGCCCCTCTCTTGAATCTAGACTATTACACTGTGTCCCGGTCCTTTGCTACTCCGTCTCGCACTATGGTCAGGTTAGCAGCTGCGGGCTGCATGTGGCCTCTTCAGTCTCTCGCCATGGTCAGCAGCTCCAGGCTGCATATGGCCCCCTCTGTCTCTCGCTGTGGTCCGGTCAGCAGCTCCGGGCTGCATGTGGCCCCTCCTTCTCTCGCTGTGGTCAGGTCAGCAGCTCTGGGCTGCATGTGGCCCTCTCAGTCTCTCGCCAAGGTCAAGTTAGCAGCTCTGGGCTGCATGTGGCCCCCTCCGTCTCTCACCATGTCCAGGTCAGCAGCTCTGGGCTGCATTTGGCCCCAGTCTCTCGCCTTGGTCAGGTCAGCAGCTCCGGGCTGTATGTGGCCCCCTTCGTCTCCCACCATGGTCCGGTTAGCTCCGGGCTGCATGTAGCCCCATCAGTCTCTCGCCATGGTCAGGTCAGCAGCTCTGGACTGCATGGGGCCCCCTCAGTCTCTCGCCATGGTCAGGTCAGCAGCTCTGGACTGCATGGGGCCCCCCTCAGTCTCTCACCATCGTCAGGTAGGCAGCTCAGTCGTGCATGTGGCCCCCTCCGTCTCTCCCCATGGTCAGGTCGGCAGCTCGGGGCTGCAAGTGGCCCCCTCCATCTCTGGCCATTGTCAGGTCAGCAGCTCCGGGCTGCATGTGGTGCCCTCCGTCTCTGGCCATGGTCCGGTCAGCAGCTCCGGGTTGCATGTGGCCCCCTCTGTCTCTTTTCATGGTCAGGTCAGCAGCTCTGGGCTGCAGGTGGCCCCCTCAGTCTCCCGCCTGGGTCAGGTTAGCTCCGGGCTGCATGTGGTCCCCTCAGTCTTGAACATGGTCAGGTCAACAGCTCCAGGCTGCATGTTGCCCCCTCTCTCTCGCCATGGTCAGGTCAACACCTTCATGCTGCATGTGGCCCCCTAAGTCTCTCACCAAGGTCAAGTTAGCAGCTGCGGGCTGCATGTGGCCCCCTCCGTCTCTCACCATGGTCAGGTCGGCAGCTAGGGCTCCATGTGGCCCCCTCAGTCTCTCCCCATGGTCAGGTCGGCAGCTCAGGGCTGCAAGTGGCCCCCTCCGTCTCTCGCCATATTTAGATTAGCTCTAGGCTGCATGTGGCCCCCTCCGTCTCTTGCCATGGTCAGGTCAGCAGCTCCGGGCTTGAGGTGGCCCCCTCAGTCTTTTACCAAGGTCAAGTTTGCATCTCTGGGCTGCATGTGGTCCCCTCAGTATTTTACCAAGGTCATGTTTGCATCTCTGGGCTGCATGTGGCCCCCTCCGTCTCCCTCTATGGTCAGGTTAGCTCCGGGCTGCATGTGACCCCCAACGTCTCTTGCCATGGTCAGCAGCTCCGGGCTGCATGTGGCCCCCTCTCTCTGGCCATGGTCAGGTCAGCACCTCCAGGCTGCATGTGGCCCCCTAAGTCTCTCACCAAGGTCAAGTTAGCAGCTGCGGGCTGCATGTGGCCCCCTCCATCTCTCCCCATGGTCAGGTCGGCAGCTCAGGGCTGCATGTGGCCCCCTCCGTCTCTGGCCATGGTCAGGTCAGCAGCTCCGGGCTGCATGTGGCCGCCTCAGTCTCGCGCCATGGTCAGGTCAAGAGCTCCGGGCTGCAGGTGGCCCCCTTAGTCTCTCACTAAGGTCAAGTTAGCAGCGCCGGGCTGCATATGGCCCACTCGCGCTCTCTCTCTGTGGTCAGGTCAGCAGCTCTGGGCTGGATGTGGCCCCCTCCGTCTCTCACCAGGTCAACAGCTCTGGCTGCATGTGGCCCCCCGTCTCTCGCCATGGTCAGGTTAGTAGCTCCGGGCTGCGTGTGGCCCCCTCTGTCTCTTGCCATGGTCAGGCCAGCAGCTCTGGGCTGCATGTGGCTCCCTCAGTCTCTCTCGCCTTGGTCAGGTCAGCAGCTCCGGGCTGCATGTGGCCCCCTCAGTCTCTCGCCATGGGCAGGTAAGCAGCTTTGGACTGCATGGGGCCCCCTCAGTCTCTCGCCATGGGCAGGAAAGCAGCTTTGGACTGCATGGGGCCCCCTCAGTCTCTCACCATGGTCAGGTAGGCAGCTCTGGGCTGCATGTGGCCCACTCCATCTCTCGCCATGTTCAGATTAGCTCCGGGCTTCAAGTGGCCCCTTCAGTCTTTTACCAAGGTCAAGTTTGCATCTCTGGGCTGCATGTCGCCCCCTCAGTCTCCCGCTATGGTCGGGTTAGCACCGGGCTGCATGTGGCCCCCAACGTCTCTTGCCATGGTCAGGTCAGCAGCTCTGGGCTGCATATGGCCCTTTCCGTCTCTGGCCATGGTCAGGTCAGCAGCTCCGGTCTGCATGTGGCCGCCTCAGTCTCGCGCCATGGTCCGGTCAAGAGCTCCGGGCTGCAGGTGGCCCCCTCAGTCTCTCACCAAGGTCAAGTTAGCTCTGGGCTGCATGTGGTCCCCCTCCGTCTCCCGCCATGGTCAGGTCAGCAGCTTCGGGCTGCATATGGCCCCCTCCGTCTCTCGCCATGGTCTGGTCAGCAGCTCTGGGCTGCATGTGGCCCCCTAAGTCTCTCACCATGGTCAGGTTAGCTCCGGGCTGCATGTGGTCATCGCAGTCTCTCACCATGGTCAGGTCAGCAGCTCAGGGCTGCATGGGCCCCCTCTGTCTCTCGCCATGGTCAGGTTAGCTCCGGGCTGCATGTGGCCCCCTCTGTCCCTTGCCATGTCCAGGTCAGCAGCTCTGGGCTGCATGAGGCCCCCTCAGTCTCGCGCCATGGCCAGGTCAACAGCTCCGGGCTGCAGGTGGCCCCCTCAGTCTTTCACAAAGGTCAAGTAAGCCGGGCTGCATGTGGTCCCCCTCCGTCTCCCGCCATGGTCAGTTCAGCAGCTCTGGGCTGCATGTGGTCACCTAAGTCTCTCACTGAGGTCAAGTTAGCAGCTCCGGGCTGCATGTGGCCCCCTCCGTCTCTCACCATGGTCAGGTTAGCTCCGGGCTGCATGTGGTCCCCTCCGTCTTTCACCATGGTCAGGTCGGCAGCTCCGGGCCGCATGTGGCCCCCTCCTTCTCTGGCCATGGTAAGGTCAACAACTCCGGGCTGCATGTGGCCCCCTCAGTCTCTGGCCATGGTAAGGTCAACAACTCTGGGCTGCATGTGGCCCCCTCAGTCTCTTGTCATGGTCCGATTAGCCGCTCCGGGCTGCATGTGGCCCCCTCAGTCTCCCACCATGGTCAGCAGCACCGGAATGCATGTGACCCCCCTCAGTCTCTCGCCACCTTTTTTCTTCTGACTCGGTTCAATTAAGTCACAAGGTGGCTGCCAACACTTCCTGGTTTGAAGTGTTGGCAGCCAATCAGATCCGGCCAACAGCAGCAACAAGCTCCTACTGGAGAGGCACTGCAGCGCTTCCTTTGTGTCAATCTATCCTGCTTCCTACATGAGTCAGAACATCCAACGGAGGAGGCTAGAGGTAGACGAACACAGCTTAAGGATACTACCTCCGGGGCTGGGCAATTCTGACAGAGGCTGCAAGTGAAGGAACCAGAGGAGGCACTGCTCAAACATCCTACCTCGGAGAACTTCCAGCAGAGTCTAAAAGGAGAAGAACTAGAGACAGCAGGGTTCAAGCCTCCTACCTTGTTCGGTCAGAACTTCCAACAGAGTCTGGAGGTAGAGGAACCTGAGGCAGCATGGTTCAAGCATCCTGCCATCCTGGGGTCAGAATTTCCAACACAAGGTGGAGGAGGAGCCCTAGGAAGGGGCCCGCCCATAGGTTCCCCTCACTTTATAAAATAAAAATAAGCCCCGGGACCTGGCTCACCCGGGAGCAAATATTCAAACAAATGTGGAAGCCGCACTTTTTCCCCTCAAATTGTGATTTTGTGGCAAAATGTTTATAAAAAATGCCTTTTTGCCCTGGCAGGGTCCATAAGGGACCCCAGGACCAAGGCTAGGGGGTGAGGGTATTCGTACCCTGCTCCCTTTTCTCTTTTTTTGCATTTTTATTTTTTTGTTTTGGGACTTGGCTAAAGCAGAGTCCCAAGATGGCTGCCAACACTGAATGGTTGATGTGTTGGCGTCCAATCAGTGGTCTGCATGAGGTTATCATTTATATGCGGAGGTTTCACGACCCTAGATTACAAATTTCGATCCTTTCATATCTCCAAAGCTGCTGAATGGATTTACACCAAATAACTGAAAGTATGATCTGCGAACCAAAAGCTACCTTTCTGCCACATTTGGTGTAAAGCCATTCAACGGTTTGAGCTATAGTTGTGTTGAAAGTCTCTTTGGGAATTTACATGAAAAATGCACTTTCTTTGCCCCCCCCCTGCTTTTTCTCGCCCCTGCTTGTTTTAATACCCTGAAACTTTCCATGCACAACAAACCCAACTTTCCACTTTTTTAGGAAACGCGCTAAAGATATAGCCAAGTTAAAAAACACTTTTCCTATGGAAACTTGGTCCTCACTATAACTACCTACTGGCAACCGCCAGTAGGTTATGTATTTTTATATATTCACTGAAAAAACAAAAGTTGCAGGGACATTATAGATAGGAAATAGAATTTAAAAAATTCACTAAAAAACAAAGGTTACAGGGACGTAACCTTGGAGCTGTGGCCCACGGGAGACAAAAAGTGTAATCTGAGGAGATGCCGTAGTTTGTGCCTCAGTTAGGGAGAGGCGTGGGACAAGGTGGGGGCCATGTTCTTAATAAAAGACCGAGATGACTGCCTGCTTTGCAAGCCAGCAGCCATCATTATTAAAGCAGGTGCAGCAGCACAGGGGTCCAAGGGTTGGGGGGGCCTGCATCACAGTTATGACTGTCGTACTTTAGACAGGAAGATGGAGGATCATTTTACTTGATGGCATTAGGACTCTGAGCACCATTGCTGTAAAATAGGGGGCAACATGTAGGAGCAATTTTTTTTTAAATTATAGGATATACAAAGAGCCGGTTTGAAGACTGAAGTGATGATGTGGGATAGCGGGCAAGGAGTGAGAGGCAGGGAAGAAAGCCTGCTACTCTGGCCGTTAGCTATCATATGTGCAGCAGCAGCAGGAATATGTGGTACCCACAAATCCCCAATTATCAGAAGTAGTGTTTTTTGTCAATTTCTGTTTGACACATCAGCTCTTTTATAGGTCTTAATTTTAGCGTGGATCGTGAGCTCCAGAAAAAGTTTCCCTGAAATGGTCTCATAAGTTACCCCTTCCACTCCCCCCAATCCTTGCCATAAATGTTTGGAGGGGGCTAGACTTCGAAACATTTTACTTATGCGGACCTGGCACAAACAAAATGACTCTTGCCATAGGGTAAGGCTCTGGGGGAGAACTTTGTAGGCCCCTGCTGCGCAACTTCAGTTTCCAGCCATTGTTTGAGGAATGAAAGCATGGCATGCGTGCTTCTCTAGACCCGTCTGTGAGGTCTTGGATTGTGTCCTCCATTTCGTACATGGTTGCAGTTGTGATATGGTCATTTCGGTCTCTTTGACTCTGTCAGACAATTCCTCTGTTTGAATTCTAATGCCTGATTTGTAGACTATATTGTTTCCAGAATGTTGTCTAGTTTGTCTGCCTTTGTAGATTTTTGGATCAGTTTGACATCTACTGGTTCCTTCCTGATAAAGATGGATTTGTTTGATCATTTTGTTTCTCTTTACCTTTATTCCATCCTTCGTAACCCTGATAATTAGTTGTACAATGTGGTCTGAAGGGAAAGGCTGGGGGCGCTTGATGATCTAGTTTCTGGCACCCTTTGCTTTTGCTTTGGCATAGCAGCTACTCTGCAAAACTTTCTTGGGTTAGATTCCTCCTTGGGAGGTCCCTTGTCACAAATACTGGATTCAATTCTGCCCAGGTATTTATCCATCCTAGAATTGTTGTGCTTCCCATCCCAGTTTCAGCTGCGCTACATGTGTGATTTACCTAGGAGACCTTGTTTTGTCCCTTTCCTTCCGGCCTCATGCTGATATGGGGATTATGGCTCCCTGTCCAATGTTTGGGCGATCCCTGAGCTCCCTGCCTCTTTCACACGGCGTTTGCCATTTTTTTTAACAACCTATTTTATTGGGTTATTAGTCGAGAGGATGGGCGATAGCCCTACAAAGAACTGCAGGAGAAAAAGGATTAACCTCATTAAAATAACCGTATTTCTACCATTGACCAACACCTGCCGAACATGCAGGTGATATAACAGAAACGAAATGCAGAATGTTCTCGATCTCAAGACAAGAAAACACGGCACATTGGCATAGGTATTCATATACACACGGTGCAGGAAAGTCCGGTCAAGGTAGAGTTGAGAATGGGGCACCACTCAGAGGTCTGCTGATGGCAGGGGGGGAAGCTCGATTCCTCGATATGACGCCCATCGAGTCTCGATATTCTCCAATATTTTGCAGGGCATCCCGAGCTAGAAATACAGCTATTTCGGCCCCACACATCTATCTAGTTCGGTCTTCCATTTGCCTAGGGTCGGGGGAGATGTTGCTTTCCATAGTTGTGCAATGTCCCTCTTGGCAATAGTGAGAGCCAGAAACCGTAAACGTTGCCTATACCTATTCCACCCCACCCACCAATGTCGTCGGTGCTATGTAAGAGGAAGAGTCGCGGGTCAAGCGGGAGCACCCACGATAACACCTCATTTAGGCAGGACCGAATTCTGCGCCAAAAGGGTTGCAACTCCATACTGTGTTTAAGAATGTACCCTCCTCCCGGTCACACTGCAAACATGTAGGGGACTGGATAATGCCCATCCACCAGAGTATAGTCTGAGTATTGTAAGCCCGGTGCAGGTATTTGAACTGTATCAGGCGGTATCGCATGGAGACCGCCGAACCCAGCGGGCTAGCGATGGCTTCAGCCCAGTCATCCTCTGTCAAGTCCAAAATGTCGGCCTGCCATGCAAGTCGTGTCTTGTAAAGTGTCGTCAGTGTGTGGGTCGTCAGAGTCTGATATTTTTGCCTGATATTGTGGAGGCCAAGGTTGCCCATTAATAGGCGGCCCCCCAGGGGGTGGAACTCTGGAAGGGCCTCGAGAGTGAGTGCATGTCCAAGTTGAAGGAATTTGTGAAATCGTGTTTTATGTAGGTCAAATTCCACCTGTAATTGCTGGAAGGATTTCAGTGTGGTGCCCTGTATCACATCGCCGAGGGTCGAGATCCCCACGGAGCACCAGATCGCTTCTAACCCACGTCGCCGAGGGCTCAACCGCAAGGGCAAACAATAACGGGGACAGGGGGCAGCCCTGTCGAGGGCCTCTTTGGATAGGGAAGGCGTGGGAGCGGTGCCATGCGATGCGCACTGACGCTGTTAGGTCGGTGTAGAGCAGGCACACATACGCAATGAAGCGTGGCCCAGGATTGATCGCTTCGAGCAATTGGAAGAGGTACACCCAGCTCAGCGAGTCGAAAGCTTTGTCAATATCGGCCAAGAGCATGGCGGCTGGCCGACCGAGCGCTGGGGCTGCTGCCATAGCGTTATGTACCCTCAGGATATTGTGGCGGGTAGCTCTTTGAGGCATGAAACCCGACTGGTCGGGATGTATCAGATCTGTCTGTGACACATGCCCGTAGGCGATCGGCAAGGACTTTTCCCCCAACAGTTTGGGTTCAAAGTTAATAAGGGAGATGGGGCGGTAAGAGGAGGGATCGTCTGGAGGGTGGCCCAAAAAATGGGAATCAAAGCATAGACACCTGCACCAATCCTAACGTCCCTGACAATTGCACCAAATAAAGAAAGGTGTGAAAGGCTTGGGACACAACCCCCTAGGTCCCAAATAGAGAAATGAGAAAGGAAAAAAAGGGGAATTTTCTTCTTTTACGTTATCACTATGGCATAGTAAAGACAAGATACCCCGCACACTCCTGTATGTTATATACATATACCAGTCATTATTAGACCATGTTCACAATGGAATAAATTTACATTCAGCAATTGTTTGAAAAAAGTGAAAAGGTCTGAAGAGATCTTGGATTGTTACAGCTCATTCTTCATTTTCTTTTTAAGGGGGTGGACGGGTGTCGCGGGATGGAATGAACTCCAGAGGCAGTATAAGGGTCTGAAGGTTTTTTTTTTTGATAAACAAGTTTTTATTGTTTTTTTTTTGCAACAAAAACAGTGACCCTTTCAGACCAACAATATACAGTAGTCCCATCTGGGAATCATTCCCCCTCTCAGCCCCCCCCCCGGACCCCCCCCCCTCCGCCCCCACCCCGCCCCACCAGATCACACTACATTTCCTAACCATTTCCCCCACACCCTACGATATTTTTTGTGGCAGCCCCGAGCTTGGTAAAGAGTCCGCTCCTGCGCCGCACACCAGTCCACTCCCGCGCTCCACCTGGTCAGACTGGGCGGCTGCGGCTGTTTCCAGGCTGCCGCAATGTCCCGCTTTGCCACCATTAGCGCTGTCATAAGGAACAATTTTTCAGCGCGGGTGCCGTCCAGGCCATCAGTGATACCCAATAGGATGTGTTTGGGGTCGTGCGGCACCTCCCACCCCAGGACATCCGTCAAGTCAGTTTCAATGCTACGCCAGTACCCCTCCAGTTCCGGGCATGACCATACCATATGGATGAAGTCGGCCTGGTCAAAGTTACAGCGAGGGCAGGCTGCGTCGGTGGAAAGACCCGCACGGCGCATGCGCGCTGGTGTAAGGTATGCCGTATGCAGATAATAGATTTGAATGAGCCTCAGCTTGGCGGAGGCCGTCACCAGCCTGGGGGCCATAAGGGCGTCCCGCCAGTCGATCTCGTCCAAGGGACCCACCCATTCCTCCCATCGCTCCTTCAGACCCTCCTGGGGCACAGGGGTATTGTTAACAAGGGAACGATATATTCTGGATATGCCTCCCTTTCCTAGGTTACCCATCAGAACCTGAGCCTCTGGGGGGCTATGGTCCGGCAGCCGGATGTCCAGCGGGGTGTGTACCCGTATGGCGTGTCGCAATTGGAGGTATCTATAGAATTGGGATGAGTGGAGAGAAAAGCGCGCCTGCAGTTCTGAGTATGAGCACATGCGCCCCCCTCGCCACACGTCCCCCAGCTGGGAGATACCGAGCAAATCCCACGGTCCGAAGCCCTCCAGCCCCACAACCTCCCGCAACCATGTCCCATGCCAGAGAGGGGTGGCGCGCGTCAACGTCCCGGTCCATCCGGTGTGGCTGAGCGCAGCCCGCCAAGCCAGGAAAACCGCCCTAGTGATGTCGGGGCAGGAGGTGGGAACCGGGGCGCCGTACATGCGGTCCTGAACGCTGGAGAGACCCAGGGCTTCCAGTTCCACCCTGTAGGCCGGATCGGACCAAACCAGTCGTGGATGACCATAAGCCGGGTGGCCAGGTAATAAAGGTAGAGGTTGGTCATACCAAGCCCCCCATCAAAGGTGGGGAGGCGGCAGATCGGCAAGGCCAGCCTTGACCTTCCACCACCCCAGAGGAACCTGGTGGCCATCCGTCCAACTCGCGAAACCACGACCTCGGAAAGGACACCGGGGTGTTCTGCAATACATACAGAAACCGAGGGAGGATCATCATTTTGTAGAGCGCCACACGCCCCAGCGGGTTCAGCGGGAGCGAGTGCCACCGAGTGAGGTCCGCTTTGGCTTTTTTGACTAAAGGGGCCACGTTGAGTGCCCAGCTCAATTCCGGGAGGAGGGAGACCCAGATGCCCAGGTATTTGAAAGACAGTCGGCGGAGGGGAATCGTGGTCTGCCAATCGAAGCATTCGCGGGAGGTGTGAAGAGGCACGAGGACCGACTTGTGCGAGTTGAGGCAGAGGCCAGAGGCGCGGGCAAAGCGGCCCAAGATGTGGAGAGCCCGAGGACCCGAGCGCGCTGGGTCACCAAGGTACAGCAGGACATCGTCCGCATAGAGGGCGATCCTGTCCTCCTCGAGGCCCGGCCACTCCCATCCCCGAATGAGAGGATCCGCTCTGATTAGGGCGGCAAGGGGCTCCATTGCGAGCGCGAAAAGGAGGGGTGAGAGCGGGCACCCCTGCCGCGTGCCCCGGCCGATCCGGAACGCTCCTGACAGCGCCCCATTAACCAACACTCTGGCGCGAGGGCGCGCGTACAGAACCCGCACCATCCCAACAAACTTGGGACCAAAACCCATATGAGCCAAGACGTCGAACAGGTAGGGCCACCCCACCGAATCGAAGGCTTTCTCGAAGTCGGCCAGCAGGAGAGTGAGGTATGGAGATAGGCGGTGGCGGTGCGCCAGAGCCACATGGAGGCGGCGGAGGCAATGGCGAGTGCCTCGATCCGGCATGAAGCCGCAATGGTCCGGGTGCACCAAACGCGACAGGAAGGGCCGGAGCCGCTGGGCTAGGACCGCGGCATATAGTTTGATATCGGTATTGATCAGAGAGATCGGCCGGTAGGCCGACCTGTCACTGGGCGGCGGAATGGATTTAGCCACTGGGCTAGGACCGCGGCATATAGTTTGATATCGGTATTGATCAGAGAGATCGGCCGGTAGGCCGACCTGTCACTGGGCGGCGGAATGGATTTAGGCAGGACCACAATTGTGGCAATGTCGGCCTCCGGGGGGAAGGAGCCTCTCTCAACCGCCTCCGCGTACAGGGCACCCAGCCGTGGAACCAAGTGCTCCTTGTAGGTGGCATAAAACTCCTGCGGGAACCCGTCCGGGCCGGGGGTCTTCCCGGCGGACGTGCGCCCTATCGCGTCTCCGATCTCCTCAGGGGAGATGGGAGCCTCCAGGCTCTCCCAATCACTCGGCCCCAGCCGGGGAAGGCTTAGGGCACCAGCGGCGAGCAAGGAAGCCAAAGACAGATCCGATGCCCGTGCCCGGTAGAGTTGTGAGTAGTACTGAGCGAAAGCGTCCGCTATAGCCACGGACGAAGACTGAAGCGCGCCACCCGAGTCGGTCACCGCCGGGATGATGCGTGATGCCCTGGGGTAAGTGGCCAGCCGGTGCAGAAGCGCCCCGTTTTTGTCGCCCCAGCCGTATACCCGCGCCACCGATGATTGCCAAAGAAGTTTAGCTGCGTCAAGCGACTGCTGACGAATCTCCTCGCTTAGGAGCCGTAGCTGCCGGGTCGCCAGAGTCAGAGACGGATTGCTCCAGGCGCAGCGCCTGAGCCTCGCAGGCCGTGAGCTGCTGCAGCTGCGCCAGGCGGTGTTTCATCACCTGTGCCTTAGCAACCCCCCTAACCGTGGCCTTACAAGCCTCCCAGAGGGTGCCCGCCGAGGAGACCGATCCGTCGTTGTCGCCAAAATAGAGTGCCAGCGCGGTCCCCACTTCCTTACGGAGCGTCTTGTCCTGCAGGAACCACGCATTAAAACGCCACATTTGGCGAGCACGTGAGGCGGGGGGGCCCAAACCCAGCAAAAGCGGAGAATGGTCGGATATCCCCCGGGGAAGGATGCGGACGTCTTGGATACCCAGACAGTCGGCCGAGGGGACAAAGATCGCGTCGATGCGTGCCTGAGTGTGGTGGGCGGCCGAGGTGTGGGTATACTGTCGCGTGCGTGGGTGCCAGAGCCGCCACACAGGCCCTGTGCCTCTGCCCACCCGGCCAGCTGCTTCGCCCGCGCCGCGCGGAAGTCCGAGACCGGACCCGAAGAGTCGAGGTGCGGGGCCGAGACGGCGTTAAAGTCTCCTCCGAGAACAACAGTACCAGGTGGAAAAGCCGCTAGCCAGGACGCGGTCAGAGATAAGGCCGAGGACAGCCCCGTGGACGGCACGTAAAGTGACAGGAGGCTGAGTGGCCGGCCCTCGAGCGTGCCGCTAATCGCAACCCCCCCTCCCCTGGGAGTCATGGACCACTCGGGCCAACACAAAAGGGAAGGAACCCCCCCCCCCGCGAGAACCCGGAGTGCCACACCCGGTCGAATCCGAAGCGCGCCAGAAAGGGACAGTTCTCACCGAGGAGGTGGGTTTCCTGAAGCAGGAGCACGTCCGTACCCGCGCGCCGGGCGTATTTGAGGACAGCAGTGCGCTTAAGCCGGTCCAGCAGGCCGTTCACATTCCAGGACAGGATGCGCACCTGGGCTTTGGGGGCTAAATCAGCCATGGCAGCAGTGGGAATGGAGCGCGCCGGGGAGAGGGCAGGCGGGGGGCACCGGGGGGACACCCTTGAACCCGGGTGTCAGCAGAGGGGGCACGGAGCGTGCAGGCCCCTGAAGGACCATGGAGCCCCCACCGGGGGAAGCGAGCGGACGGTGGCGGAGGGTGAGCGGCAGTAGAGCGCGCAAATGGAGCTGAGTGAAGGGACACGACGCCTCGCGCCGCGCAGCGCTGTGTGAAAGGCTCAGTAAGTAACAGTGCAAACCCAAACAAAACAGTCTCGTGAAGAGAAACCCCAAACAAACCCCCAACCCCAACCCCCCACCCTACACTTCAAAACCAGAAGCATCTGTCGCCCGAACGGAACCAACAGTCACAAGACCCCAAGCTCAGGTGCTCTGGTATAAAGAGCGTAGTGGACCCCTCCTGAAGTACGGATTACAATGTGCGGACCTGGGCTGGCACTGGGGAGCGCAAGAATGTGGAGCCCCCCACCCCCGCCCTCGGGCAAGGCTGTTACCTTCCCCGCAACTGCAAGAGACAAAGAAAAAAGTCATATAGCGGGACTGCGAGAAAGGTCTGATGAGTCAATGTGCGTGTTGAGGGGGGTCGGAGATCCGGTCGGCCCAGGTGATGCTCGGCGCCGGGATCCCCCGGCCGCCCGGGAGGAGGCTTCAGAAGAGGCGGAGGAGTCTCTCATCGGTCTGCCAGAAGCGCTCACAGACCGGGCCTTGAGGACTGCGGCACCTCGCCGCTGCCGGGAGCGTGTGCGCTTCCCGCGCCGCGGCCGCTGGGACCCAGCCACAACGGGGCACCCGGGCTTTGCAACGGGCGGCCCTCCGCCCGGCTGCCGCAGAGGCCGCTCCTCGGTAATCCATGTCCAGGCCGCCCTGGGGGTATCAAAGAACAGCGTCTTACCCTGAAAGACAAGTCGGAGGCGGGCCGGGAACTGGAGCTGGTACTGAAGGCCCAGGGAGCGCAGCTGCTGCTTCACCTCCGTGTATGAACGGCGCTGCTCCTGGACCTCCCGGGTGTAGTCTGGGAAAATCATAATGGTGTGATTGTCATAGGCCAGTTTGCCGCTCACCCGAGCCTCCCGCAGAATGGCATCTCTGTCCCTGAAGTTAAGGATCCGAAGAATGAAGGGGCGCGGGGGGGCCCCTACCGGAGGCTTGGACGCCAGCGACCGATGCGCCCTCTCCACCACGAACCAAGTTGACAAGCTGCCCGCCGGCATCCAGGATTTAAACCAGGCCTCCAGGAAGTCGTCGGCCCGGCCCGACTCGACCCCCTCCGGGAAGCCCACCAAGCGAAGGTTATTTCGCGGCGGGCGCGATTTTCGGCATCCTCCGCCCGCCTGTGTAGTTCCTCGGAGTGGGTCGTGAGCTCCCGGACCTGGTCTTGTAATTGATGGATGTCGTCCTCCGTCGCGGAGATCCGCGATTCGGCCTCCGTGATGCGGGCCGTGGCGTTGCGGAAATCCTGCCTCAGAAGCGCAACATCTATCTTCACCTCCCCGACCATCCCTTCCAACGAGGTGCGAGAGGCATCGATCGCGTGTAGGATGGTGGCCAAGTCTTTGTTGGGGGCGGGCGCCTCCCCTCCGCCGGCACCCGGGGGGTCCGGTGTCGCGAAGCGGTCAATCTTCGTGTGGTGGGATGTTGCCAGCTGCTTAGGGCCTTTGTCCTTGCCCATGGTGGATCAACGCGTCGCGCCCTCCGGGGCCGGGCCAGCACCGCTCCGCGTCCCGCGCCGCGGGTAGTCCCAGAAGGAGGCCCCCGGGCAAGCCGCGACACTCGGGCCGCACCAACCCCGTCCACGGCCTCAATCCGCAGGGCCAGTCCAGCAGCTCGGAGCACCGCTACTGCCCCCGCTCCCGGGATGCAGAGGTCACAGGGCGCCCCCTTCCAGCCCACCGCAGCCCCGTGGGCCACCTCGCCAGGCAGGGGGGACGAGGGGCAATGGGCAGAGGGGCCCCCTCGGCAGCAGCCCCCCAGCAGGCGGAACCAGTTCAGCGTCGCCCCCCCGTCAGGTCGCCGCCGCGGGCACCAGAGCGCGATGTGCGGGGGCCTTCCACAAGATCCGGGGGGGGGCCGAGCCTCCACGGGGGACCTCGCCAGCAGCAATCACCACCATACGCTCAGAGCAGGGGGGCTGGGGGGGCAGAGGAAGGCAGTCCTCCGGAGGATGCACCGGTTCACAGGCCAGGGCGCGACAATATGGCGGGTGGCGGCAATCACTGATCCGGGCCCAGCCCCACGAGCTCCCACTACTACTCTGGCCGATCCGCCCGCCGATCAGGGCCCCGCGGCCGGGGAAGGTCCGGGGAGGCGCTTGGGATCTGTCGCCCCCCCCCCCCCCCCGACTCACCCGCGGTGTGTCACAGGCCGATGTGCCTCTCCGCGGGCTTCTCCCGCCTCCGGACAGCCCCTCGTGTAGCGCCGCGGGCGCTCGTAGCAGGCGCCGCCGGCCGAGGAACCGGCCGAGTGCGCGCCCCCGCCGCGGTGACTCTTGCAGGCGGCAAAGCTCAGTCCCCAAGGCTCAGAGGCAGCCCAAAGTCGCAGCGAGGGTAGGGCTACAACTCCGCAGCAAGTGGCAGGAAGCGGATTGCAGCCAGGACGGCAGCAACGGAGGAAGAACGGATGTGAGGGGTCAGGCAGCACGGAGCTCTACCTCGGCGCGGCCATCTTGGCTAGCGCCACCTAGCGCTCGGTCTGAAGGGGTTTTTATTGTGCGGCACACTCTTTTCCTATGTTTTATAGTCCGGTAGAAGGGAAGAGGGGAGTCCTCCACTGGATCTGTGGCCGCCCGTCGCGTTGGAGTCTTCTTTCCTCTCTTTCTCCGGTCCAGGTTGCCGTGTTCTCCGGGGTAGGGGAAGGCTCTCCGGTCCCAGTGGGTGCGGGGAAAAGAGAAAGGAGACCGGTATCAGTCCAGTGCTCACTTGTGTTTTAACGTGAGGGGATGGGTAGTGGGGAAGTCACACTGTGCTCTCTCTTTTATCCTAAGTGTCTGGTGAGTGAGGGAACGGGTGTGGGGATTACGTCTCTTAAGGCTTAGTGAACTTCTGACGTCCCGCCCAATCCGCGATGCGAGCCCGTACCTGCTGGTGCCACGCTTCTCCAGAAACGTGGCAGGGCGAATCGCCGGGTCGTTGGCCTCCTGGCTCTGCTGTCTGGGCCCTCGGTCTCGGGATAAGTCTCTCGTTCTCTCCTTCTCTCTCCGGTTTCTCCTCTCAACTCTCTCTTGTCTCGCTCTCCTCTCTTCTCCTGTCCTTCCGCTATATGACCGCTTTCCTTCCGCGTCGTCATCCATGGGGGCGGGGTCTGCGCCGAGCTCGTCCCAGTTAAAGAAACGGGGGTCGTCGTTTCCTCCCGTGCTTCTTAAGTCCGCCTCTCTCTTCCAGGCGTCGTGCTGCTGGAGGTAAAGAGGGGAAAGGGGGTTGTTCATGCAGTCGTTCCTCCCGGGGTGGTTGTTGACCCGGTCAGGGTTGGACACCTTGTTACACTGGGCTTGAGAAATAACACTATTTCCGTGTGTCGCCAATCCTGGGGCAAAATGGTTAGCTCTGTGGCCTCCTGGATTGCCGCCAACAGATGGGGGGGGGGGCCTAAGAGGAGTACGTTCGGCCGTAGGAATTCCATAGGCAATCCATTAGGACCGGGGCATGCCCGGGGTGTATCGCGTTGAGGGCATCCGTCAGTTTGTCCACTGTAATTGGGGAGCTTCCGCGGCGGAATGTCCGTGAAGAATTCCGCTATTAGTTTGGCTGAGATCTGTTCATGTCGTGCATAAAGAGTTGTAAAACGTTGCGCAAAATTCCCTGGCAACGCCCTCCAGTGACATATATAGGAGAGGAGTTGGCCTAACGGTTAGGGCGCTCGACTTCGGACCTGGGGGAACTGGGTTCGAGTCTCGGTAATGACGCTAAACATCCTGTGATTCTGGGCAAATCACTTGGTCTCCCCGTGCCTAATAAAAAATGAATGTGTGTCCTCATGTAACGTAACTGGTGCTATGTAAAGCGCTCTGATACCTGATTGGATTCGGGTCAAGTTTGCGCTATATAAAACTCTGCAAAAAAAAAAAAACATATATATATATATATATATGTGATCAAGGCCTTTCGTAGGCTGAAACGCATCATGCAGGCATCGCTGTAAAAACTAGAATAAAGCAATTTTCTCACTTGCATCCTGGGTCAACTTTTCGTCTGTTCCTGTTCTCCTCGAGACTGTTGGTGCGCAGGAGCACACTCGGCGAAATTCTTCGTTGTATATATATATATATATATATATATATATATATATATACATCTACGCCGCGAATAGTGGGTACAATCGCCGGGTAGTCATCTGCCTGGCAGAGCCGGGGAAGCATTCTGCTTGACTTGTCGCCCCATTGATAAACCCAATGTTGTGGTGCCTCCCAAATCTCCTTGGCCTCACCCTTGAGATATTGCTGCAGTTCTTGTTGCACCTGTATCAGGTTGCGCCGTATAATAGGGCTAGGGTCTAGGTTAAGATGTGAAGCCAGGGCCATCTGGCGCAACTCTAATGCCACTAGTTGCTCCCGCCTTGCATGTTTTTCTATGGTGCGATAGCTGATTTCGGTACCCCGAACAGTAGGCTTGAGGGCTTCCCATAGGGTACATCGGGATAGGGCGGAGGGGCCATTCTCATCTAGGTATGTGGTGATTGCCGTGCGAAGCATATCCTGATAATCTGGGCACTGGAGATGCCAGGGAGACATGCGCCAACGGAAGGGGGGGTTTGTGTGAGCATGTGTGGAATTCTAGGGTGACCGGGGAGTGATCAGAGAGCCCGCGGGGCAGATGTGTTACTTGTGAGAATCTGTGAAGGAATATGCGATGGGCAAAGAAATAGTCCAAACGGGACTGTGACCCATGGACTGCAGACAAGTATGTGTATCTATGTTCTGCGGGAAGATATTCTCGCTAGACGGCAGCCCAACCCAGGGTGGAAACCAATGTGTTCAATTTAGTAGGGCCCAGTAGTGGTGGGCTGTCAGTACTGCGTTGCCGGTCCAGTGGTCCCATTGTATCGTTCAGTCGCCCCACAAAAGGGTCAAACCCTCGGGCATATCCCCCCAGACTCCCGAAATCTTATCAATGAAGGCTGTCCCTAGCGGGGGAGGGGCGCAAATGCTGCCTATGGTAACCCTTTCCTGGTACAGCGTGCCTGTGACAAAGAGGAATCGACCCACGGGATCTGTCTTGTGTACTACGTGCTGAAACTGGACCCTGCGATGTATTAAGATGGCCACCCCCCCTGGAACCCCTGGTGAACCCCGCATGATACACATGATAAAAGCTAAAGCGGGCTAGATATGGGGCTTTGGTACCCAGGAGGTGGTTTTCCTGCAAAAGTAGAATATCTGCCCCATACCTCTTAGCCTGACGCCAAACAGCACCTCGTTTCACTTTGTTTAGGAGGCCCCTGACGTTCCATGAGACCACAGTAAGATCCCCGAGAGGGTATACATCACCTAGCACCATTTTCTCTTGACTCGAAGACAATAGCAGCGAAGAGATCAAAACCTGAATGGTCTGTCTGCATATAACATAAAAGCACCAACATCCTCAATCTACGTTCTCTTAAAACCACACCTCCCCCGCCCCAAACACCCACCCCCCCCCCACCTACCTGACACTGCCAGAAAATAGGAGTATCTGTTGCGGTGTGAGGCACACCAGGCTCCCAACAGGGGAACCCCACGCCCTCACACCAAAAGGACCCTACCCACCCAAGAAACATGAGAGCAAGAGGAGCACAAAGTCTGTGGCTCGGCAGTCCCATGGCCTAGCATCCGCGCCCCCCAGAGAGAGATTCATACAGAGAGTCTTAATAAACAACAATCAATGTCAACTTGCTGTTGGCTGCCTGCGATGCTCCAAAAAGTTCAGGGGAGCCGCTCAGGGCTCGCAGACATCCTGTCCGATCCGGAACCCCGTTGTTTCTTGGATTTGGTTCTCTGGAGTGTCGAAGAAGAACGACTTGGAGTTGTAGATCACTCGCATCCTGGCTGGATATAGCAGCATGTATTGGATGTTCAAGTCACGGAGCCTGCGCTTAACGGTGGTGAAAGACTGGTGTTGCTGCTGGACCAGGCATGTATAATCCGGAAACACCATGATGGGCTGAGACTCGTGTTGGATACTGTCTTTATGTGTCCTGGCATAGCGCAAGATTGCATCTCGGTCAGCTTAGTTCAGGATTTTGGCGATCACCGGCCTGGGATTTGCTCCAGGAGGAGGTTTATGAGTCAAGGCCCTGTGGGCACGTTCCACCATGAAGGACGAAGGACGAAGAAAGGAGATCTTTTGGCATGAGGTCCGTGAGCCACCGGGTGATTAAGCCGATCATGGAAGCACCCTTACAGCCCTCTGGCAGGCCCAAAAAGCATAAGTTGTGTTTCGCTCGGCCCTCCGCATCCTCCACCCTGGAGGCCAGCTCTTGCGACACCACAGTGAGTTTGTTTACCTTTTTCTGGAGGGTGGAAAACGCATCTTCCACTGTTGAGACCCTCGTTTCCGTCTCTGTGATGCGATCGACAGCCGTACGGAGATCTTGACGTAGGAATGAGATCTCTGACCCTACTGCTCCGATCTTGGCATCCAGCATATCCCTAGCACTGTTTATTGCTGCTAGGAGGGCTGCATTGTGAGGTGCCGAACTTGTCCCCTCGCCGCCCGTGGGGCCCCCAGTGGGTATAGTGTAGTGGTCCAGGGTGTCCTGCTTGGTGCCAGCTGTATTGGGCTTATCGTTGCCCATTGTGGATGGAATCCAAATTTGTTTTGGTCCCTCAACGGATATGGACCGGTAACGCAGGGCCGTATGCGTACCCCAGGAAGTGTTGCCTCAGTGTAGGAGAAAATCTGTTAGATCGGGATATGCCTAGAACCAGGCCGCAGGACTGATGCTGCAGAAGAGTAGGGCCATTGGCCCGGCAAGGTACGAGCTGCCAAAACTATCACTGCACACTCACTCCTCTAGCAATAGTTGCCGGCCCAAGAAGAATCACACCACCTCCTCAGTGAGGGCCGCGATGGGTGTGTAGGAGAGTAGGGTCTGCTTTCTATGTTCACCCCCACTTTTTGCTTTACTGGTTTTCGACTTAGATGTGGCTGTGGGCCTGCCAATCAGACCCACAGCCCAGCTGTTCTCTCTCTAAATTAATACTATGTACTTTAGGTGCATAACCCAATTGGTCGGGATCACCTTATTGGACCCTGTACAGTGTACCTTAGGTACCCAGGGCATAGGTGTACCCTAGGCCTACCAGTGGCTGCAGCATGTATTATGCCACCCCTGGCCTGGCCTTCCATTATGACACAACTGGCTGATCACTCAGCTGGGGCAAGGTCGTGTAATCACCCCTTGCTTAGGTGTAGTATTCCTATACCTACCTTGTATATAGACACATGTGTACCTATCAGCCACTCCTATGGCAGGCCTTAACAATCCTGGAGGCAGAGTGCTTGGTAACATGTGAGATGGTGCTCTAGCGTGAGTTGAGCCTGTCTGCAGCTTTCGGAACCATGTCCTTATAGCTGTTCTATGATATAGCCTACCATATACTCTTAAAGTGCCTTATAATCTTAGACGGTTATGGTAACTATGGTTTGGCTTTATCGAAACATGTCGTGTAAGGTGTCTAACACTGTGGAATAATACCCCCATACCATTTCTGGCCATGAGGATATTATTCCTCCCTTCTAGAGGGAGAGACATGTTAAAATCATACTTTGCTGTTAGCCTCTGACCAAAGCCTCAGCATCACAAAATGGATGCTGCTGCCACGACACAAGTCTGACCTCCTGCTGCTGGGAGTGATCCCGGCAAGGGAGGCCTGGACAATAGGTTTCCTGCTTGGGGAGGTGCTAGCACCTCCCCAGACAGCCTTTAGTGTATTGGGGCAGGGTGGGCTGAAAGGAATGAGACATGCCTGGGGCACACAAGGTGTTCCTTGCATAGTCCAGTTCAAACCGGCGCTGGGGCACTCCAGCCCCAGCTCTGGCGCGAAACTGGACAAAGGGAAGGGGGTGTAACCACCCCCCTCCCAGGTCCCACCCATAAGGCGTGACCTAGCAGGTAACCCAGCCCCCCAGATTAGTATAAGAGTGGGAGTTGGGCCCCAGGACCTTAGATTATCCTGAACCTGCAACTTGAACAGAAACTCTGGACCTTCGACATTCGACGAAAGAAGAAGACTGAAGAATCTCCCTTGTGGCCAAGGAGTGGCTACCCTGTGCAAACAGGCACCATCAAGAGACTTACCCTTGCTTTGCTGTAGTTCTACGAGGGACCGACTGCAGAGCCTGACCAGAGCCTTGACTTCCAGACTTCTCCGACCCTGATCCACATCCACAGCTGAGCTGAGATCCGTGGAGGCGACGAGAGACGTGGGACCGGCTACCTGGGAAAAGTGGCGAGTATCTTACAGCGCAGCTTCTGAGGCACCCTCGAAGTTGTGCACCGGGGATTGAGAAACCCCAAGCACCATCTGCACCGAACATCAGCCCCCCACACTCCACGAGTCCTGCGTGGGGCCCTTCTGCATTTTCCTGCTTGCCACGTCTGTCCGGTTACTTGCCCGTTGGCTAGTAATCTTTGTGACGACACACCTTCAATTTTCCACTGCTGGTTTGGCTCCTCCAGACTGGCTCCCGCTCCTCTGTGAAAGAGAAGCACCCCAGACCTTCTTGGTCTGCACCAGAAGCAAGTCCTTCATCCTGCGTGGGTTCCGCTTGCCAAGGCTTGGTGAGTCCTAGTTCGACTTCGCCGCCGCCGACCGCAAGAGCCTTCGTGGGACAGCTCGCCTCCTGGTCCTGGTCGTCCTCGACGTCTCCTGGTACCCGTGGCTGCTGCGACAAGCTTCACCTCTTCACCTGCATCTGCACGACATCGCCTGGTTCCTTCCTGGTTCCAGCCTTGGGATCCACCGGACACTCTTCACTTACTGCCTGTCAGCATCTTTCTTCAGGCATCCATAGGAGTCGACGACTAAACCCGACGCAACTTCACACCTATGCACCCGCAGCCCGTGGGCTAGGTAACTTGGGTACTCCGGTGCTCATCAGGGTATATACTATCCTAGTGTCTAGTTTTCAAGTCTCAACTTCCTAGCTACTTCAGAAGTGTCCTTAATCTCCTAAATTCTAAACTGTACTTTTTTCCTCGATTATACACATTACGCATGAGTGTTTCCACTCAGCACCTGAATCCCGTGGGCCTCCCACTTCCTAACCTTTGGTAGTGTAGTGTAGCGTAGCCCCAGCGATTCCCTAGGCCTAGGCCTATCCCATTTCCGTGACAGTGGTTCTTATACCACTTACTTAGTATATGGTTTGCGTGGCCCCTAGGGCCTAACTGTATTACTTGCCTGTGTGACTTATGTATGCTTAAATAAGACTGTTGTACTTACCTCGAATCTCATAAAGAGTGCTGAGGGTTTGACTAGAATAAATACACTTTATTTTATATATATATATATCTGTTGTGGTGTCCTTTCATTTGGTATTCAAGGGATTACAAATGGTATAACAGCTGGCTTCACATGCCATACAGAGTTTAGCCTAAGACTGCTCTTGTCCATGCTACCACTAGGATAGCTGGTCTATAAGGTTGACTTTACAACCAATCAGCATAAGGGTTGTTTGGACTGATATAAGGTGTACACTAGAACTAGTGACATCATACATCAGGCCAACTTCTCACAGGGTGCACCTGGCGATCTCAGTAGATGCAAAGACCACGAGCCATGCGGGTCATATGCCACGGCTTGAGGGCATCTCATGGAGGGCACCACGCTGTAGAAAATGCCAGTCCAGTAGAGTACCCTCCAGGCCACCACCCGCTGGGCGCAGTACCCAGGGGATCCTGGGCAGGCTGAGGTCCCTTCGCCCACTCAGATGGCAGCAAGGTCGCATACACTGCAGTCTAGGCTTTCCCCCCCCCCTACCCCCGGGGTCCACGTGAGACTCAGACGGCCGTGCCAGGAAATCCGGGTGCTGGAATCTGTGGGAGGCTCCGGTCCAGGCCTATCCGGCTACGCAATGCCTCTACCAGGTAGGTGGGGGGGCGGGGAGAAAGCACCGCAGGCCAGTATGGGTGGGAGGGTGGCTGATGACTGTGCAGGGTATCACTGCCGCCAAGCGCTCACCTCTGGGGGCTGTGGCAGTCCCTCCCGATGCATCACCCTCCGAAGGCCAGTCCCGGCGGAGCTCAGTAAGCCCGCACAGCCGCACACGGCCAGTCTCAGGATCCAGGGCCCAGTAGCCAGCAGGGCCTGGTGGCCGCAGCGGCCCCACAGCAGGCAGAAACTCCGGGCACCCCAACAATTCCACTGCATAGGGGTGCACCAGCCACACCGTCTGGCAAGCGTCAGCAAAAGATCACGGAGCCTTGGGTGGGGGGGAGGGCCAGGCCGCGTCTGCCGCCAAGTCCAGGCTCGCCTCGGCAATCTGCACGTAGGGGCGCCGGGTGTCCGGCTCCTCTCCTCCCCTCTGCAGCCTTCACCTCTGAGTCGGGGCCCGGCCTCAAGCTTCGTAGTGATATCATATAATGTGGCTGGGGCACCAAAAGGGAGACCCGGCAGGTGCCTCGCCGGCGTGCGCCCATCAGGAGAACTCCCACCGCAGCTCGGCCACCTCGGGCAGCAAGGAAATACAGCACCCTGTGCAGTCGGGGGCACCAGTGGTATCAATGTGGCACCTCTGGGCAGGATACATGCAGGATTATGGCGTGGAAGCACAGAGTCCAGTTAGGCTGCGTCTGCTATGATGGCTCTCCAAGCCACGCCCTCCGGCCTTTCCCATTTTAAGCTGCTTCTAAGTCCATTCGGCAGTGCCCTGTCCCGCTTCTGCTGAAACAGACTTCTTGATAATGAGGCTTAAGCAAAGTAACTACACGTATATGCTGGGAGGTAGTAGATCAAAAGAGTGCAGCCTCTCCTCCACCTGTAGTTCGGTAGCCCCCTACACACACTGCTGTGACAGAAACAATTCTGTTTCACTCTGTGGGAGCGTTACCGTCCCACAGGACCGCCACCTCCACACACCACTCTTCTCTACGTGTCTCACGCCATCATGTCCTGGTCTTTTTATTGCCTTTTCTAATAGCGTGAAGTTAGAATTCTTTATGATACGGCAGCCCCTTCTTACTTTTCAACTGTGCTGGTTTGTCCAATCCCAGACCATAAATACCTATTTCATTAACTAAGCCTTGTATATTGCTGGTCTTGTTGTTCAAACGATTGGTTTAGTTATCACGAGATCAGTAGTTCTGCAGTTTGATTTTAAGCTGCCAGTGATCTTGAGTGGACCAGGCAGAGCAGCAGTGCCACCATTAACTGTTAATTGCTTCACGTTCTTTACCTTCACCGACCTTCAGACCTCTGCTGCCCCTGTGATCCAATGAGGGAAGCGACTCGTACTCCAATTCTCAGCATGAGCACACCGTGTCTTTATAGTGCACAAGATGAGATCATTAATGCTATTTGTGTTTTATTGTAAATGCAGAAACTAACAGAGAAACTATTTTAACCCAACAGGTATTAAAGCTTGAGCAGAAACTGATACAGGAACACCTGTGATAAATCACCTGAAGAATGACACTGCTAAAAATGTAATGAAAAGCATGTGATGGAGCATTAGAAACCACGTTGGAAGTGACACACGGTCGAAAACTAGTCGGGAACTGAGAGTGGTGAAATTACAGAATGTGAAAATGGTGTGAGTCATCCATCAAATGTGTGGTCACATCATGAGAACCATCTCAGAAATTAAACCAATTTACTGAATCCCGGACTCTTTGGAGCTATAGATGTTTCCTCCTATTACCTGACAGAATGCTACTGAAGAACTACATTGTTGGTGCTAATGTGTAAAATATCTGATCCATAAGATTGATCTAAATATGAGAGAAGCATTTGAGTAATGATGTCTGTGCGTGTAATTTAGGGGACCTCACTAGTGACAGCCTAGAGATTGCTAGCCACAGCGGGCAGCCATGTGAGCTTCCTATATACAGTTGCTAGAATTTACTTTTCTAGGGTTATTATCCATAACTGGCAGAGTTTGCTTGCCTCAGCTGTCAGAGTCTAGTATCCACAGATAACAAAGATAGTCATTTTCAGAGGAGAACTTACTTTCCTTTTTTGTGCTCACAGAGCTTACTGCCCACAGTTTAAAGACTACTATGCACAAGAAAATGCTTCTGAGTGAGGAAGTATATCAGTGCTCTGAATGTGACAAAAGGTTCAGGTTCAAGTACCAACTTATCATCCATGAGAGAATACATACAGGTGACAAGCCCTTCCAGTGCTCTGAATGTGGGAAAAAGTTCAGGTTAAAGTCCCAGCGTATCATCCATGAGAGGATACATACAGGTGACAAGCCCTTCCAGTGTTCTGAATGTGACAAAAGGTTCAGGTTCAAGTCCCAACTTATCATCCATGAGAGAATACATACAGGTGACCAGCCCTTCCAGTGCACTGAATGTGGAAAAAAGTTCAGTATAAAGCACCAACTCATCGTCCATGAGAGAATTCATATTGGCAACAAGCCCTTCCATTGCTCTGAATGTGGGAAAAGGTTCAATTATAAAGCAGACCTATTCTACCATGAGAGAACGCATACAGGTTATAAGCCATACCAGTGCTCTGAATGTGGGAAAACCTTCTGCCGGAAAGGACAGCTTTCTATCCATGAGAGAACACACACTGGTGAGAAACCCTACCAGTGCTCTGAATGTAAAATTAGTTTCACTGCTAAAGGCGGTCTGACTCAACATGAGAAAACACACACAGGTGAGAAACCCTACCAGTGCTCTGAATGCAAGATTCGTTTCCGTAATAAAACCTATCTGACAGAACATGAAAAAACACATACAGGGGAAAAACCTCATCAATGCATTGAGTGTGGAAAAAGGTTCAGACTGAAAGGAGGTCTTAATATTCACATAAGAATACACACAGGAGAGAAGCCATATCAGTGCAGTGAATGTGGAAAAAGGTTCCACGCAAAGGATTATCTCTCTAGGCATGAAAGAATCCATACAGGCGAGAAACCCTTTCATTGCACTGAATGTGATAAAAGCTTTTGTCATAGAAGTGACCTGAAAACACATTTAAGAAATCACACAGGTGAAAAAAAAATTCAAGACAATAAATATAGGACAAACAACACTGTGCATAGAAAAACACACATGGGTGAGAAGAAACATGTTTGTACTGAATGTGGGAAAGGATTTAGGCTTAAGAGGGGTCTTACCGTCCATTTAAGAGTGCACACGGGTGAGAAACCTTATCAGTGCTCTGAATGTAAGAAAAGCTTTGCTCAGAAAGGAGGGCTCACAGTCCATGAGAGAATGCACACAGGGGAGAAACCTTATCAGTGCTCAGAATGTAGCAAACGTTTTAGTTCTAGTGATACACTGAAAATTCATGAGAGAATCCATACAGGTGAAAAACCATATAGGTGCAGTGAATGTGGGAAAAGTTACAGTCAACTTGGGAATCTACTTTCGCACAAAAGAAGAGTACACACAGGAAGAGAAAAACGACATCACTGTACAAAATGTGGGAAAGGCTACTTTGACAAAGGCCCACTTATACGACATGAAAGAACACATACAGGTGAGAAACCATATCAGTGCAGTGAATGTGGTAAAAGATTCTGTGTTAACGTTTCTCTAATCCAACATGAGCGAACGCATACTGGTGAGAAACCTTATCAGTGCAGTGAATGTGGGAAAAGATTTAGATGGGTAGGACATCTTAATGTCCACAAGCGCTGTCATAATGGAGAAAAGCCTTATCAATGCACTGAATGTGGCAAATGTTTCCGGCGTACGCACCATCTTACTAATCACAAAAGAACACATACAGGGGAGAAACCTTATCAGTGCACTGAATGTGACAAAAGCTTTAGCCATAAATTCATACTTACTGTGCATCAGAGGACGCACACTGGCGAAAAACCTTATAGATGTGCTGTATGTGAAAAAAGATTTAATAATCGATCAGATCTTAGAAAACATGAGGGAATACATTCTGTAAATAAGCGTTACAAGTGTATAGAATGTGGGAAAGGGTTTACACAGAAAAGATGTCTTACTTCCCATCAGAGACAACATTTAGAAAATAAAACAAAGACTTGACGTCTAATAAGCTACAAAATGTAGGATGTAAAACTGAAGGTTGAATTAGTCTTGTACTCCTTATAATACAGAACAGCATCTTCCAGAACCAAGTTTGCATTGTTACATACACTAAACTGTAACATAGGTCCGGAGACAATAACTTATGTGCAAGAACATTCGCCATACAAAGACGTTTAACAAATCTGGAAAGATGACTTATTTACCCCACGAGAGATGGGATGTGAAAAGGAAACCAATTTCAGAGCAAAGATGAAGTACAAACATTTGGAAACCTTGCATTGGTAAACTGAAGTTTGGAAGTAATTGTACCGCTGACGCATACTTCTAACCGCACATTCCTCACCTAGTGAGTCCTCACTTTGCAAATCTCTCCAAACACCTGACCTCCCACAGTAGCTCCTACCCGGCAGTAGATGGTACCCTTGGATTCCAGCACAACTCCATCACACCACAGATCAGGTCGAGTTGCATAAGGGACCCGTTCCTGTGCATTGATGTAAGTTTATCTTTTTGCTGCCTAAAGATGAGGATCTGAAGCTCCGCTCCTGCTGGTTGAAATTTTTCATTTACGGTTTTTAAGAATTAACTGTGCAGGGATGTCATCCTCTAATATGACAGAATTCAAGCCATGCTGTTATCAATTTTAGAATTTTATATATTTCATATATAATGGTTGTTCTAGTTACATGGTTTTATCTTCATTTATTCACACTGTATGGCTTTAAATGAAAATGCTTTAATCATACCCCAGTGAAATGCTTGCTCTGAGATATTGTGATAATAGTGATTACACGAGTAAGTGATTCTAGATGAGTTTTGAACATTGGTACATTGGTTTCTCTGTTATTTACTTTCAACAATCTGCGCATAAAGTCTAACAGAAGTACGTAAGAGTCGGAGAGGAGACAGAAGCGCTAATTGTTTTTTTAACATGATCTTACAAAAATTTCTGCACATGAGGTTATGAAATCTCTGAACATGTATTATGCCCTGAGAGGGTTTTGGACGAGACAGGAGGAGGTGCTGCTGGGGCACAGCTGACACCGTGATATCAACAACTTCCCTTTCAAAGGATACTGCTTCTGCACATTTCATCTGAGTGCAGCTTATTGAAGGACATGGACTATAACTCTTTCTGCCGCCTAGAACAGAACTCTTTTTGTTCTGCTAAGGTATATGGGTGTGGCTTTCAGGCAGATTAGCTAATATGACTCCATAGGATTCCTTCTAGTACTTAGTTTAGCCTTGGCAGATGAAGGGGGGTTTGGGAAACTAACTTTCTAAAATATGTGCTGGATTTGAATAATCATGTTGCAATACTTCCTCCTTTTCTGTTTGCTTGTAAACATATTGGCTGCTTTCCTGATTGTTTTTATAGGTACCACTATTCATATTATGTGTACTAGGATAGGTTTTTAGCTTTCAATAAAAGTATATAATATATATCTTCGTGTGAATTCCTGAGTGTGTTCATTTCGAGCCGAGGCCTTCAAAATGTGGGACGTGCTCCCTGGGGGGTCCATGGCTGTATTCTCGGGAGGCACAAATACCTCTGCAAAGAAGTGTAATAAAGATGGCCTTGAAGTGCAGCCTTCTTTATTTGGTAGGTTTCCAGGCTGTTTTCATTTACAGACCTGGAAGTGCATAAAAACGTTTGTGTACTATGATCCGGAGGTCCATGAAGGCAGAGGTCAAAGAGGTGGATAAAAAGAACAAACTATTCTGTAACTATTTTGTGTTTTTTTAAAGTTTTTTTTGTCTGCACATATCTGAATATAAGGTAACCCACACAGTGAAATAAAAAATATATGCAAGTTAAACATCCAAAAATTCTTTGCAATTAACTACATCTCTCCATGCAAAAAAATGAATTTGACCCTGTGTGGTGCTCATGTAAATTGCTCCATTACTTTCAGGTTACGTTTGCACCAAATAAAACTACAAAAACCATCAATTAATAATCTGTGGGAATTGAGCAATCTTAGATGGTTATTGCATTCACTGCAGATGTCTGTGTGTGTGAGATCAGCAAGGCACAGAATTGGATCCTAGTTTGTGTAGAGTGGAATATTGACATATTTATTTATTGTGCTATGAGGCCCCAGCCTGTAACAGAAAGCACTGTAAATATGTAAGTCATTATTTGAAATAGTATTACACACAGTATAAGATAGAATGCCATAATTTTTTTCTTTGCAGTTTTATATAGCGTTGACACAACACAAAGGTATTTGAGCGTTTACATGAGCACCACTTATATTACATAATGTCAGTCGTTTGATTTTTTTAGGCACAGGAAGATTATGATTTGCCCAGAATCACAGGATGTTGAGCAAAAGCCAGAACTCCAATCTGGTTCTCCAGTCACAAAGTCGGCAGCTCTAGCCGTATCGCTACATCCTGAAGTAGCGTTTGAGATAAAAACAAGTGCTTTCAAAATATAAATTTTAGCAAAAATTAATCGTACTGAACGTAGTAAGTGTCTCATTTACTTTGGAACTTTGCTGATGACACCCTTATATACCCCTTGAAAGAATAAATCTTTGTAAGCATCAAGCTTTAATGCACTCCATCATTTGCAACCATACCCTTCGCTTTCAGGCAAAGGCATCCCAGGGTGTGGAGATAATAAGATCATTTCAGCAGTAATTGTTCTGTACTTCATAGTCCACACTAAATGTGGGACTTATAAAACAGCAAGTACAGCAAACTAAACCAGTAACTGACCCACAAATTTGTCTCCCCATAATGAGGGTGTTGTGACCCTTCACGCTACTGGGCCCCAGTGCAAGTGCTCTTGCTGCACCAATGATAACTGAGGAGTTTTTAAAGGGCCATCACTATCAGTGCAACAGGTACTGGAGCCAAGTGTGTAAGTGACCACTGTACCCCAATTATATCGGTCTTATTCCCCAAAAGTAGAGTGTTTTTTTTTTTTGCTAGCATTAGAGCCCTGATCACCCTTTGTGTTTTTTTCCTTAACTCTAAGGGGCAGAAATTATCATTTGTGCTGCAGGTTCAGTGGCACCGGGGCACCGTGGTAGGAGGACCCAACTAAACCCAAGTCATCATGGTTTTGCTATCCTCCTTTGCTTGTATTAGGGCCCAGAGCACACTGCTGTACCAGTGTGGTATTTAGCCTAGAGCAATGGCTCAAGGGAGAGGAAAATCAAAACAGGATACACCTTAATTTAACCTCAGAGAGATGGTGGGGGGCAAGTTGGCAGCCCTGTTTTTAACAAATGGCAGAGGAGACCGCCTGCTTTGCAACGCAGTAGCTGTCATTAGTGAAGGGATAGCGAGCCTGTTGTTAGTTTGGAGTGACAGTCAGGCAATGTGTGGAAGGTGTGAGAGAGGCAGAGCTGATAGCCTGCTACTCAGGGACTCCGTTATCATTCGTGCAGGAGGTGCATTTCCATTGGAGACCAAGAGTGCGAGGACTCCAATTTTGTGGGGCAGTATTTTTGGGTTAATTACTGGTTTTGCTGTATTTGCTGTTTTAGAAGTCTCCGATTTAGGTGCAGAAACAATACCACTGTAATGATTTCATAAGCACCACCCTTGTGCTCAGCCCCATTACTCCCACTCCTCCAATCATTGTCAAAACATTTTGAATGGGGCCTGACTTCAAAACCTTTTGCTTGGGGGTTATGCAAAAACGTTGGAAGACCTCTGATCTTGAGTGTCAGATGGTTTGGGATTCGCTTCTATTCTCTGTGCAGTCTCAACGATTGAGGGTTACCTAACACATAGTTTACTCATGTAAGTGCTCAGTGGGTTGTGGGGTGGTGGCAGGTAGGTCAAAGGACAGGTCTGTTGACATGTTGAAAAAGCTTAAAAAGCAAACTGGAAGTTCATTCACGCACAGATGCCCATAATCCAGGGAGAGCCCACAGAGGAGGTTCTCATGTCCGCAGACGTCATCCTCAATGTCCTACCCCATGCCAAACCTGGAACTGATAAGTCACAAGTTGCTCGGCCATTGTCAGTTGCAGCAAACTGAGGCCTTGGATGAGGTCATGCTGCAGATCTACAAAGTGATCCTTGGTCCCTCTGGTGCACATTCCACCCCCTTCTGATATGACAGGGCCTCTATTCCAGATTCCACCAGTGGGTCCTTCCCTAACTCTGACCCTGGATGGTGTCATCCCACTCCATGTTCCGTGCCAGGCCAGGACTCCACTCTTTTTACCTCAGGTCCCAACACTCTGTCCTCCATCAACGTTTACCCCCGCTCCAGCGGTGCCGGTTCCAGATCCGCTATTGGGTTCAGATTTGGCACCATCTTCAGCAAAAGCCTGTCCAATGCCCAGAAGCTCAGGCTGATGAGCGTGTACCTCCAGCATCTTTACCTCAACAGCAATATTTTCAGAGGACGGAAGACCTCTTTGGATCGGCTTCAGGGCATCGAGCATGTTGCACATGAGGATGATGAGATGGTGGCATACACCTCTACAGCGCTCCGCTGCCTTCTGGCTAGGTTTTCATTATAGAAATACCACATCAATAAATACATATATACATTTATTATGGTTTGCTTCCTCTTCTGTAGTGATGCTGGCATTTATCGTGACTTCCAGAAAGTCAGTCCCTTCGATGCCCCTTTGAAGTCAATACTGGATTCACTGTTAGGGCCCACATGGAAGAAGCAAATCCTTTCCTGTTGTAGCTGAGGATGTCTGTAACATAATTTAATTATGCAATATCACAAATAATAACATATCATTCCACATTAAATATTTCAGTGTGCCCCAGTGAAGTGACAATAACCTATTTGGTGAGTATTCAGTGACAAGGTGAACAAACAAGGGAAAACAGGTTATTGGTGCAGTACAAAAGGATGAGCTTGATACACTATGATTATTAAACTTTTAGGCTCTCTCTTTTCTCTGTAGTCAACGGCGTTTCGACCCTCTCTATATACGGGGTCTCATCAGGACCAAGTTACTGGGGTATATGGTGTGGCCTAATGGGCCAGAGTACATCCGATCTGATACCATCTGCGACGGATCAGCGCTGTGGTATTGAGGTGGTGGTTAAACCAGGAACCCACATTGTGGCTCGATCGTATCATTTGACGACAGCGAGACTTAGTTAAACGATGCTCTATTCCTTGATAGGGAAATCCGAGGTCGGTTGACAGGACTAATTTATATATGTTAAGCCAAGGATAGGCTCCAATAAATGCTGGCAGTGACTTGGTATCACGCCGCTCGTGTAGTCCTGGTCGACTTCAACGGTTATGGTCACTTCACTGGGGCACACTGAAATATTTAATGTGGAATTATATGTTATTATTTGTGATATTGCATAATTATATTACCTACTTCGGCTGAAGTCAGGTAGTCTTGATGACAAAAAGTGTATGGGTTGTTTTGATTAATTGGTATGAAGACCAAATTAATGTAAATAATACTTGGACTCGATAGAGGGTCATGACTGTATACAATATTTCTGTGTATGATTTAATCTGAGCAATT
The DNA here is from genome assembly GCF_964204655.1 of Triturus cristatus. Taxonomy (NCBI): domain Eukaryota; kingdom Metazoa; phylum Chordata; class Amphibia; order Caudata; family Salamandridae; genus Triturus; species Triturus cristatus. The sequence continues at coordinate 1,860,336,170 of NC_140590.1, read as the reverse complement.
ACTTGAGTTGCAGATTCTTTAACTATTCAGAGAAATGAGTTCCTTGTGAACATTGTTTTTTGTACTACTGAGACTCCTTATAGCCTCTTTATAGCTGTGCCCTGAGACTCCTTTAGCCTCTTTATGGCTGTGCCCTGAGACTCCTCAAAGCCTCTTTATAGCTGTGCCCTGAGACTCCCTATAGCCTCTTTATGGCTGTGCCCTGAGACTCCTTATAGCCTCTTTATGGTTGTGCCCTGAGACTCCTTTTAGCCTCTTTATACCTGTACCCTGAGACTCCTCAAAGCCTCTGTATAGCTGAACCCTGAGACTCCTTATAGCTTCTTTATAGCTGTGTCCTTAGACTCCTTATAGCCTCTTTATAGTTGTGCCCTTAGACTCATTAGAGCCTCTTTATGGTTGTGCCCTGAGACGCCTTACAGCTTCTTTATAGCTGTATCCTTAGACCCCTTATAGCCTCTCTATAGCTGTGCCCTGAGACTCATTATAGCCTCTTTATAGCGGTGCTCTTAGACCCCTTATAGCTTCTTTAAAGCTGTGCCCTGAGACTCATTATAGCCTCTTTATAGCGGTGCTCTTAGACTCCTTATAGCTTCTTTATAGCTGTGCCCTGAGACTCTTTATAGCCTCTTTATGGCTGTGCCCTGAGACTCCTTTAGCCTCTTTATAGCTGTGCCCCGAGACTCCTCAAAGCCTCTTTATAACTGTGCCCTGAGACTCCTTGTAGTCTCTTTAAAGCTGTGCCCTGAGACTCATTATAGCCTCTTTATAGCGGTGCTCTTAGACTCCTTATAGCTTCTTTATAGCTGTGCCCTGAGACTCTTTATAGCCTCTTTATGGCTGTGCCCGAGACTCCTTATACCCTCTTTATAGCTGTGCCATGAGACTCCTTATAGCCTTTTTATAGTTGTGCCCTGAGACTCCTCAAAGCCTCTTTATAACTGTGCCCTGAGACTCCTTGTAGTCTCTTTATAGCTGTGCCCTGAGACTCCTTGTAGTCTCTTTATAGCTGTGCCCGAGACTCCTTATCCCCTCTTTATAGCTGTGCCATGAGACTCCTTATAGCCTTTTTATAGTTGTGCCCTGAGACTCCTCAAAGCCTCTTTATAGCGGTGCCCTGGGACTCCCTTAGTCTCTTTATAGCTGTGCCCTGAGACTCCTTATCCCCTCTTTATAGCTGTGCCCTGAGACTCCTTATAGCCTCTTTATTGTTGTACCCTGAGACTCCTTATAGCCTCTTTATAGTTGTGCCCTGAGACTCCTCAAAGCCTCTTTATAGCTGTGCCCTGAGACTCCTTATTGCCTCTTTATAGCTGTGCCCTGAGACTCCTTATAGACTCTTTATTGTTGTGCCCTGAGACTCCTCAAAGCCTTTTTATAGCTGTGTCCTGAGACTCCCTATAGCCTCTTCATAGCTGTGCCCTGAGACTCCTCAAAGCCACGTTATAGCTGTGCCCTGAGACTCCTTATAGCCTCTTTATAGCTGTGCCCGGAGACTCCTCAAAGCCTCTTTATAGCTGTGTCCTGAGACTCCTTATCCTCAAAGCCTCTTTATAGCTGTGCCCTGAGGCTCCTCAAAGCCTCTTTATAGCTGTGCCCTGAGGCTCCTCAAAGCCTCTTTATAGCTGTGCCCTGAGACTCCTTATAGCCTCTTTATAGCTGTGCCCTGAGACTCCTTTAGCCTCTTTATAACTGTGCCCTGAGACTCCGTATAGCCTCTTTATAGCTGTGCCCTGAGACTCCTTAAATCCTCTTTATAACTGTGCCCTGAGGCTCCTTATAGCCTCTTTATAGCTGTGCCCTGAGACTCCTCAAAGCCTCTTTATAGCTGTGCCCTGAGACTCCTTATCCTTATAGCCTCTTTATAGCTGTGGCCTGAGACTCCGCATAGCCTCTTTATAGCTGTGCCCTGAGACTCCGCATAGCCTCTTTATAGCTGTGCCCTGAGACTCCACATAGCCTCTTTATAGCTGTGCCCTGAGACTCCTCAAAGCCTCTTTATAGCTGTGTCCTTAGACTCCTTATAGCCTCTTTATAGCTGTGCCCTGAGACTCCTTATCCATATAGCCTCTTTATAGCTGTGACCTGAGACTCCTTTAGCCTCTATATAACTGTGCCTTGAGACTCCTTATAGCCTCTTTATAGCTGTGCCCTGAGACTCCTTATAGCCTCTTTATAGCTGTGCCCTGAGACTCCTCAAAGCCTCTTTATAGCTGTGCCCTGCGACTCCTCAAAGCCTCTTTGTAGCTGTGTCCTGAGACTCATCATAGCCTCTTTATAGATGTGCCCTGAGACTCCTCAAAGCCTCTTTATAGCTGTTCCCTGAGACTCCTCAAAGCCTCTTTATAGCTGTGGCCTTAGACTCCTTATAGCCTCTTTATAGCTGTGCCCTGAGACTCCTCAAAGCCTCTTTATAGCTGTGTCCTGAGACTCCTCAAAGCCTCTTTATAGCTGTGCCCTGAGACTCCTTATCCTTATAGCCTCTTTATAGCTGTGTCCTGAGGCTCCTTATAGCCTCTTTATAGCTGTGCCCTGAGACTCCTTATCCTTATAGCCTCTTTATAGCTGTGTCCTGAGACTCCTTATAGCCTCTTTATAGCTGTGCCCTGAGACTCCTTATCGCCTCTTTATAGCTGTGTCCTGAGGCTCCTTATAGCCTCTTTATAGCTGTGCCCTGAGACTCCTTATAGCCTCTTTATAGCTGTGTCCTGAGACTCCTTATAGCCTCTTTATAGCTGTGCCCTGAGACTCCTTATCCTTATAGCCTCTTTATAGCTGTGTCCTGAGAATCCGTATAGCCTCTTTATGTACAAAAAGAAAAAAGTTATGTTTATTATAAGTAGTTACTATGAATGTTTTGACTCAAGAATATTTCATTGTGTTTCATTTATGAGGTATACTGAAATGAAATTAGTTGAGAAGGCAAAGTTTGTTTTTGCTCGGTTTCATTCCCCTGGCTTGCCTCTCCTCTTCTCTCAGTGAACCTCATACCACAGTCCATACAATGAGGTAAGGTGGTAGAGAAGTATACCCTGCCTGCTCCTTGATGTTTCTCCCTACAGACTGCAACCAGTGTACTCATCGATTCTCTTTTCTTTGCTCCCTAGCAGAATAAAGTAAAACATAAGTTAAATCCCTTAGAAGATGTATAAAGAACTCAATCTATTTTAGGCCCTAGTTATGGGGAGCCTGGACTGCACTGCTTCCCAGGGGCTCAAAGCTTCATTTATCAGCCAATCAGTAACACTTCTCCCATCAGGGCACTTCTTTTACCAATTTATCTGGGCAAGATTTCATTGGGGGAGAGGGGGGGGGGGAAGCGGGGGTTCTGCTTAAATATTAGGAATCCACAGCCAATGAAATAGCTTCTTTCTGCTTGAGTTTAAATGATACAAGAATGCGGTATCACATCGGGATTCTTGACTTTGTAAAGGATAGTGCCTGGGCGGGGAAAAATTCCATCGCACATAGCTGTTAAAATAGAAAATTGTTAAAAGTCTTACGTACATTATTAGTTCTAATAACGTTGGATCTTAGTGATTAAGGGGGGATAATGTAAGCCATATATGTCTTTGGATTCCTAGGATACTCCAATTCCCAAATCTCTAACTGGCTTCTGCTGGCATGCCAGGTGCAAGAATTGGGGTCAGGCGTTGGCGCCTATATTACAAGAAGGATCCTAGGGCCTGATTACCAGATTGGCAGATGGGATACCCTATCACAAACACGACGGATATTCCGTCCGCCCTATTGCCAGTTCGATAGGATATAATGGAATCGTAATTTGGTGGATGGGATATCTGTCATGTTTGTGACGGAGGAACCCTGTCCGCCAAACTCATAATCAGACCCTTAGTTTTAGATATATTTACTGGGTACACCAAAAAGACTGAGAACTTATTGAAAATTTCAAACGGATCATTAAATATCATCCTCTCAGGTGACAAAAATAACACCTAGTCATCCTCATGATTTTGGAGACGCAGCTTTCACTCCACAATTGTCCCTCATAAAACAAGCCTGAGGCTCAATAAACAGGGCAAAAAGGGATGGTGAGAGAGGACAGACCTGCCATGAGCCTCTAGTGATCTTGATGAGATCCAAGATCTGTCCATTCAGCGTTATTGCAGCAGATGACCCCTCGCAGATTGAGGCTGTCGATATTGTGACTTCTCTGGAAATCCCATAACTTCCATCACTTGAAATAGATAGTTCAGAGGCTTTTTCTGTGTCTATAAACAGGATTGCTCCGGGGGTCTTTCTTTGGGTAAAATAACCAATCCCTTCCACAAGGTAATTAGCATTATAATAAAATTGGTATCTCAGAATAAATCCAGTCTGATCATTGCCAATAAATGGGGCATGACCTCCGCTACCTTACTACGAAGATTTTCATTAAAATCTTATCTCCATTCTGCAGCGTTATAGGACAGAATGAATTTATATCTTCTGGGTTTTTGTCATTTTTAAGAAACAAGGACCCCTTTAAGAAAAGAGGGAGGGATGGCACCTTTACCCAATATATTATTAAACAAGTCAATCATAGCAATTAAAAGTACCAGGACTAACATCTGGTACCACTCCGAAGGGACCATCTCCATACCCACCGCCTTACTCCTAGGCAGTGCTTTGACCTGCTCGATTTTCAAATCTGGCTCAATTTTATTTAACTCTCTGATTTTCTAATTGTAGCTACTTTTATTTTGGTGCTGATAAAGTGCAAGAGTTTTGCGTATGGCACTGGTTTACGAGAGACGCAAAATAAAACGCTTGTTCAAGACCGGCGGACCTTGGCCATTGTAGCGAGGGGAGAGACACACCCTACTTTAAGATAAAAAAAAGTGTAATATTAATCAATCAATCAGTCATTTGTTAAGTGCACTACATACCCGCGAGGTTCTGAAGGCGCTGGGGGGGGGGGGGGGGGGGCGTTGCTGATCGAGCAGCCAGGTCTTGGGTCTGACGTAGGCTCAGTGGGAGGGTGTTCCATGTCTTGGCCGTGAGGTCACAGAAGGATCTCCCGCCGGTGGTTGCTCTTCGGACGCGCGGGACAGTTGCGAGTGAGAGGTCGGCGGTTGGGGATGTAGAAGGAAAGTTGTCTGTTGAGGTAGGCTGGGTCGGTCTTGTGGAGTGCCTTGTGTGCGTGGATGATGAGCTTGAAGGATATCCTCTTGTTGACGGGGAACCAGTGCAGGTTTCTCAGGTGGGGGGTGATGTGGCCGTGATGTGGTATGTCGAGGATCAGTCGTGCCAAGGCGTTTTAGATGCGTTGTAGTCGTTTGATGAGCTTGAACGGGGCTCCCGCGTAGAGGGCGTTTCCTTAGTCTAGTCTGCTGCTGACGAGAGCCTGGGTGACTCTTTCTTGTATCTGCCGGGATCCATCTGTAGATCTTGCGGAGCATGGGGAGGGTGTTGAAGCAGGAGGAGGAGATGGCGTTGACTTGCTTGGTCTTTGAGAGCGTTGAGTCGAGGGTGATTCCCAGGTTGTGTGCGTGGTCGGTGGGTGTCGGGGGGTGCCCCCAGTGGCGTTGGCCACCAAGTGTCGTCCCAGGCTGAAGGGTTGGAGCCGAGGATGAGGACCTCCGTCTTGTCCGGGTTCAGCTTCAGGTGGCTGATCTTCATCCAGTCGGCGACAGCCTTCATTTCTTCGTGGAGGTTGGTTTTGGCTGTGATGGGGTCCTTGGTGAGGGAGAGGATCAGTTGAGTGTCGTCGGCGTAGGAGATTATGTTGAGGTCCTGCTGTCGGGCGATGTCTGCGAGCGGGGCCATGTAAATGTTGAACAGTGTCGGGCTGAGGGAGGATCCCTGGGGTACACTGCAGATAATCTCAGAGGCTGCGGATCGGAATGGGGAAGGCGGACGCTCTGGGTTCTGCCAGAGAGAAAGGAGGTGGTCCATTCCAGAGCTTTGTCTCGGATCCCTGCAGCATGGAGGCATGTGCGGTGGCAGACTGTGTCAAAGCCAGCGGAGAGGTCTAGGAGGATGAGTGCTGCGGTCTCACTGTTGTCCAGCAGGGTCCTGATGTCGTCTGTGGCAGCGATAGGGGCGGTCTCAGTGATGTGTTTGCTGCGGAACCCTGTTTTCTTCGAGGTATCGGGTTAGCTGTCTGTTGACGATCTTCTCGATGACCTTGGCTGGGAACGGGAGCAGAGAGATGGCCCGAAAATTCTTGAGGTCTCTTGGGTCTGCCTTGGGTTTTTTGAGTAGGGCGCTGATTTCGGTGTGTTTCCAGCTCTCTGGGAAGGTCTCGAGGGAGAGGTTGATGTTGTTGCGCAGGTGGGGTGTGATGGAGCTGCTTGCTTTGTTGAAGACGTGGTGCAGGAATGGGCCTGACGGATGGCCGGACTGGATTGTACTCATAGTCTTGATGGTGTCCTCTGTGCTCACGCTGGCCCCGGCTAGCAGGGGGTCGTGGTCGATGATGTGCGGAGACTCTGTTGTGTTGCTGTCTGTTGAGGCTGTCTGGGTGTTGAAGCTGTCGTGGATGTCTGCTATCTTGCGGTGGAAGAAAGTGGTGAGGGAGTTGCACAGGGCTTGCGACGGCGGTATGTCGTTGGTGTTGGAGCTGGGGTTAGAGAGTTCCTTCACGATGTTGAAAAGCTCCTTGCTATCGTGTGCGTTGTTGTCGAGGTGGTCTTTGAAGGAGGTCCTCTTGGCAGCCCTGATGAGGTGGTGGTGGTTGCGGATGGTGTCCTTGTGTGCTGTGTGGCTGTCCGGAGTCTGTTCACTGTGCCATTTCTTCTCTAGTTTCTGGCATTTATTCAATAGCAATTTTTGTTGGGATTCAATAATCAGAGTTTAGAAAGATTTCAAGGGTTTATTATCTCTTCGCAAAAGGATATGTTTTTTTTTATCAGTTAATATCTAATGCATCAATAAGTCAGCAGGAAAATTATTAAGCAATTAATCAAAATAAAGCGTGTTCCATAACGGATAAATATACCCTAGTCCAGCTAAGTGGGTAAAGGGAATGAGTAGTCGTGCTCCTAAAGAGCCTTGAAAATAGAGAGTGTGAGAGCAAGCATGAAGCTGACCGAAGCCAGCAAGTTGAACCAGCCAGAGTCAGATAGGGACAGGAAGGGACAGTGTCCGCATCAGATCAACAGCAAGGCCTGCAGTGTCTCGTTGAGCATCAGGGTGTCTGGAATTGTGCGTCTCTAAACTAGCTTAGGAACATGCACACACACATATATATATATATATATATATTCACTGAAAAAAACATAGGTTTCACACACGTTATAGTTAGGAATTGGCATTTAAAAAACCTTGCAAATTCACTTAAAAAACCATAGGTTTCACACATGTTATAGTTAGCTGGGCATTTCACTCGTGAAAAACCAATGAAATTCCCCCGTTATAGTTAGTGCCGGCAACTATAACTCACGCGACCGCAATACTCTGCTGATGACGTCAGATATTACATCACTGTATTTAGACACTTATTTACCCATGTCTTCTTCCATTAATTTTTAGCTATACATATATTACAAATATTTTTTTTCAGAAAAACACATATGTCATCAGTGATGTAATATCTGACGTCATCAGCAGAGGATTGCGGTCGCGTGAGTTATAGTTGCCGGCACTAACTATAACGGGGGAATTTCATTGGTTTTTCACGAGTGAAATGCCCAGCTAACTATAACATGTGTGAAACCTATGGTTTTTTAAGTGAATTTGCAAGGTTTTTTAAATGCTAATTCCTAACTATAACGTGTGTGAAACCTATGGTTTTTTCAGTGAATTTGTACGGTTTTTTAAATGCTAAGTTATGTATTTATTTATTTATTTTTAAGGTTTTTCACCGTGCGCGTACCGTGCGCGCACGGTGCGCTACGCGCACCATGCACGCGCTGTGGGCGTTCGGTGCGCTTCGCGCACCGAACGCCCACGTTCCGTAGTGCGCGGAATTTTTCCATTTCTACGGTGGGCGTACGCTACGCGCTCTCCGCGATTTTTCATAAAAAATTTAAAATAAATTTTTGCCCTTGGGGGTCCTTCTGGGACCCCCTGACCAAGGCTAGGGGGTCAGGAACTGTCCAGCCTGCCCCCTTTACACGTTATCCACCTTTGTTTTTCAGCCCCTGAGACTGCGAGAGACAAAATGGCGGCCGACACTTCCTGGTTTCGACTGATTCGAATGTTTACTAAGATCTAACAACCAATCAGAATCGCGCACGGCGGCGTGCGCGTACAGTAAGCTTACGGTACGCGCTCGTAGCGCGCCTATAGATATATATATTTATTTAAATGCTATTTTCTCAGGAAATACTGAACAGATTTACACGAGACCTTCAAAAGGCACATCCCTGACCTGAGGGCTACCTCTCTGCCAAATTTCAAGTAATTCTGTTCAGCCGTTCGGGCTGTAGCTCGGACTAAAGGTCCTATGGAAAAATGCATGGGGAAAACGTGTTTTGGGACCCCCCCTTTTTCTCAGCCCCCGCTTGACGAATCCCCCCGAGACTTTCAGGGAAGGAGCGGAGCGGAGCGCCCCACCTATTTTGAGAATTTCGCGAGGATTCGTCAATCGGCGCCAAAGTTATTCAAAATACAATGTTGCGGATTTCCTATGGAAACACGGTCCTAACTATAACTATCTACTGGCGACCGCCAGTAGATAATATATATATATATATATATATATATATATATATATAATGTGTTAAATTGGTGCAAGATGGGTCTACGCCATCGTCTTCTCCTGCAATCAGCGCTCAGATCCAGCAGAGGGTGAAATCCACCTCTGCCAATATCTCTACCCACAAAACGATTCAAATACATTCTTTTTTTATATCTTTTTATAAAATTCAAGCAAATAGATAACATATCATAGTAACGCAGTTATATACCTACATGATCATACCTCTTCTCACAAAGTCCGGTAGGATTCCCTCGTTTGTTTATTCATGAAATAGTAGGGCTACATTCCCATTAGTGTTTCCGTTTTTTATTCCGAGGCGACTGAACCAAGGCTGGGCAAGGCTTTCTCCCCCAAGGGAGGCGTGCAGGGATACTCTCTATATTTATTCCATTTGCCCCATATTTTCCCCCATTTCTTTGGACATCCCCAACTAATATAGACTGCTTTCTCTGCCACCATACACCAGTCCATATCTCGCTTCCATTCTCTTAGGGTTGGCCGTTTACTCGACCCCCATCTGCAGACAATGTTACTCCTCACTACCATCAGGCCCAGGGTAACCCAGGTCCTGTCCGACTGCCCCAAGTCGGAGTCCTTCCAAACATTCAGTAGACACCACTTTTGGGCCGGTGTTAGTTCCATTCATGTTATCCCTGTCATACAGGAAACCGTGGCTTATCAGTAGTTTAGGATTCTTTGGCATTCCCACAGAATATGAAAGAAAGACCCTTCCTCCCCACATCCTCTATAGCAAAGGGTGTCTGTATTTCTACCCATTTTATGTAGTGTGTTGCAGGAAATGTATGCCCTATGGAGGACTTTGAGTTGGACCAGTCTAAAACGGACCTGAATAACCACTTCTTTAGGGGATGCCAGGATTTCTAGCCAGTCTTCTTCCTGTAGGTCCCTAATGTCTTGTCTCCAGCTGTCTCTCAATGTTGTCCTGGTGTCGGGCATGTTATTAATAAGCTTCTGGTACGTCAGGGATATCGCCCTCCGAGTTAGATGTTCTTTGAGGAGCTGACACTCCAACGGCGAAGATTCAGAATTTGCAGGTATCGGAAGAACACAGTGGGGGCCAGTTCATTCGATTGTTGCAGTTGTTCGAACGATTTCATGTCTACTCCTGTGTGTAGATCCCCCACCCTCAAGATCCCAATTAGGTCCCACTTATCGAATCCCACTTTCAACCCCATTGTGCCCAATTTTTGAGAATCCCATAGAGGGGTTGCTTTTGTGATATTTTTTTTCCACCCCAGTTTAGCTAAGGTTGAGTGCCAGACTTTGACTGTCAATGCTGTGGGGCCTTCTACTGGGAGACGCCTCAGGTCTGTATACAGTGCCTGCAAATACCCTCTCGGTTGGAGAGCTAATCGGTCCATTCTATAGGCTGGTTCTGAGAGCGGCTAATGGACCCACTGATTTATTGTTACTAGTTGGGCTGCCCTGTAGTAGGACTGTATATGTGGCAGTGCAATTCCCCCATCATACCAACTACAAGTCAATTTAATAAGGGCAATTCTGGGAGTGCCTCAGTCCCACAGAAGCGTTTGGACTGCACTATCTATTGCATTAAAATATGACTCAGGGACTGGGAGGGGAGTATTGTGTAGCATATAGAGAAATCTTGGCAGAGCCATCATTTTAAATAGGGCTGCCCTGCCCAAGAGGGACAGGGTGAGGGCCCGCCAGTGTTGGTCATCATTTTGAAGTCTAGACAAGGGGCTCAGCAGTTTCCAGGCATAAAACAGGGCTGGGTCCGTCGTAACAAATATCCCAAGATATCGAAATCCCTCTGACACCACTTGGGCCTCACACTCCGGTGGGAGAGAGGGTCTTTGGCCGCTGATAACTAACACCATAGATTTTGTCCAGATGATTGTATATCCAGAATATTTGCTAAAGGAGCTAAAGATGTTCAGTATTCTGGTGATCGAGCGGGGAGATGCCACATACAATGGAATATTGTTTGCGTACAGCGATACTCTATCCTCTTAATCCTCCGTCCATCGGAGACCTTGTATTAAGGGGTCCCCCCGTATCCAGGTTGCTACTGGTTCAAGCATCAGCGCAAATTATAACCGGGATAGAGGGCAACCCTGCCCCGTGCCCATCTGCAGAGGGAACATTCTCAGTTTCTTCCCATTGACCACCACCTGGTCACAGGGGTCTCTCATATAGAACTCCAATCCAGGACAAAAAGTGTTTGTCAAACCCCGATTCGAATGCATTCTTGACTAAAAGTTCAACTTTCTTTCTTCTCTATGTGGTTTAGCTTCTTCGTGGAGCTGCCCCATGTATACTTTTAACAGGAACTACTAAATTATGCTGGCAACGGCAACATTGATAACTATAAACATTTAACACTGACATCACCTAGGAAAGGACCTGGGGTTTAGATCAAGAGGTCAATGTGTTCATGCAAACTGCTGACTCCCCATGCCAAACTGTACAGTGTCCAAGAAACAAAGCTTCTAAACAATGGCAGGTTGTTCACATAAAATATTTTCTCAATGGCAGGTGCACGTCATACGAGTCAAGTGTACAGAACGGTGCAGGTCAAAAGACCATGTCTAGCTACAACGGCTTCAGGAGCTCATTGATAGCAAAATGTGCAACATTAGCATTTCCAGGCAGGCAGCATTTAATATCGTTTACAAACAATTCAGGCCTACAGGAGTGTAAGTGTAACTGCAGTTTACATTTTTCATTCTAAAAAGAATTTACTTTTTCTTCTTCATAGTTTTAATCATTTCAGCTGTTGCACATCAAATATAATGTATACATTATGTAAATGAAATCTTCTTCTCCGGTGACCAGGCTTCTTTTCTGTCGCAGTCCAGCCCAAGCAGGGAGGGGGATGTTTCCGCTCCATTCTGGCTGGCAGACACAGAACAGCTCTCAGACAGCTCAGGACTGGACCATTATCAGTTCCTCAACCTACGTGAATTATCACTGCCTGTTGTTGCAGCCCGGTGGCCCAACTGCTGAGCCCAGCCGAAGCCGCTCAAGGCAAGCGTTCAACCTGACAGACACACTTCTAGGCACTTCTGATGAAACAGTCTAGTCAGGGGAGTCATGCATTCTCTGCACTGAAGATATCTGCTCTCAGCATCGCGTGCATTAACCTAATAGGCTGCCGTTTCAGTTTTAGCTATATTGTACCGACAACCAGCGGCAAGTTTTTCTTATTTTCATTATATTTCCAGATGAGCTGGTATCTAAAACTTACTCGCTTGTAATAAGTCCATGTAGTCGAGGTGTAATATAAAGAAGAATGCTTTATTGATACAGTTCTTAGTTGTAGTTAAGTATCTATCATAAAGCAGTACAGAACCAGATATAGAATAAGACTTCAGTACAGAGTAAAGTAGAGCACCACCAGGAGCAGCCTCCTTGCTGCTCAGCCCATCCTCTCAACTGACACCCCACACTCAGGTATTCCAGCATTCTATTACCTCACCACACATACCAACATTCCACAGTACATCCACACTGGCTGAGCAGCAAGGCAGAGGAGCAGGAAAGGTGCATTACACTAAAGACCAGTATACTACACACCTTCCCCCTTTAGTGAACAGCAACAAAAGCATTATGTAAGAAGTAAATATAGTAATATCATAAATAAACATAGGTGTAAAAATGCTGCCAAAGCATTTAAAGAAAAGACATGCAATAATCCGTAAGAGAGACAACATTGCATTAATTAACAAAAATTACATAACACGCCTCTTCCCCTTTTTACGGAGCAAATGAAGAATAGTAATTGGTAAATGCAAAACGCTAAACAATAATTTCAATAAAAGATAGATCTTACAACAAAGGTCTGAAGAAGAAACAGAATAGATCAAGGAATTCACAAAAATAAAGAAAAGAATGTGAGGAATAGGGTATTTACCACTATACGTGCAGCAAGACTAAAACAAACCAAGAACAAAAACAAGAACTTTACATCCGGGTTACTAGCAAGACACACCAGTTGGCCAGACTAGCATGAAGATGATAAACAGTGAATGTCAACCAATGAAAAGAATTAGCGACAATGAGAAGGACAAGAAAAAGCACTCCCAAACAAGAGACACTAAGAAGGACTCTCTTACTCACACACACAAGGAAAAGGTTGGATATGATCCAACACATAATCCCAGGAGGAGGGAAACTAGAGAGAAGTAAAAGAGGGGTGAAACTACACCCTGTTGAACTTTGAAAATAAAACCAACATGACAGTAAAAAGTGTGAAATCACGCACAGGTACCATGTGAAAAAGTGAAAAACACATACTGTCAGAAAATCATAGCAGTAGATCCTATGCACAGTGAATTAGTAAATCCAGCACCGTAAAGTAACAAGTAGAAACACTACAGGTGATATTTCCACGCACAGTGAATATCACATAGCCAGTAGACTATCAAAACGTATACTTCGAAGTGATATATACACACATAAGTGGAATATCACATAGCCAGTAGGATGTCATAACGTATACTTCGAAGTGATATATAAACACACAAGTGGAATATCACACAGCCAGTAGGCTGTCATAACGTATACTTTAAACAATGACCGTCCCCTTACTAAAACTTGCGAACAAAGCACTGTAAAAAATCATGTAAAAACAAAATAGGTGACAAATCCACGTACTGGTGGAAGGTCACATAGCCAAAAGGCTATTACAACATAAACCTTGTAGAACAATATAGGTGACAAATCCACTTACCAGTGGAAAGCCACATAGCCAGAAGGCTATTACAACATAGCTCTTGAACTAATCCACACACAGTAAATATGCACAGGTGGAGACAATAAAGAGAATCTCGCTCCAATAACTCTTGAAATAAACAGTGCAAATGTAAACTGTTACATTTTAAAATAGACATTAGGATAAACACTATGTGCATCATCAAGAAGAAAATAAGAAACAGGTTAGCAATGTGGATTACATGAAATACATTTCAAAGGCAAACTTGTAAACAAATTAATTCCCTATGAGGAAAAATGAATGTTAGAAATAAATAACTTTGTAATTTAATAACATGCCCAGTACATGGTGGTCTAAGCAAAGAACATAGTTGACTAAAACAGGAAAAGTCTCACGACATTGCTTGAGAAAGCACTTTCTAGATTCTTTGTAAAAATATAACTCTTTCTTAACTTCGCCGCACAGATGAAAGACTTGATGTATGACTTAGTTATAAAGTACTCCTCCAGTATTTCTGTTTTATGGAGTGTTCAACCTTTGTTTACTTCGTTTGTTGTATAATGATAGAATGTACCTCCAACATCTGATGTAATCCACACAGTCCATGTTAAGCCTATCAGCATGAACGTAATGACAATCTTCCAACAAGGACAAATGAAAGTAAAGTTGCAGCAAGTCAATTTCATAGCAAACTCACCACAAGATCTCTAAGCAGCAACCTTGACACTCGTGCATTGGACTGAGTAAAAAGACACTTACTCTTGAAGCAAACGTCGTCGAAGTGATGTTAACGTGGCTGGCACGTAGATGGTCATACATTATCTGCACAATGTATCCAACGTGATATGCTGACCCTATCTGCTCCGTAATTTGCAAAGCGCTGCTTGAGCTATAGCCTATATCAAACCCGTTGTGCTATCCCCTCGGAAATGCTCAACCATCACTGGCACACTAAGTGTAACGATGATCAGGTGCTGACGTCTTCTGCAATGAGCGGGCCTGGGGACCCCGAAAATACAGGCAGGTTAATCCGTAGATGCCAGCAAGCCCCAGGCAATTAACTTCACACGTCTCTCTCTTATTATCCAAATGATGCCTGTGCTTTTGATTTCTTCATCTTATTTCAACCAAGAAAATTCCAGAATTCAAAGCACAGCTGGTTGAAAGACAGGTGTGTACGGAGGTCACCCTAGAAACACAGGGACATTTGGTAGTCGTGGCAATGTTTCAGGCAGGAAAAAGAACGGAAAACAGATCTCCAATGTCAGCAGAAAACACAGACATCAAGGCAGGCAGCTCGCAGAATATGGAAGTAGCAGGACACGCAGGCAGGAACTGTCACACTTCGATTGTGGGCATCCGGTGTCGCAGGAAATGGCAGAAAGTAGATCAGCAGGCAGGAACAACTGGCACACTTCAGTTGTGGGAGACCGATAGCAGGGTCACTGGTGGGGCTCAGAGGTGCCAGGTTTCTTTAAAACGCAAATTTCGATTTTAAAGCAGGTGCTTTACCTTGAAGTAGTTTAAGCTTTGTGAGTAAAGTAGCACAGGTAGGTTCTTCCAGATTGTCACTAAATGTAATAAGTCCATGTAGTCGAGGTGTAATATAAAGAAGAATGCTTTATTGATACAGATCTTAGTTGCAGGTATCAATCATAAAGCCGTACAGAACCAGATATAGAATAAGTCTTCAGTACAGAGTAAAGTAGTGCCCCACCAGGAGCAGCCTCATTGCTGCTCAGCCCATCCTCTCAACTGACACCCCACACTCAGGCATTCCAGCATTCTATTACCTCACCACACATACCAACATTCCACAGTACATCCACACTGACTGAGCAGCAAGGCAGAGAAGCAGGAAAGGTGCATTACACTAAAGACCAGTATACTACATCGGAGCCTATTATATAGCATCGATCCACGATTGATGTCTTGTCGGACTAAACATAGGGCTCCACAGTCCACCTGCCAATTTCCTCAGGATGTGTTTTATATACGACCAATGATGTTGCTTCAATTATTTTACTGTATTTCTTAGAGAAAGGCTGTAGGTTAGTGACCTTTTACTTCAGGAGGTTTGCATTATTTCCAAGCTTTAGTTTCAAGCTATTTTTTGGAGCTTGTCATTGCTTACAAGGTTGTAATTTCTTATCTTTATCTCTTTCAATGCATTTCATTGCTTGGTTTTACTCGTGAGAAAGTGTCTCTAAGTGTCACACATTGTGCCCGTGAATGTCAGTTAGTGCACTGAAACCATGGAAATTTCAAACATAAACATACATGCCAACCCTCCCAATTCAGGCGGGAGGTTTCCGATTTCAAGGCTAGTCTCCCACTTAACAATTCCTGCATGCAGAAACGCGATTTGGAGCTTTGTAAAACTGTCCAAAATAAAGTGCTGATGTCTGTCACGCCGCTCCATTTTTCCCCTCCAAGAACTACCTCTCACATCAAGGGTTAACGCTTTGTCCTTAATTCTTGTAGGAGCAAATGAGAGCATGTGACAGGCCTTGATATTTCATTTTATTTATGGTAATTTAACATAGCGCAAACAAACTAAGAACTCTGGGGCAGATTTACAAGCCCCTTGCGCCACTTTTGCGTCACATTCCCCATGTTAAAAGTGACGCAAAAGTGGCGCAAGGGGCTTGTAAATCTACCCCTCTGTTTTTGTTTGCGCTTTGTCACTGGACTGCCAACAATTAAATACTGTTTGTCTGTCACCATACACACCAAAATGACCCGCTTCAGGCAGATTGCCTCTGCTTTAATAAAAGTCAAAGTGGAAAGACCATTCTCCCGGCTAGTTTCTTTTAAATCTCCCGCTTGCCTGCTGTAAAATGTTGGCCTCTATGCATAAACTATCTGAAAACTGTGCATACAACAGAAACCATTCCGCATCTAATGTAACTCCGGGGAATTTACAATCACACAGTTTAAGTTTATGAACAGTAGGAAACACTGCACGAGCCTCGTCAGGGGTCGGAACCGCTGCATAAAACGTGAAAATGCAAAGCAGCCAAAGACAAGCACGGCCATCGACGGGGAGCTTTCTCTGTAGGAACCGGATATAGGAGCTCCATTGCCTGGCTTCCGGTTTCACCCCGTGCCTGACTTCCGCTCTCTCGTGATGCCTCTCAGAGCCTACTCTGGTGCCTAATTTTCTGGTTATACCCTGTGTTTGTCTTCCGGTCTCTGGCGGTGCCTCTTTGATCCCACGTGCTGCCTGTCTTCCGGTCCACCTGTTGCTTGTCTTCTGCTCCACGTGCTGCCTGTCTTCCGGTCCACCTGTTGCTTGTCTTCTGCTCCACGTGCTGCCTGTCTTCCGGTCCACCAGTTGCTTGTCTTCTGCTCCACGTGCTGCCTGTCTTCCGGTCCACCTGTTGCCTGTCTTCTGCTCCATCTGTTACCTGTCAAAAGTCCTCGCTTCTCTTTTCCTTGAGAATGTGGACGAGAGCGGCGGAGCTATTCGTTTCCATGAACTGTGCCGAGCCCCAGCTGACGTGAGTGCGGACACATCATCCCAAAATATCTTAAAAACCCTAAACACGGAGGGACCTGGTTTATTCCGTGTCCAGGCGCCTGAATATTGCCTCACTTGTGTTATTTAATGTCTCTCGCCGCCCCTAGAGGGGGCTCCCCTGGATTGCTGACCCACCCAGGTTGGCCCCTCTGGTGAGCATGTGACCTCTCAGGATGGGGCCCTCTGGTGAGGATGTGACCCCCAGGATGGGGCCCTCAGCTGAGGATGTGACCCCTCAGGATGGTGCCCTCTGGTGAGGATGTGACCCCTCAGGATGGGGCCCTCTGCTGAGGATGTGACCCCTCAGGATGGGGCCCTCAGCTGAGGATGTGACCCCTCAGGATGGTGCCCTCTGGTGAGGATGTGACCCCTCAGGATGGGGGCCTCTGCTGAGGATGTGACACAGGCGGTGCCAGCCCCTCCTGGGGGAACAGTTGCACATTTTAGTTTTGCAGAATGCAGTGTTTCTCGTCTGCTGGGCATCTTTGTGTCCTTTTGTCTTTTCCGGTTTTATGAATTTCGTGGTGTCTATAAATAACAACAAACACCCTTGAAAGGCCGGCGCTCGATACACATGACCCTTGCACTGCAGTGTGGCCCCTGGCCCTGTGGCAGATGGGTTAGCATCGAAATGTACCAATGATGGGGCCAGATAGCCAATTTGTGATTACAAATATATCAAATATAATTTTTTTAAAGTGCCAGGGCCCAAAGTTTTGCTCTGAAGCCCGCTCTAGTAAAGGTCGGAGAGTACCGAGCCTGCATAGCTCTGATCCCACCTCTTGCATCAATTTACGACCAGGTCCTCCTGCCTCTTTATCTCACACCTGCAGGTTATGTTTTTCTTCCTCTTCCTTTCCTGCTTTTGTGTTTTTTTCTTGCTCTGGATCAAATTCTGTTGAAAAAACATACTTGGGAAGGGGGGAAGAGAGGAGGGGGGTGGAGGTCCCCAAAAATGAGGGGTGGTGGCCCACACCTGCAACCACCGGCTCAAATTAATTACTAAAGATGGCTAACGGTTTAACATCAGCAACCAAGAGGGTCCTATGGTCTCTGAACAAGGCAGGAGAGCCTCAAGGTGAGCGGACCAGAAATCTGCTAATTATTGGTCAATTCTTCTCTTCTGCCCATCTCTAAATTACCCACATGCCTTTACTTCCCTAATATATAATATAAGGAAGCATGTTGTTCTGTGTTAGTTTTAGTCAGTGGGGCAGTTCTCAGGAAGGTCATCCAGTTAAGGCAGGACGTGTGTCACTCATGAGTGACGTAGTGCTCAAGCAGTCCTATTCTTACATGAGAAGTGATTATCATTATAGGTAAGTCAACATGCATGGTAAAGCTTTGACATTTAACAATTTGGTTAATCATCATCTTATACTTTGGCTTGTTTATGATCAGCGAGCGAGAGGTGTATGTTGTGAAATGCAGGGCACAGTCACACTTGTATTGAACCTATTATTAGTCCAGTGCAGTGTCTGCTCATGAAGCAAGGATCTCTGTCTATAACTCACCGTGCCGCAGTGTCCAGCTCCTCTTCCCAGGCCTCATGTCTCTTTTGAGTGTAAAGGATCTCTGTCTATAACTCAGTGTGCCACAGTGTCCAGCTCCTCTTCCCAGGTCTCATGTCTCTTTTGAGTGAAAAGGATCTCTGTCTATAACTCACCGTGCCGCAGTGTCCAGCTCCTCTTCCCAGGTCTCATGTCTCTTTTGAGTGTAAAGGATCTCTGTCTATAACTCAGTGTGCCACAGTGTCCAGCTCCTCTTCCCAGATCTTATGTGTCTTTTGAGTGTAAGGGATCTCTGTCTTTAACTCACCTTGCCGCAGTGTCCAGCACCTCTTCCCAGGTCTCATGTCTCTTTTGAGTGTAAACGATCTCTGTCTATACCTCACCATGCCACAGTGTCCAGCTCCTCTTCCCAGGTCTCGTGTCTCTTTTGTTTACAGTTTGAACCCAGCAATATGCACATCAGTCTTGACCCTGTGCCTCATGGTAACAGTCCAGCCCGAACTGCCAAGCCAGGTCCTTCCCGGACTGGAACCAAGCATCCTAGGACCGGTTTCGGGGTTTCACCCCTCTTCAGCCAGGATAGCTTGATTCCAGTGGCATGGAGAGCACGGGACTCACGTCTGAAGAATGATGGATTCAACCCAGATCTCTGACTGGGAAGAGTGTCTGAAAAGTTTCAGCGCTCCGTCCATCATCTCCTTGTGTTTGCTTTGTTTGCCCTAAGTTGGCAGGGTTTGCCCAGACGTGGGTCCCTTGCTCACGTTACCACTGGATTCAAGCTAGCCTGGCTGATGAGGGCTGTTAGACCGAAACCAGTCCCAGGATGCCTGTTTCCGGTCCAGGGAAGACATGGCTTGGCAGTTCGGGCTGGACTGTTCCCATGAGGCACAGGGTCAAGACTGATTTGCATTTAGCGGCGTCTGAACTGGGGTGGCGAAGTGAGCTAAAGAACGATGATGGATTCAACCCATATCTCTGACTGGGGGAGAGTGTCTGAAAAGTTTCAGCGCTCCGTCCATCATCTTCTTGTGTTTTCTCTGCTTTAGTGTCTGCCTTTCTCTCATCTTTAACCAACCTCAGAAGTACTAATGCAGGGTTTTAGGTTTTACGGAATGCGATGGCGCCCACAATAATTACGTAAATGTTTGAAACTGAAAAGTAAAAAAGACGGTGCAAAAAGGACGAGGGGAAAACAAACCCTAAACCCCTCCAGTAGACCGAAGTCTAGAACAGGAAACAACAAAGAATGTCCATGCACACGTTATGAGTAAGTACTGTGTCAATACAGAAAGTAATGGTAAGAACAGTAGTGTAGACCAAATTACAGTAATCCAACACGATTCTTTTTCTTTGTTTAATATGATTCCGTTGCCCAGCCAACACGTGTTTCGTCCGGGTGTAAGACCCACGACTTCTTCAGGGCTAAAAAAACACACAAAGATATATTGTAGACACACCAACAATAATACAGGGTGTCTAATGAAAACAAAATACATAATACATAATAAGCGTCAGACACCGTGACCAGAAGTACTTGGGTCATCATGTGACCAGCCATCCGTTACTAAGGCTTGCTTGTTTATACTTCAGATGTTCCTAGGGCAGGAGGAACCCTACCCCTGTACTTACCATATACTCTCTACTTGTCAACTTTCACTGCCAAGCGGATTTCAGTTTTTTCTTTACACAACACAGCCGGAACCTGCATTTAAAACCCGGAATACTTCCAGATCTTCACACTACCGGGACTAGCAGGGGAATGTGAATGTTTTGTTGATTTCACATTCGTCTTTCGGTGTAAGCTGTAAGCGCAGCGTCCTTGTTTTGGAGGGCTTGGAGACAATAAAAGCCAGGGAACAAAAGATGTTTTTTTTTTTGGAAAGGTGGCGTTTTAATTTTAGAACAAACTCGACCTGAGCGCTTTACATGAGCACTAGTTAAACTACAGAAGGACTCATTCATTTTATTTTTTAGGCATGTGAAGATAGTGATTTGCACAGAATAACAGGATGTTAAGGTGGTGCTGAGGCTCGAACGTGGCTCCCCACTTCTAAGATACGCAGCTTTGGCCATAAGGCCCAGCCCTGCCAAGCCCCACGCATTAAGTCTTAGACTAACCCATTTTATTGTGGTGGTTCCGCATCACTTCATTAAAATGCATTAACACACATTTTTAGTGCTTTTACCACCTGGTGGAGCTAAGCCTGGGTGAACCAAGCAGTTGGGGATCGCGATCACGCTGGTTGTTGCATTCCATAGCAGCGCGGCGTCCCAACCCATTGCCGCTGCCTAAAACAAAACTGACTGCAGTGCAGTAACTAAGACTTAAGTGTTGTCCTCGCTCGTGCTCTTGTTGTGGTGGGCTTAGCTGACTGCATTAGCAGCAGCTGAGTCTTCGCCGATCTGGCTGCCTGAACTTTCTGAGACGGACTCTGTCATGTGGCCGGCCTGCAGAACTCCGTGTATATCTGGGTGATGGGGGCTGGGGGGATTGTCTTGACAGGGCCCAAGTGGACACACTATTGGGGAGAAGCCGTGTCCGGTCAGCGCTTGTTCAATTTCCTGCCCGCTGGTCGGGCCCGAGGCACAAAATCATCTTCATGCGCATAGTTATGTTTTCATTTGTTCGCCGTTTCCATCGCTCACACTAGAAACGAGGGGTGTCTGTGCACTTCACAGAGAAGAAAAGAAATCAAAACCAAAAAAGCAGTGCATAGATTACAATAAACAATATAAAAAAGCTCCTTGGAATTATAGTTTAAACTGCAGCTAAACATTGGCTCATAAATAATGTAAAAATACATAATCTATATGGAGATGCACAAATATGCTGTTTGTTACCTCTGTTCACTGTGGGCGTGGATGAGAGGCAGAGAGGTAAATAGGCCATGATGCCCCCGCGAACCCTCCCAGCATATAACACTCAGCAGGTCGGCATGTATGGTTTATGCCATGTTGTTTTTAGGTTGAGCCTACTAGACCGCGCATTCGGTGTCTGTTCCGAGACATATTGTGGGCTTACAAAGAACATACAGGGGCTTTTAGCACACCCATTGTTTACAAGAGGTTGGCTTTCCTCTTGCCCTCATTAGCTTCTCTTTTATTCAATAGCTTGCCTTGTCCATCTTGTGTCTACCCCTTCCCTGGAGTATTGTCACTTTACTTGTATCCTTCCACTGTTCAATTTTAAGGACCCTTTTTTAGGTCTCGTGCCTGCGTTGCAGTGCGTAGCACTCCTCGCGCAGCGTGAGACCTCTTGTACGGGGTTTAGAAAGCTATCCACATACTCGTGCGTGTGGGTTTGCTTTCCCTGCCTGGCATTGGCTTGCGCGTGCTTTTTTTCTTTAAAAAAAACAGCACGCGATTGGGCAAAGGCGGTACAATGTCCCGCCTTTGAAATGCCCATTCCCAATGGTGGCCAGCACGCGCAGCAGCGCGCGTTTGCCTGGCTGCCGCCCTCCCTCCCCCGCTCTTCTGTAGTGCGTGCGCACCACAGAGAATATATAACCAGTCCCCGTTGTTTTTATATATTCTCGTTGCTATTGACTGTGGTTCTTGTATCACTGAATGAAGTCTCAGACTCCACTTTCACGTGGTGCACGTACTTCATCGATCAAGGCTTGAGAGTGCAGAAAACTGCAGCGCGTTCGCTCACTACGACACCATGGAAAGCGCATGCATGCCCACTGAGTAAATTACATGGGCTGCCAATCAAACAAGGGATTGCCTTTAAGGCTTTGGTCCTTGTGCATAGAGCTATTCACGTCCCAGGTCTAGAGTTTCTGCCATGAAAATGTTCTTGGTATCGCCTTCCAGTTTATTCTGCTCCAACTCACGGTTTCTGGTGCCCATTACCAGATCCAGAACAGTAAGCGTGGATAGCAGAGCGGTCACATGGCGGCGCACGAGCTGTCGAATGCCCCTTTTTAATATCTTTGAGCCCAACCAGATATATTACAGTTTCGGGAACTATTAAAGGCTAATCTTTTAGTATGTAGATCATTGCCTAATCTAGTGTCTGCTGTGATATCTTAGTGCCCAAGATGCTGCGACGTATGTCACGCTTTATATGTGTATGCGCATAGACCACAGACCATAAACTGAGCAGATAAACTGGACATAACCCCACTTGTTAATATAGTGCTTGCCACCAGGCTGTGCTGTTTCACGGCGCTGAGGGCAACTGGTGATTCAATGCCAAATTCAACTACAATGCTCGCGCTCTTTGCCCTGCCTGTCAGCGGCTATAGGGGGTTGTGGGGCGTTGACCGTTGAGTTCCCCAACCAAACCACTGCTTCTACTGCCGGGGGTGCAGCTGGCCTGGAGGACCAGCCGCACACATCTATCTGTTAATGCAAGTGGGGGTGTGGGTGTGGTTATATCGGAAGGAACCCAGTGTTTCCTTATGGGCAAGGAACAGCTCTGTTGTGCCAGTCACATGGACCCGGCATGCTCGTCACATGATGAGCCTCTGGCAGTTGTAGTTCACCGTGGCAGCGATGGGAACCCCGCCAGGAGCAAAACCATATAACCGGCGTATGTCACTGTTTGGTACGTAAACAACAGCTGCGCAAAACTTGATTGATCGCCTCACCTCTCAGCAGGGAGTTTTGTGCACTTTTTTTTTATTTCAAAAGCGCGAGGGGTGAAGTGCTAGGTAAGTCGACTGAAAGTTCCTAGCCTGTTGTACTGCTTGTTTCAGTCTCAATTTCTACACGCCACGAATCGGTCCGCCTACTCGAGCATAATAGTCCAAAAAGTTTTTTAAAAAGTATTCATTAAAAAAATCCCTTAACATGGCAAAGCATTATTGCATAAAATAGACTAAAATCCGTCGTCATGAAGGGAATAGTTGAAGGCGGCGTACACTGCATCCTGCAGCGCCTCCTGCCTGGGTGAAGATCAAACGTGTCCCGGGGGTTGGTGGGCAAGCCTTTTGTGCTGTGTCTCCGATCACACAAAGCGTATTTCGTCAAAGAGGCCGTCTCTTCTTTGTCGTCGCCACTTCCACAAGCACGGGATGTGCTGATGAGCGCGGAGCGGGGGCAGTTGTTGCCTGTTGGGGTCCCGGACCGCTTCCTTTACGTCGGCCTTGGCACTTCCCCTTTCACTCGGTAATCAGCAGAGGGGTTGTGGGGGATGGCGCCCAGTCATTACAATATCACTTCACTCTTCGCCCCCTCCAAACCAGCAGACTCTTGCATCTCACGCACATCTAAAGGGGCCTGTCCTTGCCCCCCGTTCCCACAGTACCTGGCAAGTGATCACGGCCCACAATACTTTGGTTCAGGTACACGTAAAAAAAATCACCGAACTAGCCTTTTAAACACGCACGGGCATGTTAATGCCACTCCACAACACAATTCCGCTACACACCAAATATATCCAATTCACAACACCCCATAGGTGTACGGTGAGTCAGGATATATGGGACAGGGTCTGGTGCGTCACTTTAGAAGTATTCTTATGGCCCCAGAGGTCTCTTGCTGTGGGCCCCACGTGCGCAGCCGGGGAGTGCTTTAAATGAAAATATAAAGTGCCGGTACTCTCGAGTGCAGGTACTCTCTCTTTCACCTTGAAGTGCAGGTACTCCGCACCGGACAGTGTCTGCCCATTTAAAGCCCTGTTTTCAGCATCGGAGCCCCAGCCTCGAGTGTGCAGCTCCTTCCTGCCCACACAGAAATGTCTCCCAAGCTTTCACCTTGTACTGTAAGTATGAAAGAAAGCTGCATTTTTCTTTTTCAAGTGTTACCTCCCTGTAACCCTCCTCCCATGTTGATTCTGTAGACTGTGTTTGTACAGCATTTGATCTCACTACACTAACCTTTCAATCTCTGCGCCCTCACATCACTCAATGGTGTGTGCGCTTCACGGCTCCAGAGGTTCAGAAAGCGGCGCATCGTTTGGTCCGAGTTTCATTCCATTGAAAGTCACGTGTGTCGACATATTCATGGCAGGACCTTGCTTTGCGCCTCTGCTGTGGGTGGCTTGCAGAGCCGTTCAATGCATATTATAGGAGAGTGATGGTTAACATATGGCAACTGAGAGTTTGCAGCCGAAGGACACGAGAGCAGGAAGCAATCGTCAGTCTTTGGGCTTGCCCTGGGTTCCAATAAGATCGCTCAATACATGTGCAAGGCACGGGTTCAAATGCCACTATCGTAAACTTACTGAGACCACAGCCTACCGCTGAACGCGGCAACAGCGGGATCTGTGTGAGGGCCCAAGCTATTCCATATGTGACATTACCTAACTGTGTCCATTATCCTAACTGAGTTTGAAAATGTGCAGGTTCGAGGTCTTGCTGTGACTGTGTGCATCATTATATGTGTTTGCTCATCAGTGGCTTGGATGCCCCTGGAGTACATGTCATGTTCCAGCTGTTGCTGGGTGCATGCTCGCTAGTCCTAAGAGCACGCATTCTGGATCGCTTTGGGACCTGCTGGCCACACCTAACATAAGAGTCACCTTTGAGTGTTGTTCAGCAGGTGGCTGTGGGCCAGAAGTCAAAAAGGCCACTTGACCTTTGGCCCCACCTTATAAAGGTGACGTGGGCCATCCTTGAATTACCGATTCCTTTCATGACGCACCTCTGGCTGCCCTTTGCATAAGGATCGTGAGCATAGTTACCACCGCATAGACCTACTATTTAATGACGAAAGGACAAGAAAGGCGGAATCTGCACTGGTGTATGTGAGTGCACAGTGAACGGGACATAATGATGCTCGTCTTGCTCTTTTCGCCTCCTGCAATAAATGCGCCAAGATCCTTCGCACAACATACACTGCGCAGTGCTGCCTTGGGTCCATTCAATCCCGCAAAATGTGCAGTAAAGGTGCACATTTGCGAAAGTTTAAGCTATTAGCAGAGCAAATGACAATGCCAAAACATAAATAAAACACATTGTCATTTGCAATGCCTATAGCTCAAAACAATGTAATTGCGAGACCTATTGCATTTTAAATGCTTGTTTTCTTTTGTAGAAGCATAACAGAATAGTGCATGTGTTTTTCAGCTGTCTTCCTCGTGTACTTCTCTTCAACCCCCCTCCATGCACTGCGTTGTGCTCTCGCTGTATGCTTAACCCTGCCTCTACCGTGAAGCACTCACCGTTGCATGCTTCTCTCCACCCCGTGTTGCTTTCTCACTCATGTGCTTCTCTCCTGCCCACTCCATGTTTTCTGCCCCTGCGTTCAACATTGGTGTGTCTTTCCTTTGTTTCTCCTCCCAACCTGTCCAATCCGTGTTGCTTCTGCTCCCCTGTGTTGCTTCATCCCCCGCCCTCCTTCATCCCCCCGCCCTCCTTGTTTCTTCCTGGCACCTGGTACAGCCTTCTTGCCATTTGCTCCCAACCCCATCTCCACACCATGCCATCTTTCCTGACCCGTCACTTGCTTTTCACTCACTGCAGTGTGGGTGACTTTGTAAGCCCACGCATTTGTAGAGCAGGTCTACAAAAAATGACGGACTGCCGCATTATAATGACTTTTTCTTTAGTTGATTGTGTGTCGCCATGCGGCACAGCATAGCGGTTGCTGTGCAGCATGCCTGAAAATCAAGCCAAAGACCTCAAGGCGAGCCCTACTTGCTTTTCCAATGCCTGTTATCTTTTGTACGTGTCTGTTCTATTTTGTACTCCCCTCTTTTCCTGTTTTCTCCTCCTTATTTCATGAAGGGTTTCAAGATTGGATATCGGAAAACAAACCCTTGAAGAACAAGACCAGAGGACTGGAGGTCCGAAGCAGGTGAGCTTGTGTGGAAGGCAGACCTGGAGCAGGCGTGGGACTCCCACTCGCATTAGAGGGGGAAATCCAAGGGCCTGGCCATGCCTTGGGTACGGTTCAAATGCGACTGCACCCAAGATGCTACCTAATCTTGCAGCTTTTGGACATCTCACTGCAGTCTTGTGAGGTTCCAGGACTGGACCCACAAGACAAGACGCAGTTCGCTTGTTGAAGTGGGTAGTCTTGTCTCGCTGTGTGTCTCCAGGGTGCTGGGCAATAGAGCGAGTGACAGTAGAGAGTATGTGTCAATTAGCATGGTCGGAGCAGTCCAGTGCTCCCTCAAGAGTGGGGGTCGTGGTAGAGATATGTTAGTGAACATGAGCTCCCAACTCAACATGCGTGTGCAGCAGCGATAAATCATTGTCCAGCCAAATACTCACTTTTATGAGAAGAGAGAAGTGTTTTATTTCTACTGCTATTAACACAAAGGAAAAATACAACATTCACAATCAACCACGCAGCCTCCCTGAGGTCAGGGCTCTGGTGTTTCTGTGGCCGTCCCCTGTCCACTTCCTCTAGGGATAGTAGTTATTCCCCATTCACTATTGGCAGTATCCAGGGTAGGCCCCGCTAGTACTCTGACTCTCAAGAGCCTACTCTGACTGCTCTAAAGCCAAAAGTGTTCCAGCGCTGCAGCCTTATCTAGCAGCCAGTTTTCCCCGGAGCCGATGGGTCCGAATTTAGTCTTACTCGTACCTGCAGGCTTGGATGGTCCAGAGTTCTTGAGCGTGCCACTTCTGGGGGTGTCGGATCGACAGCGACTGATCTTGCTGGGTTCACCTCACTCAGTCGTGACATGCTGCATGCGCTGACCCCTGATCTCCTGACTCGCGGTCATACTCCTGCTGTGACCGGAGGTTCCTTGTTGCTTCTTCTTGCAGGTAAGTCTTTAGATCGCTCCCTTCGACAGGGGGGAAGGTGATGAGACTGTTGTAAAGTCATTCAGGAAAGACTCGTACCACGGTGCAGTTCCAGGAGAGCTTTTCATGTACAATGTTCATATGTCATCTCTAGAACTTTGGCATATCACGACAGTCTCTGCCTAGCTGAGACTGCTCAAGTACAATATGACTAAGGCTCCCGGTTTTCTGTTTAAACGGATTTTTGCATATAAATACAGACGTAAAAATATTTTTCTTTCGTCTGTATTTATAAATAGAAACGGAAAAATGCCAATACATATGTTAACCTTTGCTGCTGTGTGCCAGGAGAAGACAAGCCTGTCCCAGTGCAGGACATGGAGAGAGGGCTTATCAAATTTCAGCTGAGCCCATAACATAGGTCGACATGAAGGGGCTATCAGGCCTCTTTTCGGTTAAGTATCCTGGCTGGAAGCTATGGGAGGGTGGGGGCGGTGAGGAGGAAGACGCATCCCTAAAGCAATTGAGGGAAAACAAATGCGCATAGCTTGTCACTTCACAGGTCCATAAGAGAGGCCTGCATTTGACTTAGTTCAGTCACTGGAGCAAAGAGATATAAACGCACTGTAGGAATGTTAGATGTGTTGGTTTATCCCAGTATTTACACAAATAACAATTTAAATTCTGTTATTGGATTTATTTATTTTATAGCGCTTTAGCCGTACTCATCATAATGCAAAGTGTCAGAGCGCTTGACAATAAATCATATGTGTGTAAATCAATGTATGTGTTGTGTTGCATAAGACAGTGAGGGTTACATAAGGAGGACTGCAATTTATTAACTGCAAGTAACAAAAGGATCTTTGTTAAAAGCAGTTACCCATTTACCATCTACATAAATCTATCTAAACCTATAACAACCAAGCGCGCATTGCCTATTGAAATAAACGTGGAAAAATACCAGCTGCATCTTCTGTTTCGCTTGCGGCAAAATAAAATGTGGATAAATACAGATAAAATTTTCAAAAAATAAATATGGATAAATACAGATGGAAATTAAAAAAATAAATACCATAAGACCGGGAGCCCTAAATATGACTCATCTCCTCTCTTTACACTTACATAACGTTACAAAAAATAACAACATAACGTTCCTATAGATATCTACTGCTGTGATATAACAACTGCAGGTCCTTTTCTCAACCACCCACTACATAAAGACATGAACAAAGCCCAACAAGGGAAAAAAACACGACATTATGGTACCCCAACGAAATGAAACAAAGAACAACCACAAAGACACATCAAACATGTAAAATATACAACTCTATTCATTTCCTTTCCCAAAACAGAAGGAAAAAACCAAACACCTTATGTACAAAGTGCTCTACCGACATACATAATCCCACAAATTTCTCCTTGTCCTTACTTCTCTTTCTGCCCGTACTATGTTTTCTGGGCCACTCACACTCTCCCTTACTTGAGCCTCGGTGTTGACTTGTAACTTTAAAATATCATCTTCATTCCTTCATAACCCTGGCAAACTTGAAGTTTCTCCATCCATGGCCATGCATTTCATGTCTCCTTTTTTCTGATACAAAACCACCCTTCTAAGATTTCAAGTTTGTCCATTATACAATTTGACCCAGTTACCACCAAAGGAAGTTACCTTGTATGGGACTCTGAATTTGGCCAATCCCTTACCAACTCCTTCCAGTTTGAGTTTTACCCAGTCCCCCACCTAAATGGAACTTCCTTTTGCATTCCTGCTACCACAATCATGTTTTTCCCGGCAACATCTTCACGCATTCAGGATGAAACCAACTTAGTGCCTGGTTGTCTGCCCTGCATCATTGAAACGGACTCCTTGCTGTTTCAGTATGTACAGTGGTGCCATAAGGTCATAACATTTCTTTGTTCGCCTTCTGGAATTGGACACTTGCAGTACACACTAATTGCATAGTACCAATCACTATTTTTTTGACCCTTTTGCACAAGCTGGTACCCTGAGGATTGTAAAGAGAAGTACAAGCGTGCCTTAGACCAAGGTTTTGAAGGAAGTTTCCATCTCCTGAGGTTTCAGTTGCGTTCCATTATCAGTGAGGATCACTGTTGGAATACACTCTCGTCTGAACCCTTCGCTCAAAACATTAATGGTTGCATCAGTAATTATAGATTTCATAAAAACCACCTCCACCCACCTTGACATTGCATCACCAACACAGCAGCATACCTTTCGTTATCGTGAAAACAAGTGAATGGACTAATGAAATCCAAGCAAACTTCTTCACATAGTCAGTTTCCACTACATGTTGAAGTCCTACCACGTTGCCAATCCCCGCACCCAACCTCTTTATGGACTCTTTGCAACTTTCACACTTTTCTACCCATTCCTTGACTTGTTTGTCCTTAACTGGCCACCAAAACTTCTCTTTTACTCTGTGATAATAAGAATTCGGCCTACATGTCCTTCATGAGCCAGACCTATTAGCTTATAACTGATTAATACTAGTGGGGCTTTACCCCCCATTATCAACCATTCACCTTGCACAGACATCTCATCTGTGACCTTGAAGTACAGGCTTAGTCCCTCCGATATGGTACTCTCCCTCCTTACTACTGCTGTAACCAATTTCACCATACCTGTGGGAGTTTCACCACTCTACATACCTGTGATCCAATCTCTTATGGATACCGAGCTTCCTAAACCTTCCGTAACATCATCCAAATTAGCCACCACATCCTTAAACTAGAGGTCAATATGTTCCAGGTAATCTTGAGAGGCAATCTGCCACTTTGTTCTGCCATCCAGGTACATATTGTACACTACAACTGTATTCTTGTAATTTGACTGCCAAACGGGCCAATCTCCCCAAACGGTTTCTTGTGCCATCTGGTCCTAGGATCTAAAGAAGAGGTTTGTGATCTGTTCTGAATATGAAAACAATACCCCACAAAAATACCCGAAATTACCTAGTCAGCCAGGCCGCTGCCAATGTCTTATGCTCAATGACCAAGTACTTCCTCTCAGTGTCTGTCAAAGAACGTGAGGCAAAAGCCATAGTCTTCTCCATCTTGCAATACATTTGCGCTAACACCACCCCATCACCTACCCACTGGCATCTACAGTTAGTATGGTCCTTAAACCCGATTGAAACGGTACCAAAACCCCTGCATGGGCTATATTCCCCTTATAATAAATGCCAGCGAAATCCTATACGAACTTGAAGTAGTACTCCACAAGGCCCATAAACGATCTCATTTGATCTGTCCTTTGGCACGTCCACATTGACAATTGCACTCCGTCAAATTTGTTTTGGTTTTATGCCTTCTCTGGTGATGAGATAACTTAAATACTTGACCTCTTGCATTCCAAACACACACTTTGACAACACATCTCCCACGGTTTTATTGTGTTCATCTTCATTTTCCTCAAAAACAAGAATATCATCTTGAAACAATACAACTTTTGTAAGACCTGTTAAAACTTGTGTTATGAATCGCTGTAAAACACTGGCAGCTGAGCATTACCCAAAAGGCAGTCTGTTGAATTGGAATGTCCCTTCTGATGTAATGAAGGATGTGAATTGTTTACAGTGTGGATGAAGTTTTGCCTGATGATAGGGACTTCGTTAATCAAGTTTAGAAAAATATTTCCCCCCCTGACAACATCAATATTATTTATTTTATATTGGGCAGAAGAAAATTTCCCCTTATCACGTTCTCATTTAAGCTGCGTAAATCCACAAAAAAATTAAATGACCCATCCAACTTCGTTGTGATGACCACCAGAGCCAGCCTTTCTGTTGCCTCCACTTCCTCTATGGCTTTTTCATCCTGAAATTGTTGGATTATCTCTGTCACTTGATCTCTTGCTGCCATGGGGATCTTCCTAGCAACATGTTTAACGTGGACAGCATTTTTCCTTAATTTGATTTCATGCATGTAACCTTTTCCATCCCCTAACCTTTTCTCAAACACTCCTGTATTTTAATCCAAAATATTCCTCAAATCACTCTCATCCATAACCATGACCCGCTTTAGGATCCACTCTAATATGCAAGTCATATTGTTGTGCCCATCCTAAAACGGGTGTACCATCAGGAGCAATGTATATCATCCCAACTGTTTATCTTAAAAAACCAACAAACAGCAATCCCGGCTAATAGAGCATCTTTGACTCATAAAATCCACGCATGGGCGGTGATGCCAACATATATAACTCTAAAACCCCAACCACATCTCTTGGAACACTTTTTAAGATCAAAAAAGTTCAACCTGATATTATTGAGGCTCGGAGTTTATCCATCTAAAGACCTTACACCAAAATGGAAACGGTCCTGGCCCACCTTGGAATGCCGCCTATGCGGGTACCGAAACGAGTCACTACTCCATCTACTATGCACTTGTCCGGTGCTACTAAACCTTTGGAAATCCCATCTACGGCCAACACTGAAGCAAGAACAAATAAGGACTTGTAGATATGCTGTTATAAAATGCATAGGAGGCACGACAGTCCAACTGGCATGCAAGGCGATAACGTTTTTGAGCTTAGCTGCAAAAGAACTTGAGAAGAGTGACAGATGAATTAAACATGCCTTCTCAGAATTAACCTAGTTTACTTAAATCAAAATCCCACAGTCCACTTGACTATTGCAGCAGTACTTTATTCATAAACTATGTTCATGAACTATGGGTTTGGACAGCCTGTGATTGACCTAACCCAAATATATCAGAAGCCCGATTTCTCCTTGTAGGACTGGACGCCGCATGTTCACACGCAACCAAAGAAAATCGTTTTTAACATCAATTTTAGATCATATTTTAATGATTATAATGCAATTTTATATTCAAATTAGTACTAATGTTCAATGTTTTTTAAGTATCGCACTTTTATGAACCGGGCAAAGAGCGGGCCCGTCTGTTTCCAGACGTGGATGGGCTGGACACCCCTTGGATTTATAAAACAAGCATTTGCAATGCAATAGGTCTCGCATTTATAAGAGTTTGAGCTATTGGCATTGTAAAATTACAATGCCTTTTATTTATGTTTTGGTTTTAAAACAAATAAAAGGCATTGTCATTTACAATGTCAGTAGCATAAACTCGCATAAAAGCAGTGTGTGGAGTGCAGCAGTGTGCCGCGTGCAGCAGTGTGCCGCGTGCAGCAGTGTGAGGCGTGCAGCAGTGTGCGGCATGCAGCAGTGTGCGGCGTGCAGCAGTGTGCGGCGTGCAGCAGTGTTTCGTGTAGCAGTGTGAGGCATGCAGCACTGTGACGTGCAGCGGCGTGCAGCAGTGTGCGGCGTGCAGCAGTGTGCTGCGTGCAGCAGTGTGCGGCGTGCAGCAGTGTTTCATGTAGCAGTGTGAGGCATGCAGCACTGTGGCGTGCAGTGCCGTGCAGCAGTGTGCGGCGTGCAGCAGTGTGCTGCGTGCAGCAGTGTCGTGCAGCATGCAGCAGTGAGTAATGCAGCAGTGTGTGGCGTGCAGCAGTGTGCCGGTTGCATCAGTGTGTGCCGTGCAGCAGTGTGTGGCGTGCAGCAATGTTTCGTGTAGCAGTGTGTGGCGTGCAGCAGTGTGCGGCGTGCAGCAGTGTGCGGCGTGCAGCAGTGTGCGGCATGCAGCAGTGTGTGGCAGTGTGTGGCGTGCAGCAGTGTGAGGCGTGCAGCAGTGTGTAGCGTGCAGCAGCATGCAGCAGTGTGTGGCGTGCAGCAGTGTGAGGCGTGCAGCAGTGTGAGGCGTGCAGCAGTGTGAGGCGTGCAGTAGTGTGAGGTGTGCAGCAGTGTGAGGCGTACAGCAGTGTGTGGCATGCAACAGTGTGAGGCGTGCAGCAGAGACACGTGGAGGGTGAGGAGAGACACGTGGAGGGTGAGGAGAGACACGTGTAGGGTGAGGAGAGACACGTGTGGAGGGTGAGGAGAGACACGTGTGGAGGGTGAGGAGAGACACGTGTGGAGGGTGAGGAGGAGACACCTGTGGAGGGTGAGGAGGAGACACATGTGGAGGGTGAGGAGGAGACACATGTGGAGGGTGAGGCGGAGGGTGAGGAGACACGTGTGGAGGGTGAGGAGAGACACGTGTGAAGGGTGAGGAGAGACACGTGTGAAGGGTGAGGAGAGACACGTGTGGAGGGTGAGGAGAGACGTGGAGGGTGAGGAGAGACACGTGTGGAGGGTGAGGAGAGACACGTGTGGAGGGTGAGGAGAGACACGTGTGGAGCGTGAAGAGAGACGTGTGGAGGGTGAGGAGAAACATGTGGAGGGTGAGGAGAGACAAGTGGAGGGTGAGGAGAGACACGTGGAGGGTGAGGAGAGACACGTGGAGGGTGAGGAGAGACACGTGGAGGGTGAGGAGAGACACGGAGGGTGAGGAGAGACGTGTGGAGGGTGAGGTGGAGGGTGAGGAGAGAGACGTGTGGAGGGTGAGGAGAGACGTGTGCAGGGTGAGGAGAGACACGTGGAGGGTGAGCAGAGACACGTGTGGAGGGTGAGCAGAGACACATGTGGAGGGTGAGCAGAGACACGTGTGGAGGGTGAGGAGAGTCACGTGTGGAGGGTGAGGAGAGTCACGTGTGGAGGGTGAGGAGAGACACGTGTGGAGGGTGAGGAAAGACATGTGGAGGGTGAGGAGAGACGTGTGGAGGGTGAGGAGAGACGTGTGGAGGGTGAGGAGAGACGTGTGGAGGGTGAGGAGAGACACGTGTGGAGGGTGAGGAGGGACACGTGTGGAGGGTGAGGAGAGACGTGTGGAGGGTGAGGAGAGACACGTGGAGGGTGAGGAGAGACACGTGGAGGTGAGGAGAGACATGGAGGGTGAGGTGGATGGTGAGGAGAGACGGAGGTGGAGGGTGAGGAGAGACGGAGGTGGAGGGTGAGGAGAGACGGAGGTGGAGGGTGAGGAGAGACGGAGGTGGAGGGTGAGGAGAGACGGAGGTGGAGGGTGAGGAGAGACGGAGGTGGAGGGTAAGGAGCGACCGAGGTGGAGGGTAAGGAGAGACCGAGTTGGAAGGAAATCAGAAGTGGAGGAGAGAGAGAGGTGGAGGGTGAAGAGAGACAGTGGTGAAGTGGGGGGAGGGGAGGATATCACTTTTACTTCCTCTCCTAGTGCAAGGTAACGCCCCCACCCCACAGGCCCTGCCGGGGCCGAGAGCAGATCACTGTTCGCATCAGCCGTCACCCGAGACCGCTCCGTACTTGTTGGTAAATAGAGGTTCACTATCTGTTGGGGGCTGACTTACCTCCTCCACCCCCAGGGCCAACACTGAGAAGGCATCAGAGACCTGGTGCTGCCTATGCTGCAGTACTGCGAGAGAGAGGGATGGGGGGGCGGGCAGAGGAAGAGGAGTGGGGTTAGAGAAGGGACAGGTGGGGAGAGAAAGAGGAGAGAAGGGACAGAGACAGAAAAGGAGCAAAAAAAGAATTAGAGAGAGTAAGGAGGAGAGTTGGGGAAAATGAAAACATTACGAGAGAACATGTAGCAAAGAGGTGGAGAGAGAAGATGGGAGAGAGTAAGGACGCAGCCAAGAGATAGGGCAGAGACAAAAAGAATCGAAACAATACAAAAGTATTTTCCAAACTCGTAAATAACCACGGGCCAAACAACTGATCTGCAATGAAGCATCCGAATCCGGTATATCATGACGTTAACCATGCAATAAAAAATAAATTATAAAAAAACACCAAAAAACACGTATACACCATGTTGACCCTTTTCCATGCAACGTATTCTAAAACGCCATTCTCATTCATACATTCACAGCAAACCTGTTCACAAGAGTGACAAAATGTGGTATTAGTGTTACATTTTTGTTTACATCCATACCCGCTAACTTATGCAATTAAAGGATTCATGACCACGCGGTTAAACAAAACGTACTGATTGGCCTTGCCGTGAAGGAGAAACACGTGTTGACACACACTCCCGATCTGTGAAATGTTCACCCAACTTTCTCAAAATTGAAACCAGTGCATGTGTCCTACGAACTTCCTGCCGCTTATCTGAATGCACCAGTGGCAGAAGATAGTCACCATCTTGCAACAACACAATTAAAGGGAGGCATGTCTGTTTCTCCCCACCGCCACATGTCTCTGAGTCTTACTGTCTCATGCGAGATCTCCCTCTAGGAGACAGCTGACACCGACTCTTCCCCTGTGACAGTACGGGAGATGCGTGTGTGTGCATAGAGTGTGTGTCTATATGTATATATCTGTGTGTGTATGCATGTGTGTGTGTTTGTATGTGTATATGTTTGTGTATGCATGTGTGTGTTGGTGTGCAAGTATGGGTGTGTCATTGTGTTCATTTGTCTTCATGGATGTGTACACATATGTTTGTGTGTATACCTATGTCTGTGTATGCATGTTTGTGTGTATGTATATGTGTTTGAGTATGTTGGTGTGCGTGCTTGTTTATATGTGTATGTGGGGTTGGTGTGTTGGTGTGCATGTATATGCATATGTTTATGCATGTCTGTGTTTGTATATGTTCATATGTGTGTGTAAATGCATGTGTGTGTTTGTATGTGTGCATAGTTGTGTATGCCTGTGATCAGAGGGAAGAGTGCACTTGAGGGCAAAGAGGAAAACATACAAGGAAGAGTATGTGAGGGCAGAGAGAAAAATACAGAGGGAAAAGCACGTGGGGGCCGAGAGAAAAATACAGAGGGAAGAGTCCATGTGAGGGAGGAGAGAAAAATAGAGAGGGAAGAGCTCATGTGAGAGCAAAGCGAAAAATACAGAGGGTAGGGCTCATGTTAGACCAGAGAGAAAAACATAGAGGGAAGAGCATATGTGAGGACAAAGAGAACAAGTACAGGCTATGCCAAGCGGAAGTGATCGCGTTTGCGATCAAACATCAAAGCGGCTAAAGTGAAAGTAATCGAGCAGAGCATCAAAGGGCTGGGGAGAAGGGAGGGGGGAATGCAAGGAGCAGCTGTGCACATGCACGCCATCGTGCACTCAAGCCCTAGGCCAGCAAAACCATGTGGGTAGCACTTTTGAAAGCCCACTTACAAAATGTCTCAAAGAGACAGCTTTCGCTGTCTCAGCGAGACTTAAAAAGAGTGACGGTAAGAAGAGTGGCTTTTATTTGATGACCTAACAGTAACATTACTATTTTAATACAATTACAGCAGTGGAAAACCGGAAACTAGTGTTGACTTCCACTGTCAGAAAAAAGACTATAAGTAACAATACTCCAATAACCAATTATTTGAAAAATTTAATGGGTTTAATTAATATTGAAATTGTCCATGCGGAAGAGCATTTTGCTGCTACAAAGACCGCTTTAAATGCAGCTCTAAAAGAAACTAGGACTGGCAGGGTGTCCATAGAGATCGGTCTGAATGGATCAAACATTGACAATAGTAGAGGGAATAGCCCATTGACCCAGAAAACTACTAAAAAAGCCCCTTGCGTTTCGACTTCGCCATCGGAGAGATCTGTCTTGTACTGATTTGATATCGCCCCTGCAAAAAAGCGTAAACATCAAGCTACAATATCAGCAACCGTATCTAGTGTGCAGTCATCAAAGATTAAGCAAAAAAGCCACAAAAAAATTAATCTGGGGCAGGGGATGCATCAGCAATGAATTATACACCACATTTGGAAACAAAAAAGTACATGGTAAAATTGATACCATTGAAAGGAGACTAATGACTAATGAAAGTGATGTCGCTTGGATAGCAAAAATGATTACAAACTTATCATCTCCTGATAAAATTTCCAGTGCAATCTATAGTAAAGACCCGTATAGTAGAATCGCTGTAAGACATTGTTCACATGTGATGACTAACAACATCCAATCGCCGACTTCATGTCAAATGAAAGCGAATCCAACTATGCAAATCAGACTTCCCGATTTCCCCAATATGGATGTAGCTGGAACGACATCCAACAGCAAGAGCTATGGGGCTGAACCTGTTACAACCTGCCTGCCAACGAAGAACTTTCAGGACTCTTTACATTTACCACCCCAGGCTACCCCTTATATAATTGTCTTAAAAAATGTCCCAGGGTTGGCGGACAAGGCTGTAAAGTCCTCAGGGGATTTGAAGAAAAAGGTTGTACATTGGTTTGCTAAGAATACTAACTGTAGTACTACTTTTCTTTTTCAAAATATCATTATGATGAGACAAGTAAACTGGGTTGGTAATATGACAAAGTGTTGCCAAGGGGATTGTATTGCTGTAACCTTACATTGCCCTGAGATGGTAAGAGCATTAATTAGTGAATTTTCTTATAAGTATGTAAGGCCATCAAACTATCAGAAAGGCACTATTATAGCAGTCCGACAAGGGCATTTTTATAAACCT
Organism: Triturus cristatus; assembly: GCF_964204655.1. Taxonomy (NCBI): domain Eukaryota; kingdom Metazoa; phylum Chordata; class Amphibia; order Caudata; family Salamandridae; genus Triturus; species Triturus cristatus. The sequence goes on along the minus strand of NC_140590.1, from coordinate 1,860,298,836 downwards.
GTTATTGAACAATTCCTTCATGCCAGCAAATGATGTGCTTCTATAGGCCAGCATATTGCCTTACCCTTAACAAATAGATTCTTACCTCTTAGAAGTTGTAGTGAACTTAATGGACTACAAGAGGATGTAGAACAAATGATTGTTACCAATCAAGGTACCCTACATATCAGTAAGCCTATTACTTACAAATGTAATACAAGTCGGCATTTCTCATATGAAACCTTGACTGTCATTTCATGGAATGTGGCTGGGATAAGAAGCAAGTTGAAAGAAGAAGAATGGCTTAAATCTATTAAAGATTGTTCAGTAACTCTTCTACAAGAAACTTGGAATACTGAAGCTTTCTATATTGATGGTTCTAAAATGGTCTCTACTCAAGTAGTCCCCTCCCAGAATGGAAGAGCCAAAGGAGGACTAGCTACACTGGTTTCAGTCACACCACCGCTGATTTTATATACAACTTATACCAATTCGCAGTTTTTTCAGCTTTTGTTTTTTCGAACTACAGGAAATCAGTGTATACTAATGATAAACTTTTATAATAATATATTTGACAATTCTTGACATAGGGTAGTTGTGACCTTAGAGGAGGAATTGGATACATTCTTAAAGGATATAAGGGGAGACTATTGTGAGACCGGCCTCACGGCGTGGCCCTCTCCATCATCCCGCCAACCTGCAACCACCCTCAAGACCCGACATCCCCGACTCCGGCCGCCCCAGCCACCCCCGATCCACGGGCCGGCCAGAGACCTGACAGACTCAACCCCCTACCACGCATGCCCAACCGAGGGAGCGGGAACCCTCGAGCCAGACCCAGAGGCGCCAGCCCAGTCACACCTCGGGTCGCCTTCCCCGGGAGGATTCAATCGGCCACCAGGCCCCTGGGGAGCAGGCGCCTCCCCTACCGAGCGTCTGGGGTCCCTCCCAGACCCACCTGAAAAGACCAAGAAGTGAGCGGCAGGAAATCCCGCCGAACCCCCCTCCGTCATGCCAGTCCCCCCTCTGCGAGCACTCCGGACTTCAAAGAACCAGCGGAGTATAACAAGGGGTGCCGGAGGAACAAGGACAGAGAAGACCTGGAACCATCTGAGCCTGCTGACGCTGTCGCGGCTCCTGAACGCTGAAGTCACCTGGGCCTGCTGAGTGACTCGCGGCCTCTTGCTATTGAACCATCTGAGCCCTGCGGACGCGGTCGCGGCTCCCGAAGCACTGAACCACCTAGGCCTGCTGAGCGACTCGCGGCCCCCAGCATTGAACCATCTAGGCCTGCTGAGCGACTCGCGGCCCCCAGCATTGAACCATCTGAGCCTGCTGACGGAATCGCGGCTCCTGAACTCAGACCACCTGTGCCTGCTGAGAGACTCGCGGCGCTCCCCTTGAGGACGACTCGATAAGAGATCGGCCAGAGACACGACACCCTCCAGCTCGAGGATTGTGAGCTGCCGCGGGGTATTTCGCAGAGACACTATCTTGAAAGACTGTCCCGCTACCCCCATTCCCCACGACTGAATTGTGGTACGTTGTGCCACTGCTGTACTATTTGCCTTTTGGGTCATAAAGATCCCTGAAATCATCGATAAAAGAACTTATCGTCCTACAAAGAATACGTGTGGTGTCCCTCTGTTCACAGTGCAGCTCAGGGTGTGCGCGCCTGGTTCGGCTTACTTGGGAGAGGTGGGTCAAAGGGGTGGGCAAGACGTGTTCGAACCCCCCTTCCGGCGGACGCCTTTCCAACATTTGGTGGCAGACGACGGGATCCGAGCCGACACCGAAGGAGAGCGTGCAGTAAACGACTGACGCACTACCAAACAGAAATGGAAGGAGAAACCTCCCTGGGTGCCACAGGTACAGAAATAAGCTCACCGTTCCGAGAAGATCAATTGGACTATTACACGCATAGAGAACTGAAACAGTTTTGCAAAGACCTTGGCATCGCTACCACCGGACTGAGCACAAAGGAAGACTACCAGAAAGTACTGAAAGCCTGGGTCGAGACGGGGGCGCCCCCGACCCAAACGGAAAGAGACTCTACCCATGAACAAACAAGCACCCCGGCGAGAAACAACGGGCCAGAGGGGAACCTGTCCGCCGAGGAACTAGCGGACCGAGAGAGAAGCCGCAACCACGAACTGGAACTGGCAAAACTAAAAATCGAGGGAGAGATAAAACTGGCAGAGAAGAAGTTAGCCGTCGAGCAGTTACGGCTACAAGGGGAACTCGAAGAGAAGAGACTCCAAAGGGAGCACGACGAAAAGAAACTCCAGCTAGAACATGAACGCGGCCTGAAGGAAAATGAGTGGCGGGCTAGACACGAAAAGTCACAGCCGCCCGGGAATCCCCAGCCCGCTCCCGCCGGGGAAACCAAAGTCCACATCCCCAAGGATGTGGTCAAGGAGTATTATAAGAACGATGATATCCAGCAGTGGTTTAAAGCCTACGAAGTCGCCATGACCTCTCACTGAGTCCCGCAGAAGGATTGGGGGGCTGGCCTATGGGGCCGGTTCTTAAGCGAAGGAAGAGACACTCTGCTCGATCTGCCCTCCGCGGTCATGAACTCCTACAGCCACATGAAGGAAGCCCTCGTGGGCCGGTACGGACTCACCCCCGAAATGTACCGACAACGGTTCCGAGATTGCAAAAAGATACCGGGCACCACGTGGGTCGAATACGTGAACTTTTACAGCCGAGCTCTGGACGGGTGGATCAAGGGCAGCAAGGTCTCCACCTTCGAAGAACTGTTCGATCTGATCGCCTGGGAACATTTAGCGGCCAATTGCTTTATAGAACTGCGCCAGCATCTCCTAGACAGTAAACTCACCGACCCTCGGAAGCTGGCCGCTGAGGCTGATCGTTGGGTGAACACCCGGGCCACCCGGGACCCCGTGGGGGACTACGGCCGCAACAGTCAGGGTCCCCCCCGCCAGAGGGGCGGAGGGAACCACGGCCGACCAAGAGACTTTGCCGGGGGGTCCTCCACCAGCCCCCCCAGCAGCCCACCAACGGCGGGTTCGGCCCAGTCTCCAGCCAGCACCGGAGCCCCAGGACGACCAGGTCCACGAGCTAGGATCACCTGCTTCCGCTGCCAGCAGCCCGGACACTTCGCCAATGACCCCCAGTGTCCCCAGTATCAGCGAACCACAACGACCAACCCCACAACCCGGCAGATGGCCTCCGTGGCTCTGGGGGAAGAAATGGAAGACTCCGAGGAATGGGAGCCGGCGGCCATGGCCCTGGTCTCCCTTGGGGATCGAGAAATGGTCCCCGGGACACCCTTGCCCGCCAACACAGAGAAATACCGACAGCAGGTGACTATCAACGGCCACCGGGTCGAGGGCCTTCGCGACACCGGGGCGAGTGTCACCGCGGTCCACCGCAGCCTAATTGCCGAAGACCAGATCCTAGCCGGGGCCCTCTGCCCGGTCGTATCCTCCGACAATTCTGAGAGCCTCTGCCAGATGGCCCTGGTGCCCTTCGAGTGGGGAGGGGTCTCCGGAGAACTGAAGGTAGCGGTCCGGACCTCGCAGCCCGTAGACTGCCTCCTGGGCAACGACCTGGAAAATTCCCCGTGGTGGCAGGTGGAACGAAGAGCCCACCTAGAGATGATGGGCCTACCGGAGTGGGTCTGCGCCACCACGCGCTCCATGACCGCACGAGTGGCCCCCTCCAAGGGCGGTGAAGCCCTCTTACCGAACACTTTCCCCGAGAACAGGGACCCCCTACCAGAAGCAGACAACCCTCCTTCCGAGGAAGTAGGAGACACTAACCCAGGGGAAGGACCGGAACCTTCCGCCCCAGAGGCCCCGATGGAACCCGAGGAACTGCCCGAGTTGGCCCAGTGGCACTGCGAAGGGGGGCCCTCCCGCGAAGAGTTCTGCCAGGAACAGACCACTTGCCCCTCCCTCGAGGGACTTAGAAAACAAGCCGAAGCCCAGGTCGCCGGTGATCAAACCGGAACCCATTGGGTTTATTGGGACAATGGCCTCCTCTACAGTGAGCAAAAGTCCGCCGAGCTAGGCGCAGCACGAGTACTGGTGGTACCCCTGCGGTTCCGGAGCCTCCTCCTGGGCCTGGCCCACGATGTACCCTTGGCAGGACACTTAGGCCAAGACAAGACATACCAGCGATTGGTGACCCACTTCTATTGGCCCAAGATGCGAGCGAATGTAGAAACACACTGCAAGTCCTGCCTCACGTGCCAGGGCAGTGGGAAGAGTGGCGGAAAACGCAAAGCTCCCTTACAACCGTTCCCCGTTGTAAGTACCCCGTTCGAGCGGGTCGGCATCGATATCGTGGGACCCCTGGATCCGAAGACCGCCCAGGGCCACAGATTCATCCTCGTCCTGGTGGACCATGCCACCCGCTACCCCGAGGCCATCCCCCTCCGCACCGTGACGTCTCCCGTGGTGGGCCGGGCTCTCATGGGGATCTTCTCCCGGGTCGGATTTCCCCGCGAGGTTGTGAGTGATCGCGGCACGAACTTTATATCCCGCTACATGAAGTCCCTGTGGCAGCAGTGCGGAGTCACGTATAAATTCACGACCCCCTACCACCCCCAGGGCAACGGCCTGGTGGAACGCTTCAACCGAACTCTGAAGGGAATGATCCTGGGCCTCGAAGAGCCCCTGCGCCGGAAATGGGACGTCCTCCTCCCTTGCCTCCTGTTCGCGTACCGGGAGGTTCCCCAAAAGTCTCTGGGGTTCAGCCCCTTCGAACTGCTGTACGGACATCCCGTTCGGGGGCCCCTAAGCCTGGTCAAAGAGGGCTGGGAGACAAGCCCTCGGGGAACACCCCCAGATGTGTTCCGCTACATCCTGGCGCTCCGCAACCAGACGAGGGAGTTTAGGGAACTTGCAGAGGCTAACCTCGAGGCCAGCCAAGAAGAAATGAAGCTCTGGTATGACCAGAACGCAACCTTGGTCGAGTTCCAGCCGGGCCAGCAGGTTTGGGTCATGGCTCCGGTGAGACCCTGCGCCCTACAAGACAAATGGACTGGTCCATTCAAGGTGGTCGAACGGAAGAGCCAGGTCACGTATCTGGTCGACGTACAATCCCCACGGAACCCCCTCCGGGTCCTCCACGTAAACCGTCTCAAGCCCCACTTCGTAAGGACAGAACTGAGTTTGCTACTGGCCACCGATGAGGGGGCAGAAGAGGACACTGAACCCCTGCCCGATCTCCTGTACACAAAAGAACTGGACGGTTCCATGGAGGGTGTGAAACTGTCGGACACCCTCACTCCCCAGCAGGCCGACGACTGCCGCCAGCTGCTCGGACAATTCGCAGACCTTTTCTCCCTCATTCCAAGGGTGACCGACTGGTGTGTCCACGACGTAGACACCGGCGACTGCCCGCCTGTGAGACACAGAGCCTACCGGGTGCCTGACCGGGTCCGCACCTGCATCAAGACTGAGGTACAGAAAATGCTCAACCTGGGGGTCATCGAGCCCTCCGACAGCCCCTGGGCCAGCCCGGTGGTTCTGGTCCCGAAGGCTGCCTCCCCAGGGGTCGCCCCCGAACTAAGATTCTGTGTAGACTATCGGGGGCTCAATGCGGTCACCCGCGCAGACGCTCACCCTATTCCCCGAGCCGACGAGCTCATCGACCGCCTGGGGGCCGCCCAGTTCCTCAGCACTTTCGACCTGACCTGCGGGTACTGGCAGATCGCTCTCGCCTTTCCAACAACTATCTACTCATCTGGGCTGGTGAGTCTAATAGTAAGAAATGTAAATTTGGAAGGGGCACATTGTGGCTGTGGGGATGAGCATGGTGATGCTTATTCCCACTTTCCTCATAATTTATATGGTGACACAATCAACAGTGTAATGTATAAATATAATCTCCAACTTCTAGAGCAGACAGGGAAAGAACGACAAATGACTATACAAACCTATGAAGGGACTAGACACTCCTCAACCATTGATCATGTACTAATATCGGGAAACGGCAGAGGTTCAGTTGAAAAACTTGAAGTGAAAGTCCATTTAGTGATCATCATCCAATATTTCTGACGCTCAGACTAAGTATGATGTACCAGGAGAAGGTGTGCCTAGCTATTGATATCAAAACACATGGAGAAAATGGAATCTTAATGAAATGGTCAGGTGTTAACCCCTCTTTACAGATAAAATAGCACATGATAGACAAGAAGATATTGATAATTGTATGGAGGGAGCTTCCACAAATTTACATATTATTTTGGCATTTTGTAACATTCCCTCTGCAATCTCAGGAGATTTAGAAATAAAAACAAGAAGATTGCATACCATAAACCCAGATTGTTGATTATCAGTGTTCTAGGGAGGTTTACTGCCTGCAACTTGGGTGGAGAGCGTTATTGTTCCAATTTTCAAGAAGGGCGATAGAGGTGATGCAAAATACTAGCGCTCTATATCCCTACTTTTATTTAACATCAAAACTGATGGGAAGAATTCTCCTAGAGAGATTACAAATTTGAGTCTCTGACTACGAAGCCCTTACTGAAACCCAATATGGATTCAGAAGGGATATAATGACAGCAGTGTGTCAACCTCGAATTACTGATCGGAAAATATACGCTCTCTAAAAAGGGCCACCTACATCTATGCTTTGTAGATTTAACAAGCGCTTTTGATCTAGTCAATCATGCACAATTATGGCAGATCTTGACGGGGATTGCTGCCCCAATTGAAATTATTATTTTCCTATCACAAATATATGAACTATTAACTACAAGAGTTCGCTATGGACCCGAAGGTGAATGTACCCCCCGTTTTAGAGTTACGCGCGGCATAAGGCAAGGCTGCACCGCTATTATTATCCCTTTACATTAATGACGTTGATAAACACTTGTAAAAGATGAACTCTGATGCCCCTAGAGTTGGTAATCGCGTCACCCCGGTTCTCTTGTATGCGGATGACGCAGTTCTACTATTTAGAACGGAAAATAGGCTTCAATGTCTAATTGAACATTTTGCTAACTTTATGAATGAAAAGGATTTAAAACTTAATCTTAAAAAAACTTTTATGATGACATGTGGAAAAGGGAAATCCAAAAGCAGGAGTCACCCATGTTGGAGGTGTGCCAATCGCAAAAACACATTCTTTTTCGTACTTGGTTCTACTCTTTACACTGAAGGGCATTGGGAAGCACACATCGATCTTTCTAAATTAACATTTTTAGTCGATCAAAGCCTTCTTTGGATTTTCTAAAAAAAATGGGGAACAAGCCAGTTATGGAAATTATGACCCTTTATAGAAGTAAGTGCCTTACAGGAACTTGTTATGGTGAAGCACTATGGTGGGTGGCTAATCATACTGCATTACAGATTCAGGAAAATATATTTTTAAGGAGGTTATTAGCAGTTCTCAATTCAAACCCTTCATATGTTGTTCATAAGGAATTGTCAGTCCCTTAAATTAGTGATTATATTAGAACAGAAGCTCTCACTGTCTGGCATGGGATCCTCACCGACAGAACCCAGAGAGTCCGCCTCCCTCCATTCCGATCCAAAGCCAACAAGATCACCTGCGGCGTACCCCAAGGATCATCCCTCAGCCCAACCCTTTTCAACGTCTGCATGTCACCGCTCGCCAACATCGTCCGATCGCACGACCTCAACATCACCTCTTATGCCGACGACACCCAGCTGATCCTCTCCCTCACCAAGGACCCCGCCACCTCCAAAACCAACTTCCACGAAGGAATGAAGGCCATCGCCGAATGGATGAAGAACAGTTGCCTGAAACTGAACTCAGAAAAGACGGAGGTCCTCATCCTCGGCTACACCCCCTATGCCTGGGACAACTCCTGGTGGCCGGCCTCGCTGGGAGCAGTGCAGACACCCACCTGGACTCATCCCTGTCAATGACCCAGCAACTCAACGCCGTCTCCTCCTGCTTCAACACCCTCCGCATGCTTCGCAAGATCTACAGATGGATCCCCACCGGAACCAGAAGGACGGTCAACCAAGCCCTCGTCACCAGCAGGCTGGTCTACGGCAACGCCCTCTACGCAGGAACCATGGCTAAACTCTAGAAAAGACTTCAATGCATACAGAACGCCTCTGCATGCCTCATCCTCGACATACCCTGCCACACCCACATCACTGCCCACCTGAAAGACCTGCACTGGCTCCCAGTCAACAAGAGGATCACCTTCAAGCTCCTCACCCACGCTCACAAAGCACTCCACGACACCGGACCTACATACCTCAACAAACGAATCACCTTCTACACTCCCATCCGCCAGCTTTGCACCGCTGACCTCGCCCTCGCCACCGTTCCACGCATCCACCGTACGACCACCGGCAGCAGATCTTTCTCCCACCTCGCCGCCAAGACATGCAACACCCTCCCCATCCACCTGCGACAGACCCAGGACCTGCTGACCTTCAGGAGACTTCTCAAGACCTGGCTGTTCGAGCAGTAGCAGCACTCCCCACCCCCCCAGCGCCTTGAGACCCTCACGGGTGAGTAGTGTGCTTTATAAATGCTATGATTGTTCGAGTAAAAGCAGCTCCCCCCTCTCCCCCCCATAGCATCTTGAGACCCTAACGGGTGAGTAGTGTGCTTTATAAATGCTATGATTGTTCGAGTAAAAGCAGCTCCCCCCTCTCCCCCCCCATAGCATCTTGAGACCCTAACGGGTGAGTAGTGTGCTTTATAAATGCTATGATTGTTCGAGTAAAAGCAGCTCCCCCCTCTCCCCCCCCATAGCATCTTGAGACCCTCACGGGTGAGTAGTGTGCTTTATAAATGCTATGATTGTTCGAGTAAAAGCAGCTCCCCCCTCTCCCCCCCCATAGCATCTTGAGACCCTCACGGGTGAGTAGTGTGCTTTATAAATGCTATGATTGTTCGAGTAAAAGCAGCTCCCCCCTCTCCCCCCCCATAGCATCTTGAGACCCTAACGGGTGAGTAGTGTGCTTTATAAATGCTATGATTGTTCGAGCAGTAGCAGCACTCCCCACCCCCCCAGCGCCTTGAGACCCTAACGGGTGAGTAGTGTGCTTTATAAATGCTATGATTGTTCGAGTAAAAGCAGCTCCCCCCTCTCCCCCCCCAGCGCCTTGAGACCCTCACGGGTGAGTAGTGTGCTTTATAAATGCTATGATTGTTCGAGTAAAAGCAGCTCCCCCCTCTCCCCCCCATAGCATCTTGAGACCCTAACGGGTGAGTAGTGTGCTTTATAAATGCTATGATTGTTCGAGTAAAAGCAGCTCCCCCCTCTCCCCCCCCATAGCATCTTGAGACCCTAACGGGTGAGTAGTGTGCTTTATAAATGCTATGATTGTTCGAGTAAAAGCAGCTCCCCCCTCTCCCCCCCCATAGCATCTTGAGACCCTCACGGGTGAGTAGTGTGCTTTATAAATGCTATGATTGTTCGAGTAAAAGCAGCTCCCCCCTCTCCCCCCCCATAGCATCTTGAGACCCTCACGGGTGAGTAGTGTGCTTTATAAATGCTATGATTGTTCGAGTAAAAGCAGCTCCCCCCTCTCCCCCCCCATAGCATCTTGAGACCCTAACGGGTGAGTAGTGTGCTTTATAAATGCTATGATTGTTCGAGTAAAAGCAGCTCCCCCCTCTCCCCCCCCATAGCATCTTGAGACCCTAACGGGTGAGTAGTGTGCTTTATAAATGCTATGATTGTTCGAGCAGTAGCAGCACTCCCCACCCCCCCAGCGCCTTGAGACCCTAACGGGTGAGTAGTGTGCTTTATAAATGCTATGATTGTTCGAGTAAAAGCAGCTCCCCCCTCTCCCCCCCCAGCGCCTTGAGACCCTCACGGGTGAGTAGTGTGCTTTATAAATGCTATGATTGTTCGAGTAAAAGCAGCTCCCCCCTCTCCCCCCCCAGCGCCTTGAGACCCTCACGGGTGAGTAGTGTGCTTTATAAATGCTATGATTGTTCGAGTAAAAGCAGCTCCCCCCTCTCCCCCCCCAGCGCCTTGAGACCCTCACGGGTGAGTAGTGTGCTTTATAAATGCTATGATTGTTCGAGTAAAAGCAGCTCCCCCCTCTCCCCCCCCAGCGCCTTGAGACCCTCACGGGTGAGTAGTGTGCTTTATAAATGCTATGATTGTTCGAGTAAAAGCAGCTCCCCCCTCTCCCCCCCATAGCATCTTGAGACCCTAACGGGTGAGTAGTGCGCTCTACAAAGGATTGATTGATTTCATTTATTGATGGTACTAAATTAAAAGTAAAAGTGATCTAAAATTAGGGCTTGTAGGAGCAAGAGAAACACTTAGAGATATAGCAGCAAGCTCAAAACAGATGTTTAAGTTATATTGTGAAGGACCTCTTGTGATAGGTACGCAAGAATACTTACTGCGGGTAACACCTTTACAACATAGGTTTCATCTCGCAAGGCTGACGATGGGTGCTCTTCATCACCTGATTGCATTTCCTCTTATGGGCGAATGGAACCGAAATCTCCCAAATTGCCCTCGTGACGGAAAGTCACCTCAGTGGACATTGCATTTTATTCTTTTTGTAATTTTTATAGAAACATTAGGAACTGTATTTTACGACCTTTATTCCTTGACAGTAAATAGCTTTTTTATAAATCTGTTTTTAACTTTATTTGCGGTTTGAGAAAAGGGAAAATATGTAATGCAGTAGTTGTTTTTATACAAATGGCGATCAAAAGAAGAAAAGATAATCTACATCTTGAGGCCCTAATGTATAAACAAAATATAGGACCTAGTATAGACTGATGCACTTCATAATATTTATAGGCCACATGGCAAATAATTAAAAGCTGCTTATATATTAATATTTGCACTCCCACTTAGCAATCCTTATTGATCAGAATTCCCATGAGATATCGGATTGTAACTTATCCTATGTACTGTATAACTGATGTATCCTGTTAATTGATTTATGGAATTGTTTTAAGATATTCTTTTTTTATGCACATGTGTTATTTATTGGTATTGGCTATTTGATTTCTCATGAGAACTGTTTTTAGAATGCTTTAATGGTTGCATTTTTTTAACAGAATAAAGCTGAATTGAATTGAGTAAATCTCGCTCTTATGATTTTAAATGAAATTGAATAAAAGTATTTCTTCATCATCATCATGTTTATCTTCCTGCAAATGTAATGGATGCTGCCAGAAAACCCATCACTCGAATATCAGTCCCCTGGTACCCTTTCAACACAACATCGGAAGAAATCCATTCTCCCCCATGCCATATTGCATCATCTCTGTAGGTATGATGGTGTACAAGGAACCTGTGTCTACATCAAGGGCACCACTCTGCCGTCGACTTCAAAGTCCGCCTTTGGAGGTTTTTTCTTTTTCTCTACCCTTTCCATAGAATCCTCTTCCTCTGCCAGGGCTACTCTTGTATTAATTGCTCTGCACATGTGCATAATCTCCTTTTTCCACACTTATAGCCCTCCTTACTTTGTGCAAAGCAATTTTTCAAATCTGCCAAATGAAAGGTACTGCCACAGCTGTGACAAACCCGAGAAGTGCTCTTCCCGTATGTCCTAGTAGATCTGGCACTCCTTTTATTACTTGTACCTCTGGTATATTGGGACTTGTTTTTTACCACATTGCCCATCCTGTCACTCTGCCTCCCTGCTACCTCCGACCCTTTTTCTTATGCAATAATCTTCATTTCTTTCATGCACATTTCGGATTCTTTTAGGACACTAGCAATTTCTGTAGCCTCCTTCAAAGTGGGATTTTTCGCGGCCCTCAACCTTTCTTGTGCCTTTTGCTATTGCTCTGAACAATCAACTGTGTCCTTATCATTTCGTCTGTCATCTACCCAAACTGGCATTTTGCAGAAAGTTCTCGCAGTCTGGACACACATTCGTCCACCGTTTCAGTTGCGCGTTGTTATTGCATATAAGATTTGTGTCGGCACATAACCACATTCTCCTGCTTAGCAAACCCGGCACGTGACTGCAAAAGCAGCATCCTTAGACACATCTACTTCACCCCCTGTTGGCAGCAGATACTTAAAGGTGGGTTGTCCTTCCCTGCCTAATGCCTCCAACAATAGTGCTTTTTTTTCTCAGAGGTGGAAATCTGGGACCATCTAGAGCTCCTAGATTATTTTCAAAACAATCGATCCAGTCTTCCCACTCTATAGCTGGATCGCCTGCTGCATAAAAAAGGTGGTGGAGTGGTTATCACATTTATTCCCAATATTATAGTGATATGGATTATTACGGATACTGTGGTTGAAGTGAGTGACTAACTGCTTGGCTGGTGTGTAAGAACTGAACTTGTGTTTGAATTTGTAATTTATCTCAGCTGGGTGAAAGTGAGCAATGGTAATTCACCCTCCTGCCAGTAGGAGTCAGCAAACGAGCTGTATCGAGGCTACTTGTGGGTTTATCACTTCCACATCACCACCCAAAAGGAAGAAGCGCTCCCCTTTTGCAGCAAAAAAACACCCACTAGCCCAAGCTGTAAACAGTGAAAGAACTTGAAGGTTGAGGCCAGAGCACCTTCGAAGCGCCAATTAAACATACAGCGAGGTCCTCTTTACAAGCCAACCCCACTTGCACACTGATGAACAGCCGGCAACAATGAGGTACTGCTCGGCAGCGCGTTCTGCTGGTAACAAGGCATGCAACAGCGCCTCTGTGAACAGTGTGTCTGAGGCAGTGGCGGTTAGTGGATTCTAAAAGTGGTAGGGCGAAAACTGAAATCTGAGTTGAACTCCTGATATAAGGTAGCGAGGGAGCTTGAACTTAAGGAGTGGTTATGGCAGGAGATGTATTCCTCATGGGACCACCTTTTGAAAACCAAATAGTTTCGAGGGTGTACAAAGGTGGGTTATAGTGTCCTCTTGTTGCCTCTGGCAGTGGTTGTCAGCATCTCAGTCTGGTTGTCTAGCGTGGCATGGGCAAACCTCCACTATGACTAGCTGTCGTTATGTAGAGCGTGGCACTTGGGTCTTGTGCCCTGGGTCTGGTAGGTGTGACTGGGACTGCACAGTGTGGGCATTGGGGGACTGTGTTGTAATCTGGTCTCAGCGGAGTTGCTGACCGCTTTGGGATGTGCCAGTTGTGGTGGGTGGCCAAAGCAGAAAAGGGACTGAGTCTGGCAGATGGACAAACACAGTGGCACCAGTGGGACAGCGCAGCAAGCAGCAGCCAGTACTGGAGTGACTTACTCACTGTCACTCAAGTGCAGATGGTCACCGAGTGAGACTGGGAGAGGCCGAGGAGCAGTGCCAGATATCACCACCAACCAGCTATCGGGTCACCCTCCTGTCAGAGTGGGGGCCTTGGGATAATATAACCAAGATGCTAGGCTGCAGCAGGTGAGGGAGGCAATGAAACCAGACCAAGTGAGTCCAGCAGAAGTCGGGGCAAGTGAATTCCATCAGTACTCCATCTGCACAAAAGCTGAGAGCATGTGACTGGTTCACCATCAGCGCCCGAATCAACTTCAAAGATCTTAGCCTTATCCACAAATGCATCCAAGAGATGTTCTCAGAATAACTCTGCAGCAACATACAGCGCCACACCCATTGACAGTCCACGTTTTGATGCAAGGACACCCTTTACCAGATATCCACTGATACCCAGAGTACACTAAAAGTCAAAGGTAGGTAGACTTCCACTCCAGATACCCCTGTTCTGAAATGCCCAAACTTGGGCCCTCTGTGCTGAGTCCAACCAGCTCAACTTTAAAACAAACCTCAAAACCTACTTCTTAACTCTCCACACGCTCGCTGCTCCAAGCAGAAATTGTGTTTCCATCTCTGCTCTACAAATGGCATTCAATCACTCAGTCATACTGTTGAAGAATAACAGACGCTTTTAAATAGATTTTCGCCTTTTTTCAAAGATAGGTTTAGCAGGGTCAGGCAATTGGTGACAGGCCCTACCCAGACTTTAGATCTTCAAAGACAAACTGTAAAAAGTTAACATACAAGATATTGTTAAACCTGAACTGAAAAGGCAGTTTATGGAGTTTTTTTTAACGATCCCCACATGAGGGAGATTGCGTTCCACATTGGATCAGAGTCACCAGCAATCTTCTCATGGAGCTCTATCCTATATCCCGGTGCTGTACAGCATCCGCAGCTCTGGGAGAGCGCGTCAATCCGGGTGTTCAGCGTTCATTGCTCTCCCAGTTCTGGTCCTCTCGCACAAGTCTTCTAATGTGCCTCGATCTTCACCAGAACCCTCCCCGCAGCTTTTCCAGAACTGAAATAAAAAAATAACCCCAGAAATGTACCTCAGTTCTGAGCCACAGTACCCCTATTGCAGCACAAGGATACAAACCGAGCCCCGCCCTAGCCAGGCAGGCAACTAGAGCCAAATTTCGGGGGGGGCTGAAAAATATTTCGGGGGGGGGCTAAGTCTTCGAGCCATAGGCAGAGTGGCTATAAGCAGGGGTGAAACCACAACAAAAGCCTCATTAACGAGTAAATGGTCTTTTAAAGACCTGTGAAGTACTCGGGTGCGGCTGCAATTAGACGGACGCCAGCCCGCGAGGCTGTCTCAGCCGGGCTGACACGCACGACGGGGGGGGGCCGAAGCCCGGTGAGCCCAATGGGTGTTGCGCCTGCTAGCAACTCCATTCTGATTTACACCACAAGCTACTGTTAAATACCAGGACCATGCCACGTACCCACAGACAGCCCTGCCTATGCACTGCGTTCCCGATTTGCATCACTTCACCGATACTCCAATGCAAGGCCTAACCAGTCGCGTCGCGCATGACTCGCGGGGGGAGGGTGTTCGGGGGGATAAAAATAAATAAATACAGCTTATCTCTTACCTTACCTGGTCACGCACCGCCTCTGCTCCTGGCCGGGTCCTGCGTTTTCCTGCTGCTCCCCTGCAGGAACAGGAAGCAGGCAGCCTCCCTCCACTCCCCTAAGCCAATCACAACGCTGCAATGGCAGTGGGGTGATTGGTGTGGACGGTGCCCAGCTGGGCGCCTATGGAGCCTATGGCTGCATGCAGCCTACATAGAGAAAAGGGAGAGTGCGCATGACTGCTTTGGTCGTCCACAGACTGGGTCCACATCAGTGGGCAAGCCACTCACCCCCCCCCCCGCCCTTGAGCTGGACCAGCCACCCGCCCGCCCCAACCAGGCGCTTCTGCTTGCTCGCAGTGCGAGAAGCAGAAACATGAAATGGTTGTTTTACCACTTTATGTTTCTGCTTCTCGCACTGCGAGAAAGTAGTAGGGCGACGCTCCACCGCCCTAATGAAGGAGCCGCCCCCTGGTCTGAGGTGTTTGTCAAGAAAGAAATCTTGGCCTCACGGTCTTATCTCCTGATGTGGAAAGCTAATGGATAGTAGTGCATTGCACGTCAATGGGCGGTGTCACACAAAGAAAGTTAAAGGTCTCTGGCTCATTAACCAAGTATGTATTGGACCAGCCACATGCACAAGTGATGAGGCCCCGCAGCGTTTGCCTAGCGCTGGTTTCTCCACAGTAACACTTCCCGGTCACCCGCACCGCGCGTTCCCTGAAACTGATGAGAGTGATCAGAGTCGGCGCCAGGGCCGGCTTTAGAGTTGGTGGCGCCCCCTCGTTCCGTTGCTTTTATGTGCTGTGCTTTGCCACGTTATCTCACCCGGCAGGGGCCACGTACCTAATGGGCTAGACAGATGTACTTATGTATCTGGAACAGAATTGTTTGTGGAGTAAGAGTTTGTTCCCTCCACAACTGCAGAAGATGGCGAGTGCTCCAACAGCAACACAGTTTTTGCCGGGGATGCAGCCAAGTTAATTGATGTGACATTAATATTGGGCTCAGACAGTTGAGGAATACAGAAAGCTCTGTGGAATCAAATGGCCGGCTTATTTTAGAAAGTAGGTGTGCAGCCAGGTCCTTGCGAATGATGCGTGACAGTCTGTAGAAAGATTCTAACCCTCTAGTGCCATTACGGACTCAAAATGTACCCCCCCGCCCCCCGCCCCCGAGTTCGTCACATACCAGTCTTTAGTTTGAGTTCCTACATTGAAGCTTTTCAGATATTGACATACGGGAGGGGCTGTACCAGAGGCTTCCCGGCCACTGCAGAGGTGGCGACGTTAACGTCACTGCTTTCAGGCTTTGATTTTAGGATACACCTTTAGGGTAAACATATGTAAAAATATATGTACGATTATCTGAAAATCTGCGTAGCCTATGGTTTTGAGCGGTCGGGAGAGAGAGATGAGTGAGACACGTGTGCAAGAAACATACTGGAACGAGAGTGAGAAAGAAAGGTCAACTACACAATATTGTTTTAGCCCACATGGATGGTCTGATTGGAAAAGGTGCGCTGGAGGATAAAATAGAGAAGTCACGTGCCAGTAGCAGAACATCAGACCACGTCCAGAGAGACTTTACAGCCCGCGCAGCACACAGAGGAGTTGCTCAAAACGAGTGAGCACGTTTGAAGATAAGCCCCAAATGCGGGGGGACATAAAAAAAGGAAAACCAGCAGTATTAGCATCCCAAAACAAACATCTGCGGGATTATGCCGACTATAAAAACCACAACATGACGAAGCTGATTGCCATGTGGAGATGAAGGGGTGAACAAAATAAACAAAGCCCCGTTAACATGTAAATGGTCTTTTAAAGACCTGTGAAGTACTCGGGTGCGGCTGCGATAATCTCTAAAACGTTGTGTGTGTGTGTGCGCCCGGAAAGCTGTCTCTGCCCGGGCTGTCGGGCTGACGTGTGCTTTGCGCGCCTGCCTTCAAGCCCTCACTGCGAGGGCCAAGGCTCATGTTTGGGTGGGCCTGGCCCACCCGGCTCACCCGCCAGAACCGGGCCTGATCTTACTCCGTGTTTGTGAAAGAGAACAATGTCCCAGGAACTCACATATTTATGGTATCTGCCATCGACGCGGATCTGAAGGAAAACGGATACCTCACCTATTCCCTGGCAGCAAACACAACCATCGATAGCTTTCTCTCCATAAACTCCGAAAACGGCAAAATCTACGCCCTGAAGTCGTTTGATTACGAAGAAATAATGCGGCTTCAGTTCCACGTGCAGGCCAAGGATTCTGGGGTCCCCTCCCTCAGCAGCAGGGTGCCCGTGGAGGTGTTCATTCTAGATCAAAATGACAACGCCCCCTCCATCTTATCTCCTTACCCGCACAAAGATTATTTCGGCGCACACTCGATCCCTCCTTCTGTGGACGGCGGATACCTCGTGACAAAGATCCGAGCAGGTGATGGGGACAGCGGATACAATGCGTGGCTGAGTTATCACACTTGGGTCGCTAAAACCGGGCCTGAGAAGGAGGGGAGGTCACCACCCTATATTGTTTGTTTGTGCACAGTGCACATTTAAATTATTGATTGATTTTAAAAAAAGTTGACCGTCACCTAACTCACTTTATGTTGCTGCAGAGAGGAGGCTCAGTCTCTGTGCCACTGCCACTGCCAAAAATCCCGTGGACTGTCGAAGAGCGCGCGCAACCACCAGTACATAACGTTAGCCGCCGGAAGAGTATCTGCGAGTTTTCCAAGGCCCGCCCCCGCCCGCATCCCGCGATGTAGGTAACGGTTTCAGTTGTATTGTATTGTATTGTATAAAATTCTTCTATAGCGCTTTCTGTCACCCTACGGGTATCCTGGCGCTAAGAGGCTATAGAAAAAAACCTGAGACAGTAGGAACGTTTGCCGTTGTGCCAAGAATGTTACACTCTAATCTCTGCCAAAGAGCCATGTTTTAAGATTTTTCCTAAAATTCAGCAATGATTTGGCTTGGAGTTACAGGCCAATCAAACGTTCAACACTTAGTTAGAGGCAGTCAGGCAGAGCAACGCATGGGCGGGCAAAACAAAAGCGTGCCTCCTGATTTGGTAACACGGTTTTCCTCTCTTTCCATTTCTACGAAGATACATCGTAGAAAAGAAAGAGGGGACAACCGTTTAACAGTGCAGACAGGCTCAGTGACTGCTGATTTAAGAGTAAGAGACGCAGGTGGCGGCCGACGCCCCCCTGACCTTGGCACCCGGTGCGGTCGCACCGCCCAAAAGCCGGCCCTGGTCGGCGCACACATTGAACGCAGTAGTGCCCACCTCAGACCGTCTTGTCACAGTGACACGTCCCTCGCAGTTTCAGAGCGCGTTACCTGATGTTGTAGTAATATAAATTAAAGTCACTGGCCCACACAATGCCCTACAACGTTCGCCTCACGTCGCCTTAAGCGCAGTCTCACCTCACCGCCTCTCGGCGCATTACTTGACCCCAAACAGTCTTGCAGTGTTGCCTGCCCCCAGGCGTCTTGACCACTGTGCGAGGAAGAAGGGGGTTCGACCAGCACTACGTGTAAATAATGCACCCGGCCGGCTGCTGCATGCATGTAGATTCCCTTGGGTGATTCTGTCATCGCTAAACTCCCTGTGCCCGGCTAGAAAGAAACGTTGACAAAATGTTGGAAAGTTGTTCAGAAAAGACTCGTACCACGTTATTTCTTTAATTCAGAGATAAGAAACACCCAACTGGTCACAGCCAGGCACAGCTTCCAACAACCGTCACTTTGTTTCACACAGGATGTTCGTATGTCCCCTCTAGAAGCATGTCATGTCACTGCGGTCTCTAGCTGACTGGGGGAAGCACAACACGCCGGAGACGTTCCCGGTGCGGATCCCTCGTCCGGGGGGTGATGCGGGGGTTCCCATGGCGGCCTCTCTCCGAGGATGCCCGGGGTCAGTCCACACATCTGGCTAGTTCCCATTAGCCCCTCTGGCATACGGGGTCACAGTGTCCCTACTGTATACGGCACCCACCAATTCAGCACAGCAAATGTCTCCACGGTAGGACCCCTGGGATATAGGTTGCTGATTTTCTTTAGCTGCACACGGGCTGCAGCCCCCCGATTGGCACAGCCTTCACTACAGCTCACTTCAGAGCGGCCATCCCTTGCCACACAGGGGGTGCTGACTTTGTCATGCACACGGGAAACAACCCAATCGATCGGAAGAGGTGCAAACGTTTGTGGGCGCAAACATAAATTACCCACTGCACTGTAATCTTAATCCACAGCTACACAATTCACAACATCGCAGGGTTTGTCCCATAGAAACTCTACAAACATTCACAACCCATAAGGTCCCCCGATAGATCTTTGTACGAGCTGATAGGGACTGGGGTAACTATCAATCAATCAATCAATCAATCAATCAATCAATCAATCAATCACATTTATAGAGCGCCCTACTCACCCGCGAGGGTCTCACGGCGCTGGGGGAGGGGTGCCGCTACTGCTAACTAGAGATGGAAAGCACTCCTTCATGAGGGCCTGTAATAAAGAAGTGCCTAACAACAATATTCACAAATTGTCAATAAAATCATCAATAAGTAAGGACAAACACCTGAATTAGTTATCAAGAAACTTTTATGTAAACTTCGAAGTGAATAGTCAAACCACAAAAATACATTAGAATCATTTAATAACGATTATTCAATATTTATACAGCTAAATCACAAAACATCTCAGTTCAGAGCAAATACATCACAAATTCAACACCTGCTGAAGGTGAGAGGAGGAGAGAGAGAGAAATACACATTGCAAATACAGTATGCAATTTAGAATCCTACAAACCAACGATTCTGTTGTAGGTTTAACAGGACCAGGACGCGAGATGGACTCAGTAGAACACCAGAGCGCAGCCTGCGAAAATTAGAGTCATCGACCCTTCAGCCGAAAGGGTTTGGGTCTGCTTGACTTTACCAGCCGGTAAAGCGCTGAGGGAAATAGGAGAGTTCAGTTCATGGAAATCAGAGTTCAGACTGACAGCATGTGAGGCTCAGATTTGCAAGGACAAGCATTTACAATGCAATGGTCTCGGCAATATTATAGGTAGAGCTATTGGTATTGCTCATTATTTTTTTATCATTTTTGTATCCCTAAATAAATGGCATTGTCATTTCTATTGACATTAGCTTTTTTTTGCATATGTGATACCTATTGCATTAGCAGAGAGAGAGAGTGAGGTAGTGAGATAGAGAGTGAGGTATTGAAATAGAGAGTGAGGTAGTGAGAGAGAGTGAGGTAGATAGAGAGTGAGGTAGTGAGATAGAGAGTGAGGTAGATAGAGAGTGAGGTAGTGAGATAGAGAGAGTGAGGTAGATAGAGAGTGAGGTAGTGAGATAGAGAGTGAGGTAGTGAGATAGAGAGTGAGGTAGTGAAAGAGTGAGGTAGTGAGGGAGAGGGATGTTGTGAGGTAGTGATATAAAAGCATAGAGTGATGTTGTGATGTAGTGAGATAGAGAGAGAGGTAGGGAAAGAGAGTGAAAGGGAGTTAGTGAGATAGAAAGAGTGAGGTAGTGAGATAGAGAGTGATTGAGGTAGTGAGTGAGAGATAGTGAAGTTGTGAGGTTGTGAGCTTCTAATTCTGAACTCTGCATCTTATTAATTTTCGGTTAATGCATATACGCTGTTCTCTTAAACCTACTCTGCACATTTCTTTGAAACCTCGCTGGTTTAAGGTCGTTCTGTGTAACACAATACATTCGTAACATAAATTAAGCAGTGTGTCCTGCTAAGGAGATCACGACCGAAGGCCTCACTTGGAGCAGTTTGTTCTGCTCTGTAGTGTTTATAGGTATAGGTGACGTGATTAGCCAATAGACCTAGTTTATGATGTGCCCGTTGCAAGTTTGGTGCATCCATGTTAAAATGTAAACCTGTAGTCTATGGAAGGTGAAGTGAATGTACAAATATGTGTGGGGAGATTAGGGGTGGTAGATTTAGGGGGCGGGTGAGAAAAAGCGCTCGAGGGAGGCGGGGAAGGGCAGACAGGTAAGGTGAGAGGATGAGGGGGTGTAAAAAGGAGACGGGAAGATTTTACCAGCAAACGTTAAAAAAAAAAAAGAGAAAGGCAGGGGCGGTTGAGGCGCGGGGGGCGAAAGATATGAGACTGCAGGAGAGAGGGAAAAGGAAGCGGAGACGGGTGGGCGAGGTAAGGTGGAAGAAAGGATGGTGTGAAAGAGAGGGCGCGAGGAGCTGGAGAGCAGAGAGGGGGAAGGGGAAAGGACGTTAGAGAGATACATGGTGGGGGGACAGTAGAGAGCAGTCACCAGGAAGAGGCATGAGGGGGGGCCGAGGGGTGCGTGGAGAGGGTGAAAATACTGGGCAAGCATGAGGGCGAGGTGCGAGACAGCGAGAGAGGAATGTGCCTGGCTAGGGAAGGGGGTGGAAGAGGAAGAGCACGGGTCAACGGAGAGGAGTGGAAGTCGGCTTGATAGAGAGAGATGAGTGGGGGGGAAGAGCACCATAAACACACCGCCCCAAAAGCTCAAAACTTTTCACACTACTACCTCCCACACGAAACAGTTGAAAAAAGGGGGAACAAGTGTAATAGCTGAACTATTTATTCACGCTGATCAATTAACCCGTGAAACAACCTCCACGCCGGAAGAAAAAAAAATAGTCATAATCTACACAAAAACCGGAGTAACAAGAGTGGGTGTTTGTCTTTTCTCTCCTCCAGCCATTGGCTGGAGGAGAGAATGAGACTTCTTGCAAAAAACACGCCCCCCGATCCGAAAAGGACGGGGCCTAATCGGAATGACTGACCTCTTCTCCAATGGCTGGCCAGCATTCAAGAGGCCAGCCAATGGAGAACAGGGGAGAAGAGGGGCGGGTTCAAGCCCCTCTTCTCCAAGTCATTAAATCTCGGAGCTAGACTGCGCAAGCGCAGCCTTCGCAGCCGAGACCTAAAAAAGCCTCACACCTCCTTTTCCCACGGGGCAATTCTACCTCTAAACGTTCATGGTTCCAGCCCCCAAAGTAACATTTGAGCAGTTTGCATGATTTGTATTGGTCAAAATCCATGCCTCGATCGTGGTGTGATCATTCTCTGTCCCAAAATCGTCCGGAACCCATACGCAATATCTGTGTTCACTGTTTCTAAGAATGTGCAATAACATTTCCACTCGGAAATAGGAAAATACACCTGTAACTGAACGTGTCCCCTCCACACGCTCTCTTCCGAGCTTGCAACAGAGAGAGAATGTCCATTATTCAAAAAGTAGGAAAGAAACTCCAATGATAATACTCGTAGCTATAATGCAATCAGGTCAACATTCTTAGTCTATTCAGAGGAAACGATGAAGGAAAAAACACATTGTTGAGGCCTACAATGTGAAAGCACTAAATCCTCATTTTCTAAAGTAAAACGCTAACTTCGAAAACATTAGAGAAATAGAAATGCATAAGGAATTAATATAAAAACACCATTTCATCTATGTTTATAAGCATAGACTATTTAGAATTTCATTAATAAACAAACAAGCATTTTTCTTTCATATTTATATTGAAGCAGGAATCCTACTTGAGCATTTTCATAATCATTTTCGATAAAAACGAATAGTTTTCATTACTACACTACTTATGAACGTTTCAGCACATTAGTAGTTTTTCTCTCTCAGACATTAACAACTTATTCTCAAACCAGTTTGGTGACCCTCCCGCATGCTTTTACGATGCAGTTTTAACCTTCCATGTGTTTCACGAGACACACGGTCAGTCATGTTTCTTATGTATATATTAGTATCTCACCCAATGAGCAGGAACTGATTGAGCGAAAACTCACTAAAATAACCACGCTCCATCAGTGCAACAGCCGCCTCCTCACACCTCGCAACGGGAGTCTACTCGAGAGGGTTCCCCCCTGGACTTCACTCCCTCCAACGCTCTTCTCTATGTAGATTTCAAATGCACAAAAGGGGATGGGAAGAATGCTTGCAATTTAACCACTGGCAGTACTCGGGGGTAGCATCCCAGCCCATTGTTCTTTCGATCACCATGCCACCTCAGTTTGGACCCAGCCATATGCAAGCCTCTTGTGACCCTGCTCCTCATGGGGTCAGCCTGAGCTGCCAGGTGAGGCCCTCACCGAACCAAAAAATAGGCAACCTAGTGCCAGTGTGGCTCTGATAAGGGCTCATCAACGAGCTATAGCTTGGTTTTGGTGGCATAGGACCAATGCCTCGGCATACCCTTGCCACTTAGAGGTACAGCAAACACAAACGTTGCTGGGAGGAATACTTGTAGTTTTGTTAACCACTGGCAGTCGCTCGAGGCAGCATCCCAACCCATTGTTCTTTTGCTCACCGTGCCACCTCAGTTTGGATCCAGCCATATGCAAATCTGCTTTGACCCCGCTTCTCATGGGAACAAGTCCACCCCAAACTGCCAGGCACTCCCCGAACTGGAATAGAAACCACCCAGGAGCGGTTTGACCCTGATGAGGGCTCATCCGCCATGTGAAGCTTGGTTCCAGTGGCGCAGTGAGCACAGGACCCACGTGAAAAGTGTCTAGAGGCAGAGGATACAGCCAGCTACTCATGGCCGTACTTATCATTCGTTGAGCAGCTCATACTAATGAGTGCCTTACAACACCCCAATTATGGAAAACAGTGATTTGGTCAATTTAATTCTTTTTCACATTTTCTCCTTCATAGGTCTTCCTTGAATGATCCTATAAGCCCTGCCCCTGCCACTCCCACAATCCTTGCCATAAAAGATCTGCTCCTTCAAAAAGGCCTCCTGTTTAGATGTTGTTACGTTTTGATTGGCTCTCCATATGTTTCGCCCTGCCTTCCAGTAAGCAGATGCGTCTGTGAGGTCTTAGATTGTGTTGTCAATGTTTTACAAGGTTGCAGTTGTGATGTGGTTATTTCGATCTCTGTTTCCCTTATACAACTTCCTGTGTTTGGATTCTAATGCCTGCCTTGCTGAGGCGATTGGTTCCAGAATTCATCCAGTTTCTCAGTCTTGTAGGGTTGTGGGTCAGTTTGGCATCTAGTGGTGTTCGTCTTGGAGTGTCTGAATCATCATTCTTTCTTGATGATGACAGATGTTTTGAATCCGTTCTGGTTTTTTGTACTTTTTTCCACCCATTGTTAACTCTGTTAGTTGTACAATGTGGTCTGAAAGGAAGGTGATGGGGGTGCTCGATGTGTTCACTTCTGGCACCCTGTGGCTACTATGTGAGGTTTCCTCCTTTTTAGGTTAGGCCGCAAGTGCCGTCTTCTGATTTGCCCAGGTATTTATCCAACCTAGATTTGTTGTGTTTCCCACCATAGTTTCAGCTGCGCTTTTTGTGTGGTTTACCTAAGAGACCTCGTTTTGTCCCCTTCCTTCCGGCCGCTTGCTGATATGGGGAGTGTGGCTCCCTGTTCAATGTTTGGGCATTGAGGAGGGGGAGGCCGTCATTCAGTGTCCAAGTAGCACACATTGTTCAGCCCCTCTTGGCAATTCTGCCCAGAGCCGTCTCAAGGCTGCAAGTCACAGGAAAATGTTCCATCTCTGAACGACCAATTAGTCCTGGTGTAAATACTTTGGGCGTCCACAACCAAGCTTTACAAGTGTGGGGTCTGGTACATGTCTTCGTAGACTCTAAAGTGTTTGGTACACAATGACAGAAAAATAAACTGAAAACAAGCATTGGCATAGATGTAAGGTCTCGCTTTTGGGACCTTATAAGTATTTAGTTATGCAGCACAATATCCTTGGTGCAACAACATCAACTGTTGCATGGCTAAACACTTATAAGGTCCCAAAGGCGAGACCTACTGGCTATGAGAATGAGGATGTGTGCCACAGGACGTCGAAATGATGGCTTTGTCCAGTCCAGCAGTTATTTGCTGTGTGATGCTGAATGTGTGCCTATACTATGGTTACAGTGATACAGAGAACTTCAGAGTGGCCCTGCACAAGGCACGTAACACACACATCACTCAAGAGTAAGAGGTTCTCAAGCAATGGACTACAAATGCGTATCTTTAGGAGATTACAAGAGACCCTAATAAAAAATAAACGCCAATGACCTCCACAATCAGCACATCTTAAACAGTTACACATGTAAGACAATACGAAAACAAACACAGGCCAGTCCCATAATCAGCATATCTTAATAATTTACAGACATATGGAGGCCAGCAGCCCAACAATAAGCACAGTTTAAATATGAGACATTAGATAAAGTACAGGCATACACCTGACAATGATCAATAAAAATGTATGCTGTTAGAATCCGGGGTCTCTGGTTGGCGCAGGTATGCACTTGCGACAAGCAGGGACCCTTTCCTCTAAGTCAGGGCGTAGGATTACCTCTTTAAAAATAACCCCTGCTCACCCTCTAGGTAACGTGGCGCGAGCAGTCAGGCTAGATTCCAGAGGCATAAGGTTAAGCGTTCAAGTTGTCCCACACAATAATCACCACCCCACCACACAAAGACACAAGGCTGTATTTATCAAAAATATAAGTCCTTATATAAAGGGTTTCTTTCAGGCAGGTTGCACAAATACAGTTCTCTGTGAGGAATATCAATCCAGTTACTCTTTAAATGCTTACGGGCAGTCCACAGGTTTCAAAATGGCAGAGTTCTATTCAAAATCAGCTTCTTAGGGATTCTCGGCACTTCGTAGCACCTTTGTGATGCTCTGAGCAAGGTTTTAAAAGTGCCTTGCCGTTTCTCACGCTTCTCGCGTGAGCCCGAGTACGCTTGCCGAGTCTCACGCTTCCCGTGTGAGCGCCGGCAATGCTTTTCAACGCGGTACGGTTCAGACCTTAACCAGTACGGTTCGAACTACGGCACCGGACCCAGGCTCCTTTAACTGCAAGTACAAACAGTACGGGTCGAACTACGGCCCAGGGCACAGTGATTTCACATGCAGCTACGAGCAGTACGGGTCGAACTACGGCCAAGGGCACAATGATTTTAAAGGCAGTACGACTCGAACAAAGTACTTTTGAAGGCGAGTACGACTCGAACAAAGTACTTTTAAAGGCAAGTACGAGTCGAACAAAGTACTTTTAAAGGCAAGTACGAGTCGAAATATTGCAAAGGCAGGTACAGTTCGTACAAGGCAGGTACGGGCCGTACAAACAGCGCACAAAAATCCCAATTACTTCCAATGTCGGTACAGCTCGTACGAAGGTCAGTACGGGCCGTAATTTAGCGCGCGAAGCCACCAATACCTTTTGTTCTGCACGGGGATGGTCACGGCGGCCTCGGGTTTCGACGGAGCGGTGTCCCACATTGCGGTGTCGTCCCTCGCTGTCAGAGGGCGGCGGTGCTTCGTGGGGCACCCGAAGAAGGTCTTAGCCACACGGCCAAGGGCAGAGGAGGGGAGAGCAGCCCCGGGGCACTTCTCAGCGCGTTTGCAGCGCGATCGGCTTCTCAGTTGATCACAAGGGTGCACAGGGCCTCGCGGTGATCTCGACGGCACAGGGTCGCCAAGGCTCGGTGCGCAGGCCTTCAGGTGCCTTTCTCCGCGTTGCGAGCTACGGCTCGGAGGGGCTGGTACTTGCGGTGCTTGGACCAGGTAGGCAGGTCCTGCGATGCTCGTGGTAGTCCCAGGTGGCAGATGTCGCGGTGTAGAGAAAGGGGGGAGAGGCACACAGGTTCTCTGGGGATCAGCGTCACGGAATTGCGTCCAGCTACTTCTCCTCTTCTGGGGGTAGGTTGCGCCCACTGTTCCTGGGGCGCAGATCAGGGGGCAAGTTCACAAGCAAGCCCTTGGAGATTGTTTAGCACAAGTTGATTCAAAGTCTTTTTCTGTAGTCTTTTCCTCTCCTTCCAGCAGACAGGCACCCACTGCAGGCCAGTCTCTCAGGCAGAGAGACAGTATTTCTCCTTCAGTTTCTCCAGGTCCTTCTCCTTCAGGCAGAGGTTCGTCGTTGCGTAAACAGGATCTGATTTCTTAGGAGCAGGGCTCCCTCTTTTAAAGCACAAATCCTTTGTTCTTTGTCGCCAGGGGGCCTGGGCCTGGCTCAGTCCAGTTTTGGAGCACTTTGTTGTGGTGACTCTGCTCTTTCCTTTCAGCAGCAGGGCAGAGACATCAGCCGCTCCACAGGGGGCGGAGCCGGCTTTGTGCTGGCAGAGCACAGGTCTATTCAGAGTCAAGGTGTACTCCTCCCACCCATCCTGGTGTAATCTCTCTACCCACCACCTGGCAGCCAGCCTGTCTCCTGGAATTCCCCAGCCCTGCTCCTTCCCTGTTACTAGGCAGAACACACACACACAGCAGAAGCGGACTGAAATGGCCAGGTCATTAAATACTAACTTTCTAAAAGTAGTATTTACAAACCCAGGATATTAAAATAAACTTGACTACAAGAAGTATTTTATTACTCTGAGTTCAGGCATACTAAACTTGACTTTCTACCATGCTCTATGAGTCCACTGGGATTACAGCGTGTAGTGACTCCAGCAGCCCATTCTGGCCTATGGAGAGCAGGTAGCCTTCTATAGTGAAAAACGAAAATGGCTGTAATTCACTATTAAGACATGCCACACACATCAGGGCATGTCCTACCTTATGCCTACAATGCACCCTGCCCTTGGGCCTACCAGAGGGGTGACTAATATGTAGTTAAGGGAAGGTTTAGGGACTGGCAAGTGGGTGCACTTGCGCGGTCAGCGCGACAGTACCAGACTGCATGCAGGTTCTGCCGTGGCAGACCTCAGACACATTTTACTAGGCCGCTTCTGTGGGTGGCACAGCCAGTGCTGCAAGCCCACCAGCAACATTTGTATTTACAAGCCCTGGCACTCCTGGTGCACTTTACTAGGGGCTGATAGTAAACCAAATAAGCCGAACATGGAAACCAATCAATGTATACATTTTACCATAGGGAGAGCATATGCACCTTAGCACTGATCAGCAGTGGTAAAGTGCCCGGAGTCATAAAACAGCCAACAACAGGTCAGAAAAAATACAGGAGAAAGGCAAAAAGTTTAGGGATGACCCTGCAAAAAGGGCCAAGTCCAACACATGCTATATTATGATGGGAGCACGCCCACTCTGAAAATTGTCCTAGTAACACTCATTTTGGAGTATATCTTGCCATGCTTTCATTGTCTGTAGTAATGCAGCTTGGCTGCACTGATGGGACCTAGCTTGCTGTCCCACTCTTACGCTCCACACCTCAACCTCCTTTTGTATTCCACGCGGCGACCAATTCTTTCAAATGGGGCACTGATGCATCTTTTGAAGTAGAGTAGAGGCTGCATTCAAGGCCTCCAGCTGCAAGATTACCCGAGGGAAAACCGCAGGAGCTGAAAGACGATATGTGCAGTTATGAGAGGAATGTATTTTGTTTTTAGCTCTGCAAAGGCTATTTTATAGTTGACTGGTTACTGCAATGATGAAGGCTTTGCCAGGCTTTTATTAACGGAGGCATGTACAGCGGTGTTAATGCTGTTATGTGACTCCATTGTAATGAGCCGGATGAGGCTTTGCCAGGTATTTATGTATTACTGTTTGTGTTGGGGGGTGGGGGGGAATTAATCAAGCCCAGCGCCATCTGAACGGAGCGCAGCATCCAGCTGCCACTGGCAATTTAAACACAAGAGATGCATCACCTGGCAAGAGAAAGGAGGGACGCCGAGGGAGATGGAAGGAAGAGAGAAAGAGAAAGGGAAGAGAAGAATGGAAGAGAGCGGGAGAAAGAGTGGGCAAGCGACGAGAGAGGGGTGGAGGAGCTGAGACGGCAAGAGAACGTGGGATGAGTGGGAACAGGGAGGGGGGGAGCAGGGCGAGAAGGGGCGACCGCGGAGCCAGCAGAGGAGAGAGAGGGAACAAACAGAAAGAGAGGGGGTCAAGAAAGAGAGAGAGAGAGGAGGCAAGAAGAAAGACTGAGAGGGAACATATAGAGAGAGAGGAGGCAAGAAGAGGGTGAGGGGACAAACAGAGAGAGGAGGGAAGAAGAAAGACAGAGGGAGAAGAACTTAGAGGAGGCATGAAGAAAGACAGAGGGAGAGGGAAACAGAGAGAGAGTGAGAGGAGGCAACAAGAAAGTCTGAGAGGGAGAGGGAACATACACAGAAAGACAGAGAGAGGAGGCAAAAAGAGAGATGGAACATACAGAGAGAGATGGGGCAACAAAGAGGGAGAGGGAACATACAAAGAGAGAGAGACGAGGCAAGAAAGAGGGAGAGAGAACATACAGCGAGAGGAGGCAAGAAGAGTGAGACGGGACATACAGCGAGAGAGAGGAGACAAGAAAGACTGCTAGGAACAGGCGCTGTGCGGGAGCCCTGGCAATGGGATAGGGTCGAAGAGGGAGGGAAGCAAGAGAGAAGACAACGGAAACTGGTTTTGGTATCATTTGTTTCAAAATGATCTTTGCAATGCGGTGTGTGCACGCGTTGCAGTGTGGTGATTTAAGCACAACCGCCACGCATTCTTTGACGCACTCTTGGCTTGTGGATGCGCAGGAGCTGGCATATTGAGTGATCGGCACATATACTGCGGAGAGGGTGGGTGGCTTGGTCTTTGGTGGTCTTGTTGAACAGCCTCGCCGCTTTCGAGAACGGAGCGCTGTGAAGGGAGCCCTTAATACACAGCGAAGGTGGGGGGAAGGGCGGTGAAGCTTATGACATCTGCATGACGAAGCTGGCGTTGGCATTGACCGCGCGGCCGTGGAACTGACGCGGCCGCCCGGTCCCGAAAGTGAAAGTAATATCGCGCGCTGTGAAAATTAAGCTGACGAAGAGGGAGGGGGAGAAGGGAGGGGGTAGGGTGCCTGCGAGTGGTGCGCGCGGCATAGGAAAGACAGATGGCTGAAGCTGATGAAGAGGGAGGGGGAGAAGGGAGGGGTTAGTGAGAGCAGAGAGAGAGAGGGGGTGGAGGAGCATTGTAAGGCTTAATGAGCCATTACAAAAGCCAGATGGCATGTGCACGTTCACGCGCGTGTAACCGCACACTGGGAGCCGGCAAACGCCTCTGGTAGCTCTTTTAAAAGCCCATTTACTAAATGTCTCGCAGGGCAGCGCATGCCCTGGCTCAGGTGAGACCTAAACAGTACAGTATAATGATAAAATGTTTCAGGCATAGGAAGCCGGTTGCAAATAGTGTTACATTTTGTGACGGTATTCATAAAGACCCAATCTGCACAATCCTTGGCATGTAGAAACAAACATTTAATTTCAAGCTAGTGTAATGTAAGGTAAGAGTAATGGCTAATCCAGTGTAATGAACTGTTCCAAATTGTAAACATTCTGTATCAAGAGATGGACACAGTGGGAAACAAAGCGGTCCCTCCTTAGGTTCACGAAAGCCGGAATCATGTCAGACATAAAAAGATGAGTTATTAGAATCAAAAGACTCAGTTTCTGAAAGGTTGTCCGGAAAAGGTATTTACGTTGCAGTCTGTGTTCTGCTGTTTGAGGGAACAGGAGTCGTCGTATAAAGTGTAGTTAAAGATGGTATAGCAGCATGTGACGCCCTGCGTTTACTCATATGAATGAGGACCTTACGAGCGAGGTAGATTCCTGAACCTGAATCCTTTTTTATATGTAGTCGGTGTTAGCCTGACTTCATGTATTCCCCTTTGTTGGTCTTAAATGAGCTTTAGTGCATGGTTTCATCACAAAAAGGCGGATTCCGCGTGAACAACGTTTTCTCATTAGTTTATCAGCAAAATGGGAGACATGCGTCTGAACAAGATGCCCTAAATATGTACATGTGAGCGATGGGTGCAGATATGAGATACCACAAAGATATGTGCATAAAGGTGACACGTGCCGTGAATACTGATTCTGGCTGGATGTTTCCACTGAGTTTCCGCCCAGCTCGTCATTCGCAATCAGTTAGATTACACTGTGGTCAATTTATTAAATATGCAGTGAGACTGGACAATTCAGATAAGAGAGGTCTTAACACTCGAGTTGTCTGGAACTAAATCGGATTCCAGATTACCGTCTGCTGTTCTTCTTGGATCTAGGTTGAGCTTGTGGAGTTGAAACGAAGCCTCCATCCTCCCTACCCTGCCAGCTGGAGGTCTGATAACAGAGAGGCAGTCTGGGTGCAGAAAGACAATTGTAACACTTGCCCTGTATAGTTGGTGTAGAGTTTAGGAAACTAGTGCTGGGAACCACAATAGAAATGTTCGTGTCCACTTTCTTGGTCACCCTAATGTTTATATGTGTAATGGTCGCAGAACACGAACTGACCAATAGAATATTATAATACATTTTTTAAACGTACATTGTGTCATTATTACTACAGATGCTTGAGTGTGATACTCTAAGGTTTGCTTCCTGAATGCCCCTTTGTCCTCGAGAGGGGACTATTTCATTTACCAGACAGCACCCCCTGCCCCCATGAAACGGGCTGGAGTGCAGGTCTGCAGTACCCCAGATCCACCTTCCTCCTACATAGCACATTGAAATGAGTTCCTGTGTTATAGGACGAGGGCTCTAAACCTGTGGACTTAGGGTCTATCTCTAAGATACCTAGCATGGCGTTCCAATGTCGGCTTCTGATTTTTTTGGGGGAGGGAATCTGAGTAGTCTTGAATGAGCACGCTCGAGAACCATCGAACCATCCTTACAAATACACAGTTGTCTGTTGTAATTATGGTTAAACCTCCGTCAGATAAATAAGGGAACCCCTATTCTTTCTGTAGGTTACTCAGGCTTTACTCTTCAAAGGATAAAAGTCCTCATCTATGGGTTCCCAGTTTTTGATTCTTATTGAATCTGCTCTCTTAAAATAGTGGCTTCTGCTCCAGTAGAGATTGGAGTTAATTACAGAGAGGCAGCTATACAGCACCTCAAAGCAAATGTAGTCCCCAGTGCAGGGGGGCAGTTACCTTTGTATTAGCTGCATATGCATGTGGAAATGTTACTCATGGTTGGAGCTTGTGGCAATTGATTCTAATACAACACACTCTCAAGCATATACACGAGGTGCAACACCTAATGAATACAGAATACACCAATACTTCAGAAATTCCTCTTACATATCAGGAACATCAAAATTGTTTTTCAGACATCCTACCACATACACATAGATGTGTCAGACTAGGTTCTTTGAGTAATGAGGGAGCTTCCTGGCCAATCCTGGTAGGATAGACAATATCCAAGTCCAGGTGCACTGTAGTAGAAGTAGTGGCATATATAAATAATGTAGTTGGAACTTCTAGATTACTTTTTTGTGGCGAAGGGATTTTTATAGATTTTTTCAAACATAAAGCACACCTAATAAACACACCAGTCCGAGCCGCACAACCAAGCCATGACCGCATAGCCACAGATCTTTGGCGTGACCATCAGATCGATCCCTGGAATCCCAAATAGTCTCAGCAAATACCCCAGATCTTGCAGTGTTTCTTGGGGCAGCCTCGCGCTTCGTGCGCAGACTCCTCCATCTTACCACACAAGTCTATATTCCTCTGCCAGGCATTCAAATCCAGGGCAGAAGCAGAGGTCCAATTCTGGGCAATGTTTTGCTTAGCAAGCAGAGACACCAGGCCAACAAGATATCTGTCGGATCGGCTCCCACCCAAATCCTCCGACAGGCACAGGAGCGCAGTGAGCAATTCACCAGCCTCCCAAACACATTTGACAAAACTCCCATTATCCGGGACCAGTAGCGATGCAGAGCTGGCAGCAGCCCGACTACCTGATGAAAGTCTGCCCCCTCTGTCTGCAAGTGATGACGACGGAAGCCGACCCGCCTTCCAAAGCCACAACGGGGGCAGCTACTTCGTGTGTAGAAAGTTCACATGGCTCAAACGAAGCCGGAAGGATCTCGCCAATTCCCTCGGCCCATGAGCGTCTCCCTCCATTCCCCAATTTCTAGACTACCCACCCAGGATTCCCAGTTTGCACATAAGGAGGAGAGCAACCTCGGGGAGTTAATAACCAGTGGTCGATGTATATGGGAGACCCTTCCCTGGCCCAAGGGGCCAATGAGTAACTTGACCTCCATAGGACTAAATTCGAAACCTCCTCAAGGAAAGCACCATGGTACAGTAGAGCATGCTGGAGCTGTAGGATTTTAAAAACTGGGATCGGTGGAGCTGGAAATCAGCCTGTAAATCCTGAAAGGACCACATGTGTGTCCCTTGCCACGTCACCCAAGCGGGAAATAGCTATAATGTCCACCTCTTAATCCATGCCAAGCCAGCCAATTGTGGAGCCATGTTCTCCTCCAAAGGGGAGTCTGGAGAGTAACCCTTCCCTCCCATCCGGTTCCAGCTCCTAGAGAGGGGAAGGGGAAAGTTTTGCAGATCATACAAGAACCACCACAGCAGAATCATCATTTTAAACAGGGCGATTCTCCCCATAGTATTGAGTAGCAGCGATGACCACCGCTTCAGATATTTCTTCATGTGAGAGACAAGGGGCGTCCAGTTCAGGAACCAAGCGAGATTAGGAAGGAGTGAAAAAATAATGCTGAGGTAAAGACTGCTTAAACTATGGAGCTGTGATCGTGCGTGTCACTGGTCAGGTCAGGTGGATCAGTAGGGACTTAAAACGATTAACACAAAGGCTGGAGGCCTGGCCATAGAGGTCTAGCATGTTTAGTTATCTGGGGCCCTTCCCACTTGTGCGTCACAGCGAACCCATGTTGCTGGGGGCTCAATTGCTAGGGCAAAATGAAGAGCTGACAGAGGACAACCCTGTCTGTTTCCCTGCTGAATCAGAAACACCTGCAAGAGGACCTCATATACGCTTATCTAAATCGTGGTTCCAGCATACAACTTCCGCATGTAAGAAATAAAACAGGGGCCAAAGACTAGGAGACCACGTGTGTCCCGCAGAAAATCCCAGTCGACGGAGTCAAAGGGCTTTTCAGAATCTATAAGTAAAAAGGCAATATACCCCAGTAGCAGGTGACGGAATGCCACAGCTGCCTGCACCCTACGAATACAGTGTTGTGTTCCACGGGGTGGCATAAATCCCCATTGATCAGGGTGGACTAACGTGTGGATAACCTTAAGGAGCTTAACACCTTGGCATATGACGCGTAATTCGTAGGGGACCGCATCACCTCATGCTGGAACACTATGGTCGCCTTGTTCAGCTCTGCATCATTATATGGCGCCAGTAAATGGGGCAGCAGTGATATCCAGGACTGTCCGGGCCCAGTGTTTTACCAAGGTTCAAGTCCTATAGGGCTGTGTCGATTCCTTCAAGAGTGATGGGTTCATCAAGGTCCCTTGTATCAGCTGCCTCCTGGTCTCCTATCAGCAGAGGTCTCTGGCGTTGCAATAGTCTGTGATTGCAGCAGCAATATCCTGGGCCTCTGCTTCCGGTCCGCGGTCGGGGGTCCAGGATGTTAGGGACCAGTCTATCCCTGAGGCTGCGAGGAGCCAACTAATATAAAAACTTTTTGCCCCAACAGTAGACCCTACTTAGGGGTGCCACCCGACATCTCCTGGCTTCTTTGAGACATAGCTGTCTCAACTACAGCTTATCCAATTCCACTTGATGTGATTCGGGTTTGTCTGTGGTGTACCTCTACTGCGCCAAGGCTATACGAGATCTCTGACTCTCGATCTGCAATAGTTTCCGCTTCTCGCGGGCGCAGAAATGTGTGCATGCGATGCCCTGCATGAAGGCATTGCTGGCCACCTAAAGTATACCTGGGAAGTCCATGTGGCCCACATTCAGTGCCAAAAAGGCATTGAATTCCTGTAGGAGAAACTCAATGGCCCCAGCATCCACGAGACACCATGCATTAAGTCACCAGACAGGGCGCTTTCCTTGTGCCCCCGCCCACTTGAATAGTCACTGGTGCATGATCTGAAATCCCTCTAGGGAGGATAGCCGACCCTGGGGTGTACAGTAAGACCATTAGCTGGCATGAATACATGATCAATAAACGATCTGGTCTTGTGTGCTGCTGAGGTGTGGTTCTAATCCTCTCTGAGAGGGTGCCACATGTTCCAAACATCAGAATGCATGACTGGACATCCAATCCGCCAGGCAAAAGAGCACGTAGTGGGAGCCATTCGGTATCCTAGATCTGTCAAAGCTGGAGGACATCATATTAAAATCACCCCCTCCACTGTGACACCCCTGGAAGGGCTTGCAACATGTCCCTCACTGCATCCAGTGTGGGACCCGGCAACTTGGTAGGAACATAGACAGTCATCAGGCTATACGTTTTCCGACAGATCGCCCCTTCAACCATGACATATCCGCCACACTACGGGATACCAACATGGGAAGCGTTTGTGGATCAAGATGGCCACTCCCCGACTGTACCCAGCATGGTCGACCTTCTTGTACCCATATCGGGCTAGGAAGGGGCGTCGAGTGTCTGAGAGATGCATCTCTTGCAATAAGAGCTTGTCGGGAGAATGGGATTTTGGGAAACCCAGTACTGAACACCGTTTAATGCGGTTGTTCAGACCATTGACGTCCATGTCACTATTTTGAGAGCCTTTGGGATATGAACAGGATATATGAGCCATGGCAAGCCCACCATGGGCACTCATGGCCGAGAGAACTATCGGATCGCAGCCTGCCTGGAATACAAAAACACAAGGCCAAACGGGCCAACCCACCCAAACCAACCTTCCCCTTCACACATGTTTCCACCCCAGCAGCATCTGTCGCCCCAACAGTGTAAACTTCAAACTGGATAAAACCAACTTTTGGAGCGAATAGAACCAGATCACCACATTGGAAAGTATGTGTTGAAAAGGATATTGTACTGCTGGAATTGTAGGTCATGTAAGTCCAGTAAGCAACCATAGCGGCACCGCAGGTCCATTTTCAGCCGTACTCGCCTGCTGAAGGAAAGGCCATATCAACATGTTCTCCTTCCGAATGGGGGGCACTGGCGACGAGGGGCCAATGTCATCTTCATGTAGAGGACTGGAGGCATCTGTAATGGAAGAGGCGGGGAACCCACTGGCCCGCACCTGCCACTTACTGGATCCCCTCCTGTGGCCACGGCTTCGCTGGCAAGGACTGACACCTAAGGTCTCATCAAGAGGTTGTCCTCTACAAAGGGGGTGAGTTGCCACATAGGAGCTGGTATTCCGTAGTCAACTCCCACACCACCACAGGAGTGTCAAAGAAGGAAGATTTGGAAGCATAGATAACCTGCAGTCGGGCAGGGAAGAGGAGCAAGTAAAACAAGTTAATCATCCGCAACCTCTGATTAACAGCATCAAAGGATTTGCATTGTCGCAGTACCAGTCTAGTGTAATCTGGAAAGATGAGGATCCTGGAGGATTGAAAACTCATGGGAGCCTTCTCCCAGGAAATACAAAGGATGACATCCCTGTCCTTCTAGTTAAGGTTCTTAGCAATCATCGGTCATGGAGGAGCCTGTGCAGAGGGACCACCACCAACTATCTATGGGCCTATTGAACAATAAAACTGGGAGACAGGTGGCCCACTGCGTCCCATGACAAAATCCACTTTTCCTTCAGGGAAGCCCACGAAGGGCAGTTTATTCCGCCTGGACCAGTTCCCTGCCTCTCGGCACACTTCTCCAGAGTGCGGGATGTCATGGTCGGGCGAGCCACCTCCGCCTTGAGGGTAGACACAGTCCTCAATGTCTAATATGTGCCCCTCTGTCCCAGCCATATGGTCATTAACGCTGCAGCGGTCTTGGTGCAGGAGCGTGACATCCAATCTGACCTCCCCAATGCTGGTCTCCAGGGCTATCCTGAGGCCTGAGTGGGTGTCTGTGGTGTTGGGTTGGCTAGCTTGTGAAGCGGGGCAGTTAGCCACATCCTATTTTGAGTCTGGGGCCTGGGGGACGTGTATTTATCAATTTTGGTATGTGCATGAGCAGAGGTGGGGCTCCTGGGCCCCATGTTGGTCGCACGTCCGCTGACCAGGACAGGTAGGAAGAAGGGGGAAAATCACCTACCACTCTGAGCCCCCACAAAGATAGGTCCTGCACTCGAAGAAGTCACACCCGGGCTTTAGGCTGGCCCCATGCAGAACAGTCACAGAACTAAGGGAGAATCACCAACCCGCTTGCATGTGGACCTGTCTGTGGCCCTGGCAGCATGAGCAGTTGGGCACACCTCCAACTCCAAGGCACATGCAGGCATGCTGAGAAATAGTCCCCGCAATGCCAGACATGGGGGCGGGGGTCAGGTCTCTAATGCCCCCACAACATTCCAAGGAGCCACTGGCAGGCAGGAGGCCGCAAGATGGGTGTTAGGCCCACAGTGGAACCAGGCACCTCTAGAGAAAGCTGTAGTCGTCCTCGGGGGCAAGAGTGGCACAAAGGGCCCGCAAACCCTCCTGCACCTGTGTCTCCACCTTCTCTAGAGGTGGCAAGTCCACCAGTATTAGCCCAGCTTAGGGGCGGCCCCGCAGGAAAAAGGCTCTTATGACTGTCAAGGGCCAGAGCAACTGCAAAAGGTACCCACCAGGCCGCGCTTATAAGCCATGGCTGCTCGGGCCGAGCTCACCGGCACTAGAACAGCCCAATCGCCAGAGACCGCCAGGAGGACCAACACTGCACCCCCAGCCCAGTGGCACTCCCTCGACCCCCACAAGTGGCCCACGTTAGGTGTCTGCAGCCAACTTCAGCACCAGCGATCATACCACTCACATCGAAGGGCTCACAGTGTCCTCCATTTCAGGTGCAGGCCCACACCTCTCCACGCAGCACCGTGGCTTAATGGGAAAGTGGGTGGTGCCTTCAGGACCCAGAGTCGACAGACCCCAATGTCTTCCCTTTAGGGAGAGGGTAAAATTTACCAGCAGCCAGGATGGCCGAGGAGTCTCAACTGGCAAGCCGGGGGCTCACGGAGGGCCCCCTTGAAGACAACTTTTACAATATGTTTTAAGGCTTTAAACTGGACAGGCTCCAGTGGGACCTATAGCTCAGGGACAAGTTGCCACTCAGGCAATAACTCCACAGACAAAGACTATCATGGGAACAGTGCCCATGAAGCATGACGAACCAGCCTTCTGGATTGCTCCCAAACCAACCATTTGGAGGTGGTCTACCCTCCCAAACACCCCAAGATAAACATACAATTCTCACTATGTGGCTACCCTTAGGAATGGTGCCACCTATAGAGGAGTGTAACACGCGGGGAAGCATTCTCGTATGTGTTTACTCTACCACGCATGGTACACCCTTATTGGCTTACTCCAGACATTGTTAAACAGGTACAAAACTAACACAGAGGTGAACCAGCCCTGGACCTGGGGATAAAATCGATTGGTAGTTTTGCTATGGTGTCCTCCAATATTTAAAGTAATGTTTGTGGGGGAGGATCATCACTGGCTATACGTCAGAGATTGTCAGCTGTTTCGGCAAAGATCAGGAACGAGGCGCTACCTAGAATCAAAGCTGAAACCTACATCTCCGTGGACTGCGATACCTGTGGTCAGGGGTAGTAAAACCACATATTAAAAGCACAAACGAGACTGAGAGTACCAGCAAAGACAAACCCGCACCTGAAGCTAAAAAGAAGCAGCAGGGAAGAGAGGGAGAGAGAGAGAGAGGGAAAAAACAAAGTTGATGTCCGGCCGAGCAGGAGTCCAGCAGGAGTGGTTACAATTTGAGGGACTGCGGCAAGACTAAAAAGACAGATTTGTGTCAGTATTCTGATGGCCATTCTTCCCTTTCAGAACTCTGACGATGGGGGGATAGAAGGAGGAAGGCAAAGTGATTACAGACACAAGACAACTGTACGAAACAAAAGAGGATCAGGACAGACAAGTGAGGTTAGTGTAAAGAAAGAAGAGAAAGGTCCCGACTCTAAAACTCATTTATAAGAAAGTGGCCGGACTTCCTAAAAACATGGCGTCCATACTCGGGACACTTCTGCGAGCGGGACTTAGGCTCAACGTCACTGGACTGGCAGCGGAAGTAATGATGCTGCATCGGACTCTGCAAGCATCCAACTGAGGAACACACACAGGTTGAATCCCCAGACAGACACGTGGGCCCTCCACAGAGGGTTCATGATGTCGGAACACAGCTCCAAAGCAACATTACCTGAAAGGTACCAGCAGCCTTCCGATCGCACTTATCTGATGCCTTTGATGTCATCTTGGCAGAGGAGCACTGGCCTCCGGTCCTTATTCGGGGAGCACGCTGGCTAGAGGAGGGGAATCCCATGCCAGACAGTGGGCTTTAAAACTCGCTCCAGCGCTTCACAGAAACCAATCGAGGAGGGGTCAAGATCCCTTCCCGCGTGTCAACCCCTTAAGGAGCGAGCCTCGCGTGCAGGCGCAATACCCGATGAAAGCAGAGAGCAAGGGCGACATAAAAGCAATTTTAAACCAATTGAAGTACAAAAGCATAACAGCATCTCGCAACTCACTGATGAATGCCCTGGGGAACAGCCATTACAACACTGTTATTACCACGCGCAGCTTTTACATCGCATGCGTTACAACGCATGCGATGTTACAACGCAATGACATTACAACGCAAGTCTTTACATCCACTTGCGCTAGATGGCGTGCTAACATTACAAATAGTGTAGTTTACTATCCCAACACCTTCCCTACTGTTAAGTGGACTGGAGTTGGAATAGTAAATTACACTTTTCTAATGTTAGCACGCCATCTAGCGCAAGTCGATGTAAAGACTTGCGTTGTAATGGCATAGCGTTGTAACATCGCATGCATTGTAACGCATGCGATGTAACTGCACGCGTTGTAATGACACGCGTTGTAATGTCATACATCCGAATACCCTTCTTTTTTCCCCCATATTAAAAACGGATGAGTGGGGGCGTGATTAGGCACCGACGAGGACCGCGGAGCCCCGTGTCGTGTCAGAGACCGCGTTCCTCGCCCGATGCTGGCGAGCTTCCTTCTTAAAGCGCCATGAGGAGCCTTTATTTTGGGCGCATGCAGACTGCTCCTGCGATTGACCCTGTTACCTGCATCATTCTTCTCCTATTTTACAATTTTCCATCCATGGCCTATCCGCCTCCTCGATGCGCTGTCTTGATTGTGTGGTGTCACAGCCCCCATTTCTTTTATTGTACACTCTCAGATATTTCTTCACAGTCACCGCGTGTTTGATATGTAACATCTATTTTGTCTGATGCTTATTCTCCTTACATCGTTCTTTACCTTTCTCTCTTTCTTTCCTGCTGCCTCCGGTGTCCTTTTACTCACTCAGTTTTTCTCTCTTTACATCTGATGCTACTCTTGGATTCCTTTCCTTGTTTATTTTGTCTTTTTTTTAGCATATTTTGCTGATCGTCCTTTGTGGTTTTTTTCTTTAGCTATAAGTTTCACAGTATAATTTAGAGTACTGTCATGGAATATTAATGGGTTGATGAAGCCCATCAAATGGCAGAAAGTTTTATCTCACCTTGCTAAGTATAATCCGTACATTGTTCTTTTACAGGAAACTCCATTCATAGAAAGTGAAGCTCTAAAACTCAAAAAAAGTTGGGTGGGTTCGGTATTTATATTCCCGTCAGTTAATAAGAAAAATGGAGTTGTCATTCTTTGCAACAGATGCTTTGACCTTACGCTATTATCACATGAGGGTAGATGGATTGTGGTTTGTCTTCTTATCAATAAAATTCCAATAACTGTATTTAATGTTTATGCTCCTACTAAAGTTGACTTTAACTTTCAAAAACAATGCCTTCAATTTGCTGACTCTTATTTTATTTTAGGGGGTGATTGTAACCAGATTACAGAACCCATTTCTAGACCGGCAAACTTCTCTTAGATTTCTACCAAACAAGCTGCAATCTCACGCGGAACCTTACTAGGCTCCTGGAGGCTGTGTTACCCTACTTCTAGAGGCTATACTTTGTATTCTCCGGCACATGGTTCACTCTCCAGACTTGATTAAATTTTTTTAGTAAACCTCCATCACAATGCCTCACTGGTACCATCATTGCTTCTATGGTTCTTTTAGACCATTCCCCACTGATATCTGATTCGGATTTAATCCTCTCTACTAACAGCCCTAAGATGTGGCCATTTAATAATTCTCTTCTTCTCGATTTCCATTTATCTTTTGACTTTCTTTCATTTACTTTAATTTTTTTTTAGGTTAATGATACTTTGGAAGTATCCCCACATCTCATGTGGGACACCTTTAAGTGAACGGCCAGGAGGAAAAGAAAGACACCGGATAAAGAGCACAAAGAGCTGGTTTTCTCTATCCGAAAGGTAGAATCACAAACGTGTGCCTCGAAGACCAAAGATAATCTTAAACAATTAGTATCTACCAACTTCCAGTTTAATAAGTTATCTACGGCTCAGGCTTCTTCTATTTTGCTCTAGAGCAGCACTAGATTTTATTGGAGAAACTCCAAATAAGGTAAGGTCTTGGCTAACTACCTTAAGGTAAAGAAACAAAACTCTTGTATTGACTCTATATGTACTGTGGCACGAGATACTTTGCATGAATTTAAGAAATGTTATTCAGATTTATTCACCAGAACACTTTCCTCTTGAGTCCTCTATTACTTATTTACAATCCACCCCAAAACCAGAAATTAACCACATTGATTTCTCCTCTTTGGAAACAGACGTCTCCTTGCAGGAAGTATGCAAGAATGCGCTCTCTCTTCTTAAAAAGGGTCATGAAGGATTTACGGTTGAATATTGTATTCATTTTTCTCGTAGATTACTACCAAAAATGCTACTGGTTTTACGTTATTTTTCCACTTCTGAAATGCAAACCAGTACATTTCATGAAGCTACCATCTGCCTTAATCCAAAGGTGGGGAAAGACCACAAACTGTGTAAGAATTATCATTCGATTTCTCTAGTAAATGTTGTTTACAAGACTTTTGCCAAGGTATTAGCTTTACGACTTGATCCTCTGCTACCAAATTCGATTGTTAAAGAATGTGCGGATTTGTAAAGGGAGGATACACTTCTGATAATGCTCGTTTATTCTTTATCGTGCGGAGCAAGGCTCGATCTGTTGAAACTCCTTTGGCAGCAACATCAATCGATGCAGAGAAGGCCTTTGATAGAATTAACTTGGATTTCTTGATTCTCTCTCTTAGATGGCGTGGTTTTGGTCCTTATGTCATATCTTTCATTTCTTTATTGTATGCTTCCCCTAGAGCCTCAGTACTGGTTCATAGATAAACCTCTGCATGCTTTACATTACACTGGAGAGTTTGTTGAGGTTGCCCTCTATCACCACTATTATTTATTTTGGCTCTGAAGCCTTTTCCTTCTCTTATGCACCATAATTCATTGTTGGGTCACTTAGACTCGAACAAAATGATGATTTCCCAAAAGGTATTTGTTTTCCATGATTCCAGCCAATATTCTTTATCTGTTTTTCAAAAACAAAGTGACTCGCTTCTCTCTCAGTTTTTATGAAAACACAAAAAGTCAACAATATCACAATCTAAACTCAAAAGATCTAAGTCAGCTGGTGGAGTGACTTTTCCGGGATTCATTAGATACCATCATGCCTTTTGCTTACGGCAAGCTCCAAACTGAATTATCCTCTTTTTCCCTGTTGTTGCTGGTGGTTATCTTTGATTCTCGCCTTTACTTCACAGGAAGATCTCTCTTTCTCCTCCCCATTTTATTTGACATCCTCGCCACTCCACTCTTCAAACATACTTGTTGGTTACTAAACCCTTGTTCGTGCCCTAACATCACTTCCCGGGACGAGTACTTACATTCCGTGCTATGGTATAATAAGCTAATCAGAAATAAAAAATAAATCCCTCTCTTGGAAATCCTGGAGGACTAAGGATGTAGTCTGGCTTAGCGGTCTATTTAAACACAATGAACCACATGTATTCCCTCAGTTTCAGAAATCCCTCAAATGTGCCAACTCCATTCTTTCCCA
Source organism: Triturus cristatus (assembly GCF_964204655.1). Lineage (NCBI taxonomy): Eukaryota > Metazoa > Chordata > Amphibia > Caudata > Salamandridae > Triturus > Triturus cristatus. The sequence continues at coordinate 1,860,256,369 of NC_140590.1, read as the reverse complement.
CCCTACCTTTTTAATGAATATATTATCAGATGTGTTTCTCTCTGGAAGTCAAATCCCCCTCTACCTCTTTGGATAAAACCATGGTAAATGTTCTAAGTTCCTCCCCGAAGGCATCTCAGATTTATAAACGCCTTTCCCCAGTATGCCCTTTGAAAGAAAAATCCAAGTTAGAGCTACTATGGGAAGCAGATTTGGATTTTTCAGTACCCTCTAATCTCTGGGATACAATTTGAGAGAAACTCTTTAAAACTCACAGAACAGCTAATATGACACACACTTTATTCTTTATCTATAGCAGGTTATATATCGCTCTTCTAGTTCGGCTACATTCTCCCAAGGGAGCACTGGTAAATGCTGGTCCTATGATTCTCCTACCAGTGATTAATGCATATGTTCTTTTGGTGCCCTGCCACTCTTTTCTATGGGACAGGTTTTTGCATCAAATGAATACAATTTTTCATTCTCATTATCCCTTTAAAATTCGAAATATTTTTCTTGTAAGCTTAATTGATTCTGATGATGCTCCTATTTTTATCCAAAACAAATTGTTCGATTTATTACTTGCTGTTGCTTTTCGACAGATTACTTTCAATTGAAAATGTGTCTCTGCCATTACATACCAAACTTAGTGGCACTGTATTTGTTCTCGTCATTTATTGGATGGGGCTTGTATGTCCTCTGCTGGTTATAAGTATAACAATGAATTATTTTGGTTACCACTTACCACCTTTTTAAATAATAGTTAAAAAAAAATCTTTAATGGATGATTTTTTTTCAGAGAATTTAAAACCATACTGAACATGCTGTTTACCCTGTGCCATTGTTCCCCTTTGACATCCAGTTTCTTATTGTAATTGCTTTAAATGCATCTATTTTTTATTTTTGGGTGATCAGTTAACTAGTATAGTTTAGTAGTTTATTATCTATTTATTTGCTTCTGACACTGAATCCTTGATTTTCCCCATTTCTGTTTTTTCTCTCCCCCCCCATTACCATATGTAATATTTAAAAACAATTTACAAATGGGCTTTTTATCTATTTACTCAATATTCGTAGTGCCACTTTATTATAGTATAACTTGTTTTCACTGTATATTTCGAGTTTTTATTGTCGCGTATTATCTAATATTTCGATGGAATGTTTGTCATACTAATCTGTTCCTAGTCTTTAGTGAAGGCTTTTTGAAAAAAAGGCTGATGAGCCATATCGCATAGCTTGAGATTATAGAAAACTAAATTCACACACACATGCATACACTGCGCTAAACCAGCATAATAAGGGTCTCGTTACGAACCTGGTGTGAAAATAATATAAAACAACACAAGATATTGCTAATGGGTTCTTCAGGGAAAATATAGTGCCTGAAAGTGGTCATCCAACTGCACTTACCAGCTTTGGGGTCCAATAAGATTTCTAAAGGCTCCCCATGGGGAGGAAAAACAGTCTAGGACTATTCCCAGCCTGCATCACAGAGATCTTACAACCAGATCATGAAGCTTTATAATTCACGGATGATATTTACATGACCGGATTGTGACCATATTGGCCTCACACGCTTGCAAAGTAAATTTAAAATAGCTCATTTAAACATAGTCAATATAGGCTCTGTGCCCTCCAGCCAGGGAAAGGACTCGCGAAAGATTTCCTTCAGAAATGTGCAATCTTGAAACACCCAAATACCGTCAGAAAGTTGCAAGTCCTGCTGGGATTCCTGATCTTCGTTCGACCATATTTGCCACATTACGCACAGCGAGTTGAGCCATGATAAGATTCATTAACTCCCTCGTTTTCTCCAAAACATTGGATGAACAAACAAACAATAACCTTACATGCTCTCCAAGCAGACCTGCTAAAATATAAATATTTACAAACCAGGTATGCCAAAACTAACTTTGTTTTGAGACTTGTGCCAGTCACCTTGGGATACACCAATATTTTCTACAAATAGGATGTAATCCACACTTTTACTGAAATACAGAGTCACATTTTGCATCCACTGAGAAACTTCTTGCAGCTGTACAAACAGTTATGTTAAAAGAGCATCCTTTGGCACAGGTAAACCAAACCATCATTATTCCTCCCTACCTGCTCTCAAAGCTGCCAGCATTCCCAATACTCGAGGACTGCACCGCAGGTGGATTGATTAGGCATCATCACTAAATGTTAATGTTAATGTTATCGGATTTCTAAAGCGCATAGCTGCCCGTAAGCGTCCCAGCGCTGAACAAGTACTGATGGAGAAAGAGGGAAGGAAGCTTATGGGAACAGCCATGACTTTAAGGATTTTCGAAATGCCAGAAGATTGGGTTGGGCGCGTAGGTCAGGAGGGAGGGAGTTCCACATCTTGGACGCATTATAAGAAAAGCGTCGTCCTCCCGAACGTGCTCGAAAGATCTTGGGTAATTTAGTAAGGTTGGCATTGGATGACCGGAGAGGTCTGGAAGTGTTGTAGGGAATAACTAAATCTCTTAGTATGGGGGGGGGGGGGGGGGGCTTTGCCATTCAAAATTTTATGTGTAAGGCAGAGTGACTTGAACTGCACTCTTTCCAAGATGGGTAGCCAGTGTAGTGCTCGCATGGCTGGTTTGGCTGAGCAGCGGTTCCCGGTGTTGGTCAGAATCCTGGCGGCAGCATTTTGAACTACCTGAAGTTTAGTAGTGGCTTTTAGAGGTGCACCAAGGTAGAGTGCATTGCCATAGTCCAGCCTTGATAGGATGAGACCCTGTATCAGAAGTTTCCTTGATTGGAAAGGGAGTAAAGGTAAGATTTTTCTGGTGGATCGCAGGAGACCAAAGCAGACTCCGGCAGTTTTTCTTGCTTGGGTTTGCATGGTGAGGTTTTTATCCAGCCATAGACCGAGGCTTTTAATCTCTGGCTTGGGGGTTGGAGGTTTACCCATGCGAGGAGGCCAGAGGGAGTCTGTGAGGAGGTGGACTTGATTTCCCATCACCAGGATCTCCGTTTTATCGCCGTTAAGCTTTAAGTGGGATCTGTCCATCCAGCTAACAATGTCAGTCAGGCAGGAATAGAGGTCTATGTTGGGATTTTTTTGCTGGGAGAGGGAAACCACCAGCTGTGTATCATCTGCGTATGTTAGAAGTTTTATGCCCTGTGGGGTGACTATCTTTTCCAAGGGGGACATATAAAAGTTAAAGAGTGTAGGGCTCAGGGAAGAGCCCTGAGGCACTCCACAGCGTACAGGGGTCTCCTTGGATGAGTAGTTGCCCTCTATGACCTGGAATGAGCGGTCTTGCAGAAATGATTTTAGCCAGGATAAGGCGAGGCCAGAAATCCCAAGATCGCTAAGTCGCTGGGCCAGGATCTGATGGTTGACCGTATCGAAGGCCGCGCTTAGGTCCAGGAGGATCACTGCCACTGATCCTCCTGTATCCAAGATCTTCCTGGCCTCCTCAACCACGGTCAGCATCGTGGTTTCAGTGCCCTGACCCGGACGGAAGCCTGTCTGTGAGGATTTGAGTAGTTCATTGGTCTCGAGATAGTTGGATAGCTGAGAGTTTATAAATGTTTCCGTTATCTTGCTAATGCAGGGGAGGAGGGAGATTGGCCTGAAGTTAGAAAGGTTAAGGGAATCCAAATTTGGTTTTTTTAGTAGAGCCCTAACCTTCGCCTTCTTCCAGCTAGGGGGAACCGTACCGTTAATCAGAGAGGAATTGATTACGTTTACCAATGGTTCGAGAATAGTTGGTGTTACAAGTTTTAAGATTTTTACTGGGGCAGGATCTGAAGGTGAGCCACTTTTGAGTGACTGGAGAATCGGCGCCAGAGTGTCGGGGCTTAAGAGGGTAAATGATTCAAGTCCTGTGTTAGGCACGTTGATCTGTTTTGCTGTTACAGGAAGATGATCCGTGTTGGAAAGGGGGGGGAGTTTTTGTAAGATATTTTGAATTTTTTGGTCAAAAAATATAGCCAGTTTATCACATTGATTATCTGAGGGATCGACAGATCCTGACGGTTCTGATGTTTTTAAAAGTTGTTTGACGATTTGAAAGGTCTCCCTTGATGAACAGGATACCGCACTAATTTTTTCTTGGAAAAAGTTGGTTTGTGCATTTTTCAAGGCTTTTTTGTACGCAATAATGGACAGTCTGTAGTCTTTCTTACGTTCAGGGTCGAAGTCTTTCCGCCACACTCTTTCAGCTTTTTTGCAGAGTTTTTTTAGGTGGCGGGTCTCCTGTGTAAACCAAGGGGCTGGGGTTTTTTTACGGGAGGTAAGATGTGGTTTTTTTGGGAGGAGCGTATGTGCAGTTTTAATCCTGCACTAATATCGCAGTAATTTCTCCAATATGAGCAAAAGGTGCCAGCAACTCCAGGAACATTTCCCATCGATAACTATAAAAGTTTAATCTGAACAGATGGTTCCACGCATCCAGCTATTGGAACAAAACAAAAATACTCAGTAACCTGTGCAGCGAATAATTAAAAACTGTAATTTCAAACCTCAACACTCCCACACTGATCCTTTAGGTGACAGCACTGCACAGATTGCAGTAATACATGTCTTGTAACTCACACTACAGACTGAGACAGACAAATAGTGTATGACTCTTCATACTCTGTGCAGACTACAATGTGTACTGACCACGCTGGAGATAGAATGGATTCAAGGATCCAAAAGGGAAACCAATTCATTAGAAACCGCTCTGGGGAAAGGTGGCCATCTTATCATATGCACTTCCGCTAATCCATGTGAGATTCACTTTAGGGTACCAGGGTGATGGAATTCATGCTTTAGGGAGCTCTGCAGCTGAGTCGGCAGCCAAAGCAGATGTTCAGACTAAATCAACAAACACATATTGGCTGCCATTTGGGCAACCTCCGAAGGGCTTCCTTATCAATGCTGCTACACCCTTATTAAAGAAAATACTCCAGTGATTTGCCTACCCGTAGTCGGATATAGAATGATACCTAATAAGCTGTCCAGATTAAACATCATTAAGGAAGCCTTGAGGGTGTGGCATCTGTACATGATGGAATGAAGGCCACAGTACTCATTACTTGTGCAAAGTTACTGATGGCCAGGATTACCGAAAGAACCTAAAGAATATGTACAGCAATGTGATATTTGCCAACAAACAAAACATTCCATGATTAAGAGGCCAGAGCAAACCCCATTAATGATCTCAAATACACCATTTCACGTTTGATATCTTGAACATTGTGGCACTTTACAATCTTATTACTGCTTTAGATATATTATAGTGGCAGTAAATTCCTGTTCTCACTTTCTATGGGTGTGGCCTGAAAGGTCTCCCAATGCTCCGACTGTTGTAAATAATTTTTAGTGTCTTATTGCCACAGGCGAGGTCTACATGTTTAATTCCCGAAGTGGTCCAGCATTCGCCTCATAGGCGTACAAGGATGCCTAGAGTTTTTTGTGTAGTGTCTCCAATTCAGTAATCCATTCGAAAGTAATATGAATGGCTTAGTAGACTGCATTAAGTACACGCTTTACCAAGCCCTGTAGGCCCGGGTGTTGAGCACAGATCTTAGTTTAGTCGATCATCTGCATGAACTCCAGAGACCACTAAATAACTTGAGTAGATGAGTGTTGGGTTGTCGCACTCCATACGAGGTACTCTTCAGAATACCCATGGATGTTGCTGAACTGGACAACCATGTAAAGCTTGTGGAAGAAAGTCCTTTTGACCTAGACCAAGATTTGACTGATTTACAGAAAATACAGGAGAGTGGAGAGACACTTTTGAATGTCAAGGATTCTGATTTGCCACTGGCGAAGAGAAAGTTTTACTAATGGGTAGACCCCCAAAGTAGGAGATCCTGTTCGAGAAAAGATTTCAGAAAAACAAGTGTTTGGACCATCATATCGACCACCCGTAACTGTATTGGGGGTAAAGGGCCCAAGCTTGGTAGTCTTGCCTCCCCTGCCTGGCTCAAAGAAGAACAGACAAGTGTCAATTGATCACGTCAAAAAGCATTATGTGGCTGAATCTCTACATTCATAACACTCCGATACAACAAAAAAGGCCTCAGGTTTGAACCACTCATCCTCTCCCTTCCCTGTAGGGGATTCCTCATGTTGAACTCAATAACCAAGAGAGCTTAAGTCCCTGGCTAAGTACATCTGAGACTTTGTAACGCTTCCATTTTATACGCATTAAGTTGTATGGGGAAGTTTGATGACTTTGTTTCTACTGGAACAACTGTGCACTCAAATGTTGTAACATATTATGAACTCTCTAGAGACAACATCCATGGAGATGCTGCTCATCAGATCCAGAACTTTTGGTGCAACTGAACCAGGATACATTACAATTGACTCTTCTTCAGACTCAAACTGCATGCCTGAATGTTTCTTCAGTATGGCACTCGTTTTGTGACCGGTATTTGATACCACCAAGATCCAATGTTTGGGTTGTTACTGGAGTGTTTTTCTTTATCACATGGCTAGTGATGCTAACTATTGTGTTGTTAAATGAACATTATGTTCCAGACACCAGATTTATCTTCCCACAATACGGCAGTGGAGGGGGCTCGGCTAGGCGTCCTTCTGACAAATGTGTGACTATGAAGGAGACGTCCCCCACACTTTGCCATGAAGCCCCTGATGTATTATGACTAAGGTTCTCCTGTCAGATTGAGGGACTGGTAGGGCTTAATTCTTTACCTTATCTACATTGTTTGACTGGACACCATAGCTTTAAATTCCTTTACCCTGAAGAAGACCAGTGACCTTTAGAGGCAAAAATAGTGGTCGAAACATGTGGGTAATTCTAGGATGTTTTAAGGTCTAGTGAGTCATGGTATTTCACTTTATGACCAACGTGTAATGTTTTTAATCATACCAGAGGTACTAGCTAATAAAGAAATCATTTGAGTGTACCTCTAGGTATATTTTATATATTTCTTCTAGCCAAAAAACAAGACGCAAGAAATTGTCCCAGAAAATAGATTTAGAAGAACTCCCAGGGTATAGAAGTTTCCCCTTATTGAGTCCATGAGAGGTTGTCTAATGATGTGGGCGAGACGATCATTCAAAACACTTTTGATGACCCTCTGCTTTAATAAGTCGAAAATGCAATCGGACAGTATGACTACCTTCCTCAAGTAGTTTTATGGTGTTACCACATTATCGTCCCACAGAGTTCAAAGAGACCTATGTGTTGTGAACATTGCAGCTTTCCCATGTAGGACTCTCCATGACACTTTCCTTGAGCTGCACACCCTTGAACATCTGCTGACTACACCTTCCTCCCCATAAACAAATCACCAGACTATATAAGATTGTACAAAACAAAGCACTCATTCGTATCCCAACTGCTTGTGCATTATGGGAGTGAGACACAGATTCCCCCATCACAGAGGAACTATGGCAATTCTGCTGTACATAAACAGCTGCCTTCTCGGCCAACTACAGACTGCGACTCACTCACTTTAAGTTTCTTCATCAGCTATATTGTACACCGATACAACTGCAACGAATGGGGCTTGCAACAGATGCGTGCTGCAAGAGATGCATGGCTCCGCAAGCCGCTGTTATACACCTTGCTTGGGCATGCCCCCTGGTTATGGAATACTGGCAAAATGTACTTCACACCCTGGAGCAGATTCTGGGGCACAACATTCCACAAACCCCATTAATATGCCTCCTGGGCTATGTGGAAGACCTCCCGCGCCGATAACCAATGTTTAACGCCTGTGCTCCTTCTGCTGGCAAAACGTCATGTTGCTATGCACTGGGTACAGAAACGGGTGCCCAAAGTCAAATCCTGGCTACAAGAGGCGACCTGTGATAACTAACAACTTGCTAATTACTGGTAACCAATGTGTCGGACATCCTGTCCCAGAGAGATGTGGAATCACTATTACTGTATTTACATTTACAGGAATCTACTTCTGAACAGCCAAACACAGCAAACCTCCCTTAAGATACCCAAGCTTCGGAACCCCTACCGATGGCCCCCATGTGAACCAGCATACACTCGCTTGTGTTATGTCCCTCTTTTCTATATATATAAGCATCAGATGTCCCTCTTTTCTATATATAAGCATCAGCTTCTGGTCCTGTCTACCTTGGTACGCCATGACCCCTCCACTGATAAATGATGACTGCCGTTCCCTGCTGTATAATTTCAGTCATTCACTTAATTGTTTATGTGGTTTGTGATGCTGAACTGTATTATCACCCTTGTTCTGCTTTATCCCTCCCCTCCTTTCCCCTTATGGTTTGTAGCTTCCTTCAGATTTGTCTTTGTTTATTACTCTATGACATGGATGATACTATTGTCTGTTATGTAGAGACATAACAGATTATAGTATCCTCCATGATCATCCTAGCCCTCTATTATGTGGTTTCTTTTTGCCTCTTGCTATAAAAGCCAATCAAGACAATTAAAAATACAAAAACGACGAAATGTTATAAAATCTCAATAGATGATATAACTCCTGGATCTATTTCAGATGAATGGTATATAGAGACAGTAAAACGTATGATGTTCGATTTGGAAGCATGTACTACCCTTAACAGTGAAGACCCTAATTCAAATGCTTATAATTATAATGAAATGTATTATTAATATCACTGAAATCACCATTACCTTCATAGAAACAGATCGTACCAGAACCAACGCACTCAGCAGGACACACCCTTGACCCCATCTTCACAGCAGGAAATTCCAACACCTTCAGCCACACCTCCGAACTCCCGGACCATTGCTGCGTCCATTTCACCTTCAAAACTAACATCACCCGCAAACGTCCACACCAGCTCCAGCGCAGGAATATAAACAAGATCTCCGACGACCAGCTCACCGCCTCCCTCAGCAGCTCTTCTCCCACCACTACAGACAACGACTCAACTACCACCGCCTGCCCCCTCCACAACTGGATCACCGAATGCGCCAACACAATCGCCCCCTCAAGAAAACTTTCAACCCACATGCCAAGAACGCCAGCTGGTTCTCCACCGAACTCCGAGAATCTAGATGAACCTGCAGACGCCTTGAAGAGCTATGGAGGAACTCCAAAACCACAGCAGACTTCGACAGGTTCAAAGCAGCCACCACCGCCCACCATACACTGATCAGACACTCAAGGAAGAAAGCACTTCAGGACAGAATCTCCACCCACGCACACAACCGCAAGGAACTCTTCGACATCATCAGATAGTTTGCCCAACCCAACAGTGAGACTACCGACTTCCCACCCTCCCAAGACCGCTGCGACAGACTCAGCGCCTTCTTCCATCACAAAAGCAAGACCATCTATGACATCTTCGATGACAACAACCTACACGCTGAACCCACACCCGCCGTCCCCTACAACACGCAGCCGACACTTGACAGCTGGACCGCCCTCAGCATTGAAGACACCCTGAAGACTATGAAGTCAACCCACTCCGGGGCCCCCACGGACCCCCGCCCCCACCATCTACCACAGAGCAACAGACATCATCGCCCCCAAGCTCCGACAAATCATCAACTGCTCCTTCAGGACCGCTTTCTTCCCCTATGACTGGAAACACACCGAGATCAACCCTCTCCTGAAAAAACCCTCAGCGGTTCCCACCGACCTCAATAACTTCAGAACGATCTCGTTACTCCGTACCCGTACCTGGAAAAAGTTGTCAACAGTCAACTCGCCTCCTTCATAGAAGAAAGCAACATCCTCGATAAATCACTGCAACAAAACCGCCCTTCTCGCCGTGACAGACGACATCTGCTCCCTCCTCGACGGAGGAGAGACTGTGGCCCTCATCCTCCTTGACCTCTCCGCTGCCTTCGACACAGTCTCACACCGCACCCTAGCCCACAGACTCCATGACGCAGGAATCCAGAACAAAGCCCTAAACTGGATCCGCTCATTCCTCTCCAGCATAACGCAGCAGGTCAGACTCCCTCCTTTCCTCTCGGAACCCACACCGACCACCTGCGAGGATCCTCCATCAGCCCCACCCTGTTCAGTGTCTACATGGCCCGCTCGCATCCATTGTCAGATCAGACGGACTCAACATTGTATCGTACGCTGATGACAACCAACTCATCCTCTCCCTATCTAATGAACCCAACACCTCCAAACACAACTTCCAAGAAGGAATGGAAGCAGTTGCCAGGGGGAAGAACAACAGCTGCCTACAACTCGACACGGAAACCAAAGTACTCATCATGGACCCACACCCCGATGCCTGGAACGACACCTGGTGGCCCCCGCACTCTGGATGCCCCCTCCCCCACAGACCAAACACGCAACCTCGGAATCATCCTGGACTCAGAAATCAAAATGGACCGCCAGATCAACGCTGTCACCTCTTCCTGATACCACACCCTCCGCCTCCTCTGAAAGACCTTCAAATGGATTCCCCTAGAACATAGGAAAACCGTCAACCATGCCCTCTCAGCAGCAGACTGGACTACGGCAACGCACTCTACGCTGGGATCAACAAGAGCCTCACCTGCAAACTCCAGACCATCCAGAGCACCACCGTCAGACTAGTCCTCAACCTACTGCACCACTGCTACATCAGCCAACACCTATGGACACTACACTGGCTCCCCGTTGAGAAGAGAATCACCTTCTAGCTTCTCACCCACGCCCACAAAGCCCTCCACAACACCGGACCAGCCTACATGAACCACCGCTTCTCATTCCATGCACACCCCAAAGATCCCTCTGCTCAGCCCAGCTCTGTCTTGCGACGGTACCCCCACATCAACAAGACCAGAACAGGAGGACACTCATTCTCTCGGCCAAGGCATGGAACACCCTCCCTCTCCGCCTCCGACAGAAACCAACTCTCCCCAAGTTCCTGAAGGGCCTCAAGAAGCCGTGGCTCTTTGACAAATCTCCGTAACATCCTGGAGCTGCGCGTCCCCCCTTCCCCCTCAGCGCCTTGAGACCCTTTCGGGTGAGTAGCCGCACTTTACCCAAACCTTGATTGATTGATTGAGAACTAGCTCTCCTAGTGAAATATACAACTGTGCTCAGTGGAAATCCTGCAGAACACCTCCTGCAGACTGCGCTGCAAACCATATGAAGACACCCGAGGCAAGCACTCAATTGATTTATTCTGATGCATTCAAAAAATCTTAATCATAATGGGTTAGGAGAATTAGAAAGAAAATGTGGACCTGAAAATTGTATGGGGGACTACATTTTGGCAAATACTAGGCAGAGAAGCCCTATTCAGAGCATGCATGATACATGGGGAAGTGATTTTCCTAAATAAAATGGTTCAGCAAACTACATGTTTAGGCTTTGGAAGCATGAACGATATTAGAAAAACTTTCATTCCCCTAGTAGGAAAACTCAAGGATTGGGAACTAAAAATGAACATGTCTGATAACACAATAAATTATATGATTAAAATAGTACATTCAATTAATCTATGTTCGTTCCATCCAGAAGGTTGGGACTTATGGTCGACAGACACGAATGAATGCATGAAGAATAATAATAATAATAATCCACATTTGTAAAGCGCGAACAATAACCCGTAAGGGTCTCTAGGCGCTGGGGGCCTTCAGGAATATTAAGGAAGTTATTGCCCAGAGTCACATGGTGCTGGGCTAATCTGCCGCTGGCGCCAGGGATCGAACCGTGATCCCCAGATTCCGGAGTCAGTCACCATGGCTGCGGCGCCACACCTCTTCCTGAATAGTTTCCTTTCCAACACTCCTGGGTTCAAAGCTAGCCGTCCTGCTCCGCGCTGATACTAATAGTTACCACGGCCAAAATATTGGCGTGCAGACTGGCTCCCCTGGTGCCCCGATTGGTGCACGCAGATCAGAACGGATTTGTGTCTTTTCGCTGCACGTCATTAAACATAAGCCGCTTCTTCAGGGTGGTGCATTACTCTGGTGAGAGGTGGGCGCATCCGGGTTGCCTAGTTCTTGATCTGGAGAAGGCTTCTGACACCCTGAAATGGGATTTCTTATTTGCGGTCCTTGGCAGGTGTGGACTGGGATAATACTTCCTGGGGCAAGTTAAATTACTGTATACACAACCCACAGCCAAAATAAAAACAGGCCCGTACCTCTTGCGAGCGATCCCCATTGAGCGTGGCACCAGGCAGGGATGCCCGCTCTCCCCACTACTATTTGCCCTTGCCATGGGACCTCTTGACATATCTCTCCACAAGACCGGCGCAGAGTGGGGCATCCCGCTGGGTGACGATACGCATGCAGTCTCGTTATATGCAGACGATCTTCTGATCTACCTCCGTGACATTTGCAGCCTAGATTTGGCGATCGAACAGACGCTATCAAAGTTCGCCTCGTTATTAGGGCTGCGTGTAAACTGGGAGAAGTCGTGCCTATATCCCTTAGTTGAAACATCCCCGGACTGTTGTCGGGGAGTGTATTGGTGCCATGGCAAAATTCAGCCTTCTGCTATCTAGGAGTCTGGGTCTTCCGCCACCAGGTGGACCTACTGGAGGGTAACCTCCTTCAGGCCACGACAGTGGTGAGGTCTCAGGTGTCCTTCTGGCGCACTCTCCTTCTAGCCACCATGGGCTGTATAGCTCTTCTGAAAATGGTGGTTCTCCCCCGGCTGCTTTACCATTTCACAAATTTACCAGTTTACGTCAAGCCCTCCTTCTTCCGTACGCTAGAGCAAGACCTGAGACAATTCATATGGCATGGAACGTCCATTAGGGTAGGGCTAGCAAAACTCTATTTACCTGTTGATCACGGAGGACTGGCAGTCCCCAACATGGAGCACTATTAGCTGGCATCGCAGCTGCAGTGGGCAGCCCGCTGGATTGATGACCGTCAATTGGCACATACTGCCACAGTGCAGCCTTGATACACGCAGTCCCAGGTAGAAGGGGTGTACCCCGACGCAGCTGCTGACGTCAGTTGCTCACAAATTTTTCCGCCGGGCCCTGAAACTCACAAAGGCAGTTGTGCCTTGTGCCCCTTCTCTACCCATACTGGGTACACCAGCTCTCTGCCACACAATCTCGTCAGCAGAATTAGGGCCCTGGGCAGCAGCGGGTCTGCTGACTCTGGGCGACCTTTACCAAGACCAACAGCTAATGCCGTTTCATACGCTGACCGTGGACAGTGCCCTGTCACAAGGCCAATTTTTGTTATAGGCACGGGTAGGCACCTTACAAAATGGTTTGCTGAATCCCTACTTACGCATTTGTCGCAGCAATTGACATACCTCAGGCAACATTGGGACACAGACCTGCAGAGACAATGCACAGATCGTGAGTGGTTGGCCATATTAGAGGGGCCCACACACATCCCCAAAAATGCCTGATTCCGCTTAATACAAAACTAATATACTCCAGCGAGTGTACATGACACCAGCTAAGATTAATAGGTATTATAACCTTGTTGATGCTAAATGCTCGAAATGCGACGCATTAGATGCAGGCCTGTTACATTTGCTATGGACATGCACAGCTCTCGCATCTTTCTGGGGAGCAGTCGCACCGCATTTGACTGCATGCACGGGTCGCACGGTTGTGTGCTCCTGGGAGATCTGCCAGCTGGGCCTCTTCCGTAGAACCCAAAAACACAAAGTCACACCCGATTCACAAACCTCAGACTTATTGTAGCAAACGCTGAATTACCAGACGCTGGAAATCGCCAGACTCCCCACATGTCAAAGCTTGGCTGCAGTCGCTGACATGCTGGGGGCAGGCAGAGAGTGTGGCGCTGCAGCGTGCGGAGGCACTGGTCCTGCAAAGTCTCCCGCTGGCAGAAGCATGGGATGCGATTTTACTTGATATCCGACAGTTAGGGCAGAATGATCCACAGGCACCCGAATCTCCCACGTGATACTTCTAGATTGATAGACCAGGGAACCCACATAGAAGGTACTGAAGGCCATCGATAGCCCCACGGAGCGGAGGCCTATGACGCCCTACTGGCACTGTGTCTCTCACACTCATGTCCAGTGAATTTTATCTACACTCAATGCATAGCGGTTAGAGCAAAACAACCTAAACAGGTAGACAAGAAATGCATGTGGCAAAAAATCATACCACAGGAGTAGGTGAAAGGCACTGACCCGGGCGAGAGGGCCGACACATGCGCTTTGCGGTGCGACGCAAAAACATCCCAGTTCACATATATCCCCCTGTCTTCCCCCCCCCTTTGATTAGATCCTCCTGCTCAGACACATGTTATAGGCTGCACAGACATTACAAAGCACATACACTCTCTCTTGTAAAGATGCTGGTTGATATAAGTTTACTTGTATATGTATGTGCATGGCCGAACCTTGTATAAGAATTGTCAAACAGGAGGAGGAGCCTAGCGCGCAACCAAGATGGCCGCGTAGGTGCGAGGCTCCCGAGGACCTCCGCAACCTCCTACGTTTATCCTGTCTTCATCCTGAATCGGTTGAGGGGACTGTGTCGGTGAACCTGAGCCGAGGTGGTACCAGTTTTCCTTTTTTGAATCGGACCCCGGGTGCCGGGGTGAGCATCGACTGAAGTTTGCGGCCTGCTTCTCTCCTGACCCCGGACTCGAGTTGGGGGTTGACCCAGTGGCGAAGTGAATAACAACGGCAGGCCGAGCCTGGCGAGTCGCGTACCCCACACTTTCACTTTCGCTTTTGAGTCCCCCTGCCGTCATCGCGAGTGGGACTACGGCGCTTTTTTGTGTGGTGGTGGCCTCGCTGGGGGACCCTGCCTGCCTGCCTGCGGGGACCCGCTCAGCCTTCCTGAGGTGACCCCCCGGGGCTCTCGGCCTTGATTGCTTGCTCTCAACTGCGTGACTAGTGAGGGTGCGAGATACACGACGATGGCCACGAAGCATGATGGAGATCGGCTGAAGGCCAAATCGACCCGGCGTGGCACCGCACTTCAAGTCAACATTATGGATCGCTACACCCTCCCGAAGGGGTCTCCCGGTGGATCGCATAAGTCTTCCGAGTGTCCCCCGGATGCCCCGGATTTGCCTACGGATCTGACCTTGCAGGACGTCATGGGCGCCATTGCTGAGATGAAGACCTCAGTGGGCCAACAATTCGACACCTTGGCGCACAAACTCGATGCGGTCCTCATCGATGTCAACCTTGTTAGAGCAGATCTATCTAAGACAAATGACCGGGTTGACTCCTTGGCCCATACCGCGTCGGGCCTCACGACTGAGGTAGCGGCCCTTCAGACGGAGGTGCGCCGGCTCCGGCAGGCAAGTGCGCTCATGGATCGGCGCCTGGAGGACTCCGAGAGCAGGGCCCGGAGGAATAACATTCGCATTATCGGAGTGCCCGAGGGACGGGAGGATTCGGCGGCGGATCTCTTTGTGGAGGACCTGATTTCTACCCATCTCCAGCCTCGAGGACTGAGTAAATTCTTTGCGGTGGAGAGGGCCCATAGAATTCCTTGCGGCAGACCGAAGGTCGGAGCTCCTCCGCGGCCTCTTATTGCCCGTATCTTCAACTTTCGGGACAGGGATGCGATTTTGCAAGCTTCCAGACTGCAAGGGCCGCTTAAGCTGGAGAACATGGAGGTGAACTTTTATCCTGATTTCACGCAGGCGGTCCAGAAGCAGAGATTGAGTTTCATGGGCGTCAAGCGGCGGCTTCGAGACATGAACTTAAAATACGCCATGCTTTTCCCGGCCAGGCTGCGTGTGGAGGCTGATGGTCGCACTCACTTTTTTGACCGTCCTGAGACGGCCGGGGACTGGTTGGACACTTTGTCTGGGGGACATGATCGGGATGGGATGGGGGCGGCGGGAGGAGAGTGCCCACCGGACCGGGTATGAGGTATTGACACTGGGGCTCATTCCTGATGATGCCACTTTTCAGCCAAGCTTAGGGTCTCTTGACTGTTGTGTCTTGTTTCCCCTCCATTGGAGGTGGTGCTGTGTCTCGAGGGGGTTCTCTTTCCTCCTCTAGGGGGTCCTCCTGTTTGGGCTCATGCAGGGGTGCAGGGAGGGGGGAGTTTTGTTTGGGATGTTGGGTTGGGGTTGGGTATTGTTTATTTGCACCACAAGGCAGAAGTATTGTTGTGCTATCTCTAAAGTGCTCTCTTGGGGGAGATTGATCGGTTTTGGCTATGATGGGGGGGTAGGGGACTGAGCCTTTTGTCCTGGAATGTTAATGGACTGGGGGACAGGATAAAACGGGGGGTGGTCCTGCAGTTCTTAAAACGAATTTCACCCGATATTGTATTTCTGCAGGAAACACACCTCATTGGAAACTCCTTTCGTGCCATGAACAGACGGGGCTATCGCCTTGTAGCCCACTCGGGCTTCACATCTGGTTCGAGGGGTGTGGGCATTATGGTTAGAACCTCGCTCCCGTTGGAGGTTGATGAGGTGCTCCATGATGATAGGGGACGATATACGGCTCTGGTGGGTAGACTGGAGGGTAAAGTGATTGTTTTGGTTTCTGTTTATGTCCCGCCAGGGTTGCAGACAACTACTTTTGCTGATTTGGGGCGCCTTCTTCTGGGCCTGCCGGAGGGGATTCTAGTGGTTGGGGGGGGATTTTAACGCTGTAATTTCCGGAACTGAGGATCGTCACCCTCCCAGGGATCTCCCCCGTGCCCAAGCTTGGTTATCTGGCCTCTTGGATACCCTGGGGCTGGTGGATTGTTGGCGGCTGAAACACCCTACGCAGATACAATACACCTTTCATTCCGGGGCTCATGGCAGTCTTTCGAGGCTTGATTATGTTCTGATGCCAGCAGCACAGGCGGGGAGGGTTGGGGAGGTACGACATCTGGCTCGGGGTATTTCAGATCACTCCCCGCTCCTGTTGCACTTCGACATTGTCCCGAGGGGGGAGGGGAGGGTGGTCCAGATTAATCCCTGGTACCTGCGCGACCCCACAATTCGCGCAGATTTGGTTAAATCTCTTGAGCGATATTTTGAAGACAATGTGGGGTCTGTGTCATCTGCGGTTTCTTTGTGGGAGGCGTTTAAGACGGTACTCCGGGGGGAGGCCCTATCCCTCATTTCCCATTCCCGGAGGCGCGAGCGGGAGGAGGTGACCCGTATCGAATCTGAGATAACTGAGTTGGAGGGTGATCTGGAGTGTGGGGTAACGGACGACAAACTGCATGCTCTCCGACTCAAACAGGCAGACTACAAGGCCCTAGTCACGGAGACAGCCAGGGGCCTGAGTAGAGAGCAACAGGGGCGACTGTATGATGTGGGTGATAAGGCTGGTAAACTGATTGCGTGGCTGGATAAAAAGGAGAGGGCGAGTCGAGTTGTCCCGTCGATTGAGAGACTGGATGGTGTGTGTGTCACTGAGCCGGAGGAAATTGTTGATTGTTTCGCTGAGTATTTCCGTGGGGTGTATTCCCCGGTATCTTCCCGCTCGGAAGAGGATTCCCATGACCTGCTTAAAGACATTGCGCTGCCTTCCCTTTCGGAGGAGGTTAATTGTTGTTGGACGCGGCCCCGACATCTGAGGAGATTGCCCTCGCCATACGCTCGGTCGCCTCTGGCAAGGCCATGGGTCCTAATGGCCTTCCCATCGAATTGTACAAATTACGGCCGGATACGCTGGCTCCGCATCTCCGTGCTATGTTCCTCGCGGCCCGGTCGGCGGGTTCCCTCCCGCTGGACCAGCGTCTTGCCACTATTGTGGTTATTCATAAGGAGGGGAGGCCGCGTGATCGGGTCACGTCTTACAGGCCCATGTTGAATGCGGAGCCGAAAATTCTCGCCAAGGTGCTGGCTAATCGGCTGGTTGGCGTGGTGTGCGATCTGATCCACCAGGACCAGTCCGGCTTTATCCCTCATCGCAGCACCGCGCTTAACCTGCGGCGTCTGCATGGGGTGCTCGCGAGGGTCCCGTTCATACGAGAGCCAGCCATTTTGGCGTCCTTGGACGCCACTATGGCGTTCGACACGCTTGAGTGGCCATATATTTGGGCGACGCTGGCTAAGTTTGGGTTTGGCCCGGGATTCATTGGCTGGGTGAAACTGTTGTATTCCGGACCGCTGGCGCAGGTGGCGGTGAATGGTAGAGTATCGGCGCCGTTTGAACTGGGCAGGGGCACGCGGCAGGGCTGCCCGCTGTCGCCGCTCCTCTTTGCGCTTGCCTTGGAGCCCCTGGCGGAGTGGCTGCGGTGGCACCCTTCGATTCGTGGTCTCCGATGGACCCCCGAGTATGAGGATCGCGTATCCCTTTACGCGGACGATATTCTTTTGTACCTTGCTTCCCCGCGTAAATCACTGATTGTGTTAGTGGAAGTGTTGCGTTCATTTGGCCGCAACTCCGGCTTAGTCATCAACTGGGCTAAATCCTGTGTGTATGTCCTCTCGGGGGAGGCTCCTATCCTTCCGCGGGGTTGTCCTATCCAGGTTGCTCCGCAGGGATTTAAGTACCTGGGTATCTTTATCACCCTGGACGCCGCGGCCCGATATAAACAGAACTTACTCCCCCCCCTCCAGCGCCTGAAGGAGGATGTGGCGCGTTGGAGGCGCTTGCCGCTCTCGCCGCTCGGCCGTGCGGCACTGTTTAAGATGTCGTTGCCACGTTTCTTATACGCTTTACAAAACACGATGGACGTCGTCCCGGCGCGCTACTTTCGGGAGGTGGAGGGTCTGCAGCGCCACCTGTTTTGGGATGGGAGGCCGCGTATCGCCCTCGCGAAGCTGACGCTCCCGTGGTATGACGGGGGGTCGCCCTCCCAGACATCAAACGGTATTACTGGGCCTCCCAGCTGGCTGCGATAAACCACGGCCTTTATGGGCCCGCCCTTAACCCGGCTTTTGAAATGGACAAACTGTTACTGCCGGGTGGCGACTATAATCGTGTGCTTTACTCTAGATCGCTCGACGCACGTTTGACGGGCCCTACGCGGGTCTCGGTACGGGTGTGGCACGCGGCAAACTTAGCAATGGGGTGGAAGGATCGGTTGACCCGGGCGACGCCACTGTATGCATCTGAGCGACTGGGCTGCTTGTGGACCTCGAAAGGCTTTGAGAAGTGGGACATGATAGGCATCAGCAGGGTGGGCGATCTCTGGACGAGGGGGGGATTCAAAACGTTCGATGTGCTGCAGACGGAATTCCAGTTGCAGGACAGGGAGTACTTCCGATATGTACAGGTTCGTCACGCGCTGTGTTCCGTATTCCCGGATGTTGCCTCCATCCCGGAGTGCTCCCCTCTGGAAGATAGAGTGCTAGATGGGCATGTACCGGATGGCACTATCTCATTGATTTATAAAAAGCTCATCAACGATCGCTCGGGACTGCTGACTGGCCTTCGTGAGGCATGGGTCGCCGATGGATTGGAGCTGGATGACGAGGACTGGGTGTCTGCGGTGGCCTCCCCGAAAGATGTGGCCATACCGGCCCGCCTTCGCTTCGTCCAGCTCAAAATACTCCACAGGGTCTATGTTACGGGGCCGGGACTGATGCGTATGGGATATGCCGTGAATGGGCTGTGTAAGCGTGGGTGTGGTATGTTAGGGACCTTCATCCATACTTTGTGGGAATGCCCGGAGGTGGCGCGATTCTGGCGTGGTGTACATGCGGTGTTGCAAGCGGTCACGCATGTGACGCTGTTTCCCGAGGCTAGGAGATGTCTGCTAAATGTGTGGGAGCCGACTGATTACACGGTACCGCAGACGTGGTGGGTGACTCTGGGATATATGGTGGCCAAGCGTGACATAGCACAATTGTGGGGCTCCCAGAGGTCACCAACGGTTTCGCTGTGGAAGGACAACATGGATTGGTGTATGTTTCGGGAGAAGGTAGTGTATGTGGCGAGAGGTAAGCCTGGGAAATGGGTGAAAGTGTGGGGCCCCTGGAACTCCTATCGTGGCGGGATTTGTGCCCCGCCGCTGACGCCTGACTTGGCAGTGGCCCAGTCTCCCTAGTCTGCTTGTCACCTTGGTTCTGGGTATTGTGTCCACTTTGTTTCTGTCCCGGCCTGTCCCCCCCCCCTATTCCTGTGTATCGGTAGGGTCCTCCCCAGGGGAGCTCATAATGCTGCTTTGACTTTTGCTGCCTTGTGGATTTGTTTGTAGTTTCTTATAAAAAATGGAACCGTCATTTGGGGGGCCCGGACGGTGTGACCGCCAACGCTTCCTTCGACTTCTGGGACCTTTATCACTTGCCGCTTGGGTTTAATAACTGTATTTTATGCTCTCACTGTTTGCTAGCGGCCGGCCTGAAGGTTGTAGGCCCATCTTTGTATATCTTTTGCATTCTGTAATTAAGGTTCAAAAAAAAAAAAAAAAAAAAAAAAAGGAATTGTCAAACAGTATCTAAAATGTTAAAAACCCAATAAAGAAATGTAAACAATAAAATTATCCTAATAGTTACCACTTGTGGCGTAGGCCAATGATGTCAACATTGGTTACAACCCTGCAGCTTTCAGGCTTCGAAACAACATTTATTACAAATCTGAGAAAACATGGGTGTTCCTGACTGTATTTTGGGCCAACATCTCCTAAAGTCAAACGCATGATATATGTTGTTGATAATGGGTTAAGGAAAGCTGCACAGCAAGAAGCAGCTGAAAGAATTAGACAAATCGATAGAGTTTAGAAAATGCTTTACAGGTAGTGGACAATGAATGGTAAGAATCTTATCCAGACATGTGTATTCCCTGAATAAAATAATGCATTTGCATTTGACCTAATGAAAGATGACTTAAGTATGTCTTAACATGGCCAGACTCAGTTAAGAGCTATAAACCAATTGAACTGGGCACTCCAAACATTCAGACCTTGGGATAGTATGACGAAAATCATGATCAGTTCCTACACCAGAGGTGGAAACTTCCATTTGAGTACAGATGTACAGTGAAGACAAAGATGTGCGCACAGCTGCAAAGATCCACTCGGGCATTCGCTTCTGTGTGACTCCATTTCACTTCTAGGTCTCGCTAATGGATCCAGGCCAAGCGTAGCATGGTTTTCGTCTGGGACTCCTACGCTGACTATTGAAACACACGACAGAATATTGTATTTGTTAACTGTGTCAAAAGTGATAAAATATTTAGAGTAACCTATCCCTACTCAGCCATATTATTGAAGGTGTCCGTTGACCCGGAACACAAAACCAAAACAATTTGTGAGAATCAGCAAATGAGTTGCTGTTCTTCTACAAAGAGATGCAGCTCTCCCATCTGCAGCATAGATTTTGATTTACAAACTGCAGGCACCATGTCAGACATTGCTCAGAGCACAGTATCCACCACACTTTGCTGACCTGGTGCACAGAATGTTTAACACATCTAGTACACCTGGAGTTATGCATTTTCTTGCTTTTTTGGACCTTGGCTCTGGTTTGGTAACTGGATTTAAAATGTGTTGGGAATAATGAATTTTTCCACCCATCATTATCAAGTGTATGTGGAGGTTTCCATTAAGACTGCTGATCATTGGCTGCAGAATTGTTATCATCCTGGTTGCTCGAAATGCATGCAGTGTCAGGATGCCAAATGCAGACAAGGTATCCACGTGCACTGCTTTGCTAAGGCAGACTGGAGAGCTATTTGATTGTTACCTTGGTGATGAACACCTCTCTAAAGTGAAGGACTGGCTCTTGTCGTTTAGAAGGGTGGAGCTTCATGGAGCCAAACCAATCATTTAGTGCAAGTACTGTTTCTTTGATGTATGTAACATTAGAGTACTCCCGTATTTTTTACCTCCGCGAGAACTGCTGCTCCTAAGAGCACCACAGCCATCTTGAATGTGCCCTCAGTGCATCAGAGGAGAAGAAGAACCATGTGCGGGTTTTTCCAACGAGCTACTGGAGCCACGTGTGGAATCACCAGTCCAATATGCCGCAGCAGATGGGCAGCCCTAAGCAGCAGTTCACATGCACCTTTGTTGCATAGCATATGTGTCCCTGACACAGGACAACCCTGATTTGATAATTTCGGATGACGAGGAACTCTATAACCGTGCTACAGGGTTGCACCTGCTGAGGATAAAGGATTTGTTTATGGTGTCCTGCTGCGGAAATTCCATTTGAAGATTATGTTGTTTACCTTCATTCCTCATTCTTGTCCCATTTCTGCTTAGGCCTGGCCGATACCGCATTAACTGGCTCCACTTTCACTGGTGCTTCAAGCGCCGCCTCCATGTGCGCCGCTCGCGCCTTCGACAGCTCTTTGGTGCGACCCATTGTCAATATTTCCGCCAGTGGCTTGCCTGATTCCTCCAGTATCCGCTCTCTCAGTTTGGCTGACGCGCATCCCTGGATGATTTGGCCTCTGATTTCTTCGGTTTCGTCTCTGAAACCACACGTGGCCGCTAGATTCTTGAGGCGGGCATGGAACCTATCCAGCGACTCTTCCGGCAGCTGGTGCGCTTGTCGAAATATGAATCGCTCGTAGTCGCGGTTAGCCATGGGTTCGAAGTGTTCATTCAGGGCAGCTATTAGGGTCACGTGCGTTTTAGGCGTGGCTTCCGCAAGCGTCTTGACGATATTGTGAATGTCTTTCCCTCCTAGGTGAATGATCATGGCACGTTTTTGGTCTCGGTGGACTTTAGTGGCCTCAAAGAATATTCGTAGCCTGTCTTCCCAGTCTTTCCATCTGGCCGCCACTGCGGACGGTGACCCCTCCACTGTGAATGGTTCAATTGGGGGTATATTTGTCATGGCTGGAGCGTGTTTGCTCCTGCCAGGCGAGACCTGTGAAGAACCAGGGCGGCCTGTCCTTCTGCGCGCGTGTTGCTCTTGCCGGGCGAGACCTGCCACTCACTGGGGTAGCTCCTCCTTCTTTCTCCACCCCCTTGTCCACCAGTGTGCTCCACCTGGCTGCCTACAGCAACGGGCTTCAGGGTGTGTATCCCTCACGTAAGCCGGTGAATTCCCACCTCCTTGGGGCCTCTAGCACCTCCTCACAGGTACTCACAGTTGGCTGGGCCAGGCTGCTGCTGTATGAATGGCTCCCCACGTGCTCTCTCCGGTGCACTGCAGGGCCTGCGCGAGGCACAGGTGTCCGATTTCCCCCTGGGGCCTCAGAGCTCAATGTTCAGTCACCTCCAGTGACCTGGGCCACACGCTTGACTCCACATCCCCCAGTTGCGCCTCCCTCCGAAGCTCAAAACTGCCACCAGACACCGATGGAGGTCAAGGCCAGAGCGCGCAGGGGCACGAGCGCTGCAGAGGACAAGCCTCACACAGCCGCCACACCCACGCTGAATACACAACCGAGGGCAATCCCACTCTCGTCGCCAGCTTTGTTGTGTCCTAGGACACGATGGGGAGCTCTGCCTGATTCAGCGATACCTCGTGGGCAAAGAAGTACGAGGAGCCAGTGGGGTGTATTGCAACTCGGTTCGCCGCCGGCGCCTAACTGGCGTACGTGCGTGCGTCCCGTTAATTTATTGTTCTCCAATCACGTGATCGGATGCGTACGCCCAGGCGTATCGCGTCACGATTCACGATACAACAGCCCAGCCTCCCCTTAGCCACAAACAGCTTCCCTCCTTTTCCTTTCACAATGGCACCGATCGGGAGCTGCCCCCTTTCAATCTGCTCGGGGTTTCTGCCCCCACCCCCTTCTCTCTGGCTTCCTGGACAGATGTACACAGGAGAGAGAGAGGGGGGGGAGACTTCTTTCTCCTTCCTCCTGCCCTGCGAGAGAGGCCCCCAGGTCCCAACTGGCTTTCAAAAGCCAGACTGCAAGGAATTTACCCAGGCAGCTTCCCAAAGCCGCAGAAACATGTCCCAGCCCCTTTCCCCCTCCCCCTCTCTACACCACCAACCCTAACAAGCATTTACAATGCAATGGTCTCGGCATTGGTAAAGTTAGAGCTATTGGCATTGCTCATGACATTATTTTTGTTTATGTTTTTGTTTTTAAAACATTTAAAGAAACGGCATTGTCATGAGCAATGCCAATAGCTCTAACTTTAACAATGCCGAGACCGTTGCATTGTAAATGCTTGTTTTTGAAGCAGGGACTGTGACACCTCGAACAAGTGCATGCGCTCTGCAGATCTGTTACTGGTGCTAGCACAGGGATCTGAGCAGTGGGCATGGGTATGAAAGACGCCATGGAGCCCACTGACGGGCAAGAGGGGGTTGCATGGACATTATGAGACATTCTGAAAGGTCAGCGAGGCATCACTTGGCAAAGGATCTCTCTTGCTAGGCTTATGCTTCCGAAAGGGGGCATTGGCTGGGGCAGGAAGTGACACATGCTAAGGGTCATATTATCAGGATAGTGAGAAGACTGGTTGCAGGCAGGGCTGGGGCCATTTCATTCACATGGCATGCCTATGCTTCTGAAAGGGTAGTATGGCTGGGGCAGGGGCGCAACTAGAGCCGAACTTTAGCGAGGCGCTAACACAGGTCGCACATGGTGCAACAGTCAAATTATTATTAGTGACAGTGAAGGAACTAAATGATGCCTACACCCATGTGAATAACTGGAAGAAATAAGATGCAGACACCTAAGCTTTTCAGGAGCCCCCCATATTGCAAGGTGCCATAGAGTACAGCTCTTAGTAATGATTTCAATTAGAGGGGGAATCCTATTAAATGTGAACCCATCAAGAAAAATCCCGCACTAAAAGCACTCTGCCTGTTTTTAGCTGATTGTTTTAAACGTGATATGAGAGGTCGTAGCCTACTGGGTACACTGATGCTTTCCGCCACCAGGTGGCGGCAGAACACAGCAGGAGAGAGGGATTACAATGGGAAACACGTGATGTGTTAATATAATCGCGGCACCCGTGCTTTACTTATAACATTAAAAGTAAAGCGCGGGTGCCGCGATTATACCAAAAGTAAAGAAATAGAAGAAAAAAAAATGTCTTTACTTTTGCTATAATCGCAGCACCCACGCTTTACTTTTAATGTTAAATGTAAAGCGCGGGTGCCGTGATTATAGCAAAAGTAAAGAAATAGATGTTTTTTTTTCAATTTCTTTAGTTTTGGTATAATTGCGACACCCGCGTTTTACTTATAACATTAAAAGTAAAGCGTGGGTGCCACGATTATACCAAAAGTAAAGAAAAAACGCTACAAGACATGCTTTAGTAGGTGAGTTTTCAAAGTGCTGCTGAAGGCTGGCGGTTCGTGCGTGCACGCTCTTGAACACAAGCTTGTCGCCAGCCAGCAGCACTTTGAAAACTCACCTACTAAAGTCTCTCCAAGCAGCGCATGCGCGCTGACTCAGCGAGACCTAAAAAGGGCGCTGAAGAAAGCAAGGAGCCCAACTCCCCAACCCTTCGGGCCGAGGTAATAGCGACAAGTCAAATCCATCCTTCAGGAAATCTGAGATACGTACGGGTTCCAACTCCAAAGCTGACCAACCTGGACCTGCACAACAGCCCTGAAAAGACACCCAATGCCTAGCATAGGACCAGAGAGTCGAAAGTCACCGGGACAGCAGGATAAACTCAGCCACAGTAGGAGAACACCCCAAAGCCACCAGGTTCAGCCTCTCAACAGCCAACCTGCCAGCTGCAAGCAGCCAAGACAATCCCGGATCTGAGGGGAAAACGACAAGGGACAAGGAACCACTGGCAACCGCCAACCTCAACAACATAGGGAACCAAGGCCTCCGGGACCAAGCAGAAGCCACTAGGACAACTGTGGCCCAATCCAACTTGACTTTCAGGAGGACACTCGGAATCAGGGCAATTGGGGGAAAAGCATACATCAGTCCCCCTCCCACTGGAAGGACAGCGCATCCTCCCTCCAAACAAAGTCTGACCGAACCAGAGAACAAATCTTCTCTTGCAAGGCGTTCCCCGGGGCAGCAAACAGATCCACCACCAGGAACCCAAACCTCTCCATCAGGCCCCCAAACACTTCCTGCATCAGGCACATGTCGGACGGGGAGGGAAACAACCTGCTCAGGCGATCCCCCTTCGAGTTCAAAACTCCCAGCAGATGCAATGCTCTCAAAACTCTGGCCACTGGCAAATCTGTTGCGCTAACAAATTGAGGGAAGCCACTTTCGTACTCCCCTGGCGGTTGACATAACACACCACCACTGTGTTGTCTGACCGCACCAGCACATCCCACTGCAGGACCCAAGGAAAAAAATTAGTCAAGGACAACTGCTCTGCCTTCAACTCTCTCCAATTCAAAGACATCTCAGCCTCCTGAACGGACCAAATTCCTTGCACAGATTCCTGAGCCTACACTGCCCCCACCCCAGCTCGCTGGCATCGGTCGTCAGCACCAACCGCTTCTGGGACACAAAGAGAGAGACCTGCAAGAGGTTCTGATCCTCCAGCCACCAGGACAATTCCCTGGCAATGTCCACACCCCCCGGAATCAACTGTTCGTAATTCTGAGACACTAGACTCCGATGCCCCAGAACATGATTCACCAGGGGGTACAAGTGCAAACAGGCCCAAGGAACAATCATTAGGGTAGCAGACATCAACCCCTGAACCCATAACCACTGCAGAGCCATGGAAGACTGGACTACCAACACCTTCCTCAGCTCGGGCACCAGAGTCAGTCTGCGGGGTTCCAACAGGAAAACCATCCCCATCTTGGTGTTGAAGACCCCCCCAATGAACAGCAGTTCCTGAGTGGGGCACAGATGGGTCTTTTCCAAGATCAGAATCCACCCGAACTGCTGAAGGAGCCGGTAAACCTCGCGGGTATGTGCTTGAGCCTTAAGGAAAGAAGAGGAAGATATTAACCTGTCATCCAAGTACGGAAACACCTGGATCCCCTTAACATGCAAAAACCTCACCAAGGGTGCCAACACCTTAGTAAACACCCTAGGAGAGGCAGACAGCCCAAATGGCAATACCTGGAATTGGTAATGATCGATGCCCACACAGACCTGTAGAAACCTCTGGGAAGCCATGCGAACCAGCACCTGAAAGTAGGCGTCCCTGAGATCCAGAGAAGCCAGGAAATCCACCACTGGCAGGAAGGGCAGAATCAGCTCCAGCGACACCATTTTGAAGGACTGACAAATTCACCGCCTTCAGATCCAGAACAGGACGGAAGTCCCCATTTGGTTTTCAGATCAGAAACAGGATCAAGGAAACCCCCCCGACCCTGTTGACTCACAGGCACCCTCACCACAGTCCCTTTGGAAACCAGGTCCTTAACCCCGTCCAACAGACCCAGACTCTTGACCTGAGAACTTGGAACAGGGGTAGCCCTGAACAGATCCACCAGTGGAACCCCAAATTCGGTCTGATAGCCCTGCTTGAAAATCCGCAGGACCCATTGATCCCGAACGAACTCCTCCCAGACTGAACAAAAAGCCTTGAGGCAACCCCCAAACAGCGTCACTTCCGAACCCCACACATAGTCATGATTAGGAAGGCCCTGAAGAAGAGGAGGCACCCTGCTAACCCCGGGACTTGTAGAAGGAAGGGACACCCCGGCCACGTCCCCACGCCTGCCCAAATGCCCGCTTATAACCAGCAAACTTCCCTTTCTGTGGAGAGCAGACCGGAGCCAACAACTATTTGTCGTCTGCCGTCTTTTTAATCAAGGACTCCAACGGTTCCCCAAACAGCCTAGAGCCCATGAAAGGAAGTTTCACGACGGCAGCCTTCTGCGCCACCTCCGCTTTCCATGGTTTAAGCCATAACTGTCTACTAGCTGTCACTGAGGCCCCAGCTGCCGCAGCCGCAGCACTAAGGGAACCATAGGACAAATCAGCCAGGAAGCGTAATTGCTGCTCCAACATTGTCAAAGATTCAGAGGAGTCCTCATCCTGTAAGAGTTGCTCAGAAATACCATGGCAGTCCTTCAGAAGGGACTCAACCAGGTAGCTAGTGTAAGCTGCAGAACGAACCACAAGGTTAGAGGCTACAAAGGACCTCTTCAAAGCCCCTTCACCCCTCTTGTCCCCAGATACAGAGGGAACCGTATCCTCAGAAACCACCAGGCTCTGAGATGCTAGTCCCGCCATCAGGTAATCCACCTTCAACACAGGCGGAAACTCCTCTGAGAACCCTTGTATAGGATATCTTTTAGCCAGAAACCTAGGAAAAGTTTGCTTGTTAATATCCTTCCATTTTCCCTCCAATACATTCCGCACAGATTTATGAATGGGAAGGCACTCAGGTTCCCGACCCTGATAACTGTCAAAAAAGTCCTCCGACTCATCACCTTCAGTGGAATCGGGGAACCCTAAATTGTCCCGCACATGCTGCAGAATACTGTGAAGGTCAGCCCCTTGGACAAAACGACCCTTCACCTCCTCATCTGACTCCTCAGGGACAGCCGTGGCGTCCAATTTCTGCCTCTAAGGCCGCTTGGATTCCCTAGCCAGAAATGCA
Source organism: Triturus cristatus (assembly GCF_964204655.1). Lineage (NCBI taxonomy): Eukaryota > Metazoa > Chordata > Amphibia > Caudata > Salamandridae > Triturus > Triturus cristatus. The sequence goes on along the minus strand of NC_140590.1, from coordinate 1,860,228,228 downwards.
GCTGCCACATCATCTTCTGCACCTCTAACAAGGAAGGTGCCCTGGAAGGCCCAGCAACCACCACCTCCTTCTCCTGGAGCCCACTCAACTCAGACAGCCTCTCATCCATGATGAACAATGGCCAGAAGAGCGCCACAGACTGATATACGCACAACCACCAATCAAATTATGCCCCCGTCAGGGCCAATCCCAGGCAGCCCCCAGCGAAAACAGCCAATACCACCAGGCCTGAAGGCCCACCCCAAAAGACAACCAATCCTGGCAACCGCCATCCAAATAAAACCCTGGATCTGACTTGACCCCGGCTCTAATAATCCAAGGAGGAGCACCAGACGCAGCCCCTATGCCAAGCAATTTCCGAGGGATCTACCCCCTGAATGAGTACTTAACCCTTTCGGGAAGCAAGACGATTGTACAGGACAGTGCGTACACAGTGTAGAATGCCATACGTCCATATTGCAACCATCATTTGGAAAGCACATACCTGTGAGGCTGTATTTCTACCCCCGAAAAAAACAAAATCTCCGAGTGGCCCCGGCCACAGGCTCACTTAGAGACCATAATCACTGGGCCCCCGGGAGACATTCCATGCAAAAGCACACCTGCAGCCGAGGTGAGCGAAAAATTGCCGAAATGCTTAAAGAAGTACTGCCTGTGAGTACTACTGCCTCCCGTGGACCAGCTGTGCTGTTAGGGAGTCGTATGCCCCACTCCGGTGCTTTGTAGGCTCCGGCAGCCAGCCAGCCTTAACAATACAGAGCCAACGCGAACCCGCCTCTGCCGGGCCCTGTGCTCTGCAACGAAAGCCCGCCTACTCCAAGCGGACCTTGAACGCGCCATTATCCATGACGATCCCACGCGCTCCACAAATCCCTTACACCCCCCAAGAGTCCCCACTACAGCGAGGGATCGAATCCTGACGAGGGGAACCAGACTGCACCCCAGCAGTATTTGGGTCTCAAGGAAGGGTTCCAAGAGACACATAATTAAAAACACCAGCGCCAGAGTCCGGGACCATATTCACCACAGAACTACGAGGGCAAGAGGCTGCAAAAACGTAAAAACGACAGCACAGTCCCACTAAAGCAGGGGCTTGATTCATGAAACCCAAACAACGGTCGCTATAGCAGACCGCCGCACACTGAAAAATTGTCTAGCAAGCGCGACAAAGAATTTTCAATTCTATTAAGGACACGGAGGCGAGGATTATGCTTCTCTTTGCTTTACTGCAAACACACAGCAGCCAACAAAACAACTTTAAACATCAGCATACCCCGGAAGTACAACCCCCTCCAGTAGTATGCCCCAATCACTGTCCACACTATCATATATAAGGTCCGAATTACGACATCACTTCCTCTTTCTTTGCATGAAAAAACTTTTCAACACAGTCCACCAACTTGACCGTCGAACACTGGACCACCGATTGCTCCATCGACGTGCGTCCGAACTTGAACCTTGAATATCCTCTCCGGAAAAGACGACAACTGTCCTCTGTCCAGATGAATTGTCACCCCAATGAACCGAATCATCCCTGCCGATGCCAGACATCCTGGACCTCAAGATTGCTTGGTCTGTTCTCCTGAAATGGAAACTGACATCGTGACACCCGTACAAAACAACTATGAAGGCAATGTACAGGATTATCGGGTGGGTACAACATCATAATAACTACATCAGTATGTCAACATGCCAACTGCTTGGGTGGGATAATCCTCGCCTCCGTGTCCTTAATAGAATTGAAAATTCTTTGTCGCGCTTGCTAGACAATTTTTCATTCTATGTCAGTCCACGGAGGCTCAGATTATGCTAGTTTAAAGTTGATTTACCACCACCGAAGCTACATCCACAATAGGTTTATGATAAAACGTTTTAAATGTGGAATCAGTCGACCAGTCCGCCACAGTCATGATGTCTTGCAACCGGGAACCCGCCCCCAAAGACTTAGAGGCCATAGCTCCCCTAACAGAGTGAGCTCCAAATACGGAAACATCCACCCCCGCAAGGCCCAATAACCAAGTGACCCACCTGGCCAGGGTTGCAGATGAGACCGGGCGAAAAGGTCGCTGAAGAGCAATTAACAATTGTCCTGAAACATCAGATCGAAATTCCCTAGTACAATCTTCATAAACCTTCAAACATTTTACAACACACAACTTGCTATGATGAGGAAAGGCAGGATACGTAATACACTGAGAATGCGTCTTAGTACGTCTGGAAATCGTAAAGGAAACTCCCGAAGGAGTAAATACTCTACCTGCCAAATCCAGTGCTCGCACATCCGACACCCGTCTACATGAAATTAAGCACAGTAGGACTGTTAATTTTGCCGACAATTGTTTCCTAGAAAGTGCCTCATTATTCGGCCAATTCCTCAAAAAACGCAAAACCACCGACACATCCCAAAGTGCGGTGTACCGAGGTTGAGGAGGATTCACCAATCGAATCCCTCGCACTACCTTGCAGACCAAGGGATGTTCCCCCACTGGTCTGCCCTCCACATGCGGGTGACCCGCTGAAATAGCCGATCGAAAGTTATTTACCGTCCGGTATGCCAAACCGGACTTGGCTAATTCCGACAAGAAGTTCACTATTAGATGAATATCGGATCCCACGGGATCACACTGTCGCTCACCACACCAACCAACCCACCGTCTCCAAGCTGATTCGTATCGCTTGTGTGTGGATGGAGCCCAAGCCTGGGACAAGAAAAAGAGAGTGTCTTGCGAAACTCCCGGCACCTGCCAGCGACGCCTGAAAGTCTCCAGGCCATGAGGCCCAGTTGGTTCTGCAACACCAACGGGTGGCGCAGTCCCTGAGGATCCGTGAGGATGTCCGGAAACGACCGAAGACGCACCGGAGGCGCACAAGTCAAGCTCAAGGCGGTTGGAAACCATGCCTGCGCCTTCCAACAAGGTGTAACCAGGACTAACTCTGCTCTCTGCCTGCGAACGTGAGCCAACACTCTCGGAATCATGGCAAATGGTGGGAAGGCATATAGAATGCCCGTCGTCCACGAGTGAAGAAAGGCGTCCGAGCCGACCGCTAGAGGGTCCGGCCGCCAACTGTAGAACCGCGGAAGTTGACTGTTGAGTCTGGACGCAAACAGGTCCAACACACAGGGTCCCCACTTGAGATTCAGCGCTTTGAAACAGTTGGGATGCAGTCTCCAGTCGCTGCTGTCCCGCAAATGCCGTGAATTCCAATCGGCAATCACGTTGGACGACCCAGGAATATATTCCGCCGTCACCACTAGACGATGGTCCAGGCAATAATGCCAAAAGTCCTTGGCTATCTCTGCCAAGAGGCGAGATCGGGTCCCTCCGAGGCGATTGATGTACCTCACCGCGGACACATTGTCCATACGTAGAAGAATGCAACAAGACACCTTCTGCGGGGCCAGAGTTCGAATCGCGAACGCTCCCGCCAGAAGCTCCAAGCAGTTGATATGCAACTTTAGTTCCTCCTGAGACCAACGACCCCCTGTCTCCATGGTCTCGCACCGCGCTCCCCAGCCCCAGCGACTCGCATCCGACTCTATCACGACATCCGGGCTGGAGGAGAAAATGGCCCTGCCGTTCCAGGCCTCCATATGGTCTAACCACCAATTGATCTCCGTACGAGCCTCCAGTGAGAGGGCTATCTGTTGCGCATACGAGAGACCCTTGCGTAGATGCAAAATTTTCAGTCTCTGCAGGGCCCTGTAATGCAAGGGCCCCGGAAAAATCGCCTGAATGGACGCCGCCAGCAATCCCACTAGGCGAGCTAACGTCCGTAACGAAATTGTCGGAGAGGCAAGCGCTTTCCTCAATTCCTTCCTGATCACTACTCTCTTCTTCAAAGGAAGGAGCAATTGGCACGTGAGGGAGTTGATCTGAAATCCCAAAAATTCCATCGATTGCGATGGAATCAGGACTGACTTCTCCAGATTCACCAGGAAACCCAACTCCTGTAACAGTTGAAGAGTCCACGTTAGATGTCTCAACAAGAGTTCCTGTGACTGTGCCATAATTAGAATGTCGTCGAGGTAAATGATCAGGCGGACCCCTCGTTCTCTCAACCATTGGACCACCGGTCTCATGAGTTTGGTGAAACACCAAGGGGCGGAAGACAGACCAAAGGGCATCGCGGAAAACTCGAACCATTGGTCGCGCCAGAGAAACTGGAGAAACCTCCTGTGTGGTGGGAAGATAGGGACCGCCAAGTAGGCGTCCTTTAGGTCTAAACGAACGAGCCAATCCTCCTCTAAGAGGATGTCCCTCAACAAATGGATGCCCTCCATCTTGAAATGTCGATACACCACCCAAGCGTTGAATTCTCTGAGATTCAACACCAAACGGAACCCTTTGTCCTTCTTCGGGACTAGGAAAATCGTGCTTACAAAACCCCGAGGATGGGGAATAGCCCTCACTATTGCACCCTTCTGGAGTAGTGCCTCCACCTCCCTGTCGATGAAACTCTGTTCTTGTAGGGAAAAATGTAGGGCGCCAGGCACCCGACTCTGAGTCGGAGTGGTGTAGAATTCTATGTGGAAACCCTGGACAGTTTGTAACACCCAGGGATCGACCGTAATCTCCCGCCACCTGTGAAGAAACAACGCAATACGACCTCCCACCATGCATTCTGTGGCATTCAACACCGTTACCTGAATAGGAGTTATCTCCGGAGTTCTGCTGTCCTCGATAGGATCCTCTGTGGCCTCGGCCTCGGCCACCTCTATTGCGGGAGGGGTAAAACTGCGACCTCTGACCTCCTCTGCCTCTTTGTTCCGCCCCTCGGGAGGTCTGGTTGTAACCACGGCCGGACCCTCGACCTCTAGCGCGTCCGGCCCTATCAAAAACACCAGTGTGGAACACTTTCTTGATGTTAGCCTGCGCCTTGTCTAAAGCTGAAAAAGTGGCCACGTACTTGCCCATCTCCTTGACGAATTTGTCGCCAAACAACATACCATTGGCCAAAGAACCCGGTTCGGTCGTGGCCATCTCTGCCAATTGAGAATCTATTCTCATCAAGAACGAGCGCCTCCTTTCGGTAGATAGCGCCACATTTGCATTTCCTAGAAAGCACAGGGCCCGCTGGGCCCACTCCATAATCTCAGAGGTGTCCAAAGGAACATTCTGGTTTTTCGCGTTGACCGCCGCGTCTAGAATTTTAGTGAGGGGACCCGAAACATCCAACAACTTATCCTGGCATCCCCGCCAGGCTCTATCTAAGCCCTTTTTCAGGTCTTTAGCGAACTTTCGCATAAATGTAGCCATATTAGGATCTAATTCTGGCGTGTCCGCCACCTTGCCAGTCAGGGATGGCCTCGGGCATTCTGAGCGCAATGTGGCTCGCACTTCCTTCTCGAAACCCTGTCGTAGGTTTACCCCCACATAATGTGCCACCTCAGGACAGGGAACCCATTCCGAGGACCGCGGGTGAATAAGGCTCTGCGGGTCAAACAGCAGATTTTTAGGAGCCTGGCTGTCATCAGCCTTGTAAGCCGTATGCTTCACCTTATGTGATTTCTTTTTGGGTCTCACTGACTCCACATCTGAGTCTGAAGTGGTAGTAGTAGCTGGCAACGAATCATCCGTGTCATACGCAGCCATGGAACCATGGTCCTTCATTACATTCTTTGCCATACGTGCCAAAACCTTGGCCGAGGACTGCGAAGTGCCTGCATCACTGTGCTTGGACTTCATTTTCCTCTTGCCATATTTAAGGAGGGGCTTAGTAAAAGGCTTGAGGGCTTTGATTAAGGCCATGTTAACCGAACCCTGGACGTGGGTATCCAGGGCTTTCACCAAATTCTCCTCCAAGTGTTCCGGTTCCTCATATTCCTCATAATTGTCACATTCTACCCACTGGTCCTCCTCTTCGGCGTAGTACGCCATTGCTATAAGCTCAGAGGAGTTGGAAGAGATTCAAGGGGGGGAGCAGCCCAGGGGTCTGGCAGAACCTGCTTCTCAAAAGGAGCACAAATGAACAACCTAAACTAAAGGTTCTGCTTATAATCAAGGTGGAAGGAGCAACCCCAGTACACTCCCCTAGAGCAGCGCTCTATTCCGGTCACACGCTCCGGTAAGCGTTCAGTAATTGAGGCCAGAGATGTGTGCAGTCATGCGGATCTAAGCGCGAGGAGCCGTTCGTTCAAATTGAATGAAGAACGAGTTCGCGCGCCCAGCCAGAGCGTCCTGCTAACGACGCGACCGCTCTCTGTGCACGAGCGTGTCGCGTCTGCCTCCTCCTTCTCCACCGCCCCCTAACGCCCGCAGCAGGCTATCGACGCGCGCGCGCTGCGAGACGCCACAACTTCAGCGCAAACGGAGCCGAGAACAAACGCTCCGGAGCCGGCTCGCCGTCAATAATCAAATTACAACAACCCTGAACACACAGGTAATAACGATAATATTCACCAAACAAACAATATCCCCACACTCTACCAAAGCTGATAAAAGTAAGGGAAAAGCACTTATCTGCTGCTGCAGCAGCAAAGAAAGAGGAAGTGATGTCGTAATTCGGACCTTATATATGATAGTGTGGACAGTGATTGGGGCATACTACTGGAGGGGGTTGTACTTCCGGGGTATGCTGATGTTTAAAGTTGTTTTATTGGCTGCTGTGTGTTTGCAGTAAAGCAAAGAGAAGCATAATCTGAGCCTCCGTGGACTGACATAGAATCACCTGTAACCTCGGTCTTGCAAGTAGTTCCCAGAAAAAAACAACAGGATGTGCTTCCGTGGGTCATGGGTTATATGCCACAGGATGTGGGAGTGGCCGGGAGGGTAAGGATGGGCTAGGGAGTGTTTTGCTTGGAAGTTCTGGGGAAGAGCTATTGCTCATATGGTTATGACTGTGACGGGGAGGTCTGACGAGGAGGTAATGTGTATATTGATGAATATTAAATGTATTAAATATGAATGAATGAATATTACATTTATAAAGCGCTAAACTTAGCCCAAGGGCATCAAGGCGCTACAGAGGACTAATGCACAGCGGAATAAAAATGCTCATATCCAAGTTTTTGTAAAGAGCCAGGTTTTCAAGGCACTGCGAAAAAGAGACTGAGACACAAGACCTGATAACCTATCAGGAAGAGAGTTCCACAGCCTAGCAGCAGCGGTGGAGAAGGCCCTGCCTCCCCATCTAACTTTTTTATACCTGGTAACTACTAGCAAGTTCTTGCTGGCAGACCTAAGCTGCTTGGTAGGGACGTAGCGCTGAAACATTGCTTTAATAGCATCAGGGCCTAAACCATAATAAGCATTATGGGGCAGGCAAAGAGTCTTAAAAAGAATTCTACGATCCAAAGGTAACCAGTGCAATGAAATGAGGGAGGCCGAGACGGAATGGTGCTGCCGCATTCTGCACTAACTGAAGACGACGCACCAGGCCCTTATTCATGCCCAGATAAAGGGCATTGCAGTAGTCGAGTCTGGACATTACCAAGGCAATCACTGCCTGCTTTTGTGATGCAAATGAAAGAAACTGGGACATTTTTCTAAGCAGCCTGATTATCCCGAAGCAGCTGGGCACAGTTCTGCTAATCTGTAGGTTCATAGACAAAGATGTATCGACTATAACACCCAGATTTTTCCCATGGGATACAGGGGAAGGGCGGCTGCCCAGAGTATCAGGCCACCATTCATTAGACCAAGTATCATGCTGGTTACCAAAAATCAGGATCTCGGGTTTTTCCCCATTCAGTTTAAGATAGTTTTCAACCATCCAAGCTGAGACCGCCTGCATGCAATTTTTTTAATTTGCGGCAGATTCACTAATGCTGTTAGTAATGGACACCATAATTTGTGTGTCGTGAGCATAGGACAGCACCTCAAATCCAAAGGATCTCACAACGCTAGCCAGTGGGGCAACATACATATTAAGAAGTGTAGGGCTTAGGTAGGAGCCCCACGGCCCTCCACATATCAAATGGTTGGAGGTTGAGTAGAAGTGGCCCATTTTCACTATCTGTGCCCTGTCGCGAAGGAAGGAGGAAAGAAGCCCCAGGGCCGTGCCCCCAACCCCTATCTCCTTGAGACGTTTTACCAGCCTCAAAGGAGACAGGGTGTCAAACGCTGCGGGAAGGTCGAGCAGGATCAGCAGGGTAGTATACCTGCACCCGGATGTTATCAAAAACCGCTGTTAGCGCTGACTCAGTGCTATGATGGCTTCTAAAGCCGTGATGTGAGCCATCAAGCGGCTGATGGTCCAATAGATAAGCGCTAAGATGAGAATTCAAATATCTTTCCATCATTTTAGCTGGAACTGGTAGCAAAGAAATGGGGCGATATTTTTTTTATTCCATAGGCTCCAAAGATTTCTTTTTTAAAAGTGGTTTGAGAATAGGTTGAGATCGTTTCGGCCCCAAGACCTCTAATCATTCGCTTTACCAGATAAAACTGATTAACTTAATTGTCAAAATGTAAAATGTAAATCCGTATTTATAAAGCGCAAACTACTCACCCTTGGGGGTCTCAAGGCGCTGGGGGCCGTTGTGGAAATTAAGTGAGCTATTGCCCAGAGTCACATGGTGCTGAGCTGAGCTGCTGCCGGAGCCGGGGATTGAACCGTGAGCCCTGTGCTCCGAAGTCAGCTGCCCTGGCCGCTGCACCTCACCTCTCCGACACAGCCAGGTAAGTGTGCCACACATTTGGCCCAAAGAGACAAGCGAATGTTTTCCATTTTATGGGTCGATGTCACATGAGCTGAATACAAGGAGGTAATCAAACTGGATATTACGCATGGGTTGCCTTGAGTAACAATTTGAATCCCCTTACGAATCAAGATGGGATATGAAAACAATATGTTGCGATTGTGGTGTCTCAGCCATCTGAGCGCCCGAAACCCTCAGTACTCGGTATGGTACAACGCATCCCGGCCTCATAAAACGCAGTAAGAAGCCCGTGGTTGAGGTTTGTGAGTTTCATTCATATCGGGTACCTTCCCTTATGCTGCTCCTCCAGCTCTGCATTGGTAATCCCCTGCCAAAGCGTTTGCAGCTGCCTTTAAAGTTACTCCACAACTAGTCTCGCCTCTTTTATCCTCGGTTTCTGCCTGATTTTCCCAATGCATTATGTTTCCTGACATATGGTGTATTATATCATTTCCTTTTTCTGTTCTTTGCCTATATAACGGCTTCAGTCTGCTTGGAGGGTTCACTGCAACAACGCTGTGTTCCTTTGCTTGGTTCTTCGCTCCCTCCACTTGCTGATCTTGATTTTTTTGCTCCCGAAGAATTCCTCTGGTGGATTCTGAATTTCTTCAGTTCTTTGAAGTCTTTGACAAAGAGGATTTTGCTTGTGCCCAGGGCTGGACTGGGAACCAAAACCGGCCCTGGCAGAGTGCTTGCCCCCCCCCCCCCCGGGGGTTGGGGTTGCGGCCGAGCTGTTTGCCACGGCCGGTTTCAGACGATTTCGTTACATTGGCCGATTTTGCAGCTATGCCCCCAATCCTGGTGGCCCACCGGGGAAATGCCCGGTGCCCGCTGCGGCCGGTCCGGCCGTGCTTGTGCCGTTGGTGTTTTTCTGTTGAGAAGGTGACAGCTTCTCCAGGGCACTTGACTGCCACATGTTCCAGTCTGTGGTGACATGGTGGCTTCCGGAAACAGTCGCCTTTCACTAAGACAGTGGAAGACCCAGACTGCGGATGAGCGTCCAGCCCAGAACAAATAGGTATGTTCACAGTACCTAATCAGACACCGCAAACTCTTTTACACTACGATTCCACAATGATAACAAGAAGGAACTAACTCAATCATTTCAACATTTCGGGTTCTTTCTGGTGCACACAATTCTTCCCTAAACACATTTAAATGTATGATTCGCCCAATAGACCACTCGAGGAGCTTTTGAAGAAATGTGTTTGAGAAAATGACCACAACCTGATATTCTGTTTTATGCAATGAGATCGTATGGTAAAAACAAAATTCATAAACTACTTTCCGATTTTCAGGACATGTGAGGTGTCTAAAAACCGTAATGATTATCGATTGCTCAGTTATAACGTTTTTGGAACAATGTGCAAAGGTAGATATAATGGAGTCCGTTTTTTTGTAAATTCAAACAGATTCAAAGGTGTTTCTCCGTTGCACAATTCCTATTTTGTCTATTTCTGTGACAGTACACACGCGTAGACATTGGTCCCATGAAGGTCTGTGATTGATCTCACCTGTTGCCTGTCTTCCACATTACCTACCTTCCTGTTCTATGAGTTGTCTGTCTTCCGGTCAACCTTGTTGCCTGTCTTCCGGTCCCACCTGTTACCTGTCCAAAGTCCACGCTTCTCTTGTGCTTGAGAGAGCGGCCCGGGCAGCGGCGGACCGAGTTGTTTCCACGCATTGTGCCGAAAAGCAGCAGACGGTGAGAGCGGACACATTATCACAGATAACTTAAACACCATAAACACAGAGGAACCCGGTTTATTCCTTGTCCAGCCGCCTAAATAGTGTCTGACTTGTTATTTAATGTTTCCTGCCGCTTCTCGATGGAGCTCCCCTGAATGCTGAACCCACAGGATGGGGCCCTCTAAGGATGTGACGTAGGATGTCATGGGGGAGCACTGCAGTTATATGTTTTTAATTTTCAGACCCTTTATTTCAATTAAAACAGAAAAGCATTGTTTCTAATGCGCTGTGCATCATCGTCTCCTGTTTTCTCTTCTCAGGTTTTATGACTTTAGCGCCTCGATTCCATCTCTTGCATTAATCCAGCACCAGGCACTTCCTGCCTCTTTATCTTACTCCTGCAGGTTATTTTGTCACTGCTGCTTCCTGCCTTTGTCCCTTTTTTACATCTTTCTCTTCTCTTTTGCTCTATAGCTGTTGAAGAAAGATAAGTTCCGGTTCCCAAAACGAGTGCCAGGGGCCCCCCACCTGCAACCACCGGCTCAAATTAAGCACTAGAGACATCTAAGGCTCTGCTGTCGTCAGTTAAGAGGGTCCTACGGCCTCTGAATAAGGCAGATGAGCCTGAAGGTGGGCAGACCAGAAACCGCCAGTTTCTGGTGGATACCCCCTGCTGCCCATCTATGCATTACCCACAAGCTGTTCCTGTCTCAGACTCTCCGTGCTTAGGAGCAGGCTGTTCTGTGTTATATTTATAGTCCGTGACAGTAGTTGGTATAGTTCGTGATAGGGTTTCTATAGTACACTGTATTATATTATGTTTACAGTCAGTGACAGTAGTTGGTGATAGGGATGCTATAGCACACTGTTATATTATGTTTACAGTCGGTGACAGTAGTTGGTGATAGGGATGCTATAGCACACTGTTATATTATGTTTACAGTCGGTGACAACAGTTGATATAAGTTGTGATGGGAATGCTATAGTACACTGTATTATATTATGCTTACAGTCATTGACAGTAGTTGGTATAGCTCGTGATAGGGATGCTGTAGTACACTGTATTATATTATGCTTACAGTCAGTGACAGTAGTTGGTGATAGAGATGCTATAGTACACTGTATTATATTATGCTTACAGTCAGTGACAGTAGTTGGTATAGCTCGTGATAGGGATGCTGTAGTACACTGTATTATATTATGCTTACAGTCAGTGACAGTAGTTGGTATAGCTCGTGATAGGGATGCTGTAGTACACTGTATTATATTATGCTTACAGTCATTGACAGTAGTTGGTATAGCTCGTGATAGGGATGCTGTAGTACACTGTATTATATTATGCTTACAGTCATTGACAGTAGTTGGTATAGCTCGTGATAGGGATGCTGTAGTACACTGTATTATATTATGTTTACAGTCATTGACAGTAGTTGGTATAGCTCGTGATAGGGATGCTGTAGTACACTGTATTATATTATGCTTACAGTCAGTGACAGTAGGTGGTATAGCTCGTGATAGGGATGCTGTAGTACACTGTATTATATTATGTTTACAGTCATTGACAGTAGTTGGTATAGCTCGTGATAGGGATGCTGTAGTACACTGTATTATATTATGCTTACAGTCATTGACAGTAGTTGGTATAGCTCGTGATAGGGATGCTGTAGTACACTGTATTATATTATGCTTACAGTCAGTGACAGTAGTTGGTATAGTTCGTGATAGGGATGCTGTAGTACACTGTATTATATTATGTTTACAGTCATTGACAGTAGTTGGTATAGCTCGTGATAGGGATGCTGTAGTACACTGTATTATATTATGCTTACAGTCATTGACAGTAGTTGGTATAGCTCGTGATAGGGATGCTGTAGTACACTGTATTATATTATGCTTACAGTCAGTGACAGTAGTTGGTATAGCTCGTGATAGGGATGCTGTAGTACACTGTATTATATTATGTTTACAGTCATTGACAGTAGTTGGTGATAGGGATGCTATAGTACACTGTTATATTCTGTTTACAGTCAGTGACAGTAGTTGGTATAGTTCGTGATAGGGATGCTATAGTACACTGTATTATATTATGTTTACAGTCAGTGACAGTAGTTGGTGATAGGGATGCTATAGTACACTGTATTATATTATGCTTACAGTCAGTGACAGTAGTTGGTATAGTTCGTGATAGGGATGCTGTAGTACACTGTATTATATTATGTTTACAGTCAGTGACAGTAGTTGGTGATAGGGATGCTATAGTACACTGTTATATTATGTTTACAGTCAGTGACAGTAGTTGGTGATAGAGATGCTATAGTACACTGTATTATATTATGTTTACAGTCAGTGACAGTAGTTGGTGATAAGGATGCAATAGTACACTGTATTATATTATGTTTACAGTCAGTGACAGTAGTTGGTGATAGGGATGCTATAGTACACTGTATTATATTATGTTACCAGTCAGTGACAGTAGTTGGTGATAGGGATGCTATAGTACACTGTTATATTATGTTTACAGTCAGTGACAGTAGTTGGTGATAGGGATGCTATAGTACACTGTATTATATTATGTTTACAGTCAGTGACAGTAGTTGGTGATAGGGATGCTATAGCACACTGTTATATTATGTTTACAGTCACTGACAACGGTTGATATAAGTTGTGATGGGAATGCTATAGTACACTGGATTATATTGAGGTAGAGCTCTTTGCACAGTTAGATACTGAATTGACGGCGCACATGCACTCACCTGCACTTCTTCAACTTGAGAGGTAGAGAAGCTGCAGTGCTCAATAGCACAGCTGTACTCTGGGGCAGTGAGTACCTGCACTTCTATAATACCATTGCAACCACTGCCCACAGTGCACCATGCCACTGAGAGCAGAAACATTAGTGAGAACAAATCACACAGTGGGATGCGTGTGTTGTGGAGAGTTTAATAGTGGCAGCCTCTGCAAAGACGGGGATACCGCAGCTGTTCAGTGGCAGCTGTTTGCAGTAGTAACAAGAACAACTCCAGGCGGATCCTGCAGATGTGGGAGCTGCCTGGTCCTTCACTACTAAGCATTTAACTTGATGAATTCTGTCACCTTGCACTGGTGGCACAGGGACTCGTATTCTCGCACTCAAGTTGATTAACCAAGTCAGTCCCTCTCCACACGTGACTTTACTGCACTCAAGTCCATCTGTAACATGTATTCCGTGAGAGACTCGGGTACAAACAAGTTAACAGATTTACCCGCGAGCCCATGGGCAACAAGGTCCAGGTTAAAAGGACTGTACCTAACACTATATTCAGCTGCCACCAACTTTTAGTAATGATGTAGCATGCACATGGAGGCAGTAGTAACCAATGTTAAAAGGAGTACCACTGTGTATGGTTCACACACCAGAGTCGTGCAGAGCATTGACCAGGAGACACTGGTACCCATAACCAGAAAACTAGAATGTTAAAATGAGGAGTTGGTTCCCACATGGACACTCCACCTGGGACTTTCAACCCTTCAGGAAGTAACACAGATGGAAGCCCTCACTTTGTCCTCTGCAAGACACCTTTCACCCTACAACCATTTTCCCAGTCTGACATCCCACAGGGCTCATGCTGAGCACGTGAAATGCGCAGTAGAGACATTAACAGGGAAAGAAAGAACTTATGTTCTTGGGGACTGCATTGCTTCAGCTGTAAATGTGCAGTAAAATGCCTAAGCGCGTGACCTAAATGCAGCTGCCACTAGTTGTCATTGTCCATATGAGAGACCAGTATCCCCAGCGGACCACAGCTGTGTTTAGCCTCTGTACTGCAGCACCTGGGATTCATCTGTGGAACCTATGCCAAAATCAGGAAGCCTCTCCTCTAGTACCTTCAGATGTAGAGTCCACAGGAGGGAAAATAGAAAGCAGACCATTAATCAACAAAGTGGAGCAGGGTGGCACAGCTTTCACTATGCATATGCTGCACTTTATGAATACTGCCCATTGTCTGAAGACCCCAAACTGGTGGCCTCGCACTGGATGGTGTGTGCCTCTACGGGCTGTCACACATTGGGTGGTATATGCCTCCACGGGCTATCACACACTGGGTGGTGTATGCCTCCACGGGCTGTCACACACTGGGTGGTATATGCCTCCACGGGCTATCACACACTGGGTGGTGTATGCCTCCACGAGCTGTCACACACTGGGTGGTGTATGCCTCCACGGACTGTCACACATTGGGTGGTGTATGCCTCCATGAGCTGTCACACACTGGGTGGTGTATGCCTCCATGGTCTGTCACACACTGGGTGGTGTATGCCTCCATGGACTGTCACACACTGGGTGGTGTATGCCTCCATGGACTGTCACACACTGGGTGGTGTATGCCTCCATGGGCTGTCACACACTGGGTGGTGTATGCCTCCACGGGCTGTCACACACTGCGTGGTGTATGACTCCATGGGCTGTCACACACTGGGTGGTGTATGCCTCCATGGGCTGTCACACACTGGGTGGTGTATGCCTCCATGGGCTGTCACACACTGGGTGGTGTATGCCTCCGTGGCTGCTCGCACACTGTGTGGTGTATGCCTCCGTGGCTGCTCGCACACTGGGTGGTGTATGCCTCCATGGGTTGTCGCACACTGGGTGGTATATGCCTCCATGGGCTGTCACACATTGGGTGGTGTATGCCTCCATGGGCTGTCACATTCAGGGTGCTGCGTGCCTCCATGGGCTGTCACATACTGGGTGGTGTATGTTCCGTGGGCTGTCACATTCAGGGTGGTGTGTGCTTCCATGGGCTGTCACACACTGGTTGGCGTATGCCTCCATGGGCTGTAACACACTGGGTGGTGTATGCCTCCGTGGCTGCTCGCACACTGGGTGGTGCATGCCTCCATGGGTTGTCACACACTGGGTGGTGTATCCCTCCATGGGCTGTCACATTCAGGGTGCTGCGTGCCTCCATGGGCTGTCACATACTGGGTGGTGTATGTTCCGTGGGCTGTCACATTCAGGGTGGTGTGTGCTTCCATGGGCTGTCACACACTGGTTGGTGTATGTTAGAAGGGCTAGCTCCAGGGGAGGACAGTATGTGTACTTGGTCACCCTGCGCCCACCCTTCCGGGAGAAATAGCCGAGCACCGGTCGGAGACCCCTTCAGGACTGGGTCTCACACCTAGGATCGTACACGCTGATTCAGCACCAGGCAACACAGAGACACCACACCGTAGATTCTGAAATACGTATTCTTTATCTAGCAATATCAGGATCTTTATGATCCACAGGAGTATGTACAAGTAGAGCAAGGGCTCACAAAGTCTCGGTTGGGGTAGGGGTAGCGGGACAGTCTTAGGATCAGGGTAAATGCGGAAGCGTAACCGGCGCACAGCTCTCAATCCTCGAGCCGGGGGATACAAGATGATCTTTAGGGTCCAGCCGGACCGGAATGTCTCTTGAGCGAGTGTCCACTCTGCAGGACTCGAGTCAGAGTGTCGGAGGTCGGACAATCTTCTAGGAGCCGCGAGTCACTCAGCAGGGCTCAGAGTTCTCTAGGGTGCAAGGTGAGCCGCGACCACGTCAGCAGGGCTCGGATGTCGTTAGGCAGAAATCCGTCTCTGCCAGGTAGAGCCGCGACGCTGTCTGCAGAGCTCACCAAGGTTCCAAGAGAGTTCCGTAGAATGTTTGTGGAGGTGTTCTTCAGCCGCGACCACGTCAGCAGGGCTCGTTCGTTCCAGGATTCAACTGCCGAGGGTCCCAGGGCGCCCCTTGTTATAGGTCGACTCCTATTTGATGTCTGGAGTCCTCACGGGCAGGGGTCTTAGCGCCTGGGGGTCATGTGTTGGGGGTTTCTGCCACGCGGCCCTTTGATCCTTTCAAAGCGGGGTCGGGAGGGATCCCAGACACGCAGCAGGCATGGAGCCAGCCCTCAGGGTGGCCGGAGGGCCGATCGAAACCACCTCTTGGGAGGAGGCCAGGTGTGAATGAAAGTACTCCTCCCTCTCCTGCTCACCAGGAGCCCTCTTTCCCCCCAGCTGGCATGGCGCGACTAGGCCGGGGTTGTGCGGGGGTCGAGGCGGCCATCGGGGGTGCTGGGCCGGGTACTGGAGGCCGCGAGGCCGATGGGATGGGAAGGGGGCCCGGTGTCGGGAAGATGGGAGGGAGGACAGGGGTAATCCCGGGTTCTGGGTCGGGGAGGCTACGCTAGTCAGTGTAGTGTGGGGTGTAGGGGGTAGTCTGGTGTCACCATGGGTCTGAAGGGGCCACGCCACGAGGCCGGGTCCAACAGTGTATATGTCACCATGGGCTGTCACATTCAGGGTGGTGTGTGCCTCCATGGGCTGTCACATACTGGGTGGTATGTGCCTCCATGGGCTGTCACACACTGGGTGGTGTATGTTTCCATGAGCTGTCACACACTGGGTGGTGTATGTTTCCATGAGCTGTCACACACTGGGTGGTGTATGTTTCCATGAGCTGTCACTCACTGGGTGGTGTATGATTCCATGAGCTGTCACATACTGGGTGGTGTATGCTTCCATGAGCTGTCACATACTGGGTGGTGTATGCCTCCATGGGCTGTCGCATTCAGGGTGGTGTGTGCTTCCATGGGCTGTCACACACTGGTTGGTGTATGCCTCCATGGGCTGTCACATACTGGGTGGTGTATGTTTCCATGGGTTGTCACATTCAGGGTGGTGTGTGCTTCCATGGGCTGTCACACACTGGTTGGTGTATGCCTCCACGGGCTGTCACACACTGGGTGGTGTATGCCTCCACGGGCTGTCACACACTGGGTGGTGTATGCCTCCATGAGCTGTCACACACTGGGTGGTGTATGCCTCCATGAGCTGTCACACACTGTGTGGTGTATATTTCCATGAGCTGTCACATACTGGGTGGTGTATGTTTCCATGGGTTGTCACATTCAGGGTGGTGTGTGCTTCCATGGGCTGTCACACACTGGTTGGTGTATGCCTCCATGGGCTGTCACATACTGGGTGGTGTATGTTTCCATGGGTTGTCACATTCAGGGTGGTGTGTGCTTCCATGGGCTGTCACACACTGGCTGGTGTATGCCTCCACGGGCTGTCACACACTGGGTGGTGTATGCCTCCACGGGCTGTCACACACTGGGTGGTGTATGCCTCCACGGGCTGTCACACACTGGGTGGTGTATGCCTCCACGGGCTGTCACACACTGGGTGGTGTATGCCTCCATGAGCTGTCACACACTGTGTGGTGTATGCCTCCATGGGCTGTCACATTCAGGGTGGTGTGTGCCTCCATTGGCTGTCCCATACTGGGTGATGTATGCCTCCCTGGGCTGTCACACACCGGGTGGTGTATTCCTCTATGGGCTGTCACACAGTGGGTGGTGTATGCTTCCATGGACTGTCACACACTGGGTGGTGTATGCTTCCATGGACTGTCACACACTGGGTGGTGTATGCCTCCATGGGCTGTAATACACTGGGTGGTGTATGCCTCCATGAGCTGTCACACACTGGGTGGTGTATGCCTCCATGAGCTGTCACACACTGGGTGGTGTATGTTTCCATGAACTGTCACACACTGGGTGGTGTATGTTTCCATGAACTGTCACATACTGGGTGGTGAATGCCTCCATGGGCTGTCACACACTGGGTGGTGTATGTCTCCATGTGCTGTCACACAATGGGTGGTGTATGCCTCCATGAGCTGTCACACACTGGGTGGTGTATGCCTCCACAGGTTGTCACACACTGGGTGGTGTATGCCTCCACAGGTTGTCACACACTGGGTGGTGTATGCCTCCACAGGTCGTCACACACTGGGTGGTGTATACCTTCATCGGCTGTCACACACTGGGTGGTGTATGCCTCCATGACTGGTTACACAACATGACCGGTTGCACACTGCGTGGTGTATGCCTCCACAGGCTGTAATACACTGGGTGGTGTTTGCCTCCATGAGCTGTCACATACTGGGTGGTGTATGCCTCCATGAGCTGTCACACACTGGGCAGTGTATGCCTCCATGGGCTGTCACACACTGGGCGGTGTATGTCTTCATGAACTGTCACATACTGGGTGGTGTATGCCTCCACGGGCTGCCACATACTGGGTGGTGTATGCCTCCACGGGCTGTCACATACTGGGTGGTGTATGTTTCCATGGGCTGTCACATTCAGGGTGGTGTGTGCTTCAATGGGCTGTCACACACTGGGTGGTGTATGCTTCCATGGGCTGTAATACACTGGGTGGTGTATGCCTCCATGAGCTGTCACACACTGGGTGGTGTATGCCTCCATGGGCTGTCACACACTGGGTGGTGT
Source organism: Triturus cristatus (assembly GCF_964204655.1). Taxonomy (NCBI): domain Eukaryota; kingdom Metazoa; phylum Chordata; class Amphibia; order Caudata; family Salamandridae; genus Triturus; species Triturus cristatus. Next base: position 1,860,209,601 of record NC_140590.1, on the reverse strand, counting down.
ATGCCTTCATGGGCTGTCTCACACTGGGTGGTGTATGCCTCCATGGGCTGTCACACACTGGGTGTTGTATGCCTCCATGGGCTGTCACACACTGGGTGGTGTATTCTTCTATGGTCTGTCACACACTGGGTGGTGTATGCTTCCAGGGACTGTCACACACTGGGTGGTGTATGCCTCCATGGGCTTTAATACACTGGGTGGTGTATGCCTCCACGGGCTGTCACACACCGGGTGGTGTATGCCTCCACAGGCTGTCCCATACTATGTGGTGTATGCCTCCACGGGCTGTCCGATACTGGGTGGTGTATGCCTCCATGAGCTGTCACACACTGGGTGGTGTATGCCTCCATGAGCTGTCACACACTGGGTGGTGTATGCCTCCACAGGTTGTCACACACTTGGTGGTGTTTGCCTCAATGGGCTGTTACACACTGAGTGGTGTATGCCTCCATGGTCTGTCACATACTGGGTGGTGTATGCCTCCATGGTCTGTCACACACTGGGTGGTGTATGCCTCCATGGGCTGTAATACACTGGGTGGTGTATGCCTCCATGAGCTGTCACACACTGGGTGATGTATACCTTCAGAGGCTGTCACACAGTGGGTGATGTATGCCTCCATGGGCTGTAATACACTGGGTAGTGTATGCCTCCATGGGCTGTAATACACTGGGTGGTGTATGTCTCCATGGTCTGTCACACGTTGGGTGGTGTATGCCTCCACAGGTTGTCACACACTGGGTGGTGTATGCCTCCACAGGTTGTCACACACTGGGTGGTGTATACCTTCATGGGCTGTCACACACTGGGTGGTGTATGCCTCCATGACTGGTTACACAACATGACCGGTTGCACACTGCGTGGTGTATGCCTCCACAGGCTGTAATACACTGGGTGGTGTATGCCTCCATGAGCTGTCACACACTGGGTGGTGTATGCCTCCATGAGCTGTCACACACTGGGCGGTGTATGCCTTCATGAGCTGTCACATACTGGGTGGTGTATGCCTCCACGGGCTGTCACATACTGGGTGGTGTATGTTTCCATGGGCTGTCACATTCAGGGTGGTGTGTGCTTCCATGGGCTGTCACACACTGGGTGGTGTATGCTTCCAAGGGCTGTAATACGCTGGGTGGTGTATGCCTCCATGAGCTGTCACACACTGGGTGGTGTATGCCTCCATGAGCTGTCACACACTGGGTGGTGTATGCCTCCATGGGCTGTCACACACTGGGTGGTGTATGCCTCCATGGGCTGGCACACACTGGGTGGTGTATGCCTCCATGGGCTGTCACACACTGAGTGGTGTATGCCTCCATGGGCTGTCACACAGTGGGTGATGTATGCCTCCACAGGCTGTAATACACTGGGTGGTGTGTGCCTTCATGGGATGTCACACACTTGGTGGTGTTTGCTTCAATGGGCTGTTACACACTGGGTGGTGTATGCCTCCATGGGCTGTCACACACTGGGTGGTGTATTCTTCTGTGGGCTGTCACACACTGGGTGGTGTGTGATTCCAGGGACTGTCACACACTGGGTGGTGTATGCCTCCATGGGCTGTCACACACTGGGTGGTGTATGCCTCCACAGTCTGTCCCATACTATGTGGTGTATCCCTCCATGGGCTGTCCGATACTGGGTGGTGTATGGCTCCACTAGCTGTCACACACTGGGTGGTGTATGCCTCCATGAGCTGTCACACACTGGGTGGCGTATGCCTCCACAGGTTGTCACACACTTGATGGTGTTTGCCTCAATGGGCTGTTACACACTGAGTGGTGTATGCCTCCATGGGCTGTCACATACTGGGTGGTGTATGCCTCCATGGTCTGTCACATACTGGGTGGTGTATGCCTCCATGGTCTGTCACACACTGGGTGGTGTATGCCTCCATGGGCTGTAATACACTGGTTGGTGTATGCCTCCATGAGCTGTCACACACTGGGTGATGTATACCTTCAGAGGCTGTCGCACATTGGGTGATGTATGCCTCCATGGGCTGTAATACACTGGGTGGTGTATGCCTCCATGGGCTGTAATACACTGGGTGGTGTATGTCTCCATGGTCTGTCACACGTTGGGTGGTGTATGTCTCCATGGGCTGTAAAACATCGGGTGGTGTATGCCTCCATGAGCTGTCACACACTGGGTGATGTATACCTTCAGAGGCTGTCACACAGTGGGTGATGTATGCCTCCACGGGCTGTAATACACTGGGTGGTGTATGTCTCCATGGGCTGTCACATGTTGGGTGGTGTATGCTCCCACGAGCTGTCACACACTGGGTGGTGTATGCCTCCACGGGCTGTCACACACTGGGTGGTGTATGCCTCCATGAGCTGTCACACACTGGGTGGTGTATGCCTCCACGGGCTGTCACACACTAGGTGGTGTATGCCTCCACGGGCTGTCACACACTGGGTGGTGTATGCCTCCATGAGCTGTCACACACTGGGTGGTGTATGCCTCCACAGGCTGTCCCATACTGGGTGGTGTATGCCTTCACGGGCTGTCCCATACTGGGTGGTTTATGCTTCCATGAGCTGTCACACACTGGGTGGTGTATTCCTCTATGGGCTGTCACACACTGGGTGGTGTATGCTTCCATGGGCTGTAATACACTGGGTGGTGTATGCCTCCATGAGCTGTCCCATACTGGGTGGTGTATGCCTCCACGGGGTGTCCCATACTGGATGGTGTATGCCTCCACGGGCTGGCCCATACTGGGTGGTGTATGCCTCCACGGGCTGTCCCATACTGGGTCATGTATGCCTCCACGGGCTGTCCCATACTGGGTGGTATATGCCTCCATGAGCTGTCACACACTGGGTGGTGTATGCCTCCATGAGCTGTCACACATTGGGAGGTGTAATCTTCTATGGGCTGTCACACACTGGGTGGTGTATGCTTCCATGGACTGTCACACACTTGCTGGTGTATGCCTCTATAGGCTGTAATACACTGGGTGGTGTGTGCCTGCATGGGATGTCACACACTGGGTGGTGTATGCCTCCATGAGCTATCACACACTGGGTTGTGTATGTGTTGGACCCGGCCTCGTAGCATGGCTCTACTTGTCCCCGCACCACCTAACCTGGTACCTGCAGCCCCGAGCCCACGGCCCAGCCGATCCTTTCCACCAGAAACACGCACCCGACCCGGACATCCTCGTCCATGGCCTCTCTCCCTTCGGCCACCCCGGGCCCGCGTGCCCACTTCATGCACCAAGATGGCCGCCCGGCCCCAGCGCGACCCGGGCCTAGCGGCGCCACTCCGGCTGGAGGACACCACGCTTGCCAGGGGATGAGAGAGGGAGGAGCAGTTTCTATCGCACCTCTGGACTCCCCTGGGACGATGAGTTTCGATCGGCCCTCCGGCCTCCCTGAGAGCTGGCTCCACGCCTGCTGGGTGTCTGGGACTCCTTCCGACCCGGCCCTGAGAGGATCAAAAGACAATGGCAGGAAACCCCGACAAGCGACCCCCAGGTGACAAGACCCCTGCCTGCACAGACTCCGGACATCAAAGAGGGGTCGACCTATAACAAGGGGTGCTCTGAGACTGTCCGGCAGATTCGACGCTGGAACAACGAGAGCCTGCTGACGCGGTCGCGGCTCCTGGAACTTAGAACCCCCTGAGCCCTGCTGAGTGACTCGCGGCTCCCTGAAGATCGTAAGTCCTCCGAACTGTACATGAGCCCTGCTGAGTGATTCGCGGCTCCCTGAAGATCGTAAGACCTCCGAACTTGTACCTGAGCCCTGCTGAGTGACTCGCGGCTCCCTGAAGATCGTAAGACCTCCGAACTTGTACCTGAGCCCTGCTGAGTGACTCGCGGCTCCCCGAAGATCGTAAGACCTCCGAACTTGTACTCGAGCTCTGCTGAGTGACTCGCGGCTCCCTGAAGATCGTAAGACCTCCGAACTTGTACCTGAGCCCGCTGAGTGACTCGCGGCTTCCACAGACTCCACTGGTCCCGCCGGACCCCAACGACAACAAGCCTACCCCCCAGCTCGAGGATTGTGAGCTGTGCGCCGGGTACGTCCTTGCCTTGAACCTTGTACCAGAGACTGTCCCGCTACCCCCTATCCCTTCCGAGACTCATTGAGCCCGCGCTCTCCTTGTACATATTTGCAGTGCTAACCTGTTTGATAAAGAGTGATTCCTAAGAACACACGGTGTGGGGTTTCTGTGTCGTGTGGTGCCAGAAGTACGATCCTCGATACGGGATTCCTCCTCCTGAGGAGTCTCCCGCCAGTGCCCGGCTACGATACTTTGAGGGTGGGTCTCAGGGTAGTCAGGACCCCCTTTCCGGGCTCCTCTGAGGTCGCCTTCTAACATTGGTGGCAAGCGACGGGATTCGGGCCCATCACCTAGAGATCGTACCGTGAACGACGGACGCACTACCGACAAAGATGGCAGAAGGAAACGCCATGATCCCCGCAGAAACCAACGCCAACAGGGTGTTCCAGGTGGAACAACTAGAAGAATACACGCACAAAGAACTAAAGCAATTCTGCAAAGAACTTAAAATCGCTACCACCGGTCTCAACACCAAAGAAGATTTGCAGAAAGCACTGAAAGCTTGGGTGGATGCCGGGGCCTCCCGCCCAGAAGGCATGGGGGAGCGCCCCGACGAAGCCGAACCCCCCCAAGGCGAAAGCAGCAGGAATCAGGTGCGAGGCATCGTACCAGACGGGGGCCTATCCCCGGAAGAACTCGCGGACAGAGAGAGAAGCCGCAATCACGAACTCGAGTTAGCCAAACTCAAAATCGAAGGCGAATTAAAGTTAGCGGAAAAAAAGCTAGCAGTATAGCAAATGCGCGTGCAAGGCGAGCTAGAAGAGAAGAAGCTCCAACGGGAACACGAAGGAAGGAAGCTCCAACTAGAGCACGAACGCAGCTTGAAGGAAATCGAGCTCAAGGCCAGAAGCGAGGAAGGGAGGCCCCCGGGAAACCGAGAGGCGGCCTCCCCAGCGGAGCAGAAGGTCCACATCCCCAAGGACGTGGTCAAAGAATATTATAAAAACGATGACATTCAACAATGGTTCAGGGCCTACGAGGTCGCCATGACCTCCCATCGGGTCCCGCAGAAGGACTGGGGGGCGGGGTTGTGGGGACGGTTTCTGAGCGAAGGAAGAGACACCCTGCTCGACCTACCCATCTCTCTACAGCCACATGAAAGAGGCTCTACTCACAAGGTACGGTCTCACCCCCGAGATGTACCGTCAGCGATTCCGGGACTGCAGGAAAATCCCGGGCACCACCTGGGTGGAATATGTAAACTTTTTCAGTCGGGCCTTCAATGGGTGGATCAAGGGCAGCAAAGTCACCACCCTTGAGGAACTCACCAATCTCATGTTGTGGGAACACCTGGCTGCGAACTGCTTTGTGGAACTACGCCAGCATCTGCTTGACAGCAAACTCACCGATCCCAGGAAGCTGGCGGTGGAAGCAGACCGCTGGACCAACACCCGGGTCCCCCGGGGCATGGTAGGAGAATACCCCCGAGCCAGTCAGGGACCACCCCGCCAGAGAGGAGGAGGGAACCAGGGAGGGCAGCGAGAGTCCCAGCCTAGCCCCCCAAAGACCCAACCTCCACCTTTTCCAGCGCCCCCCCCCACCAGTAACCGGACCCCCCGGGAGATGGGGATACCGGGTAACCGTCACTTGCTTTCGTTGCCAGAAGCCCGGGCACTACGCCAATGACCCAGAGTGCCCCATGGCCACCCAAATCACCCCTGCAAGACAGATAGCCAACATAGCTCTGGGGGAGGAGGTTGAGGAAACCGGGGAGTGGGAACCCACAGCTATGGCCCTAGTATCCCTGGGAGATAGAGAGATGGTCCCTGGTAGCCTCCTGCCCTCCAACACGAAGAAATACGGGAAGCTCGTCAAGATCAATGGCCACCAAATAGAGGCCCTGCGGGACACCGGGGCCAGCATCACCGGTGTCCTCAGGCACTTAGTCCCCGAGGAGCAGATCCTCCCCAACGTCTTTTGCCCGGTAATTTCCGCAGATAATAGAGAGAGTATGTGTCAGGTAGCCCTGGTGCCGTTTGAGTGGGGTGGGGTGACAGGTAAACTGAGGGTCGCCGTAAGAACCTCCCAGCCGGTCGACTGCCTCTTAGGGAACGACCTGGAGAGTTCTCCCTGGAAGCACGTTGAGCGCAAGGCCCACCTAGGAATGATGGGGCTCCCCGAGTGGGTGTGCGCCACCACCCGATCTATGTCAGCTCGACTTCCCCCCCTGGGAGAAGTCGAAGACGCCCCGACCGAAGAAGTCAGAACAGTAACCCCCGAGGGTCCTCCCGTCCCCCCATCGGAAGGGTCAGTCGCCAGCGACGAACCCTCACCGTCCGACACCGCCCCGGTCCCCGAGTTAGGCGATCTACCCGGATTGGCCCAATGGCGCCACGAGGGCGGGCCCACCCGGGAGGAATTTTGCCGGGAGCAAGCCACTTGTCCTTCCCTGGTCGGACTGCGGCGCCAGGCCGAGGGCCAAGCCGCAGGCGACCAAACTGGAACGCACCGAATTTATTGGGAGAATAACATTTTGTACAGTGAGCAGAAGTCGGTGGAGCTGGGATCCGGACGGGTGCTGGTGGTACCCCTCCGCTTCCGAGACTTCCTCCTGGGCTTAGCCCACGACGTCCCCCTCGCCGGCCACCTGGGTCAAGACAAGACCTACAGCCGTCTCGTGACCCATTTTTACTGGCCTAGAATGAGAGCAGCTGTAGAAGCCCACTGCAAGTCCTGTCCCACGTGCCAAGCTAGTGGGAAGAGTGGGGGGAAGCGCAAGGCTCCCCTCCAACCCTTCCCGGTCGTCAGTACCCCCTTCGAACGAGTCGGGATCGACATCGTGGGGCCCCTGGACCCCCCCACCTCCCAAGGTCACCGTTTTATCCTGGTCCTAGTGGATCACGCCACCCGATACCCTGAGGCTATCCCCCTACGCACCGTCACGGCCCCCGATGGGGATCTTTTCCCGGGTGGGTTTTCCCCGCGAGGTCGTGAGCGATCGCGGCACTAATTTTATCTCGAAGTACATGACGTCCCTGTGGCAACAATGTGGAGTGTCCTATAAGTTCACCACCCCGTACCATCCCCAAGGGAACGGCCTAGTAGAGAGGTTTAACAGGACTCTGAAAGGGATGATCACCGGCCTAGAAGAGCCCCTCCGGCGTAAGTGGGACGTCCTGCTCCCCTGCCTCTTGTTCGCTTACCGGGATGTCCCCCAGAAGTCCCTAGGGTTCAGCCCGTTTGAGTTGCTCTATGGACACCCCGTCCGAGGTCCCCTCAGTTTGGTTAAGGAAGGGTGGGAGGCGGCACCCCAGACCACCCCACGAGATGTGTTCCAATATGTTCTGATCCTCCGGAACCAGACCAGGAAGTTCCGAGCACTGGCCGAGGCCAACCTAGAGGCAAGCCAAGAAGAGATGAAGCGCTGGTACGACCAGAATGCCACTCTGGTCAAGTTCCAGCCGGGCCAACAAGTATGGGTCATGGCCCCCGTGAAGCCAGGCGCCCTCCAGGACAGGTGGACCGGGCCCTACAAAGTGATTGAGCGGAAGAGTCAAGTCACATACTTGGTGGACGTCCAGTCCCCTCGGGATCCCCTTCGGGTCCATCACGTGAACCGCCTCAAGCCTCACTTCGTGCGGACAGAACTGAGCCTCCTGCTGGCCACCGATGACGGGGCCGAAGATGAGTCCGATCCCCTCCCGGACCTCCTGTGTGTCAAGGAGCAGGATGGCTCCGTGGAAGGAGTGAACCTCTCCCCAGCTCTCACTGCCCAGCAACAAGAGGACTGCCGCCAGCTCCTAGGACAATTTGCCGACCTCTTCTCCCTGATCCCCCGAGTCACCGACTGGTGTGTCCATGACGTGGACACCGGGGACAGCCCGCCGGTGTGACACCGAGCATACCGGGTCCCTGACCGGGTCCGGTCCTGCATTCAAGCTGAAGTCTCGAAGATGTTGACCATGGGGCTGATCGAGCCATCTGACAGTCCCTGGGCCAGCCCCGTGGTCCTGGTCCCGAAAGCAGCGGCCCCCGGTGTCGCCCCCGAGCTCCGATTCTGTGTGGACTACCGGGGGCTCAATGACGTCACCCGAGCCGATGCCCACCCCATTCCACGGGCCGACGAGCTCATTGACCGACTCGGGGCAGCCCGGTTCCTCAGCACATTCGACCTCACCTGCGGATACTGGCAGATTGCACTCACCGAGGGAGCCAAGGAGCGGTCCGCCTTCTCCACCCCAGATGGGCATTACCGCTTCCGTGTAATGCCCTTCGGAATGAAAAATGCCCCGGCCACCTTCCAGCGACTGGTGAATAGAGTCCTGGCCGGGCTGGAACAGTTCAGCGCGGCCTATCTAGACGACATCGCCGTTTTCAGTTCCGAATGGAGTGAGCACCTCCAGCACCTCCGGAGGGTGCTAACCGCCCTGCGCCAGGCAGGCCTCACAGTAAAAGCCAGCAAGTGCCAAATTGGGCAAGGATCAGTAGTCTACCTGGGGCACCAGGTCGGGAGTGGCCAGGTCGCCCCTCTACAGCCGAAGATCGACGCCATCTTGGCCTGGGAACCCCCCACCACCCAAACGGAGGTCCGAGCCTTTCTGGGCCTCACTGGCTACTACCGAAGATTCATCCGGGGGTATGGCATCCTTGTCGGCCCCCTCACAGAACTCACATCCAAAAAACAGCCAAAGAAGGTGCAGTGGACGACTGCCTGCCAGGAGGCGTTCGATGCCCTAAAGAAGGCCATGTGTACTGCCCCCGTCCTCCAGGCTCCCGACTACTCCAAGGAGTTTGTAGTCCAAACCGATGCCTCCGAGCATGGCATTGGGGCCGTCCTGTCCCAGGTGAATGACCAAGGCCTAGACCAGCCCATCGCCTTCCTCAGCCGGCGGCTGTTGCCCAGAGAACAGAGATGGAGCACCATTGAGCGCGAAGCCTTTGTCGTGGTCTGGGCACTCAAGAAACTACGCCCCTACCTGTTCGGCACCCATTTCAAAGTCCAAACCGACCATCGGCCCTTGCGATGGTTCATGCAGATGCGAGGAGAAAACCCCAAGCTACTGCGGTGGTCAATCTCCCTCCAGGGGATGGATTTCACCGTAGAACATCGCCCTGGTACGGACCACGCCAACGCTGACGGCCTCTCCCGGTTCTTCCGCCTCAGCGAAGAGAACCCCCCAAGATGATGGGCAGTTCTCTCCGGCTTTCAGCTGGGGGGGACGCGTGTTGGACCCGGCCTCGTAGCATGGCTCTACTTGTCCCCGCACCACCTAACCTGGTACCTGCAGCCCCGAGCCCACGGCCCAGCCGATCCTTTCCACCAGAAACACGCACCCGACCCGGACATCCTCGTCCATGGCCTCTCTCCCTTCGGCCACCCCGGGCCCGCGTGCCCACTTCATGCACCAAGATGGCCGCCCGGCCCCAGCGCGACCCGGGCCTAGCGGCGCCACTCCGGCTGGAGGACACCACGCTTGCCAGGGGATGAGAGAGGGAGGAGCAGTTTCTATCGCACCTCTGGACTCCCCTGGGACGATGAGTTTCGATCGGCCCTTCGGCCTCCCTGAGAGCTGGCTCCACGCCTGCTGGGTGTCTGGGACTCCTTCCGACCCGGCCCTGAGAGGATCAAAAGACAATGGCAGGAAACCCCGACAAGCGGCCCCCAGGTGACAAGACCCCTGCCTGCACAGACTCCGGACATCAAAGAGGGGTCGACCTATAACAAGGGGTGCTCTGAGACTGTCCGGCAGATTCGACGCTGGAACAACGAGAGCCTGCTGACGCGGTCGCGGCTCCTGGAACTTAGAACCCCCTGAGCCCTGCTGAGTGACTCGCGGCTCCCTGAAGATCGTAAGACCTCCGAACTGTACCTGAGCCCTGCTGAGTGACTCGCGGCTCCCTGAAGATCGTAAGACCTCCGAACTTGTATCTGAGCCCTGCTGAGTGACTCGCGGCTCCCTGAAGATCGTAAGACCTCCGAACTTGTACCTGAGCCCTGCTGAGTGACTCGCGGCTCCCCGAAGATCGTAAGACCTCCGAACTTGTACTCGAGCCCTGCTGAGTGACTCGCGGCTCCCTGAAGATCGTAAGACCTCCGAACTTGTACCTGAGCCCGCTGAGTGACTCGCGGCTTCCACAGACTCCACTGGTCCCGCCGGACCCCAACGACAACAAGCCTACCCCCCAGCTCGAGGATTGTGAGCTGTGCGCCGGGTACGTCCTTGCCTTGAACCTTGTACCAGAGACTGTCCCGCTACCCCCTATCCCTTCCGAGACTCATTGAGCCCGCGCTCTCCTTGTACATATTTGCAGTGCTAACCTGTTTGATAAAGAGTGATTCCTAAGAACGCACGGTGTGGGGTTTCTGTGTCGTGTGGTGCCAGAAGTACGATCCTCGATACGGGATTCCTCCTCCTGAGGAGTCTCCCGCCAGTGCCCGGCTACGATACTTTGAGGGTGGGTCTCAGGGTAGTCAGGACCCCCTTTCCGGGCTCCTCTGAGGTCGCCGTCTAACAGTATGCCTCCAGGAGCTGTCACACACTGGGTGGTGTATGTTTCCATGAACTGTCACATACTCGGTGGTGTGTATACCTCCATGAGCTGTCACACACTGGGTGGTGTATGCCTCCATGAGCTGTCACACACTGGTTGGTGTATGCCTCCATGAGCTGTCACACACTGGGTGATGTATACCTTCAGAGGCTGTCACACAGTGGTTGATGTATGCCTCCACGGGCTGTAATACACTGGGTGGTGTATGTCTCCATGGGCTGTCACACGTTGTGTGGTGTATGCCTCCATGGGCTGTCACACGTTGTGTGGTGTATGCCTCCACGGGCTGTCACACACTGGGTGGTGTATGCCTCCACGGGCTGTCACACACTGGGTGGTGTATGCCTCCACGGGCTGTCACACACTGGGTGGTGTATGCCTCCACGGGCTGTCACACACTGGGTGGTGTATGCCTCCATCCGCTGTCACACACTGGGTGGTTTATTCCTCTATGGGCTGTCTCACACTGGGTGGTGTATGCCTCCATGGTCTGTAATACACTGGGTGGTGTATGCCTCCATGAGCTGTCACATACTGGGTGATGTATACCTTCAGAGGCTGTCACACAGTGGGTGATGTATGCCTCCACGGGCTGTGATACACTGGGTGGTGTATGCCTCCATGGTCTGTAATACACTGGGTGGTGTATGCCTCCATGGTCTGTAATACACTGGGTGGTGTATGCCTCCATGGGCTGTCACACATTGCGTGGTGTATGCCTCCACAGGCTGTAATATATTGGGCGGTGTATGTCTCCATGACCAGTCACACACTGCGTGCTGTATGCCTCCACAGGCTGTAATACACTTTGGGTGGTGTATGCCTCCATGAGCTGTCCCATACTGGGTGGTGTATGCCTCCACGAGCTGTCACTCAGTGGGTGGTGTATGCCTCCATGAGCTGTCACACACTGGGTGTTGTATGCCTCCATATGTTGTCACACACTGGGTGGTGTATACCTTCATGGGCTGTCACACACTGGGTGAAGTATGCCTCCATGCCTAATACACTTTGGGTGGTGTATGCCTCCGTGACTGGTCACACGCCATGACCGGTCATACACTGCGTGGTGTATGCCTCCACAGGCTGTAATATACTGGGTGGTGTATGCCTCTTCCATGGCCGCTCACACATTGGGTGGTGTATGCATCCATGGCCTGTCACACACTGCGTGGTGTATGACTCTGTCATGGAAGGTCAAACACTGCGTGGTGTATGCCTCCACAGGCTGTAATATAGCAGCAGCTCTGTTCTGAGTAGAGTCGCACAGCGTTTACAAGCCCAAAGATAAGAACGCTATTAAGCAAGGTAAGAATGGGTCTTAGCCACAAAACTGAGAACAATCACCAACAATGCAACTCTGGCAGAACGATTGACGTAACTGCAGGGTGCATTTGCTTAACATGATGGGGTTGCACTAATGCACACGACATTTGATTTAGGTGTTTCAAACCAGCTGCAATTTGATGTCGAGGGAGAGGGTGAGAACTGAAGGCATGTTAAAAAGAATGACAATTCAGAAAAGAATGAGATTGATCAACAGCGGCTTGTGTGTCCTTGTGGGGTAATATAACCCCCACTACACTATGACCATTGATGTTCCAAACACAAGTTTGCAAAGACAAGTGTAGGCCGTGAGCACCCAAAGCTAGTAGTGGAGTCATTTCACCTACCTTCCATCGAAGCAGAGTTAGTAAGGCGCTAAACAGATATAGGTAAGTGCTTGTTACTTTTTTGACACACGAGTTTTAACAAGAAGCCTTGGCAAAGGCTGTATACTGGATTTAAGGAAAGAACAGATCCCCCTTTTATCATTAGACTAACAAGTTCCAACATGGTGATATAGTATGGAGACTGACAAGAACATGTTTAATACTTGTTATGTTAATTGTTATTTTTGTATTTTGTATTAGTTGTTTCTTAAAGTTTTCAAAGTTCATTGTAAAAGAATGGCAACAGCTAGTATGTCACAGCCTCCGTGTTGCTTTCGGAAACGTTTAATTCTTGCCTTATAGACCCAGGTGGTGATAAAATGTCTTCCTTACATGAACAAAATGTTTTATTACATAATCTAGGAGTATAAGGACTCAATATTTAAGAGAGGTTAGAGAAGTAAAATGTACCTTCTTTGTTTCCATTCTTCCTTACTCTCCCATTCTTTCCATCCTTTCCCTTCTGTTCTTTCATGTTTTTCCCTTTGTTGGATTTTCAGTATTCGGTCAAGTTTTGCAGATTTTGCTTATAGCAGACTTTTAGAGTTATTAGATGTGCACATGAGTTAGGGGATCCCTTGAAGAGCTCCTCTCCTCTGATTGAGTGGTTTGCATCATTCCGCTCTTCATCCCATATAATGCGTCTCGCAGTCTCAGACCAGCGTCTTCAGTGAAGATTATTTACAAAGATTTTTCCACTTCTAGATTCTCGTGACACTCCTGCCAGGTTGATCATCCTGTCAATCATGCATTTCATTTTGCCACCATTATGAGAGTTTTTGAAGGAGGTTGAGATGTGGCAGTTGTTTAGAAGTGTTGAATAATGCCACTAATTTCTGTGTGTTTCTCAGATATTACACTCACCCCAGTCACCATCCCTTTGAGGAATGGTGGAGTTTGTGGAGAAGAGATGTGTTGGCTGGTCCTCCGTGACTTGTGTTTGTAGTTTTATGGAAAGCATTAATCTGTGCTGTCTAGGGTTTTAAGGCTATTGCTCATTAAGCGAGTTATGTAGGCTACACCTTTTGGCTTGCCAATGCATGTTATTATTAAAAAGATTTGGTACTCTGACTCGCTAACTGTAAACAGAAACCTCATTACACATTCACTAGAGTCACATTAAGCAAAAGCCATTAATGCTCTAATAGGTGAACTTCAACATGGATATTTGTTGCCACAGAATGTGCGTGCCGCTGCTCCCCGCAGACCTTTTTCAAGGGTTATGTTACAGCCTCTTAAACTGGAGCACAGGCACAATGGGTAGAGTAATCTGCATCCCTCTTACTTTCCTATAGATGTTCTCTCTTTAAAGTCACAAAGAAAAGTAAACACCAAGCTCCCTCGTAAGGAGCCTGACATTTGACCTTTATTTTTAAATGCACAGCAAATGTGACAAGACAAGGATAAGATTTAAAGTAATGTTTACAGAAAGTGAAATCTCGGAAGGATACAGTAAACCAGGTTTGGGCAAGGGAAGGGACAAACTCAAGCTGGACAGCCCAAAACAAATGGAGCCAGCAAATATAAGGCAAAGAAATGTAAGTTACAAACCACAAAGCCAATGGTAAGCAATGCGCAGAATGCATTCCCACGGAAGCTTTCTGAATGTCCCCAAGATGCCGTCAGCAAACCAGACGGCTGCGCTATCTGGTATATATCAACCTAAAAAACATATATTTACCATGTTTGGGAGATCAGGAAGGGAGCACAAACAATGCGATTAGAATAATGGAGGGGGCATGGGTTTAGCCGTTGCTGGCCCTGGGTGTCCACACGTGGGCCGTCACTGTGGAAAACCCAACCTTGGCCGAAGATATTATGAAATGGCTGTTGCAGCGAAACTGTATTTACTGCAGACCCGGCTGGTTTACCGTTGTTACCAATGCTGCACAAAGGGTACAATAGGCCCAATGCAACAACTTAAAATCTCCACCACCCTTAATTCGCCTGATATGTAGTAAAAACAGGCAAACATGGGCTGCACAGGACTCTTGGGTCTGGTGCCACTGCACATGTTGCACTAATCACATAACCATAAATGTGTCTTTTAGTTATTTGTGTAATCATTCTGGAACTTCACAGATGCATTCTACTTGATTTTTTTGGGCTTCCTTGCTAATTCTAGTAGTATTGTGCTACATATGAAGCCTAAAGTGAATGAAAACCAATCTTTATTGCTATAAAAATTAGGATTATTAATTTGTTTTCCTAGTGGTCAATTACCATATTCTCCATATAGTAGTTTGTTTAGCTCACTGCTAGGTCACTTTACCATTTTGTTGTACAGGAGTGCATAAGGAAGATTTTTTTTTTTTTTTGGCTTGTTGGTTACAGTTTTATTGTATGAGCCGGAGAGCATGCAGATAAAATGTATGTAGAGTAAGATGTATGTTTTTTTGTTATCTATTTGTTTATTGGTTTCCATTAGTATGTGACCATATATGGGTCTTGCAGTTGTTCATTTAGTAAATCTGAAACTTTACATCTGCGGGTTAGTTTATTTTTTGGGCTTCCTTGATACTTTTAGTAGTATTGTGCTACATATGAAACAACAAATATAACTTCGTTTGTGGCCCTTATACCTTAATAACCGCTTCATAACTTCACTTGCAATAGCAACAAGCATCTGTAATGCAATAGGTTTCGCATTACTGAAAGTTTAAGCTATTGGCATTGCTAATATTAATGCAGCGACAATAGATCAAACTTTGAGTAATGCGAGAGTAATTGTATTCCAAATGGATCGCGGCACTCGCGCTTTAGCATTATATATATTAAGCTAAATTGCGGGTGCCGCAATTGTTTCAAAAGTGAAGAAATATAATTATTTTTTACTTTTGAAGCAATTGCGGCACCTGTGCTTTAGCTTAAGATGTTTAAAGCTATAGCACGCATGCCGCGCTTGTAACAATAGTAAACAAATAGAAAAAATAGTCAAGAGTTTTTTTTTATGTATTTACTTTTGTGCCAATGGCGGCACCCGTGTTGTTAAACATCTTAAGCATGGGTACTGCGATTGCTTCATAAGTATTTCTGTACTTTTGAAGCAATCGCAGCACCTGGGCTTTAGCTTAAGATGTTTAAAGCTATAGCACGCATGCCGCGATTGTAACAAAAGTAAACAAATAGAAAAAAAATGATAGTCAAGAGTTTTAAAAAATGTATTTACTTTTGTGCCAATGGCGGCACCCATGCTGTTAAACATCTTAATCACGGATACTGCGATTGCTTCATAAGTAAAGAAATATAGGGAAAAATTTGCATTTTTTTTCTATTGCTGTACTTTTGAAGCAATCGCAGCACCTGGACTTTAGCTTAAGATGTTTTTTAAAAAAAGCATTGGAGGAGAGCGTGTCCTGCCTGCTATTGCAGGCAGAAGAAAGACATTTAACAAAATAGTGCTCCAAGGCTGTAATTAAACCTTACCGAGCAACAACACACGTAATGGGGTGTCCCCATGGGAGGTTACCAGAAGAGAAAAGGCAGTACTAAGGAGGGACTATGAAGCCTATTGACCAATGAAAAGCCACCATTTACAAAGGGCAGTGACAGGAGCCAAATAAAAAGATGGGCGGAAAGTGGGTGGAGCTTCAAGTCCATACCTGAATACAACATGTCTCAAAGAGATAGCGCAAGCCCTGCCTAGGCGAGACCTAAAAAGGATCATCTAGACACTGTAATGTATATTCATGGCAAATGTAATCAAAATCCATTCAGCCATTTCTGAGCTACTTTGAATATAAGAGTATGAAAAACACATTGGGAGAAAAATCTGTTTGGTACCCCCACTGTTATTTAAAGCTATTAGGGAGCGTAAATCAGAGGGATTCCTAACTCTTGGGAATCCTAACTATAACAATAGAGTGGCTACCACCCCTCTGTTAATATTGAAATTAAATATATATATTTAAGGAGGTGGGGAGCCAGCAGAACAGTGGGGGCATTGGGGCTCCCCCCACGGTCCCCAACGCAAAGGGCCAGCCCTGGGGGATGGGGTCTCCGGGGCCAGGAATGGTCCGGGAGGGGGGCCACGTGGCCCCCTCACTTTAGTTTAAAAAAAAAAAGAATGGCCGGCCCAGGGGGATGGGGTTCCCAGGGCCGAAATCAGCCTGGGGAGGGGCCCCGTGCGGCCCCACTCCTCAAAAAGAAATATTTAAAAAAATGGCCAATCCTGGGGCCCCCCTTCCCTTTAAATATGTTTAAAAAAAAAAGAGGCCATGTCCCGGAGGATGGGGTCCCCTGGGCCGAAATCGCCCTCGGGAGGGGGGCTGCGCGGGCACATTTCCTTATTTTTTTTTTTTTTTAAAGGGGTCAGTCCCTGGGGGCTGGGGTCCCCATGGACCCAAAAATTTTAAAAGGAAAAAAAAAGTTGGCATCTGGCTGGAGGCCATGCCCCCTTCCTGTACCACTTAGCGTGTTCTGAGTTGGGGGATGAAGTCCCCTTGAATACTGAGGGTCCCTGGGGGCCAACTAGCCCACCAGGTATCTCTAATAAGCGCCACACAGCTGGATTACAGAGAGGTGGTCCAAGGCCACGCCCCTTTTCACACCACTTTGCAAACGCGCCTCTTGACGCACTGCTGGTGGGGGGATGAGGTCCTCTTGTGTCCGGAAGACCTCAGGACACAAGTGGACTTCATCCCCCGAGCAGCAGTGCCCCAGGAGGCACATTTGCAGAGTGGTGTGAAAAGAGGGCGTGACCTCGGACCGCCTCTTTGCAATCCAGCTGTGTGGCTCTTATTGGAGGTACCTGGTGGGCTAGTTGGCCCCCAGGGACCCTCAGGAGGCAAGGGGACTTCATCCCCCAACCAAGAGCACACAAGGAGGCGCGTTTGCTGAGTGGTGGAGAAAGGGGGCGTGGTCTGTGTCCACTCTCAGCAATCCCACTATCTGGGGCTTACTGGAGGTGTCAGGTAGGCTAGTCAAACCCTAATGACCCCCAGCAGCGAAGGGGACTTCAATCCCCATCTAAGAGCGCGCCAGGTAGAGCGTTTGCAGACTGGTGGGCAAAGGGGGCGTGGCATGCTTTGAGAACGTACCATGGCTGCTGTTTGGGACTTACTGGAGGTAATAGGAGGGGTAGTTGGCCCCTAAATTGTCCTGGGGGGGGGGGCAACGACCCCTCCTATTACCTCCAGTAAGTCCCACACAGTGGTATTGCTAAGAGGTCTTTGGAGGCCACGCCCCTTTCCCCAGCACTCTGCAAATGTGCCTCCTGGCATACTATGGGTTGGGGTATGAATTCCTGAGTGCTGGTGGGAGGCCCAGCCCCCTTTCTCTACACCACTCTGCAAACATGACTAGTAGTTAAAGAAGCATTTGCAATGTAATAGGTTTCGCATTTGCGAGAGTTAGAGCTATTGGCGTTGTAAATGTAAAAGATTTTTACTAATGTTTTTTGAGTGGAGTGAATGTATGTTGTGTGTAGTGGAATTATGTGGTATGTTGTGCAGTGAAATTATGTGGATAGATAGTATGTGGTATTTAGTGTATAGGAATTATGTAGAGTGGGATTATGTGTTAAAGTGAGTAATTATGTGGTATGGTAGTCTGTGTTGTGGAGTGGAAACCTCAGGTTTAGTCTTCCTCGTCTCTATGGAAGTTTAAACTATAAACTCAATGAGACAAAAAAAAGAAGGAACCACTAAGGAGCACTTCCGTACCTAGTCAGAGGTATGAGCAAGGCCACTGGAATTATGCGACTGTTTGGCTGCACTGATTTTCGCATATTTATCCATTTTCCGCATTTGCCGCATAATCATCCTCTGCTGTGAAATCTTGTTTCTAGCTCAAAGAGCTCAAACGTTACCAAAAATGCAGCAACAAGTGTTACAGCATGGTGGATGGTCCTTTGCGAAGCTGGAATGGTCCACTGTTACTTATTGCTAAATGTGGGTGTTAAATTGGTACTAATGGTTCACAAATCACTCTTGCTTCTTTCTGCGCTTCTCTTGCCTCTCTCTGCACTTCTCTTGCCTCTTTCTGCGCCTCTCTTGCCTCTTTCTGCACCTCACTTGCCTCTTTCTCCACCTCTCCTGCCTCTTTTTCACTTCTCTTGCCCCTTTCTGCATTTCTTGTGCCTCTTTCTGCACTTCTCTTGCCTCTTTCTGCACAAGTCTTTTTGTGCGCATCTCTTGCCTGTTTCTGCATTTCTTTTGCCTCATTCTCCACTTCTCTTGCATGTTTCTGTACTTCTCTTGCCTCTTTCTGCACCTTTCTTACTCTTTCTACTCTTCTCTTGTTTTTTTCTGCACCTCTCTTGTTTTTTCTGTGCTTTTCTTGCCTCTTTCTGCACCTTTCTTGCCTCTTTCTGCACCTTTCTTGCCTCTTTCTGCACCTTTCTTGCCTCTTTCTGCACCTCTCCTGCCTCTTTCTGCACCTCTCCTGCCTCTTTCTGTACCTCTCCTGCCTCTTTCTGTACCTCTCCTGCCTCTTTCTGTACCTCTCCTGCCTCTTTCTGCATTTCTTGTGCCTCTTTTTGTACTTCTCTTGCCTCTTTCTGTACGTCTTTTTGTGCACTTCTTGCCCGTTTCTGCATTTCTTTTGCCTCATTCTCCACTTCTCTTGCATGTTTCTGCACTTCTCTTGCATCTTTCTGCACATTTCTTGCTGCTTTCTACACCTCTGTTGCTTCTTTCAGCAATTCTCTTGCCTCTTTCTGCAGTTCTCTTGCCTGTTTATGCACCCCTCTTGCCTCTTTCTGCACCCGTCTTCCCTATTTTATTTATAAAGTTTTATATAGCGCGAACATGATCCCGAGGGATATCAGATCTCTTTACAATTGGAGGGAGAGGAAGGTAAAGGTTGCAGTACATGAGTCAAATCAGGATACCAAACAGAGCACATATCAAAATAGAACTCACAGCACAAGAACGGATACAAATGAAGGGGTCAACAAAGAGTAAGATAACAACTGATACATAGCGAACAAGGAGGGGAACAGATGATTAGAGAAGGAAAAAAACAAGAATAACATCCAGCGCAGGGCTTAAAGGTGTAATTCCCTCTTTGTGCAACTCTAGCCTCTTTCTACACCTCTTCCTCTTTCTGCACCCCTCCTTCCTCTTTCTGCACCCCTCCTTCCTCTTTCTGGACCCCTCCTTCCTCTTTCTGGACCCCTCTTGCCTCTTTCTGCACCCCTCTTGCCTGTTTCTGCAGTTCTCTTGCCTCTTTCTGCACCCCTCTTGCCTCTTTCTACTCCTCTCCTACCCCCAATTCTGCACCCCTCTTGCCTCTTTTTGTACCTCTGTTGGTTCTTTCTGCACTGCTCTTGCTTCTTTCTGCACCTCCCGTGTGACATTCTGTATCCCTAATGCCTCTTTCTGCACCCCTGTTCCCTCTTTCTGTACCTTTCTTTCCTGTTTGTGCACCTCTCTGGCCTCTTTAGGCACCTCTGTTGCTTCTTTCTGCACTTCTCTTGCCTCTTTCTGTACCCCTCTTGCCTCTTTAAGCACCTATGTTGCTTCTTTCTGTAACCGTCTTGCCTTTTTCTGCAGTTCTCTTGCCTCTTTCTGCACCTCTGTTGGTTCTTTCTGTACTGCTCTTGCTTCTTTTTGCACCTCTATTGCAAAGTTCTGCATCCCTCTTGCTTCTTTATGTACCCCTCTTCCCGCACCTCTCTTGCCTCTGTCTGCACACCTGTTCCCTCTTTTTGCACCCCTTTTACCTGTTTCTGCCACTCTCTTGCCTCTTTCTGTAGTTCTCTTGCCTCTTTCTGTACCTCACTTGCCTCTTTCTGCACGTCTCTTGCCTCCTTCTGCACATCTCTTGGTTCTTTGTGCACCTGTTTTGCTTCTTTCTGCACTTGTCTCTCCTCTTTCTGTACCCCTCTTGCCTCTTTTTGAACCTCTGTTGGTTCTTTCTGCACTTCTCTTGCTTCTTTCTACACCTGTTGCTTCTTTCAGCAATTCTCTTGCCTCTTTCTGCAGTTCTCTTGCCTGTTTATGCACCCCTCTTGCCTCTTTCTGCACCCATCTTCCCTATTTTATTTATAAAGTTTTATATAGCGCGAACATGATCCCGAGGGATATCAGATCTCTTTACAATTGGAGGGAGAGGAAGGTAAAGGTTGCAGTACATGAGTCAAATCAGGATACCAAACAGAGCACATATCAAAATAGAACTCACAGCACAAGAACGGATACAAATGAAGGGGTCAACAAAGAGTAAGATAACAACTGGTACATAGCGAACAAGGAGGGGAACAGATGATTAGAGAAGGAAAAAAACAAGAATAACATCCAGCGCAGGGCTTAAAGGTGTAATTCCCTCTTTGTGCAACTCTAGCCTCTTTCTACACCTCTTCCTCTTTCTGCACCCCTCCTTCCTCTTTCTGCACCCCTCCTTCCTCTTTCTGGACCCCTCTTGCCTCTTTATGCACCCCTCTTGCCTCTTTCTGCACCCCTCTTGCCTGTTTCTGCAGTTCTCTTGCCTCTTTCTGCACCCCTCTTGCCTCTTTCTACTCCTCTCCTACCCCCAATTCTGCACCCCTCTTGCCTCTTTTTGTACCTCTGTTGGTTCTTTCTGCACTGCTCTTGCTTCTTTCTGCACCTCCCGTGTGACATTCTGTATCCCTAATGCCTCTTTCTGCACCCCTGTTCCCTCTTTCTGTACCTTTCTTTCCTGTTTGTGCACCTCTCTTGCCTCTTTAGGCACCTCTGTTGCTACTTTCTGCACTTCTCTTGCCTCTTTCTGTACCCCTCTTGCCTTTTTAAGCACCTATGTTGCTTCTTTCTGTAACCGTCTTGCCTTTTTCTGCAGTTCTCTTGCCTCTTTCTGCACCTCTGTTGGTTCTTTCTGTACTGCTCTTGCTTCTTTTTGCACCTCTATTGCAAAGTTCTGCATCCCTCTTGATTCTTTATGTACCCCTCTTCCCGCACCTCTCTTGCCTCTGTCTGCACACCTGTTCCCTCTTTCTGCACCCCTTTTACCTGTTTCTGCCACTCTCTTGCCTCTTTCTGTAGTTCTCTTGCCTCTTTCTGTACCTCACTTGCCTCTTTCTGCACGTCTCTTGCCTCCTTCTGCACATCTCTTGGTTCTTTGTGCACCTGTTTTGCTTCTTTCTGCACTTCTCTCTCCTCTTTCTGTACCCCTCTTGCCTCTTTTTGAACCTCTGTTGGTTCTTTCTGCACTTCTCTTGCTTCTTTCTACACCTGTTGCTTCTTTCAGCAATTCTCTTGCCTCTTTCTGTACTTCTCTTGCTTGTTTCTGCACCCCTCTTGCGTCTTTCTGCACCTCTGTTGTTTGTTTCTGTACTTCTCTTGCTTCTTTCTGCACCCTTCGCGCCTCTTTCAGCACCTCTATTACTTCTTTCTGCACTTCTACTTATTCCTGCACTCCTGCCTTTTTCTGTACCTCGCTTGTCTCTTTGTGTACCCTGCATACCTTTTTCTGCACCCCTCTTGCCTCTTTTTTGCACATCTGTTGGTTCATTCTGTACTGCTCTTGCTTATTTCTGTACCTCTCTTGCCTCTTTCGGCACCTCTGTTGCTTCTTTCTGCACTTCTCTTGCCTCTTTCTGCACCTCTGACTTAGAGGTAGTTTTAATCCCCCTACCCTATTATGTACTTAAGGGGAGTTCATTCCAATCACAGGGGTACCCCAACCCATAGTGTACCCTAGTGTGTGTTCCAAATGTCTTTCAGCATAGCACTGGCTCCAGGCCTGGTTAGTCAGTCAGTTACCACCAGTACCAGTCAGCAAAAAGTTGGGGGCACGGGATGGCTTTGCAACAAGGCCTCTTTCTGCACCTCGGTTAGTTCTTTCTGCATATCTCTTGCTTCTTTCTGCAACTTTCTTAGTCTTTTTCTGGTCTTCTGTTACCTCTTTCCGCATTTCTCTTGCTTCTTTCTGCACTTTTCTTCCTCTTTCTGCACATGTCCTACCTCTGTAGGAATAGTTAGAAATTAGCCTTTAAAAAAACCATCGAAATTTACTGAAAAAACTATAGGTTTGAGAGACGTTATAGTTAGAAATGATCATATAAAAAACATTAAGTTAACTGAAAAAAAAATAGGTTTCAGCGACGTTATAATTAGAAATTAGCATTTAAGAAAAACCTTAGAAATTCACTGAAGAAACCACAGGTTTCAGGGACGTTATAGTTAGACATTTCACTCGTACAAAAACAGAGAAATTTGGCCGTTCTAATTATTTCAACTAACTATAACTCGCGCCCCTGCAATGCACTGGTGATGACTTCACATATTACATCATTCATGACGTGGTCAGTGACATCACTGATGACATCTCAAATGACATCACTGATGACGTCATCCACGTGATAATCTGATGCACCTCCTCATACCCTAATATAACCTTTGATACACCCACTGTAATATACCGACTACCATTTCCGAAAACATAAACACACTAATACCAGTTACTACATACCCACTCACTGATTTCTAGGCACTCGCACACTGCCACTCATCCATAGAGTTACTCACTCACTCACCTAGTCAGTCATGCAAAGAATCGATCACACTCCCATTTACTCACCTATACTTGTTGGACTTGGCCCTTTTTGCAGGGTCATTCCTAAACTTCTTTCCTTCCTCCTGTATTTTCTCTGACCTGTTGTTGGCTGTTTTATGACTCTGGGCACCTTACCACTGCTGATCAGTGCTAAGGTGCATATGCTCTCCCTATGGTAAAATGTATACATTGATTGGTGTCCATGTTTGGCTTATTTGGTTTACTATCAGCCCCTAGTAAAGTGCACCAGGAGTGCCAGGGCTTGTAAATACAAATGTTGCTGGTGGGCTTGCAGCACTGGCTGTGCCACCCACAGAAGCGGCCTAGTAAAATGTGTCTGAGGTCTGCCACGGCAGAACCTGCGTGCAGTCTGGACTGTCGCGCTGACCGCGCAAGTGCACCCACTTGCCAGTCCCTAAACCTTCCCTTAACTACATATTAGTCACCCCTCTGGTAGGCCCAAGGGCAGGGTGCATTGTAGGCATAAGGTAGGACATGCCCTGATGTGTGTGACATGTCTTAATAGTGAATTACAGCCATTTTCGTTTTTCACTATAGAAGGCTACCTGCTTTCCATAGGCCAGAATGGGCTGCTGGAATTACTACACGCTGTAATCCCAGTGGACTCATAGAGCATGGTAGAAAGTCAAGTTTAGTATGCCTGAACTCAGAATAATAAAATACTTCTTTTAGTAAAGTTTATTTTAATATCCTGTGTTTGTAAATACTACTTTTAGAAAGTTAGTATTTACTGACCTGGCCATTTCAGTCCGCCTCTGCTGTGTGTGTGTGTGAGTTCTGCCTAGTTACAGTGGGGAGCAGGGTTGGGGAATCCCCAGAGACAGGCTGGCTGCCAGGTGGTGGGTAGAGAGATTAGACCAGGATGGGTGGGAGGAGTACACCTTGACTCTGAATAGACCTGGGCTCTGCCACCACAAAGCCAGCTCCGCCCCCTGTGGAGCGGCTGATGTCTCTGCCCTGCTGCTGAAAGGAAAGAGCAGAGTCACCACAACAAAGTGCTCCAAAACCGGACTGAGCCAGGCCCAGGCCCCCTGGCCACAAAGAACAAAAGAATTACTGTATAAAAGAAGGAGCCCTGCTCCTAAGAAATCAGATCCTGTTTGCGCCAAGAAGAAACTCTGCCCGAAGAGAAGGACCTGGGAAAGCTGCATGGAGGACTACTGTCTCTGACCTGTGAGACTGGCCTGTGGTGGGTGCCTTGCTGCAAGAAGGAGAGGAAAAGACTGGAAGAGACTTTTAAATCAACTTGTGCTTTACAAACAATCTCCAAGGGCTTGCTTGTGAACTGGCCCCCTGAACTGCGCCCCAGGAACAGTGGGCGCTACCTTTCCCCTGGAAGAAGAGAGCTGCTGGAGGTGATCCCTCAAACGCTGACCCCAGAGAACCTTGTGCCACTCATCTCACTGAGCACCGCGACGTCTGCCACCGGGGCTGTTGTGAGCACAGTAAAGGCCTGCCTACCTGGCCTGAGCACAGCAAGCAACTGCCCCCCGAGCCGCAGCTCGCAAAGTAAGGAAGAGACTGACAAGGCTCCAAGCGCCGAGCCTCTGCGACCCCTGGCCGTGGAGATCCCTGCAAGGACCTGAGACGCACTGTTCGCCTGAGTGAAGCCGATCGCGCTGCAACGCGCTCGAAATCACCCCGTGCTGCCCCTCCTGCTTCCAACCTCGTTGTGTGCCTGGGAACGTCCTGAAGTGCCCCACGAAGCATCGCCGCCCACGGACCACGAGGGACGACAACGCGACGTGGGACACTCCTCTGTGGACTCCTGAAGCCGCCACGAACTTTGCCCCCAAAGAACCAGCTACTGTCCGCTGCAGCACCCCTGTACACAGCTTCCTTCGCCGTGTACGGCGCCACCGTCCCGCTACGCTTCACACGCGTGAAGCACGAGCTTTGGAACCGTGCGAACCAGCTGTACGAGGCGTCCCGACAAAGGTACGGCCCGTACAACATTGAATACATAGACGGCGCTCACGCGGGAAGCGTGAGGTACGGCAAGAGGCGTACCGGACTTGTACGACGCGTACCTACGAGGGTACGGTCCGTACGGCTTCAGTCCAGCGTACGCGTGCTTACGCGAGAAGCGTGGGAAACGGCACGACGCGTTCAAACAGCGGTACGAAGCGTACCGGAGGCGCTACGAAGCGCACAGACCCCCAAGAAAGCATATTTTGAGCAGAAAATTGCCATTTTAAGAACTGTGGACTGCCTAAAAGTAATATAAGTAACTGGAACCTTTATTTAAGTGAAGACCTGTATTTTGGAAAGCCTGCTTAAAGAAATCTTTTATATAAAGAACTTTATTTTTACATAAATACAGCCTTGTGTCTCTGTGTGGTGGGTTGGTGGTTATTGTGTGGGACACCTTGAGTGCTTAACCTAATGCCCTCTGGAACCTAGCCTGACTGCTCGCGCCACGTTACCTAGAGGATGAGCAGGGGTTATCTTCCCAGAGTAATCCTTCGCCCTGACTTAGAGGAAAGAGTCCCTGCTTGTCGCAAGTGCATACCTGCGCCAACCAGAGACCCCGGATTCTAACAATACTGTAATACACATACCACCTCACTTATTCATACATATACTAACACATACTTAAACTCTTATACAATCACTAATACAAGCACACACTCATCCGTACAGCCACTCTCACAATCACTCACTCTCACATATAGGTATTTATATACTCAAACACTCGCATATACTGTATTTTACATATGTACTTACTCACACATGTACCACTGAGACATCCATTCACTCACCAAGGCACCCATACACACACTCACCCACCCATACAGTCCATCACAGATGCACTCTTGAAGCCATACACCCAGTGAATCACCCACTCACACATCTATGCAGTCACACACCCCCCACCCATGCACACAGACACCCATACAGATGCTCAATAACCCATATAGACACTCATTTAGCTACTTACCAACCCATGCAACTGCTTACACACTAACTGACGGACTGATACAGACATTTACAAAGTTTATTCACTAACCCATGCATTCAGTAAAACACAGACAGTCACGCACCTACTAAATCATCCATTCAGACACTTATACACCCACTCATTCTTCACTACACCTTCGTATATATATATATATATATATATATATATATATATATATATATATATATTAACATAACATATTTAAACTTTACAGAAACAGTCACTGGATGATGGCATCAGTGATGTCACTGACCATGTCATGAATGATGTAATATGTGACGTCATCAGCAGTGCATTGCGGGGGCATGAGTTATAACTACCTATAACGACTACATTTCTATGGTTTTGTACGAGTGAAATGTCCAACTAACTAAAATGTCCCTGAAACCTACGTTATATTTGGAAATTAGCATTTAAAAGACCTTAGAAATTTACTGAAAAAAACACAGGTTTCAGGGATGTTATAGTTAGTTGGACATTTCACGTACAAAACCAGAAAAATGTGTCCGTTATAGTTAGTAGAGCTAACCATAACACGCGCCCCCGCAATGCACTGCTGATGACATCACATATTACATCACTCATGACATGGTCAGTGACATCACTCATGACATCACTGATGACATCATCCAGGGAATGTTTGTTTCTGTAAAGTTTAAATATGTTATATATATGTATATATATTCACTTAAAAAACCATAGGTTTCACACATGTTATAGTTAGCTGGACATTTCACTCGTAAAACACCATTGAAATTCCCCCGTTATAGTTAGTTCTGATAACTATAACTCGCGCACCCGCAATCCACTGCTCATGACGTCACATATTACATCACTCATGACATGGTCAGTGGCATCACTCATGACATCACTGATGACATCATCCTTGTGATAGAGTGGCGGTCGCGCGAGTTATAGTTATCAGAACTAACTATAACGGGGGAATTTCAATGGTTTTTTACGAGTGAAATGTCCAGCTAACTATAACATGTGTGAAACCTATGGTTTTTTAAGTGAATTTGCAAGGTTTTTTAAATGCTAATTCCTAACTATAACGTGTGTGAAACCTATGGTTTTTTAAGTGAATTTGTAAGGTTTTTTAAATGCTAAGTTATGTATGTTTTATTATATTTTTTATATATTTATTTTACAATAAGCTACCTATGTATATAGTTATAGATTGACTGTATCCTGTAATATGGAATGGCTCGTTTAAATTTTTTTTTAAGGTTTTTCACTGTGCGCGCACCATGCGCGCACGGTGATTGCACCCCGCGATTTTTTGAAAAAAAAATAAAATGTTTTTTTCACCCTTCGGGGTCCTTCAGGGACTCCCTGACAAAGGCTAGGGGGTCAGGAACTCTCTACCCTGCCCCCTTTTCACGTTCTCCACCTTTGTTTTTCTCTGTCACACACACAACACACACAACACACAAAATGGCGACCGACACTTCCTGATTTCGACCGATTCGAACGTTGACTGACCTGTAACCACCAATCAGAATTATGTTCGCGCACGGCACCGTGCGCGCACGGTGCGCGCCTATAGATATTTATGTACTTTTAACTGCAATTTTCTCAGAAACTACTGAACAGATTGACACCATATATGCAAAAGGCACATCCCTGACCTGAGGACTACCTCTTTGCCAAATTTCAAGTAATTCTGTTCAGCCGTTCGGGCTGTACCTTCGACTAAAGGTCCTATGGGAAAATGCATGGGGAAAATGTGTTTTGGGACCCCCCTTTTTTCTCAGCCCCCGCTTGACGAATCACCCCGAGACTTTCAGGGTAGGAGCTGAACGGAGCGCCCCATTAGTTTTGAAAATTTCGCGAGGATTCGTCAACCGGCGCCAAAGTTATTCAAAATAGAATTTTCAGATTTCCTATGGAAACTCGGTCCTAACTATAACTATCTACTGGCGACCGCCAGTAGATAATGAATATATATATATATATATATGTATATATATATATCACGCTCAGGACTCCGTCTTGTTCTCTTCACTCTCGATCGGGTGCTCTCATAGCGGTGACGGACACCGCGTGTATAATCAGGCTCGTGGTACTCTAAATGAAATACCAACACTCACGGGAACAGTGTCTTCAGTTTATTGAAAGACAAGCCTCACGACAAAACGCGTTTCGGCTGTCGCCTTCGTCAATTGTGGTCGGCGCGCGCGTTCGGTAAACAGAAATACATTTCATGTGTCATTGCAATGAACATAGGACTTCCGTCAGTCCCGGAGTGGCAGCCATTATTAAACGTGCAAAATCTGCCATAAACTTAACATTTCTTGTTGTTTACAAATTGCAACATCCCTCCGGGACTGACGGAAGTCCTATGTTCATTGCAATGACACATGAAATGTATTTCTGTTTACCGAACGCGCGCGCCGACCACAATTGACGAAGGCGGCAGCCGAAACGCGTTTTATCGTGAGGCTTGTCTTTCAATAAACTGAAGACACTGTTCCCGTGAGTGCTGGTATTTCATTTAGAGTACCACGAGCCTGAATATATATATATATATATTATGCATGCCGAGGATGATTTAGTAGGTGCGTGACTGATTGTATAAATGACTGATTAAGCGTATCCTGCTGAATGCATGGGTCAGTGAGTAAACTGTGTAAATGTCTGTATCAGTCTGTCAGTTCGTGTATAAGCGGCTGCATGGGTTGGTGAGTAGCTACATGACTGTCTATTTGGGTTATTGATTGGTTATCTGTGTTTCTGTATGGGTGCCTGAGTGGCTTTGTAAGTGGGTGGGGGGGTGACTCTGTGCATAGATGTGTGAGTGGGTGATTCACTGGGTGTATGGGATCAAGAGTGCATCTGTGAAGGGCTGTATGGGTGTGTTTGTGAGTGAATGGATGTCTTAGCGATTATATATGCGAGTAACTACATATGTGAAAGGCAGTATATATATATATATAATATGAGTGTTGGAGTATATAAATGACTATACGTGAGAGTGAGTGATTGTGAGAGTGGCTGTATGGATGAGTGTGTTCTTGTATCAGTGATTGTATAAGAGAGAAAGTATGTGCTAGTTTTGTATAAATAAGTGAGGTGGTCTGTGTATAACTATAGGTGAGTAAATGGGTGTGATTGATTCTGTGCATGATTGAGTAGGTGTGTAAGTAAGTCTATGGATGAGTGGTGGTGTGTGAGTGTATATATAGGTTTATGAGTGCATATGATAGTGCTGTATTGATGAGTGACTGCATGTATGAGTTACTGTATGGGTGTATGAGTGGATGTGTGTGTGTGTGTGTGCGTGTGTGTGTGTGTGTGTGTGTGTGTAGACCTACAGTAAATTAGTGTTCTTTCTGTACTGCTAATGAATAGGACTAAGAATAAGACTAAGAATAAGAGCTGTCAAAGCTCCCACCAAGTGACAGCAAACAATTGTCCTGAAGGTGGGCACCTCGGGACATAGTGAGCCGCCCTGGGGATAGCGGTCCCCAAGGCCATTAATGGCTCTAGGAGGGGAGCTGCGTGCCCCCATTTTTTATTCTATGGCTAGCCGGGAAGGTGGTGGTCCCTGGGGCCGTAAACGGCTCAGGAGGGGGGTGCACAGCCCCCTCCCCAATCTAAATATTGCCAAGCCCCAGGGAGGTGGTGGTCCTTAGGGCCAGAAATGGCATTGGAGGGGACCGCCTGCGCCCCTTCCACCGCAATTTTTATTTGGCCTGCCCCTGATAGGTGGCAGTCATCAAGGCCGAGATAGACCATTGGGAGGAGGGCCATGTGTGCCCCCCTCCCCAACATAAATAGTAGTTTTTGTCCATGGGACCTGGCCCACCCAAGAGCTGATGTTTAAACAAGTGTGGGTGACTGCACTTGTGGGTCTTTTTTCAGTTTTGCCACATATTCGCGGATTTATCTTGATTTCGCGGCAACATTTAAAAAAGGTTTTTTTGTCCACAGCGGGGTCTCTGTGGGACCCTGCCACCAGGCTTAGGGGGTTAAGGTATTTCTACAATGCCCCTTTCTATTGTGTTTTTTTTTTAATGGTTGCCAGCACTTCCTGGCTGAAGTGTTGGCAGCCAATCGGATCTCAACATGAGATCTGTTGGATCCATGTCCTCAGATATACAAATTGATTTTTCTGTTAATATTAAAAAAAATACTGAATGGATTTGCACTAAACCACAAAAAGCATGCTTTCTGTACCAAGATCTAGCTTTCTGCCAAATTTGAAGTAATTCATGAAGATCTGGCTTACTGCCAAATTTGGTGTAATTCGTGAAGTTTCGTCAAACGATTCCAAGTCACTTATAACTTTGGTGACATTTGACAAATCTTCGCAACATTTTCCCAAAATCCTGTTTGTAGTTGCCAAGGAAAGTTTCTGGGTGATTTGTCAAGTGGGGGCTGAGAAAATGGGTGGGGTAAAAAAAAAAAGTTTGTTTCCATTGTTAATTCACATAAATATTTTAGACACTACTACTGGCCAAACCGCTGAACGGAATTACACCAAATTTGGCAGAAAACTGGCTGTTGGTCCAGAAAGAGCCCTTTTTAGGTCGAGCCTAGAGAAGCGCATGCACAGCTGCTCGACTTTTAGTAAGGGGCTTTTCAAAGTGCTACACTGTGGCCTAGAGCTTTAGTGCATGTGCCCAGGCATGCGCTTACGAGCAGAGGTGCCATATGGCTTTCCTCTCTCGTCATGGGTCATCAGCTTTCAAGATACGAGCGCTTTCTTTCACATTCCTGAAGTGGATAGCTTCCTTGTTGCTCTTTGTTACTACAACTGTCCACAAGGTGGTGGTGTTCCCACATTGTATATGGAAGCTACTTAATATAGACAACATAGAAGTTAATACGGCATAGTGTTGCTTCCTGGCCAGTATTGTATCGACACGGCTGGTGTTTGTATGTCACGACCGTTTAAAAAAACAAGCATTGGCATAGCCAATAGGTCTCGCATTTGGGACCTTATAAGTGTTTAGCCATGCAACAGTTGGTGTTGTTGCACCAAGGATATTGTGCTGCATAACTAAATACTTATAAGGTCCCAAAAGCGAGACCTATTAGCTATGCCAATGCTTGTGATTTGGTGCAGATTCGTTCAGTAGTTTTTGAGATAATAGAGGAAAAATAAATATAGATATTTAGGGACGCATACCATCTGCAAATTATCTCATGCAGAGATCTGATTGACTGCTAACAGAAAGATTGGCAGCCATTTTGGGACTTGTGCTCAGCTGAATCCCAAACAATAACATTTTTTTTTAAAAAGAGGCAGGGTAGGAACCCTAGTCCTGGTGGTGGGATCCCACCGCGACCACGGCATTGCCAAAAGGCACATTTTATTTGTAAAAACGTTTTGCTGCAAAAATCGAAGATTCATGAATCCCTGTAAAATAAAAAATAAAAATTGTCTCTCACGCTTTTTAACATTGGCCCCCGGGTGGGTCAGGTCCCTGGGGCTTATTTTTTTTATATATAATATGGGGCCTGGTCAAATGCAAAATGAAAAGGAGGGGGCGTGCAGCAGGGAAACAGATGAAAGAATTACTCCCAAGCACAGGGAGCAGCATTTTTGGCTTCTTCCTGTGTGCAGGAGGAATGCCGGCTCCTGCTGGAGGCGGGCAGTAGGCAGGGACTGCCCAATGGTGCACACTGGGTGCTCTGGATGGGTTCCTGTAGAAAGGAAATGGTCCCAGAACATAAATGCTTTTAAAGCCTGGACAAAATCAACAACAATGAATATTGCAACAATCAAGTGATATCCAAGTGTTATTTAATCACACCTAGATGGGAACACGTTTATGTTTGAATAAATTCACATTGATCAAACAGTGCGGGGTGCCAAGGGAAAGGGGAAAGGGGGTGATGAGTTGGGTAAGGTAATGGGATAAGTGACATACAAATATTTATAACACTCATACAAATCAATTGCTGGGCACGCAATATTATGCCAAATAGTCAGGATGAAATTCCTTCATAAGAGAATAGATGATTTGACAGAAACCATATACAATCGAAGGAACACAGTGCACATTGCACTATTGAGGGTACTGGCAAAGTCATATGTCGACGTTTCGACCCCTGGGCATAGGTAGGTTGATTAAGTCCTTACTGGCGGGGTCTTCCTCAGGACAAAAGGGACGGTGGAACAAGAAAGGAAGGCACCTACAAAGACATTGGGTAAGTATTAAAAGCTGTATCGAGTCCCAAAAGGATTATTGAGGGGGACTGGGTAAGGAAGGCATCACCATAGTTACCATGTTAGAAAACGGACATCTAGTCACTGTTAGCTTGGCGTCAAAGGGCGCAAGGGCTGGTGGGCTCCAAGAACGGATAGAAGTGAAGTACACCTGCAAAGAATTTGAGGTGTCATTGTGATGATCCATAAACCGGATAAATGGAGTCGTGTAGTTCAAATGAATATAAATGTAACTTACTAATATTGATCAAATCACACAGGAGGTACTATTTACTCCATCATCACACGCCGTGACAAACATCGGTGTGACAAGTGAAATTAATCGCGGAGAAAATCGGCCTCTATAAATAAAATGAAAAGAGTACTGTTTTAAAAACAAATTATAATCCAAACCTAGAGGATATACAGCGCCAAGGACCTGGTCCCCTAATCTATCATCAACAGAAAAGGGTTCAATCAATGAAGGAATGGTCAGCACCGTGAAACGTGGTGGGACGTGCAATCTATCATTTAACTGTGCGTCAATAATAGGGAAAACGACAAAGGTTCAAGCCGATCTTTTAGAAAACCTATCCGGAATAGCAATCAATGTCATGTGCGGTAGAGTCGCATCACACCCAAGATTAAAAGAAAAAAAGAAAAACACTGTCATATACTTAGACGAAAGTCCAGTATATATATTCCCACTGGAGGTCTGAGCAGTAGACCCTGACGCGCTGTAATTCATGCAGAGTGAGGAAAAAGTGCCACACATTAAAACTTAGATCGTGCTCACAGCGTGAAGGATTGTGAAAAACCGGCTAAACAGAAAGATAGAACAGGGAGCTCCCATACCTTAGGCGGCATCCATAAATGCGGTGCTCTGGGTTTCTGACAAAGCACTAGACCCGTGGGGAGAGTGCACTAATATGGAGACGCCCCGCGCCGCGTGACGTTCAACCGGGCGCAGACGCTAGATGCTAGCAGCGCGGGTGTATTAAAAGAAAGACAACCCGAGT
This sequence comes from Triturus cristatus, assembly GCF_964204655.1. Lineage (NCBI taxonomy): Eukaryota > Metazoa > Chordata > Amphibia > Caudata > Salamandridae > Triturus > Triturus cristatus. The sequence goes on along the minus strand of NC_140590.1, from coordinate 1,860,176,679 downwards.
AGTTTGTTTGGGGAAAAGGAGCAATTGGCTAGTTTAGCCATAATGATGAAATAAAAGGGGTGATGGAAATTAGTTCAGTAAGATATGCTAAGGGCAAATACATGTTTCTCAAGAAATCGAATGGTGTTTGTCAATTGTTAGTGAGTCTCCAGACCTTAGATCGTGCAACTCGACATAAGTGATCCAGACAGGTTCATGAGCGTAAAGGGGCAAAAGGTTGCATAACATAGAGGAGATACTTTAAAATGAGTCATAGAAATACATATAACAAAACACAGTAAATGACACAATATGAACAAAAAGAAACATCTGGATGTGCATTGATTTTTACATGCATGTGGGCCTGTATGAATGAGCATTGTCTCATTAGGCTAAATAGGGTAACAGAGTGGCATCTTAGATAGGTATATTGTTAAAAAGAAAGCTCTGATATACATATGAACATTAAGTACATGAATCGCATGCTTCAAACGGTCAACATAACAGAAGCTTAAAAGATAGCATTACCAACAGGCTAGACATAAGAGCTGGATGGATAGAACTACAGTAGCCATCATTCCCTAGTTACTGAGAATGGCTAGTTGTGCATTACTAGGATCTTGTTCGTTCAAACCCATATTAATAGTATCAAAGCGAATCATCCATTTGGACTCCCTGATGGTAAGGATAGAGGATATATTACCTCCCCTGGGCCCCAGTTCGGTTTTCTCCACCACAATCCATTGCATTTGGTCAGGGCTATGTCCCAGTTGGTTGAAATGTTCAACTAGGGGTGCTCCGGTCACATTGCATCTTATTCTGCTTTGGTGCTGTAGAATTCTCGCTTTAATTTTCTGCTGTGTTTGGCCAATATATAATTGGCCACAGGGGCAAAGGATCCCATAGATAACGTTAATAGAATTGCAGTTGGTATGGGAATGCAACGTGATAGTCTGATGTTTATAAACAAACTTTTTAGATTGGATTGTAGTTGGGCATGCTTTACATGACCCGCATTTGAAATGACCTATGACGGGTGGTAAATTCCAGAGTGACTGGATAGTTGGTTCAACTGGGTCCTCAAGGAAGGAATGTACCACATGGTCCTTAATGCTCATGGCCTTTCTGAAGGAATGCATAGGTAAGTTCGGTTGGTCGATCTCAGTTGATACAAGGCTCCAGTGCTTGTTAATTATCTTTTTCACGGCATTACTTCTGGTGGAGAACGTTGTGACACATATCATCTTGTTGTTTTTAGGCGATATAGCAGGATCTTTAGTTGTGAGCAAAGTATCCCGTGGGTTGTACCAGGCCCTCTTCTGGGCCCTCTTAACCAGGCGCTTCGGGTAGCCCCTAGCAGTTAATCTGGCGCTCAGGTCCTCGGACTCTGCTATGTAATCTGTTCGCTTTATGCAGTTCCTGCGAATCCGCAGGAACTGACCTACTGGAAGATTGTCACGCAGGCCACGTGGGTGGTAACTGCTGTACCTTAGTAGGGAATTCCGTTCAGTTGGTTTCCTGTATAGGGTAGTGAAAAGTTTGTCATCTTCGCTGAAGATTTTTAGGTCAAGAAAGGGTATCTCCTGTGTGTTGAACTGGATGGTAAACTGAATATCCTGGTCACACCGGTTGAGCCATTCATGAAACAAATTAAGTTGAGCTGTATCGCCATTCCAGATTATTAATATATCATCGATATATCTCTTCCATAGATTAATATGTCCAGAGAAGGGGTTGTTATTGAGAACAAAACGCTTTTCAAAATTGTCCATATACAAGATCGCTAGATCTGGGGCAAAGGCAGCCCCCATCGCAACTCCTTTCGTCTGTACGTAGTACTTTCCTTGAAAATAGAAGAAATTCTTCTTCATAGCGATAGTCAGAAGGGCTATAATGAAATCAGTAGGTACCCTCATTGGTGCTGGTCTAGAATTCAAAACTTCTCGCATAACTTCCAATGCTGGTTCCTGAGGAATGCTGGTGTAAAGTGAAACAATATCACAGGTGACGAGTATTTGCTCACTAGAGTTGAATGGTTGTTGGTCAACCATGGTAATGACTTGCATAGTGTCACGAAGGTACGTTTCTGTTTCCTCAGCTATCGGTTTTAGAAAAAAGTCTATGTACTTACATAGAGGTTCCAATAACGAACCACACCCGGATACAATTGGGCGCCCGGGTGGATGAAGTATATCTTTATGTATCTTCGGTAGGGTGTAGATGGTAGGTAGTCGTGGGCATTTCTGGTTCAGGTAATCAAATTCCAATTTGCTTAGAAAACCGAAATTCAAAGCATCCAAAGTAATTTGGTGAATTTCACCCATCAAATCCTTGGTGGGGTCGGACTTGAGCAGGGAATAGCTAACACCATCTTGCAGTTGTCTTAGAATTTCAGATTTATATGTGGTCGTGTCCTGTACCACTATGGCTCCCCCCTTGTCGGCGGACTTGATCACAATGTCCTTGTTGTTTTTGAGGGTCAAAAGTGCAGCTTTTTCAGACTTGCTGGTGTTGGGTATGGAGTGTTTGTATGTCGAAAGTAGGGTGTTGACATCCTTCAGAACCATGCTCTCGTATGCCAAAGGACATTGTGATGTAGTAGTGCGATGTTCAGTGATATGGCTCAGAAGTAGGTTAAGAACTTGAATTCATTTGTGTATAAAAAGTGAAATATATTATGTAAAACATGGATAAATACCACGCATAAGTGATTGGAATTGATCCCCATCTAAATTTTAGGTATGCGCCCTTCCATCTGACATATTTCATGGATGATCAGACAACACAAAGACCCTATATGATCCATGTGCAGTTTGTTATGGATTAAAGAACAGAATCGAGGGTAAGTGCCCTAATTACCCAAAATTTCACACACAAAAAATGTCAATACCATTTTAGGAAGCAGGTCCTAAGTCTACGAATAGCTAGCCGTGTTGTTTTCTGTGTGTACCCAGTATTGAAATTATTTGGTGAGAAGATCTCATCAAAAGGGATGGGTGTGAATACAGGAAGTGAAGGTATTATGAAAGGAACAATAATATATAAAAATATGTATATACAATGGTACAAAGAACAAGTGAAAAACGAGAGACGGCTTAAGGCTAAATTCCTATATGTGTTGATAATTCCTCCTACCTGTTTAAACCAAAAGGCATTCTGGTATTGAGATCAATGATATACTGAGATTCGAGGATGTGTAGATGTTTCTCCCTATCGCCACCTCGTATATGTTTCAGTACTCGGTCAATGTCATAGAACTTCACAACGATTTTCATCTGGGGTGGCTGAGCAAGAACCCCAGCTGAAAATCGTTTTTTGATCTCTACTGATGACGGATAAAATCCAGAAACACATGTTTCTAGAGATGACAGCACTAATCTGCACCAACTTTGGTGAAACGCGCCAACAAAATACCAAGTAAGCGTGCAATGCAAACTGCATTTACCATAATGCTAAGGGGCGAACTGTGCTGGGAGGTCAGCAGTGTGCTCCCACCCCTTCCTGAACAAATTAGCTAGGCTGGGGGCGAAGCAGGTGCCCATAGAGGTATCGGATTTCTGTTGATACAGTGTTTGATCATATAAAAAAATGTTTTCTTTCAAACAGTATAACATCATTTGTTTTAGCATTTGGGTATTGTATTGCATTGCGTTGTATTGTAATTGCAATTATATAGCACGTACTACCCCTGACGAGGCGTCAAAGCACTTTTTCATCGAGTAGAATGCTACTCCGGGACCCATAAAGGATTAGTGTTGAATTAGTATAGTGAAATATGAAAGTAATTAAAGTGGTGGATAGGTTAGTCAGTTATTTGGATTCGGAAGGATAGCGGAAGGATAGAAGAAGAAAAGAAAGTAATTATATAGCGCTTGTTACCCCTGAAGGGGTGTTGAAGCGCTTTTCTGGTGAGTAGCACGCTACTCCGGAACCCATAAAGGATTAGTGTTGAAAATTAGTATAGTGAAATATGAAGTAGTTTGAGTAGTGGATATGTTAATCAGTTATTTGGATAGAGAAGGGTAGCGGCAGGTTAGAAAAGGGAAAGTTTTGTATTTATATAGTGCTTGCTACCCCTGATGGGGTTTGAAGCGCTTTTTTTGGTGAATAGCACGCTACTCAGGAACCCATAAGGATTAGTGTTGAATTAATATAGTGAGATATGAAAGTAATTTGAGTGGTGGATATGTTAGTTATTTGAATTGAGAAGGGTTGGAGAGGGGTAGAAAAGGAAAAAGGTTTGCATTTATATGGCGCTTGTAACCCAGATGGGGTGTTGAAGTGCTTTATTGGCGTGTAGCACGCTACTCCATAAAGGATTAGTGTTGAAAATTAGTATAGTAAAATATGAAAGTAGTTTGAGTGGTGGATGTGTTACGATCAAACATTTCGATTGGTCGCCTTTGAAGATAGTACATACATGCATCTACACCTTTTTCCTGATCGATACATGTATAGAGTGAACAGACATCCAGGGAAATCATTAGAAAGCCTTTTTTCCCATTTGATGTCATGAATTCTTTTGAGAAAATCTGTGCTGTCCTTCCAATATGACCTTAGGTCAGCCACAAAGGGTGCTAAAAAATGATCCAAAAACATAGACGTATTTTCCAAAAGACCTCAGTTCAAGGAGACAATCGGTCTCCCCGTTGGTTTGGTAGGATGCTTATGGACCTTGGGTAACAGATATAGACAAGGAATTCGTGGGTTATTTCGCAAAAACGTATATTCCTCCATCTATCAAATCCGATTCCCACCAATTGTTCAGCCATGATATTTTACAATTGTATTTTCATATGTTGTCCAGATGATGATTTTGTAGCAGGTGGAATCACTGAGTTGTCTATTTGCTTCTGCCTTGTAATCGCTATCAAAACAATATTTCCCCCTTTAACAGAGGGTTTGGTCACTATTTTTGGATCCTGTAGTAAGTTAGATAATGCATCTCTTTGGCTTTTAGTTAGGTTATCCTTGATTTGATAGTTATTTGTGTTTCTTTATTGCACAAGTTCATGAATCATCACTGAGTGAAAGGCTTCTATATTGTTGTGTGGGACATTAGGATTGAATCTGGATTTTACTTTCAAACCACTACTAACCACTACTGCATGTTGCTCTTGTATGGAAGCCCATGATGTTTAATGCAGTCCCCACATTGTCGTCATCTCTAGTAACTCTGCTGCTGTCTAATTCGTAGATTTCCAGAATGGAATCTGTCACCAATAGTGATGGTAGTTCGTGTGGTACTGTCCTGCTTTGTTAACATGGTACGATAATGCTGCTTCTGATGTTTAGGAATTTTGTGTAATTTCATAAATTTTAGTTTTATTATGAGCAAGAATAAATCCAGTTGTGTGTCGTCCACATAGTTCCAAACAGTTGTGGGACAAAAGGATAATCCCAATTTAACTAGGGATTCTTCATCTGATGTTAAATCACGTCATGACAAATTAATGATGGATTTATATAAAATATCCACATCCGGTTTGTTTCAATACCAGAATTTGTTCCTACCCCCTCTTCTCGTTACCCTTTGTTTTTCTTTTTGTTGGTTCCTCTTCCTCTTCCTTTTACTTCTTCCTTCAATGGTGTCCGATCTTGTGTCGTTTGTTCGTTTGTTGTTTTAACAACTGGAATTTGTGTAAAAAAGTTAGGGGGCGTAATCCTAAAGGGATAGTGGGGGTTTGCCTCTCTGTGTCTGAGCTAAGATCAGAACTGGAATCCGTGGAGACATATTCCGTTGTTTCTGTTGCCCAATGAATTGGCAATCTCGTTGAGCCCAATCGAAACACTTGGCATATGTTAAAATTCTGCCCTCTGCATAATCTCTTTTGTCTCTTAGGAATTTGCACTGATTTTTGGCTCTTATAGCCTTCTCATAGGACTTGAGATGTCCCTTCAGGGATTTGTGAAATTCAATTACCACCTTGTCATCTTTGTATTTCTCAAGCTCTGAACGTAGGGCAGCCAATTCTTGTCTTGTTTGGTCCAAATCGATTTTAGCGTTTTCCACCAAGACCTCAAGCATTCCTTTACATGTCTTAGCCATATAGAGTGCCCATTCATTGAGGAGTTCCGGGTTGGGATTTTTGTATGTTGGTATAATTGAAATTCTTAATCCTCTAGGTACCCGACCGACCTTGATGTAGTTTGTCAGGGAGGTAACTTCCCACCACTTATTGAGTTCACGTTTGGCAAATTTTTCCAATAAATTCAAGTTTTGTTTCAGCGTTGGCTCTTGATTCCCATGCAGGTTTCCTGTGGCTTTTGGTGACTGATGGGTGTCAGCATTCTCATTGAAGAGGGAGAGTGCGAGAGCCTGTCTCTCAGTTTCCCATGTACTCCTATCCAAATGAACAAATTATACACTCGTGGTGCGAAAGTGACTCGGCAGTGAGATCTGTACTGCCGTGTGACACAGCTCCGTTGTAAACGGAAATGATGTGGAAGGGCAAGGAGATGAAATGGCAGTGGGAGTGTGAAGGGACAATGGAGGCAATCAGGCTCCTAGAGCCCTCCGACCCAGGCGAACCCGGTACCTTCCCAAGCCCCACACCTCTCACTTACCGAACGCATGCAACCAATTCCATCACCAGAAGAATCCGAACTGGAGCGGCTAGGATGGCTTGTATTAGGATAAAGTCACGAGAGCTGCCCTTCGATGCCGGTGCCTGCAGTGGCGGCAAAAGCCACAAATATGCAGGAAATCCAAACCGGAATGGAAGGAAGTGGCACAACACTATAGTCCACGAGTGATTTATTCAGTGCAAACAACGCGTTTCAGGCTAAACGGCCTTTGTCAAGTTTACAAAACCCACTGCAGACGCCATTACATATACATGACATCATCATGAACATAGAAAAAAAGTTATTGGTGAATTAATTTGTTTTTAAACTCAAAATGCAGAGCCCGACATATAAATTCTCTAGTGCAACCATAAATACTGTAATAATTTATTTAACATACACAACCACAGGACACAAGGGGACCTCATCGGCCCCCAGCAGTGTGCCAAGAGGTGAGTTTGCAGAGTGGTGTAAAATGGGGCGTGGCCTCTAACCACCTCTCAGCAATCCCACTGTGTGTGGCTTACTAGAGGTAACAGGTGGGCTAGTTGGCCCCTAAGGACCCTCGGCATCGAAAGGGACTTCATCCCTCAACCAAGAGCGTTCCAGGAGGCGCGTTTGCAGAGTAGTGGAGAAAGGGGGTAGGGCATCCGGCGAGTTTCCGGCTTCCCTTTCTTTTTTTATTTTAGGGAGGGGGGCTGTGTGGCCCATGTTCCCTTGACCCTTGTGGGCCCCGGGAACCCCATGCCTGGGGCCTCACCCATTTGTTTTTATATTATAATATAAAAATAAAAAGGGAGGAGGGCCGCATTGCCCCCCCCCCCCCGAGGTCGATTTCAGCCCCCGGGGACCCATCCCCCGAGGCCCGGCCAATTTTTTTTTTTAAAGGGATGTGGTCCCTCTCCTCCAGGCCATTTTTGGCCCTGGGGACCCCTATTCCCAGGGGCCAGGCCATTTCTTTTTTTTTTATTATTTAATTTTAAGGGAGGGGGCATGCGACTCACCTCCCTAGGCCGATATCGGCCCCGGGGACCCCATCTCCCGGGGCATGGCCACATTCTTGTAGACTGTGGGGGGGAGCTTCAAGGCCCCCGTGGTCCCTGCCGGCTCCCCTCCTCGCTTCTGGGCAGAGAGAGCTTTGCCCAAAAGCAATTCGGCTTCGCTTCATGGAAACAAGTGCATTTTTCCTGCTCTCGCTCCCATGAATTGAAGCAAAGTTTGCTATGGCATGCTCCTGCCATAGCAAACTGCAATGTCCCTGGGGTGGGGACCCCGGGACACTGCTGAAGCCGTCCCTGGGGGGTGGAGGTCCCCAGGGCCATTTATGGCTCGGGGGGCAGAGTAGTCCCGGGGAACTGGTGGTCCCTGGGGCTGTGTGGGGGGCTTGACCCCCACACACATTATTATTATTATTATTCTTTTTTTTGTTTGTTTAAATTTCTTTTATTGATGTTACACAGGGAGGAAACGAGCGAGCCAGTATGCTCAACAATCATCGGGTTGCAACCCAGCAAGTCGCTGTCACGTGTGTCAGGCATAAACGAATAAGAAAAAGGGAATATCCCTCTGCAGTGCCCGTATGACCCCAGGCGGTGGCATCAGTGGGAGAGTGTGGAATAGATAAAGAATATGGAGCAGCAACACCATCTTCACCTCTGCAATCCAGCCCAACCAAGAGAGGGAATGGGGCCTCCACTTTTGGAGGAAATCCCGGACTTGTTTCAAAAGTGCCGTGTAATTCGACTGTCTGGCGGCAGAGATAGTAGGGGCCACCTGGAAACCTAGGTAGGTGATAGAGTCATGGACCCACTGAATCTGAAAAGTGCGCTGTAGGAGTTCTAGCGTTTCAGGCTCTGGTGATAAATTAAGAGCTTGTGATTTATGCACATTGATCTGGAAGCCCGAGGCGAGCGCAAACCTGGCCAGTTCGTCTAAAAACGCAGGCAGATATTCCCGAGGGTGTTCCAATGTCGCCACCACGTCATCAGCGTTCGGGAACAAAGACTGATTGGTCCGGATCTATCAGTCCAGGAAGATGGCGAGAGAGTCTGGCAGCCAATATTCCCGTGAAGATCTTTAAGTCGACATTAAGAAGGGATATGGGGCGATAGGAGCTACAGAGGCGCTTATCTTTACCCGACTTAGGGATTACCGTTATTAGGGCCTCCAACATGGATGGTGGGAATGAAGAGGTTGGCGACGACCCGATCGAATTACAGACACGTACTAGAGGCGGGGCCAGTACCCCACAAAACGTTTTATAAAAACCGAAGGTGAACCCGTTGGGGCCGGGTTTATTGTTAAGTTTCAGGCGGAAGATCGCCGAGATTACCTCCTCCAGCCGAATGGGGGCCTCTAGGTCAGCTGCCTAGTTCGGAAGCAATTTGGCTGTAGCTACATCTCGGAGGTACTGGGCTGACTCAGTCTCAGGCAGGGCTTGGGCCTTGTATAACATCTCGTAGAAGTGAAGTGCCTGAAAGCTTCCACACTTTCCGTGTCATCTCCACACTCACCCCTCCTGGGGGTCCCGTACCTCAGCAACTCTGTGGGCCTGTCGTTGTACTCGGAGACGGTTAGCAAGAAGACGCCCGCTCCGATCTCCCCCCACATAAAAGGCGTGTTTGAAGCGAAGTGCCGCATATTCGGCCCGATCGACATCCAACCCTGCTAGTTGTGCACGGGCCACCTTTTAGAAGCTTCCAGACTCTAGGAGCTCCGGTCCTCTGGTGGATGCGCTCCAGCTCAGTGACGTCGCCCATCAGGCGGTCCCGTTTCTCCCGCCTGTCCCCGTTATCAGCCAACGCTATGCCTATGAAGTCCCCACGGATCACCGCCTTCATTGCCTCCCACTGGGTCGTCATGGAGATGTCCGGCGTGTCATTTATAGCCAAATAATCTGTTATGCTCTTCTGAATCTGTTGCACTACCGAGGGACGCTGGAGCATGGTCTCACGAAGGTGCCAGAAGCAACGAGTGGTGCGCCACGGTGGCAGTGTCAGAGAGAGTCGCAGTGCAGAGTGGTCAGACGGGACAGGAAAGGATCTCCACCTCACACACCTGTTGCGTCAGTGGGTCAGAAGTCAAGACATAGTCAATTCTGGTGTATGTTTTGTGGGGATGTGAGTAGAATGTTTATGCCCTGGTGTTGGGATGCCTAAGCCTCCATGTATCTGTAAGTCCGGCCTCTGTCAGCAAATGCTTCCTCGTGTTGGAAAGTGCCCCTGACTGTCGCCATTGTTGCCCAGAGTGGTCTAAGTCTCCATCTAACACCAAATTAAAGTCCCCCCCCCCCCCCAGTAGTGTTGTTTTGTCCGGTAGGCCTGTAAGCTCCTGGATTACGGTTTTAATAAAGCCATCCTGCCCGCTATTGGGAACATATACCGAGGCTATCGAGAATGTGTGCGTGTCTAAGGTGAAGGTGTGCGCCAGGAGCCTCCCTTTAATTTCGGCCTGTTTACTGCCAATATGCCCTGGAAACCTGGAAGATACTAGAATCGTGACACCAGCAGTTTTGGAAGTAGCAGAGGAAAACATCTGGTTGGGGAACGCCCTGGACCTCAACCGGTGTGTATCAGTAGAAAGCAAATGTGTCTCCTGGAGTAGACAAATATGGATGTCCGAGCGCTCAAGGTAGGACAAGAGGGCTCGCCGTTTGGTGGGGTTATTCAGCTCTTTCACATTCAGGGACACACTGTGAACAGAGAACATACGAGTAGGGTCTCATGTATGCTATAGATAGTTTCTCTGGTCCCAGCCAGATAAGACGTATGGTGGGATAGTAAATAATAAATATATGCACAAAAAATACTCTAACAGATCTATGGAGATCTACTAAAATAAGGGAATAGGGGAAGAGAAATGAGAATTCAAGGTTGTGCCTAATACAACCATGGTCGTGGGGAAACTAAGTCTTTCTTTTAGTTACCCTCACACACCCTAGTGGTGTCATGCTTCATCATCGGGTCACCCAGACCCCTAGAAGTCCGGGTGGGCTCGACCACAGTGTTGGGAGTGCTTTTAATATGTTCTACGACAGAGGGAGTTAACTAGATAAAATACCTAAGACAGATCCCCAGTATCCCTTTATTCTTGGGTCTGTCCGGGTAATTAAAATACTTAAAAAATTGGGTCTTTTAGGAGTGTTATGGTCCTATGACCCTAGTGCCGACATGTTTCAGTCCGAAAAGGGGCCAAAAAATGGTCCAGGACTTTCTTCAGGGCAAAAAAAGTAACTCCCCTATGTGAGTGTAATTAACACGTTATGGGGTGTCCCTATCCTGTCAGTATAGTGAGGGCAGAGTAGCTGCTCCACGTGGTTTAATTAACGGTGGATGTGTGTAAACTGCCAGGCTCCATCCAAATCGGGAAGGTAGATTGAATCTCTCAGGACCAGGGGCCAGATGGGGCTGTCTTCGTTAAGATCAACCGCCCTGCCCGCTACCTGTTTGGTTCTGGTCCTCGGCTTTCGAAAGCCTTCCCGATTTGGATGGAGCCTGGCAGTTTACACACATCCACCGTTAATTAAACCACGTGGAGCAGCTACTCTGCCCTCACTATACTGACAGGATAGGGACACCCCATAACGTGTTAATTACACTCACATAGGGGAGTTACTTTTTTTGCCCTGAAGAGAGTCCTGGACCATTTTTTGGCCCCTTTTCGGACTGAAACATGTCGGCACTAGGGTCATAGGACCATAACACTCCTAAAAGACCCAATTTTTTAAGTATTTTAATTACCCGGACAGACCCAAGAATAAAGGGATACTGGGGATCTGTCTTAGGTATTTTATCTAGTTAACTCCCTCTGTCGTAGAACATATTAAAAGCACTCCCAACACTGTGGTCGAGCCCACCCGGACTTCTAGGGGTCTGGGTGACCCGATGATGAAGCATGACACCACTAGGGTGTGTGAGGGTAACTAAAAGAAAGACTTAGTTTCCCCACGACCACGGTTGTATTAGGCACAACCTTGAATTCTCATTTCTCTTCCCCTATTCCCTTATTTTACTAGATCTCCATAGATCTGTTAGAGTATTTTTTGTGCATATAGGTTATATGGGAGGATATACTCTACACAATCCTGCCTCTCTTACCCCCCTAGTCATTGGGACTTCCCAATACTTCTGATGTGTTATAGATAGTAAATAATAAGCCACCTGTCCTGTGAAGAGACAAAAAAGATGGACAGCAGGAGTTTACCATCGCCCAGATCCTGCACAGGGCCCAGCCAAGGAGATCATAGTGTGACCCATCGGGATGATGAATTACAGCACCTCACCCCATGTGTGTCAGTCTGCGGTATTCGAGTCTTCTGACAAGGATTGTAAGACGGCCGTTTGCTCCTTGGCGATGGTCTCCGGGTCCGGGCGCAGCCCCAGACGACAGCTCTCAACCCTTTGCCACTGCGTGGGGTCAGCTCTACGCCCAGCAGAGGAAGCCCTCTCCGGAGTGGTGCAGTCATCTTCCGGGAGGTGAAGAAGTGTCGAGGCCTCCTTGAGAGAGCGGACCTGGCCGAGCTTTCCCTCCCATTTAAAGATGAGTCTAAACGGGTGGCCCCAGGAATAGGAGACATCCTTTGAGCGTAATAACACTGTGATGGATCGGAAGTCCCGCCGTCTCTGCAAAGTAGATGACACTAGATCCTGAAAGATGAGAGGTCTACAGGATCGGAATTCAATAGGATGCCTGGACCGCACCTCTTGTAAGATGCGTTCTTTTAGCTTAAAGTCGTGTACAAATGTTTGAATATCGGGGGGCGGTGGCCGGTCATCTGAGCCCCACTCGGTGTTTCCGATCGAGTTGGATCTCTTGGTCTGGAGGGCCTCCCAGGATATGGCGAAACAGAGCCGCAACAAAGGCCTCGATATCCTGTTCTCCTGTCCCTTGAGGCACCGCTCGGATCCGTATGTTGTTCTGGCGGGAGCGGTTCTCAAGATCCTCTGCATGAGCTTGGAGGTCTAGGTGCTGCTCTTGAAGTCTTCGGACCTCCTGTTGAAGCTGGGACACCTCCTCCTCATGGGCGGCTGTTTGGTTCTCCTGGTCATCGACCCTTTCCCCCACCGAATCAATGTCTCTGTGCATCTCACGGATATCCACAGTCAAGTCCTTCTTCATGGTGTGGAATTCTCTCATGAGGTCTGCAAAGAGAGACTCCAGGACACTACGCATAACAGGCCCCTCCGGATCGTCTGAGCCACGTCGCGCAGCCGAGTCGCCTTGTGCTGACATTGCTTCAGCACCTCCAGCTCCAGTCTTGAGCAGTAGGTCCTTAACCGATCTGTCTTTTCTAGATTTGTTCGTGGCCATCTTGGGTCAGTTGCAGCCGGGCATCGATAGTTAGGAAGTGGTAGGGCGTCTAGGGAGGGCGCGCACCCAGGGAAGTGATGAATCCCCCTTATGGGCAGAGTCTCTGTTCGCTGTCGCCAGGTGTGTTCCACAGCTCCAGAGACTGGCGTCTGGGTGGGCCGTCAGAAGTGACAGGCCCTCCGGTCTGAGAGTGCAGGCAATCCGCGCCACCCCTACTCCACGGGGCACCACTGCCCGGGCCCTCTGAGGAAGTGCTTTTGCAGGATCTCCCCCTAGGTCAGGTCAGAGTATGCGTGCAATGGTTCCCCTGGTCACAGGCCACCTCTCAGATCACAGAGACCCAGTGTGGTTCTACCCCCTCTGTAGAGCCTCTCGACCCGGCGGTGCGTTGCACGTTACTCGTGGCGCTAATGGGTAGGCCCCGACCCACAGGGAGGTAGACACAGGGGGGGCTGGGCGAGTTAGGCGTGGGGTCAGTGATGTGTGGTCCCTCCGGGCCGCTCTCTGGTCCGGGCGTGCTGTGGGCAGACCGCGTATCACGCTGCAGTGCCGGAGACACAGCGCTGTCAATGCGCCCTGGGGTGGATCATCGCGGCGGCTTGGCTCACCTGCTGGGGCTGGTGCGAAGGCTGGTGGATGTCGCTGCTCTCAGCCTCAGGACCTTCTCAAGGTCGCAAAGGCCCGGTGTGGCCCTGCCCCCTCAGCAGGTCCCACGTCCGCAGGGTGTGTAGCGTGGCACTCCTGGGGCTGAAGGGAGGCCCCAATCCGGGTGAGAGTAGCCGCTGTGGAGCCGGGTGCAGGGGCAGCGTCACACAGCTCCCACGGGGAATACCCGGGTGTGTTGAGGGCGGACCCCGTTTAGCGCCTCAGCGCAACTGCACAGTGCTGTCGGAGCGTCTTGGGGCCGGTCACTGCTACTGCTCGGCTCACCTGGGTAGGGCGATGCGAAGGCCGGCAGGGGTCACCGCCGCCAGCCTCAGGCCCGTGCTGTCATCCCACCGCTGCCGCTGGGGCCGCGCACCAGCGCTCCCGAGCTCCGGGTGATAGCGGGGTGCTGGAGCCTTACAAGGACGGTTTCAGGCACCAACGCCCCCAGGCGGGCGACGTGCTGAAGTACAGCCGCTTTCACTCCCTTCTCCGACCTCTCTCCGTGCGGCCGCGTAGCCCATCCGGCCGGCGCTGCACCAATCTTCAGGCGCTGGAAGCAGGAGCACGCTGAATTCAAGGAAAACTACACCACAGTCTCGAGCCCAGATGGAGTCTGAGGCTGTGTCTGGGGTCTTCTATACGTGGCTATGCAGGCAAGGGCCCAGGTCAGGAGCCGGAGCAGCGAGCAGGCACGTCCTACTCGGTCGCCATCTTGGCCACGCCCCACACACACATTATTTTAAACATTACCCCAGTGAGGTGGCAGTCCCCGGAGCTGCGTGGGGGATAGGAGCCCCTCATGCCTAATTATCTACTTAGCCCCATAGAGGTGTCGGTCCCCGGGGCTGAGGGGGGTCTCAAGGCTTCCCCGCATTTCGCAAACAGCCCCGGGGAGGTGGGGGTCCCCGGGGCTGTATGATGGGGCAGAGGCCCCCCACGTATTTTTTTATATTTATTTTTGTCCTGGGAGGTGGTGGTACCCGGGGCTGCGGGAGGGCCTCGTAGCCCCCCTGCATTCAGTGAATAAGCCACGGGGTTTGCAGGGGCCCCGGGTGGGTCCCTACATCTATTTTCATCATTGCCCCCTGGACCTGGCCCACCCGGGGGCTTAAAGGAAACGAAGAGCGGGAGGACGAGCTTGTTTTAAAAAAACAATGTGTCCGACTTTACGGAACCATCATGAATCCTGACGATTTTGTTTTAAAAAATGCTTTCTTTGGCCCTCGGGGTCCCTGTGGGACCCCCTGAACAGGCCTAAGTGGGTCAGGGTGTTTCTACCCTGGCCCCTTTTCTTGGTTTTTTCGCCTTTTTTCATATGACTCGGTTCAACAGAATCACGAGATAGCTGCCAATACTTGCTGGTTTAAGTGTTAGCAGCCAATCAGATTGCAGGCTCGAGATCGGGAGGGTTCACGGATCCACAGTTGCATATCTGAGAAATCTTTAAACTTCCCAGGAACTACTGAATGGATTTACACCCTTTCACAAAAAGAGTGCACTATGGACCAAGACATACCTTTCTGCCAAATTTGGTGTAATTCTGTTCAGCAGTTTGAGCTGTAGCTGCATCAACAATTTCCTATGGAAATTAACATGGAGAAAAGGCGTTTTTGGAACCCCCCCTCTTTTTCTCGGCCACCCCCCAGCTTGATGAATCATCCCGGAACTTTCAACACAGCAGCTGACCTGACCGCCCCATTACTGTTGAAACGTTTGTGAAGATTTGTCAAATGACGCCAAAGATATTGGCAAATCAAAAAAAGCAATTCTTATGGAAACTAGGTCCTAACTATAACTACCTACTGGCGACTGCGGGTACAGCAGTTAGAATATCAGATTTTAACCATAAAATGTATGCACTTTCCACAGTGTTTGTTGGGCTTGAGTTACAACAGTATGTATGGCTTCTCGTCACTCAAATGCACCAGCTCTAAAGTTTTGTTTGTGAAAGGGGAGACACAAGGAGATGTGAAGATATGAGGGGAGTGAGGGTCTGCAGGGGATGATGTGAGGCCAACATGGAAAAGAGGCCTGAGGAGAGATGGGGGGACAGAAGGGAAGAGAGAGGAAAGCAGAGGGAGACATTTGAGGTTAGGAAAGAGAGCCTGTGAGGCTGGAAGGAATGCAAAGGAGTTGAAACTAACAGCGAAAGATATGAAGCTGGGCAGAGACACAAGGAACATTAACGGCAGATGGGCAAATAAATAGAAAAGAGAGGTACAGAGCCGGCAAGAGAGGAGGGGGAAAAGATGTGAGGACATGCAGAGAAGGTGGTATTGACAGGAGAAAAGAGTGAGAGGAGTGGGAGCAGAGGGTAGAAGAGTCATAGTAGAAAGTGAGGAGTGAGCGGCAGTGAATAAAAAGAGGGGAGAGATAGAGAGAGAAAATAGGGTCGGGTAAAAGATGAGACTATAGAGGTACAAGACAAAAGGGAGTAAAAGTGACGAAGAGGAGAGAAAGATGGCAGAAGAGGGATAAACGGGACAGGGAAAGAAACACATCTGGGTGAGGGGGACTTACAGGAGGGAGGGAGAGCGCGAAAACGAAATAGTGATATACCAAGTGGTGAGATACCAAGATGGTAGCATAGTACAAGAGAGAGGCTTAGGAGGAGAGGAATGAGTGGGAGGGGAGAGGGGAAACATGTGGGAAGAGATGGTGGTGAGGGAGTGACAGGAGATGATGAGAGACAGGAGAAAAGAACGACAAAGGAGAAGGGACGGGGCAGAAGTGAGCGAGCGAGAGAAAGGAAGAGAGAGAAGAAAGGAACTGACCGACTGAGTGAATCATAAGTCTGACAACAGGGGGGAATGTGACACACCTGAGGGGAGACCGTCAGAGTGACCTGGAGAAAGGACAGTGGATGCCATGCTTTCTTACAGGATTAGGGCTGACTGTGTGATGTGTGTGCTGAAACATGGGCACAGTTACTATTTGTTGCAGCAGGTGCAGTGGCACCGGGGGCTTTAGGGCCTGGTGAACCCTGATTTCTTTAGAATTCAAACAGCACGGGTGGGGCTTGAGATTCCTTCCATGCACCATGGCCCATGACCCTAGCTGTCCTGCTGTGCTGAAGTTACCTTTGACCCTCTGCAGCCTCTGATGGACACTTGTTACTCGCAGACACCCTGCCATTAAAGGCGCTTGAATAATCGATCGCTGGTATTTGTCGTGTGGGCGTTCTGGGGCATGAAGCACTGCTCGGACACCAATAGGGTTAAGGTAAGTATAGGTTTATTCTATATCTGCTTCAAGACTGCGGGAGAGCGCCGGGGAACGTCCGCCTTGTTAGCGGGCTCTGCGCCTACTAATCGCGGCACTCAAAATGGCCGCCGCGCTCCACGTCATCACGTAGGCGTGAAGACTAGAGCGCGACGATACATATCTACTTTCTTTACGGTTAACTTTATCATAAAAGACACTCTTACTTGCATGCATACTCCCTTCCATCACCCATCTCAAAGTCTCTAAACTTCGACGGTCTCACCACTGTCCTTCCAGTGCGAGTGCGTCTCACCGGGGTGCCTGGAGTGTGCTCGGTACCCTCTTGTGAGTTTCTCGTTTCTCCACCTTCTATACTTGGGGAACCTCCCTTGCCGGGAGACCTACTGTAGATTTCCGAGAGTTCCTTGGTCCCCGATTCACTCCTCCCTTCTGCTTCCGTATCTCTTCCACCTTCTCCGGGGCTGCCTGTGGTTGCGTCCACCGGATTAGTTTCAGTCCCTTGAGTCCGGGGAGGTATCACTTGTCCTCTTCCTCTTCCATTCCACTGCATGATTTTATTGCACTTGGACATCCTGTCCTGTGACCACACCTTCCCGTCGCTCAGTAGGGCTGACCGGTTATAAACTTCTTCCACCGGCAAGGGTGCGCTGAATTTGCTGTCTCCTTTCCTCCTTAGCTGGGCTAGTTTGACTCGAACCCATTCTCTTCTTTCTCGAGCACCGTCTCTTTGACATTTCTTCTTTTGTTGTAGTGTTCAGTGTATATCCTCTGTGCTTTTTCTAGATTGTGGTGCACTACGGCGGGGGACCACTTGCTCGTAATAGTGCGCTCCTTCCAGGCTGCCTTGTCTTTCGTGAAGGGGTCTCTACCCCTTAGGATCTGGAAGGGGCTGTATCCCGTGCTGGTGGGTGTAATCCTATACGCCCACAGCATGCTCTTCAATTCCTTCTCCCTTTTTTTTCCCCAGTCGCAATCGCCGACTGTACGGACCCCATTATTACTCGGTTAAACCTTTCGGCTAGTCCATTTCCTGCCGGATGGTATATCGAAGTGTGTTTAACCTTAATGCCATTTCTTCCCATGAAGGCGTTCCACTTCTCTGATACAAATTGAGGTCCATTGTCACTTAGGAGGGAGCGTGTAATACCTTCTCTAAGGAACACGGACGTGAGGAACTTCAATATTTTGTCTGTGTCCATGTCTTCTTGAACATCCACCTCTGGCCACTTGGAGTACTGATCTACCAGTACTAGCACGTATTTTTGGACTCACTGGCCATCCAATATCGGACCCAGGATATCCATTATAGGTCCTCCCATGGGTTCTCTGGGTTGTCAAACTTCCCTAGTGGTGGTCGCATCAGGCTCTGAGATTTGTCCGCTCTTTGGCATTGGCCACACTCTCGCACATGCCTTTCTATCTGGTTATCCATCGCCGGCCACCAGTACATCTGCTTCGCCCTCATCTTAGTCTTTACGATGCCCAGGTGACCCTCGTGGATGAGAGCCAGGAGATGTGGGATCAACTTGTTGGGGGGGAACTACTTTCTCTCCTCTCCTCAGGAAGATCCCTTGGTCGCAAACTGATAACTCCTCTCTTACTTCGAAGAATTTCCTGAGTGCTGCCTCCATATGTCTCTTCTCCGGCCACCCCCTTATTATGCATTGCTTGACGGCCTCTATGTCTGTGTCGGTTTCGTACGCTTCCTTCCACTCCTGTTCACTGATCACGCGTTCATGATCTTCCATGAATGCCACTTTAGTGTCCTCCTCATCCGACATCCTTGGGTCTTCATCCATGGCCGACGCTCAGATGAGATAGTCGGCTACTTTGTTCCTTTGCCCCGGAATGTGTTCCACATCATATCTGTAATCTAATAATTTCAACGTCATCTTCGCGATGCGGGGTGTCGCCGTGGCATGTCCAGACGAGGTGAGCACTTTGATCAGGGGCTTGTGGTCCGTTCTCAACTTGAATCTCGTGCCCCACAGGAACTGGCGGAACTTCTCCATGGCCCAGACTACTGCTAACATCTCTTTTTCAATTACGCTGCACTTCTGTTCCGTGGGTGACAGCGATCTGGATGCGAAGCTGAGGGTGGATAGTTCACCACCTTCCAACTCCTGCATTAGGACTGCTCCCAAGCCCCGCTCGCTGGCGTCTGTCGTTATTACCGATCTGGCTTGCGGATCGTATCCACCCTGGGGTATGGCCGTGCTGATGTCCATCTTTATCCTCTGGAACTCCTCTTGCGTTTCCTTAGTCCACTCCCTCAGGTCCACACATAGACGGATCTTGCCATTAGGTTTCATGGCGACCACCAATGAAGCCAACCACTCTGCACTCGTTATCGGTTCTATGATGCTGTTTTCTTCCAGTCTGTGAAGCTCTTGTTGCACCTGTTCTCTGATGGCCAGTGGGACGTTCCTCACTTTGTGGCACACAGGTTTGGCGTCCATTTTGAGTTCTATCCTGTGCGTGAATTTTGTCAGTTTTCCGACTGTACCTCCAAACACGTTGGGAAATTTTACCTTCAGTTTCCCTGCCTCTGGTCGCTGTGCATCGCTGGTCATTAAGACTTGCGTGATACCCCCCAGGCTCAACTGTATGCCAAGATCTCCTTGGTCTATCCAGCCTAGGACCGACGGGCCCTTTTCTGCCACATATAATTTGAACTTGGCCTGTCGTTCCTTGAATTCAAACTTCAGACTGCGGTATCCCACCATGGGGATAGGGTCTCCTGTGAAGGTGACTGGACGAATGTCTGGAGGATACAGGTGGTCTCCTAGGAGGTTCTTGAAGTGTTCATCCCACACCTTGCGTTGTATTATGGTGTATGGGGATCCTGAATCCGCTACCACCTGTATTGGAACGCCTCCAATTACTAGGTCACATTGTGGTTTCTTTGAGCGGTTGCAATTTATTCCCAGCACGTGCTCATCTATGCACAGCACACTGTCATCGTCTTCTTCATTTTCTCCTTCTTCCTCCTCTTCTTGTGCGACGTATTTGATGGCTATTCTCTTTTGCTTGCGGCGACATACTTTCTCATAATGCCCTGTTATCCCGCAAAACATACGTTTGGCTTTGAAGGCTGGACATGGCTTGTCGTACGCTGGGTGTGATAGGCTGCCGCACCTGTAACACATTTTCTTGCTCTCGGAGTTCGGTTTCCTCGCCTGAGCTGGTCTGGGCGTCCATTTGGTCTGCGTTCTTGTGTCCCCCGTTGCCCCCTTGCCTCTCTCCGGTAGTTCTGCTTCCGTGACTTTATTTACCATGGGCCTTGGGGCTGCCTCTTTTTTCGCCGCTTCTGCACATCTCTTCGATAGCTCCGCCTTTTTCACCATGGCTATCACTTCGAGTGTCGCCTCTCCATTGACCCATAATTTGTCTTGTATCGTCGAGTTGGTGGTGTGCATGACTATTTGGTCCTTGATGAATTGATCATGTAACGTGCCGAACTTACACGTGACTGCCAATTTCCGTAACGCTGCTACGTATTCATCTATGGACTCCCCTTCTGCTTGCTTCCGCTGTTGGAAGTTGTATCCGTCTATGGACGTGCATACGGCAGGCCTGTAGTGCTTGTTTAAGTCGTCTATCGCGTGCTGGAACACGTCGTCATCTGCCGCCTGCCTCGGCGTGGGAACTATATTCTTGTAACGCCCTGAACGTCTCAGGATCGTTTAACAGACACGACAATGAGGACGCAACCACTAGTGAAGGGTTAGTTGTTTTAATGAAGGCAAATATAATACAAAGAATAAACAAGTTATAGTCACTGGAATCCTCCAGGCTAAGTACGTTACCAGCCCACAGCACGGATAGTCCTAACCGTCCTCTGCATATACGCCGGTCCCGGCGTATGCCAACAGAGGGCAGAAATGAAATGGCCGACAATGCCAATCGGTAGGCTGTGAGGGGCACGAAGAGTGTTGGGGAGAATCGAGGAGTCAGGGAAACACCCAGCCGGGGTCTCTACCTGAAGGGAGCAGCCGCTCAACCTCTTCCTCAGACTGCACCGGGACGCGGAGTCACCTCCTGGTGATGCGTCACCGATACCCCAATCACAAGCAAGAAGACTGAACCGAGAGCAGCCGCTCGATCGATCCTGTGGACTTCCGAGTCTGTAACGCGGCAAACACCTCCTGGTGTGCGTTACAGCTGGCAGTCCCTGTGTCTCTGGTCGGGCTGGGAGTTACGACTCCAACCAGCAAAAGCGCCACTGCGCTTGGACTCAGCCGAGTCAAAAAGCGAAGCTCAATGGTTGACCGGTAGAGCTTCCGGGTCCTTCACAGGTGACGATGGGGCAAGACACGGCCCAGGGAGTAACGACTCGACCTACCTCCGTTCTTGCCTTACTGGAGCACCACTCCGGAACACTGCTCTTCACGAAGCAGGTACGTCGGTGTGAACACAATATCCGACAGCGTTGTACCTCCCGGTTCCTCCCTTTATAGGGCGTGTTTTCCTTGAGTTATGTAACAGCTCTCCTGTTTACATAAGGGCGTGTTTCCTTGAGTTATGTAACAGCTCTCCTGTTTACATAAGGGCGTGTTTCCCTTGAGTTATGTAACAGCTCTCCTGTTTACATAAGGGCGTGTTTCCCTTGAGTTATGTAACAGCTCTCCTGTTTACATAAGGGCGTGTTTTCCTTGAGTTATGTAACAGCTCTCCTGTTTACATAAGGGCGTGTTTCCCTTGTATGACAGGAATTCTTGACAGTACATCCTCCCTCTCAGCGGCTCCCCACGGGTCCAGCGCTGGCAGGAAAACGCCGATGGAACAAGGAGACCAAGCGCGGAGCATGAACCCCTTCAGCCGGTTCCCATGAATGCTCCTCCGGGCCATAGCCTTTCCACGCAACCAGGTACCACAGCTTCCCCCTGCGCCATTTGGACGCCCGTATGCCCGACACTTCATACTCCACCTCCGACTCCACGCATACCGGCCGAGGTGTCCCAGACGGCTTGGAGGGTGCTGGTTTGAGCAATGATACATGAAAGACAGGGTGTATCCGCAATGACTGGGGCAAGCACACCTTCACGTTCACGGGACCCATACACTTGGTAATTCGATAGGGGCCCATGTACTTGGGATGGAACACACTGTTCTTTCGAAACCTCATGTTTCTTGTGGATATCCAGACGTAGTCTCCAGTGCGGTACAGTGGCCCGGGCCTTCTCTTCCTATCTGCCGCAGCCTTGTATCTTCTCTTGGCCTCTATTAGGACAGCCCTTGAGCGCATCAATGTGTCTTTTATGTGTGCCACCCTGTCCGCTGTGGCGGGAATCCTGTCCTCTCTGAACGGATGTAGAAATGGCAAGAACCTGGGATGTTGGCCATAGTTGCTATAGAACGGAGATGACTGTGTGGAGCTGTGAGTGGCGTTGTTATAGGCTATCTCTGCAACCCATAGCAAGTCGACCCATTCTTCCCTGCCCTGGTCCACAAAACATCGCAGATACTGTTTGAGCGTTTGGTTCAGGCGCTCGGTTTGGCCGTCCGTTTGAGGGTGGTAGCTGGTGGACAGGGCGGTCTTAACATGCAGCGCAGTGCACCAAGTCTTCCAGAATTGCGCAGTAAACTGCGACCCCCGGTCCGACACGATCACCCCAGGTATTCCATGCAGTCGTACCACATTCTTTAGGAGTAGTGACGCCAATTCCCCGGCCGTAGGGACTCTCTTGCAGGGGATGAAGTGCCCCATTTTCGTCAAGTAATCCACCACCACCAGTATTGCCGTCATCCCCTGGTCTACCGGTAGGCCCACCACGAAGTCCAGTGATATGCTATCCCATGGTCTATCCGGGGTTGGAAGTGGATGTAAGAGCCCTTGGGTTCGGCCATGGTCGGCCTTCATGGTAGCACACGTAGGACACTCCTGTCCCCACCTCCTGACATCCACTCTCATGGTTGGCCACCAGAAATGCCGTCCCATGCTAGCCACCGTTTTTTCAAAGCCCAAATGACCTGCGCATGGAGAGTCATGGCACCAGATGAATGCTTGTTTCCTTAGCCTAGGCGTGGGTATCAATAGGCACCTGCCCTTCAGGGGTATCCCGTCCTTCAGCTGCCATTCTCTGTGACTGAGGAGCCACCTCCGCCATGCGAATGACCTGATCCCTCTCTTTATTCCCCTCAGGAAAGTATCCGGTTGGATAACCCCCAATACCATCCTCGGGGAAATGATGGAACGCTCGGTCGCAGGCAATGGTTCCTTAACTGCAGATTGACGGGACAGGGCGTCCGCCTTTCGGTTTTCCGTCCCCGGCCGATATGTGATGCGGAAGTTGAACCCCGCAAAGAAGATCATCCACCGCAGCTGCCTGGGAGAAAGGTGTCTAGTGGCAGTCATGAACTGTAGGTTCCGATGGTCCATGTACACCGATACCACATGTCTTGCCCCCATCAACCAATGCCTCCATTCGGTGAAGGCGTCCTTGATTGCGAGAAGCTCCTTCTCCGCAATATGGTAGTTGCGTTCGGCGTCGTTGAGTTTGCGGGACATGTACGCAACGGGATGAAGCACCCCTGTGTCGTGGTTGCGTTGGGACAAGATAGCCCCCAGCGCCACATCCGACGCGTCCGCTTCCACCACGTAGGGGAGATCCGGATCGGGGTGAGCCAACACCGGCGCCTTACCAAAGGCGCTTTTCAGGGCCTCAAAGGCTTTGTTCGCTTCAGGGGACCAGACAAACTCCTTGGACTTCCTCAGTAGCTGTGTGATTGGGGCCACCACTCCTGAAAATCCATCTATGAACCGCCTGTAAAAGTTGGCGAAGCCAATGAAACTTTGGACGTCCTTCACGCTTTGGGGCACCGGCCATTCTTTCACCGCCTTGATCTTTCGTTCTGCCATCTCCTGTCCCTCTGGACTCAGCATCACTCCGAGGAATTCCACGGATGTGACGTGGAAGTCACACTTGCTGAGTTTACAAAACAGCATGTTTTCCCTCAGCTTTTGGAGCACAGCTTTGACGTGGTGTACGTGCTCCTCCACACTGGACGAATAGATGAGGATGTCGTCGATATATACGACCACGTAGATATCCAACTCCTCTCTGAATACCTCATTCAAAAAGTACTGAAAGGCTGCCGGGGCGTTGCACAGACCGAACGGCATGACGAGGTACTCAAAAAGGCCGAACCTGGTCTTAAAGGCGGTCTTCCACTCGTCTCCGTCCCTCATGCGCACCAGATGGTATGCCCCTTTCAAATCCAACTTGGTGTAGATACGAGCTTTCTTGACCTGTTCCAGAAGTACACTGATGAGAGGCAAGGGGTACCGATTTTTTATGGTTATCGCATTCAATGCCCTAAAGTCCACACAGGCTCTCAGCTCCCCATTAGCCTTCGGGATGAAGAAGAGTGGCGAGGCGGCCGGAGACTTGGACGGGCGGATGAATCCTAGCTTGAGGAGTTTATCCAGGTACCCCCGGAGATGCACGTTTTCAGGCTCCGTCAGGGCATACAGCCTGCCGCTGGGAACGCTGGCCCCTGGCACCAGGTCGATCTGGCAGTCAAACTGTCTATGTGGTGGTAGCACTTCCGCCTTCACCTCATCAAATACATCCTCAAAACTGTGATAAGCCTGGGGGAGAGCCACATCTTTTTCTGCCGCTGTAGCCACCGTCTGACTCCCGCTCTCATCTGCGTCAAGGGATTCCGTTCTTATTCCACAATGCAGGATGCAATACGGTGACGTCATTTCGATGCGATGTGTTGGCCAATCCACAAAGGGGTTGTGTTTCTGTAGCCACGGCAATCCCAATATGACGCCATATTGGGGCGCTCGGATGATGTTAAAATCGATTTGTTCCAAATGGTTCCACCCATATCTCATCGGAAGGACCCCCGTGTGCTGCCCGATGGGCCCCGTCACCAATCGCCTTCCGTCTACAGCATAGACGTCTTCGGGTACAGCTTTGGGAAGAAGCACTAGCCCTAGCCTGCATGCCTCGTTGTGGTCCATAAACATGCCAGTGGCCCCTGAATCCACCATGGCCACAACGGGTATCCACTGGTCATGCACTCCCACGTGCACCGTGATAAACAGGTGTCGTTGTCCCTTAGTGACCGAGTTGGAAAGTGAAGGGATGGATGAGTGACTCCGAGATGCCCCTTCTCTGGTCTTGGAGTCCTCTAGTTTTCCGCCGGTATGTCCACCACGGCTGTTACCGACCGGTTGGCCCGATAACGTGACGTCTTCGGTTTGGCAGGGCATTCACGTACGTAGTGGCCTTTTTTGCCACAATATAGGCACAATCCTTGTTTACGGCGTGACTCTTTCTCCGTGGCTGTGAGGCTCGCTCGTATTGCGCCGATGTCCATGGGTTCTCCCTTGGATGCGGTGGAAGTTTCAGGACTTCCCACCGTCACATAGGATGGAAGGGATTTTCCTTTTCTCCCATGATCCCCCTTTCTTTCACTTAGCCTATGTTCCAGCCGTAATACCAGGTTGATAAGGCCCTCACATGTCTTGGGTTGAGGGTCAATATGAGCCACGGCGTCCTTGAGCTCATCGCACAGCCCTTGATGGAAGAGCGCCGTATGTTTAGCAACAGGCCACTTGGTTTCCGCAACCAGCCTTCGGAACGCGTTGAGATACTGCACCAGGTCGTTGGATCCCTGTCTCAACTCAAGCATTTCACGGTCCGCCGTGTACGAGTCAGCCCTTCTGTCGAATACCTTCAGGAATTCCTCGCGAAAAGCACCCCAATCACATAAGAGGGGGTCGTCCCTGCTCACCAGAGGTACGGCCCATTGTGCCGCGTTTCCAGCCAAATAGGATATAAGGAAAGCCACACGAGCCTGACTCGTGGGGAACGCCTTTGGTTTGCACGATAAATGTAGCGCCACTTGTGTGAGGAATACCTGCACTGTGTTAGGATCCCCACTGTACCTCTCTGGTGTCGCCAAGGGGATGGCTACCGGCATTTCCACTACTACCGCAGGGGTCTGATTCGTGAGGGAGGTGCTGGGCGTGAGCGGGTCCAATTGGATAGCATCCAGTCTGGCTTTTACATCGGCTGTTTCTTGCCTAGAGGCAGCCACTTCAACTTGCATGGCCGCTAAAGCAGCCAGCACATCATCAAGTGTTGCCATGTCTGTTATCGACCGGGAGACAGTTAGTGTTATTAAGGTCGGATATTTTGTAACGCCCTGAACGTCTCAGGATCGTTTAACAGACACGACAATGAGGACGCAACCACTAGTGAAGGGTTAGTTGTTTTAATGAAGGCAAATATAATACAAAGAATAAACAAGTTATAGTCACTGGAATCCTCCAGGCTAAGTACGTTACCAGCCCACAGCACGGATGGTCCTAACCGTCCTCTGCATATACGCCGGTCCCGGCGTATGCCAACAGAGGGCAGAAATGAAATGGCCGACAATGCCAATCGGTAGGCTGTGAGGGGCACGAAGAGTGTTGGGGAGAATCGAGGAGTCAGGGAAACACCCAGCCGGGGTCTCTACCTGAAGGGAGCAGCCGCTCAACCTCTTCCTCAGACTGCACCGGGACGCGGAGTCACCTCCTGGTGATGCGTCACCGATACCCCAATCACAAGCAAGAAGACTGAACCGAGAGCAGCCGCTCGATCGATCCTGTGGACTTCCGAGTCTGTAACGCGGCAAACACCTCCTGGTGTGCGTTACAGCTGGCAGTCCCTGTGTCTCTGGTCGGGCTGGGAGTTACGACTCCAACCAGCAAAAGCGCCACTGCGCTTGGACTCAGCCGAGTCAAAAAGCGAAGCTCAATGGTTGACCGGTAGAGCTTCCGGGTCCTTCACAGGTGACGATGGGGCAAGACACGGCCCAGGGAGTAACGACTCGACCTACCTCCGTTCTTGCCTTACTGGAGCACCACTCCGGAACACTGCTCTTCACGAAGCAGGTACGTCGGTGTGAACACAATATCCGACAGCGTTGTACCTCCCGGTTCCACCCTTTATAGGGCGTGTTTTCCTTGAGTTATGTAACAGCTCTCCTGTTTACATAAGGGCGTGTTTCCCTTGAGTTATGTAACAGCTCTCCTGTTTACATAAGGGCGTGTTTTCCTTGAGTTATGTAACAGCTCTCCTGTTTACATAAGGGCGTGTTTCCCTTGTATGACAGGAATTCTTGACAATTCTGAAATACTCTGATCCCTTCTGGTCCCAGGTTGTGCAGCAAGATCCTCTTCCTCCTTTTGCTGGGGAACGCTTCTCCAGATTCGTCCTCCAGAGCCTCCAAATAGTTCATAAAGTATTCTCTCTAGTCTTCCCATTTCATCGACGGTTCTCCCGGCTTCGGTAGGAACGGAATCGGTGTCGTAAGTGAAGATGGTTGGGCGGACATTTCTGCACCTCCCCTTGGTGACTCTTCTTCACCCCTCAGACTGCCTGGCGTGCTTTGTCTTTGCCAGCGTGGGGGGCTCTGGTGCGCCGCCGCTCCGCCGCCACTGCCTTGCTCTGCCTGCTCCGCCAGGGCCTCTCATTTCCTTCCATCTGGCGCCTTGGGGTCAGCTTCCTGCTAGCGCCCTCGCACATGTGCTTGTGGTGCCGCACCCTGCTTCTCTAGCCCGTAGGGTGACCGCTGCGCCCGCACTACCTGCCTTGTAATGCGCTGCCTGGGCTGGTTGTGGCCGTGGTGTGCTCCTGCTGGCTGCGTGGTCTGGGCCGCCTGCATCGCTCCTGCTGGCCGCGTGGTCTGGGCCGCCTGCTGGCGTCGCTTGGGGCTGCTCTCTGCCGGCGCAATGTTCGTACCTCCGGGCTTGTGTTGCTAGGTACTGGCGTCCCCTCTGCCGCGCTCTCCCTCTAGAGGTACCAGTGTAGGGATAATCGCAA
The DNA here is from genome assembly GCF_964204655.1 of Triturus cristatus. Lineage (NCBI taxonomy): Eukaryota > Metazoa > Chordata > Amphibia > Caudata > Salamandridae > Triturus > Triturus cristatus. The sequence continues at coordinate 1,860,149,122 of NC_140590.1, read as the reverse complement.
TGCTTCCCTTGCACCTGGCCCCCTGTGTCTCCAGTCGTGCTGTCCTCTGTCCTTCCTTATGTATCCCAGGCCCTCGTCGCCATTTGTCGTGTGGGCGTTCTGGGGCATGAAGCACTGCTCGGACACCAATAGGGTTAAGGTAAGTATAGGTTTATTCTATATCTGCTTCACCACTGCGGGAGAGCGCCGGGGAACGTCCGCCTTGTTAGCGGGCTCCGCGCCTACTAATCGCGGCACTCAAAATGGCCGCCGCGTTCCACGTCATCACGTAGGCGTGAAGACTAGAGCGCGACGCTACAGTATTGATTTTTTATATCGTCCCTCTCCCTAACTTGATTCATTTCCATCTCCATAACTTCCGGTCCCCCACCCCCACCGTCATCTTTGTCCTGGAGAACCTTCGACCCGGTCACCAGTTGAAAAGCATAGAGCCATCCCTGGGCATCTAGGAGCTACTCCTGGGACACTAGGCGGAAAAGACCCATACTGGGGATGTAAAATGGAAGAAATTACATTGATGCTTTTTCATTTTCGTTAATGATAACGAAAAATAAGAGTAAACATGGTCTGTTTTTCACTAGCATTGAATTGGTTGGAATCTGAGTAGGTTTACTATAAGTTCAGGCACTTGGGATTTGGGATAAAATTAAAAATTGGGGTAGGATGAGGGTTTTGATGAAGGCTGTTGACGTTGTCATGGCTACGTAAACATTCGTTGTAGGGTAAAGGTTGCACTTTAGGGTTAGGGGTGTTAAACATTTTCATATTTCTGGTATACATCATAATAATACATCATCGTTGTCAATGCAATATTCAATGGATGCTGTTACACAGTTTTTATCATTATGACTGCTTTGATTATATATATATATATATTATAGATTTCTTAACGTATTTCTTCATTAGTGTCTTTCTTCAGGATGGTTTCTGTCTGTGTCGCATAGATCCATCCAACTGTAGGTAGTAGAGGTTAAATTATAGCGCTTCGTAGCCCTGAGGAGAACATGAAGGCGCTCCGGTTTTACACTGCATTATGTTGTATGAGACCTCGAGTGTTGTAGTGAGTTTAATTAGGTATCCATGATCGTGGTGAAAGGCGGTAAAATAATCTCTGGGTGCAGCACCTGCTGTAAATTCAAGTCTGCGAAGTATCTCAACAAACTCTGCAGAATGAGTCGGTCTCGCCTTTCGGAGGGTGCTAAAATGGATCCCACCGCTCGCAGCCACAGTGTCATCTGTGGTTAGAGCGCTTGGAAGTGGTGTGTGTAGGAGAGTAGGGTCTGCAATCCTATGATCACCCAGATTTTTTGCTTTTTGCTTCATTGGTTTACGACTTTCCCTGGCTGTGGGCCTGCCAATCAGACCCACAGCCTAGCTGTTCTCTCTCGAAATTAACACACATGTACATTAGGTGCATCCACTAATTGGAACTGGGCCGCCTTATCAGTCCCTGTATCAGCATACCACAGGTATCCAGGGCATCGGTGTACCCAGGGCCTACCAGGGGCTGCAGCATGTATTATGCCACCCCTGGATGGCCGCCCAAATCTGACACAACTGGCTGCACGACAGCTGGGGCAAGGTGGTGTAATCACCCGTTGCTGTAGGTGTAGTATTCCTATACCTAACCCTAAAATGGACACATGGATTCCTATCAGTCACTCCTATGGCAGGCCTTATCAATCCTGAAGGCAGAGTGCGGGGAATCATGTGGGATGGTTCTCTGGCGCGAGCTGAGCCCGTCGACGGCTTGCGGAACCAAGTCCTAATAGCCGTTCCATGGTGACGCGTGCCAACTACCTTAAAATGCATTATAATCCTCGCGGTTACTTGCTAACTCTGGCATCGCATCACCCACACATGTCGAGTAAGGTGTCATACGAATTGGAATACGAACCCCTCGCCAATTCTGGCGACGGGGTTAGCATTCCCCCCTTTTAGAGGGGCACGACATGGAAGTAACCTTGAACCCCGGTTAAAGTTGACTCAAGCCTCAGCATCACAAAATGGATGCTGCCACCAGACACAAGTCTGACCTCCTGCTGCTGGGAGACCTTCCAGCGAGGGGAGCTTGGACAAAGGGTTTCCTGTTGAGGGCGGTGTTAGCACCATCCCAGACAGGGTTGTGTATCCCAGGTAGGCAGGGCTGAAAGGAAGGTGATTGCAAGTGGCACCCCGGTGCTCACTGTGCATAGCCCGGCTCAAACCAGTTTCGGGGGCAACCCTGCCCCTGAGCTGGGGCGAAGCCGGACAAAGGATAGGGATGTAACCACCCCCCTCCTGGCCCCACCCATAGGTAGGACCTAGTCACGGGCCAGCCCCTTTTCCTAGAATAAAGGTAGGAGCGAGTCCCCTTCCCAAATTGGATAATTCTGAATCTTGAACTACTTTCCACGAAAGGAACTCTTGACTATTTCTAAAGACTCTCCCTTGTGGCTAAGGAGTAGCCACCCTGCACCAGCAGGCACCACCTAAGCGCTTGCGGTTTGCTGTACGTCTCTCCCACGGATCAAGACTGCCCAGCTCGACGAGACCCGGGTTCCCTGCCATCTCTGACCTCTACCTACATCGTCAGCCCAGCTGAGATTCGTAGGTATGACGAGACCTGCGGGACCGGCCATCTTCAGAACCTGCACGACGCTTATCTAGCACGCCCACCGAGGGACCCTCGAGTGAGTGCATCTAGGGTTTGAGAAGCCCTAACCCTGAGCGGCTCCAGCACCGAAGTCTGCCTCCCCAGCATCCACGAGATCTGCGTGGGGGCCCTTCTGCTCCTTGCTGCTCACCGCGTTGTCTGACCACTCGCCGACCGGCTTGTGGCCCTCTTCACGACGCACCACGACAGTCTTTCATCACTGGTCTGGTTGCTCCAGACTGGCTCTTGCTCCCCTTCAACAGAGGAGTACCTCGGACCCTCCTGGTCCACTCCAGACGCCATCTTGACTCCACCGCGTGGGTTTGCCACTGCCAAGACCTGCTGCCCCACTCCTGGGCCCAGCATCATCGACAGCAGACACCTTCGTGGGACAGCTCGCCCTCCATCCTGGTCGCCGCCGCGCCTCCTGGTCCGAGGAACAGCCGAGTCCGACGTCATCCACTCACCTGGTCGAGGTGACTTCATCCGGTACCTTCCTGGTACCCACACGATCGCTGGCTAGCGGTTGAGAACTGAGTCCCCTCTGCTTTCAGGTTCCCTTCATCACCGATCCAGGCTTGGATCTCGCTGAACATCGACACTGGTCGCCTGCCAGCAACTTCTTCTTTCAGGCTCCTGAGACTACAACGAGGACTCCCGACATCTTGCTGAACCCCACGCAGCCGCAGCCTCTGGGCTAGGTAACTCGAGCATCTCGGTGCTCCATCGTAGGTTCACTCTACAAGTGTCCAGTTCCTTTTTCGTTTAGTCCCACTGATCGGATTCCTCCGGAATCAGTAACTTTAAACTTTCTAACCTCTCCCATTCCACTTGCAGTGTAAATGGTTTCGTGCCCTTCGGGCATTTGTGTAAATTGTGCAACCAGAAGTATTTTCCTAAGAGTTTTGTATTGTGCTTAGCTCCCTGACTCATAAAGAGCCAGGGTAGTCTTGTTATAAATAAATATCCTTTATTTTCATAACAACTTGTGTGGTGTCCTTTCACTTGGCGTTCAAGGGGTATATGTGATGGTAAACAGCTGGCTTAACACGCCCCCTAGAGTTTAGCCTGAAGACTGCTCTTGTCCACGCTACTAGGATAGCTGGTCTATAAGGTTGACTTACAACCAATCATCAATAAGGGTCGTTTGGAATGATACACAGTGATCACTAGAATAGTGAGCACTACATATCAGGCCAACTTCTCACATTGGTGAGCAGCGGTTGGGATTTGAGCTTCCTGTTGTTTTACCACACACGTATCCTAAGAACATCAAGTTGAAAGATCACATAAGTACCCAGGTACGTATAACTTAACTTAGAATACTCTGAGTTCTACTGAACCAGCTGTTGTAGTGTAACAGGGCTTAGCACACCCTGACTACAACTCTTAGCAAGGGATCAGTAGGTAAACACATAGTGTAGGTAGGTGCATCACTTACACCTCACTAGAAAGCATGTCGGTCCACGGAGAGTCTGCAGAGACTCCCTTAGTGGTCATTGACCCTCCACAGGTCATGTCACGATATGCAGCTCTTAGCTTCACGGAGATGAGACAGCTGTGTGCCTCCAGGAAGCTAAACCAGGGTTCTAACCCTACCATCACATTTCTGATAGGTCTCTTAGAGACTTACAATGCTAGGAGGTCCTCTAACACAGGCCCCCCTAATGCTGATGGGAACATGCCTCCCTTAGAGGGAACCCTTGGTGACCCTGACCTCGACCTCCATGGTGAGGAGGAAGAGGAAGAAGAGTTAGCAGGAGACGAGGCAGACGGAGGTCCCGTAGTAGTCAGTAGGCTCACAAGGACCAACTTAAGCAGGCATGAGAATGGAACTGGGGGAGCCCCGGGCCCACGCTCAAGCAGGCGTAACCTTGGGAACGGACGAGCTAGGTCTCTCTCGAGAGGCTCTAACAGATCTGTTCGAACACATGTTTCTCAGGCATCTTCTCAGAGAGGAATGACGTCCCCTCAGAGAAGGGAGCACGAAGCGAAGATGAGGGAAGTCAATCTGAGGATCGAGCGGGAAGAACTTGCCCTCGCCAAAGAAAGACTTGCCTTGGCCCGAGAGCAGAAATTGAGTGGGTTAGATCCCACTGGTGGCAGCATTCTCATTAGAGAGAAAGACAGGGGTATAGATACTAGACACCTGAGTAAAATAGTGCCCCCCTTTAAACAAGGGGACGACATCCACAAGTGGATAACTGCTTTGGAGAGGGCTTGCACTGTCCAGTGCGTCCCCCCAAGTCAGTGGGCAGCTATACTGTGGCTCTCCTTTGAAGGTAAAGGACGAGACAAGCTCCTCACTACGAGAGCTGAGGATGCTAACAACTACCAAGTCCTGAAGAATACACTGATTGATGGGTTCGGCTTAACCACCGAGCAGTACCGGGTGCTGTTCAGGGACACCCAGAAAATTCAGTCTCAGGATTGGACTGACTTTGTCGATTGTGCCACTAAGGCTTTAGAAGGTTGGTTGCTGGGTAGCAAGGTTACTGATTACACAGGATTGTACAATCTTATCATGAGAGAACAGATTTTAAACAACTGTCAGAACCAATTGTTGCATCAGCACCTTGTCGACTCGGAGCTGACCTCTCCCCAAGAATTGGGAAAGAAGGCAGACAGATGGGTCAGAACAAGGGTCCAGCAGAACCAGACTCAGAACCAGGGTGGTCAGAAGAAAGCAGACCAAAAGGGTAGTAACAAGAACGAACAAAATGACCAGAAGTCTTCGACAGGCCCCCAACAAACCAAAGAGGGTGGGGGTCAGGCTTCACAGCAGAAAAAGAAGACTCCAGAAGGCCAGTCAAAAAGGTGGTGCCAATACTGTAAAAGTAAGACTCACTGGTTTAGTGAGTGCACCAAGAAAGGAGGGCAAACTCCTGCCACTGCAGCCCCTAAGGCACCTGCACCCCCTAGTACAGTCAGCAGTGGTAGTGCGCCTCCCAAGGCATTAGTTGGGTTAACCTTGGGAACTGAGGGGAGTGACGACTTAGTTGGCATGCTCACTCAGGCCGTCCTTGTCTGTACAGGGGATATGGATATGTCCCCTGATACCAGTCCCAATACTTTGGGCAAATACAGGCAGACGCCTTTGATCAATAGAAAAGTGGCTCAGGCCTACAGTGACACTTGTGCCAGTGTCACCATGGTGACGCTTAACTTTGTGGACCCTGGACAGATCATGCTAGGTACCGATTACCTAGTGACCAATGCCAGCAATGTCACTACCAATCACAGTATGGCAGTTGTTGATTTCTCCTGGGGAGGGGTAAGTGGCCTGAAGAAAGTTGTGGTTAGTTCAGACCTCCCCGTAGAATGTCTGTTGGGCAATGATTTGGAAACGTCACAATGGTCAGAAGTGGAGCAGAGGACTCACATGGAAATGTTAGGCTTGCCAGCACATGTCCTTGCTGTGACCAGGTCACAGGCCAATAGATGCCCCACTGAACAGGTGCTGGATCCTGGAAGAACGGACCAGACACCATCCAAGAAAAGGAGCAGTAAGGGTAAGGCCTCGCCTTCCCCCTTGCCCCAGGTCGTGGATCAAGTCTCTGAGGAGGCTGACCTTAAAGAACTAAGGGAAACTGAGCCAAAAGAGCTTGAACCTGGTCAGGTTGAGGTTCTGGGCTCAGGGGGACCCTCTAGGGAAGACCTGGGAAAGGCACAGTTAGACTGCCCCTCACTTGAACCCCTCAGACAGCAGGCTGCTGCTGAGGCTGCAGGGAACGCCACAGGTACCCACAAAGTGTACTGGGACGATGGACTCCTGTACTCCGAGGCAAGAGACCCCAAGCCTGGCGCGACCAGGAGGCTGGTCGTCCCCTTGTCTCTGAGAGGTTTCCTTCTTACCTTGGCCCACGAGATTCCCCTTGCAGGTCACTTAGGCCAGAATAAGACTTGGGACAGAATTGTTCCACACTTTCACTGGCCCCACATGTCCGAAGAAACGAAGGAGTTTTGTCGCTCCTGTGTCACTTGCCAAGCCAGTGGTAAGTCAGGTGGCACGACAAAGGCCCCCCTCATACCACTGCCAGTGGTGGGGGTACCCTTTGAACGGGTGGGGATCGACATTGTCGGACCAATGGAACCCCAGACAGCATCAGGGCACAAGTTTATACTGGTGGTGGTGGACCACGCCACCAGGTATCCTGAAGCTATTCCCCTTAGGACCACTACAGCACCTGTTGTGGCACGAGCCCTAGTTGGAGTGTTCTCCAGGGTGGGCTTCCCTAAAGAGGTTGTCTCTGACAGAGGTGCAAACTTCATGTCGGGATATCTGACTGCTATGTGGAAGGAGTGTGGTGTCAACTACAAATTCACCACACCCTATCACCCACAATGCAATGGGCTTGTTGAGAGATTCAACAGGACCCTAAAAGGGATGATTCATGGACTACCTGAAAAGCTTCGGCGGAGATGGGATGTCCTGATACCCTGCCTCTTGTTCGCCTACAGAGAGGTCCCGCAGAAGGGGGTTGGCTACAGCCCTTTTGAACTTCTGTTCGGACATCCTGTAAGGGGACCCCTTTGTTTGGTAAAGGAAGGATGGGAGAGACCTCTCAAAAAGCCGGCATCAAACATTGTGGACTATGTGCTCGGTCTCCGCTCGCGGATGGCTGAGTACATGGAAAAGGCATCTAAAAACCTTGAGGCGAGCCAAGAATTACAAAAAGCTTGGCACGACCAAAAGGCTGTCCTGACTATGTATCAGCCTGGACAGAAGGTGTGGGTGCTGGAGCCAGTGGCCCCAGCAGCACTCAAAGACAAATGGTCTGGGCCCCACACAATCATTGAGCAAAAGGGAGAGGTCACCTACTTGGTAGACCTGGGAACTCCCCGGAGCCCCCACCGGGTGCTCCATGTAAACAGGCTCAAGGCATATGTCGACAGGGAGGGCATGGGCTTGCTCATGGCCACAGATGAGGGACAGGAGGAGGAGAGTGACCCTCTCCCCGACCTGCTCTCTCAGAACCCTGACGATGGGTCAGTAGATGGTGTTGTCTTTTGTGGCAGCCTCTCTGGACATCAACAACAGGATTGTAAACAGGTTCTTCAATCCTTTCGACATATGTTCTCTCTGACACCCAGTCAGACCAATTGGTGTACCCATGAGGTCGACACTGGGGACAGTCTGCCCGTAAAGAGTAAAATCTATCGACAGCCTGATCATGTCAGAGACTGCATCAAGACAGAGGTGCAGAAAATGTTGGAGCTGGGAGTCATTGAGCCCTCGGACAGCCCCTGGGCTAGTCCAGTAGTTCTCGTGCCAAAACCTCACACCCAGGGCGGTAAGAAAGAGATGAGGTTTTGCGTGGACTACAGAGGCCTCAATGCAGTCACTAAGACTGACGCCCACCCGATACCAAGAGCAGATGAACTTATAGACCGGTTGGCTTCGGCCAACTACTTAAGTACATTTGACCTGACAGCTGGGTATTGGCAAATCAGGTTAGCTGAGGAGGCCAAGCCCAAAACAGCATTTTCTACCCCGGGTGGGCATTATCAGTTCGTGGTAATGCCCTTTGGTTTGAAAAATGCACCTGCCACCTTCCAAAGGCTGGTGAATCGAGTTCTCACTGGGTTGGACGACTTCTGTGCGGCGTATCTGGACGATATCGCTGTCTTTAGCTCCACCTGGGAGGATCACCTGGTCCACCTGAGGAAAGTGTTAGAGGCCCTGCAAAAGGCAGGCCTCACTATCAAGGCCACTAAGTGCCAGATAGGGCAGACACATGTTGTATACCTGGGCTACCTTGTAGGTGGAGGCCAGGTTCAGCCATTGGAGAGCAAAATACAGGCCATCCAGGACTGGGCTCCTCCAACCACCGAGACTCAGGTTCGAGCTTTCTTGGGCCTGACTGGTTATTACCGGAAATTTGTCAGAAATTATGGATCCATTGTGACCCCGCTAAACGATCTGACAAGTAAAAAGATGCCAAAAAAAGTTCAGTGGACAGCAAGCTGTCAAAAGGCATTCGATGACCTAAAGCAGGCCATGTGCACAGCGCCTATCCTAAAGAGTCCAGACTACTCCAAAACATTCATTGTCCAAACAGACGCTTCGGAGTTGGGTGTGGGAGCTGTTCTATCTCAGCTGAATTTTGATGGTCATGACCAGCCCATAGCTTTTATTAGCAGGAGGCTGACCCCCAGAGAGAAGAATTGGTCAGCTATTGAGAGGGAGGCCTTTGCTGTGGTTTGGGCCCTGAAGAAGTTGAGGCCATACTTGTTTGGCACTCACTTCAAGATTCAGACCGACCATAAGCCCCTCTTGTGGCTAAATCAAATGAAGGGTGAAAACCCCAAACTACTTAGGTGGTCCATTTCCCTACAGGGGATGGACTTCACAGTGGAGCATAGACCTGGCACTGATCATGGCAATGCAGATGGGCTCTCCAGGTATTTCCACTTAGAGCAAGAAGACTCACCTGGTCAAGGTTAGCTTATTGTCCCAAAGTTTGGGGGGGGGGTCATGTAGGAGAGTGGGGTCTGCAATCCTATGATCACCCAGATTTTTTGCTTTTTGCTTCATTGGTTTACGACTTTCCCTGGCTGTGGGCCTGCCAATCAGACCCACAGCCTAGCTGTTCTCTCTCGAAATTAACACACATGTACATTAGGTGCATCCACTAATTGGAACTGGGCCGCCTTATCAGTCCCTGTTTCAGCATACCACAGGTATCCAGGGCATCGGTGTACCCAGGGCCTACCAGGGGCTGCAGCATGTATTATGCCACCCCTGGATGGCTGCCCAAATCTGACACAACTGGCTGCACGACAGCTGGGGCAAGGTGGTGTAATCACCCGTTGCTGTAGGTGTAGTATTCCTATACCTAACCCTAAAATGGACACATGGATTCCTATCAGTCACTCCTATGGCAGGCCTTATCAATCCTGAAGGCAGAGTGCGGGGAATCATGTGGGATGGTGCTCTGGCGCGAGCTGAGCCCGTCGACGGCTTGCGGAACCAAGTCCTAATAGCCGTTCCATGGTGACGCGTGCCAACTACCTTAAAATGCATTATAATCCTCGCAGTTACTTGCTAACTCTGGCATCGCATCACCCACACATGTCGAGTAAGGTGTCATACGAATTGGAATACGAACCCCTCGCCAATTCTGGCGACGGGGTTAGCATTCCCCCCTTTTAGAGGGGCACGATATGGAAATGGAAGTAACCTTGAACCCCGGTTAAAGTTGACTCAAGCCTCAGCATCACAAAATGGATGCTGCCACCAGACACAAGTCTGACCTCCTGCTGCTGGGAGACCTTCCAGCGAGGGGAGCTTGGACAAAGGGTTTCCTGTCGAGGGCGGTGTTAGCACCATCCCAGACAGGGTTTGTGTATCCCAGGTAGGCAGGGCTGAAAGGAAGGTGATTGCAAGTGGCACCCCGGTGCTCACTGTGCATAGCCCGGCTCAAACCAGTTTCGGGGGCAACCCTGCCCCTGAGCTGGGGCGAAGCCGGACAAAGGATAGGGGTGTAACCACCCCCTCCTGGCCCCACCCATAGGTAGGACCTAGTCACGGGCCAGCCCCTTTTCCTAGAATAAAGGTAGGAGCGAGTCCCCTTCCCAAATTGGATAATTTTGAATCTTGAACTACTTTCCATGAAAGGAACTCTTGACTATTTCTGAAGACTCTCCCTTGTGGCTAAGGAGTAGCCACCCTGCACCAGCAGGCACCACCTAAGCGCTTGCGGTTTGCTGTACGTCTCTCCCACGGATCAAGACTGCCCAGCTCGACGAGACCCGGGTTCCCTGCCATCTCTGACCTCTACCTACATCGTCAGCCCAGCTGAGATTCGTAGGTGTGACGAGACCTGCGGGACCGGCCATCTTCAGAACCTGCACGACGCTTATCTAGCACGCCCACCGAGGGACCCTCGAGTGAGTGCACCTAGGGTTTGAGAAGCCCTAACCCTGAGCAGCTCCAGCACCGAAGTCTGCCTCCCCAGCATCCACGAGATCTGCGTGGGGGCCCTTCTGCTCCTTGCTGCTCACCGCGTTGTCTGACCACTCGCCGACCGGCTTGTGGCCCTCTTCACGACGCACCACGACAGTCTTTCATCACTGGTCTGGTTGCTCCAGACTGGCTCTTGCTCCCCTTCAACAGAGGAGTACCTCGGACCCTCCTGGTCCACTCCAGACGCCATCTTGACTCCACCGCGTGGGTTTGCCACTGCCAAGACCTGCTGCCCCACTCCTGGGCCCAGCATCATCGACAGCAGACACCTTCGTGGGACAGCTCGCCCTCCATCCTGGTCGCCGCCGCGCCTCCTGGTCCGAGGAACAGCCGAGTCCGACGTCATCCACTCACCTGGTCGAGGTGACTTCATCCGGTACCTTCCTGGTACCCACACGATCGCTGGCTAGCGGTTGAGAACTGAGTCCCCTCTGCTTTCAGGTTCCCTTCATCACCGATCCAAGCTTGGATCTCGCTGAACATCGACACTGGTCGCCTGCCAGCAACTTCTTCTTTCAGGCTCCTGAGACTACAACGAGGACTCCCGACATCTTGCTGAACCCCACGCAGCCGCAGCCTCTGGGCTAGGTAACTCGAGCATCTCGGTGCTCCATCGTAGGTTCACTCTACAAGTGTCCAGTTCCTTTTTCGTTTAGTCCCACTGATCGGATTCCTCCGGAATCAGTAACTTTAAACTTTCTAACCTCTCCCATTCCACTTGCAGTGTAAATGGTTTCGTGCCCTTCGGGCATTTGTGTAAATTGTGCAACCAGAAGTATTTTCCTAAGAGTTTTGTATTGTGCTTAGCTCCCTGACTCATAAAGAGCCAGGGTAGTCTTGTTATAAATAAATATCCTTTATTTTCATAACAACTTGTGTGGTGTCCTTTCACTTGGCGTTCAAGGGGTATATGTGATGGTAAACAGCTGGCTTAACACGCCCCCTAGAGTTTAGCCTGAAGACTGCTCTTGTCCACGCTACTAGGATAGCTGGTCTATAAGGTTGACTTACAACCAATCATCAATAAGGGTCGTTTGGAATGATACACAGTGATCACTAGAATAGTGAGCACTACATATCAGGCCAACTTCTCACAGTGTGCATTAAGTAAGAGGCGCTGTATGAAACGAATTCAGTTTAGCTGGATTTGAATGAATATTATCCACCCAGACATGCCCTCTTACTGCTTCTAACCCAGCTACAGACATACCACGTGCCACACGTGCCAGCCCACACGTGGGGTCAGCGGAAGCAGCATTACAAGCCTGTAATGTAGCTCAGTGGGTAAATGTAGCTGCTGCAGGAATACGTGTACAATCCTGTGCGTACTGACAAATGTTACTGCCTCAGATGCATGCTATAGCGCTAGGCAGCCATGAGACAAAGGCAGCAAGCGCCAGAACATTCTCGCTAGTATACACAAAGTCACAAGAGGGGCAGAGCGTCTGTGCAGGCATCCTGACAGGTGTGCCTAGAAACAGATTCCTATCATTCACACACTACACAGGACCACGCACAGCAGAGGGAGAGAGCGTCTGTGCAGCCATCCTGACAGGTGTGCCTAGAAACAGATTCCTATCATTCACACACTACACAGGACCATGCACAGCAGAGGGACAGAGCGTCTGTGCAGGCATCCTGACGGGTGTGCCTAGAAACAGATTCCTATCATTCACACACTACACAGGACCACGCACAGCAGAGGGGCAGAGCGTCTGTGCAGGCATCCTGACAGGTGTGCCTAGAAACAGATTCTTAGCATTCACACACTACACAGGACCATGCACAGCAGAGGGGCAGAGCGTCTGTGCAGGCATCCTGACAGGTGTGCCTAGAAACAGATAACTATCATTCACACACTACACAGGACCATGCACAGCAGAGGGGCAGAGCGTCTGTGCAGGCATCCTGACGGGTGTGCCTAGAAACAGATTCTTAGCATTCACACACTACACAGGACCACGCACAGCAGAGGGACAGAGCGTCTGTGCAGGCATCCTGACAGGTGTGCCTAGAAACAGATTCCTATCATTCACACACTACACAGGACCATGCACAGCAGAGGGGCAGAGCGTCTGTGCAGGCATCCTGACAGGTGTGCCTAGAAACAGATTCCTATCATTCACACACTACACAGGACCACGCACAGCAGAGGGGCAGAGCGTCTGTGCAGGCATCCTGACAGGTGTGCCTAGAAACAGATTCCTATCATTCACACACTACACAGGACCACGCACAGCAGAGGGGCAGAGCGTCTGTGCAGGCATCCTGACAGGTGTGCCTAGAAACAGATTCTTAGCATTCACACACTACACAGGACCATGCACAGCAGAGGGGCAGAGCGTCTGTGCAGGCATCCTGACAGGTGTGCCTAGAAACAGATTCCTATCATTCACACACTACACAGGACGATGCACAGCAGAGGGGCAGAGCGTCTGTGCAGGCATCCTGACGGGTGTGCCTAGAAACAGATTCCTATCATTCACACACTACACAGGACCATGCACAGCAGAAGGGCAGAGCGTCTGTGCAGGCATCCTGACGGGTGTGCCTAGAAACAGATTCCTATCATTCACACACTACACAGGACCATGCACAGCAGAGGGGCAGAGCGTCTGTGCAGGCATCCTGACAGGTGTGCCTAGAAACAGATTCTTATCATTCACACACTACACAGGACCATGCACAGCAGAGGGGCAGAGCGTCTGTGCAGGCATCCTGACAGGTGTGCCTAGAAACAGATTCTTAGCATTCACACACTACACAGGACCACGCACAGCAGAGGGGCAGAGCGTCTGTGCAGCCATCCTGACAGGTGTGCCTAGAAACAGATTCCTATCATTCACATACTACACAGGACCACGCACAGCAGAGGGGCAGAGCGTCTGTGCAGGCATCCTGACAGGTGTGCCTAGAAACAGATTCCTATCATTCACACACTACACAGGACCATGCACAGCAGAGGGACAGAGCGTCTGTGCAGGCATCCTTACGGGTGTGCCTAGAAACGGATTCCTATACTTCACACACTACACTGGACCACACATACCACAGAAGATGGGATCTCTCTTTAGCACATATGCACCACACAGACTCTAACAAACACATGCATGTCGATATCATTCACATTCTACACTGGACCACACATGCCACAGCTGATGGGATCTCTCTTCAGCACATATGCACCACACAGACTCTAACAAACACATGCATGTCTATATCGTTCACGCCACACCGACCACCTTGCCCGCATTATTATTCACACATAGGTTATCATACGCACTCTGCAAACCACTTGCATGTGGCAGGGAGTTTGTCGTGCACATAGAGACCTCATTATTATTATTAGGGGATTTGTAGAGCGCATGGCTGCCCTGAGGCTTCCCAGCGCTGCAAGGTCAAAAACGGAGTAGGGTGCCGGTGACTTAGAGATATTGCTTGAACAGCCAAGTCTTGATCTTTTTTCGAAACTGTAATTCTCTGTCTATCAGTCCGTATTCAAATGGCAGGGAGTTCCAGAGTCTGGGAGCCAGATGGGAGAAAGATCTTCCTCCCCATCTTTCCCTCCTGGCCTTTGTTTGTATTAGGCATTCCTCTGTTCTGGAATGTAGCCGCCTATTTGGGATATAAGGAGATATTAACTTCCTGATTTTTTACGGACCTTTATTATGGCGTGCTCTGTGAGTGATGACCAAGACTTTGAATTTTATTCTTGCTTCTATCGGCAGCCAGTGGAGGTCCACTAGGTGCTTTTTTACTGATTCCTGTGTGGGAACATTACAGAGCAACCTAGCGGCTGCATTCTGCATTACCTGCAATCTGCGCATGACAGATCTAGGAGCCCCCAAGAACAGTGAATTTCCATAATCTAGTCGAGAAGTGACCAGAGAATGGACCACCTTCTTCCTGAGCTGTATTGGCACCCTATCAAGGATTTTCCATATGCTTTTCAGTAGTCCAAAACAGGTTGCGGCAACCTTCTTGGCCTGTGTCACCATGCAGAGGTCAGATTCTAGGCAAAATCCTGGGCTTTTTAACATTTGTGCAGGCATAGGTGGATTACCTAGGCAAGCAGGCCAATCTATGATGGGCCTGGGTATTGATTTGTTTCTGAGCCATAATATCTCAGATCTTCCAACAAAGTCTGGAGGTAGAGGAACCGGAGGCGGCACGGTTCAAGCATTCTACCTCCTGGGGGTAAGATCTTCCAACAGAGTCTGGAGGCAAAGGGACCCGAGGCAGTATAATTCAAGCATCCTACCTCTTGGGGTCAGAACTTCTAACAGAGTCTGGAGGCAGAGGAACCCGAGGCAGCAGGGTTCAAGCATCCTACCTCAGAGAACTTCTAACAGAGTCTGAACAGCACAGTTCAAGCATTCTACCTCCTGGGGGTAAGATCTTCCACAGGGTCTGGATGCAGAGGAACCGGAGGCGGCACGGTTCAAGCATCCTACCTCCTGGGGTCAGATCTTTCAACAGAGTCTGGAGGCAGAGGAACCAGAGGTAGAGGAACCGGAGGTGGCATGGTTCAAGCATCCTACCTCCTGGGGTAAGATCTTCCAACAGGGTCTGGTGGCAGAGGAACCGGAGGCAGCACGGTTCAAGTATCCCACCTCCTGGGGTCAGATCTTCCAACAGAGTCTGGAGGTAGGGGAACCAGAGGCATCACAGTTTAAGCATCTTACCTCGTGGGGGTAAGATCTTCCAAAAGTCTCTGGAGGCAGAGGAACCGGAGGCAGCATGGTTCAAGCATCCTACCTCCTGGGTTCAGAACATTACCAGCAGAAGCTGGAGGAGGAGCCCTAGGAAGGATCCCCATGGGCACCCCTCCTTTTACAAAAGAAAAATAAGCCCTGGGACCTGACCCGGCCGGTCGGTGGCAAATATTCGAACAAACGCAACCACTGCGCTTCCCCTCCCCCCCCCCTCAGCCCCCAACCTTTTTGTGATGTTGCGGCAAAACATTTATTAAAAAATTTATTTTTATCCTGGCAGGGTCCACCGGGACAAAGGCTCCCTTTTCTTTTGTTGTTTTTTTTTTATGGCAACTTGGCTGAAGCAGAGTCCCAAGATGGCTGCCAACACTTCCTGGTTGAAGTATTGCCAGCCAATCAGAGCTCTCTATGAGCTTATAATTATTCGCGAAGGCTTTATGACCTTAGAAAAACAAATTTGGATTTCCTTTAATATCTCAAACTACTGAAGGGATTGTCACCAAATAACTGGAAGCATGATCTGCGAACCAAAAGCTGCCTTTCTGCCAAATTTGGTGTAATTCCGTCCAGCGGTTTGGTCTATAGTCGTGTCGAAAGGCTCAATTGGAATTAACATGGGAAACTCACTTTTTTACCCCTCGTCCCCCCCCCCCCTCTTTTACTGGGCACCCACTTGACAGACCACCCCGAAACTTTCCATGCACAACAAACCCCAGCTTGACACTTTCTTGGGGAAAGGTTTGTGAAGATTCGTCAAATGGCGCCAAAGGTATAACCAAGTCAAAACGCTATGTATTTATATATTCACTGACAAAAACAAAGGTTTCACAGAGACCTTCGACTTAGGAATAGAATTTTAAAAAAACTTGGAAATTCACAAAAAAAACCAAAGGGAGCAGTAGCCCAAGGGAGGCAAAACATGTTGTCGGAGGAGATAGCTTAGTTTGTGCCTCAGAGAGATGTCCGGAAGAGGCATGAGACAAGACGAGGACCATGTTTTTAATAAAGGGCAGAGAAGACAGCCTGCTTGCAAGGCAGCGGCCATCATTTGTGAAGCAGGTGCAGCAGCGCAGGGGTCTGAGGGGGCCCCCTGCATCACAGATATGACTGTCTTACTTTAAAAAAGGAACATGGAGGAGCATTTTACTTGATAGCATTAGTACTCCGCGGCACTGTTGCTGCAAAATAAGGGGCAACATGTGGCAGCTCGTTGTTTTTCTCCAGAAAGTGCAGAGAGCCGGTTTGAAGACTGAAGTGATGGGTGAGGGATAGCGGGCATGGGGTGAGAGGCAGGGAGCACAGCCTGCTTCCTGTAGCTATCATTTGTGCAACAGAAGCAGGAATATGAGGGTCTCTCAACACCCTTAATATCTGGGGCAGTGTTTTCCTTCAACTTCTGTTTGTTTGACGCGTTTACTCTTTTATACGTCTTTCTTTTAGTGTGGATTATGAGCTACAGAAACGTATGCCTGAAAGGATCTCATATGTTCTATGCCTCCCACTCCCCCAATCCTTGCTATAAAATTCTGGAGAGGGGGGGTCAGACTTCAAAACAATTTACTTATGAGGACCTGGTGCAAAGAAAGTGACCTCTGCCCTAGGGTAAGGTTCTAGGGGTAGAACGTGTAAGGCCCCTGAGACACAACTTCAGTTTCCAGCCATTGTTTGAGGAATGAAAGCATGTCATGTCTGCTTCTTCAGACCCGTCTGTGAGGTCTTGGATTGTGTCCTCAATTTCTTACATGGCTGCAGTTGTGATATGGTCACTTCGGTCGCTTTGACTCTGTCAGACAACTTTCTATATTTGAATTCTAATGTCTGCCTTGTAGACAAGATTGTTTTCAGAATCTTGTCCAGTTTGTCTACCTTTGTGGATTCTTTTTTTGTTTTTGTTTAAAACATCTTATTGTAATCAAGAAAAAAAGACATATGACAGCAGTAATCATCACAGCCAGCGTCAGATCACAAATTACATGTCTTATACATATCAGGCCAGTCATCTCCTTGTTTTGCCACGTTGCTCACCCATTCCCCCATTTTCAGATCTCAACAATATCGCTATTGTACCTAATCCTTAGTCCCTCCCAAGCTGGTAGGTCTTCCAACCAGCTGACAGAGCATCCCTCTACTTTCATTCCAGCCCCCCAAACTTTCGTCCATTTGTGTGGGCAACCTCTCCCTTCGTACACCACCTTCTCCACCTGCATGCAACAATCCATGTCAGTTTCCCAATCCCAGGATGTGGGCCCCGCCTCGGCCCTCCATTTTCTATCTCTGTTGCATTTGGCTACCATGAGGCCTAAGGTGACCCATAGTCGTTGCCCAGCTGTTAGATTTGTTGTCTTCCAAATATTTCCCACAGATTGTCATCATACGTGTTACAGTTGGCTTCCAGTATGCCTGAATCATTGGACAATTCCACCACAGGTGTAAAAACGTGCCCTCCTGGCCACAGTTCCTAGGACATTATGTTGATTCGAGTTTGCCCATGTTTTCAAATGTTCTGCATGTATAATATGTCCTGTGTAGGATCTTTAGTTGGACCAATTTGAATCGTGACCACATGGCCACCTCCCGGGGGGACGCAAGCGCCTCCATCCACTCCATCACTCAAGTCCCCCAGATCTTCCACCCGTTTAGCACGCACTTTCTCCAAGGTGTCGGGGGAATTGTTTGGTATTTTCCGATGGGTTAAAGATATTGCTTTTTCTTTCAGAAACCATGGTCTCCCCTTGTGCAGCTCTGTCTCTGCACCGCTGCCCCCAGCACCTCTCTCTGGCAGGTGTTCAAGGCCCTCCTCCATCTACAGGCTCCTGCCTGCACCTCGTCCCTGGTGGTCCAGTGGGTGAGCCTTGCTTCTCTGCAGCCAATGAACTACACAGATGGATCACCAACTGCGCAGACAAGCTCGCCCTCCTCCACAACTCCAACAGACAGCGCTCCATGAAAGCCACTTGGCTCAAGACCGACCTACGAGAATCCAGACGCACCTGCAGACGTCTGAAGCAATTATGGAGAAACAGCAAAACCCCAGAAGATTGGACCACCTACAAAAACGCCATGACAGAATATCACCACCGCATCAGATCCACCAAAAGTACCTTCATCCAGGACAAAGTCCTCGCCAACTCCAGCATCTTGAAGGAACTCTTCAGCATCATTCAGAAATTCACCAAACTCTTCAGCAAAGCCTCGGACATCACACCTACCTCTGCAACAGACTCTGCTCCTACTTCCACCTCAAAATCAAGTCCCTCTACGACAACTTCAACGAACAGACACCAGACACCGAAATCACACCTACCTCCAGTAACGTTGGCCAGCCTACCATCTCAGCCTGGATCCCGGTCGCCACCAAAGACACCACCACGACAATGAAGCACATTCACTAGGGAGCCCCCACAGACCCCTGCCTGCTGCACATCTTCTACAGAGCCGCCGCCTCCGTAGCACCCAAGCTACAATGCACCATCAACACCACCTTTGAATCCGGCACATTCTCGGACTGGAAACGTGCAGAAGTCAAGCCCCTCCTCAAGAAGCCCTCTGCAGAACCAACGGATCTTAAAAACTATAGACCCATCTCTCTCCTCCCCTTCGCGGCTAAAGTCACTGAGATCGTCAACATCCAGTTAACAAACTTCATCGAAGCCAACTCCATCCTCGACTCTTCCTAATCCGGATTCCGCAGCAACCACAGCACCGAGACCGCCCTCTTCGCCGCCACAGACATCTGCACTCTTCTCGACCAGGGCCACACCGTGGCCCTCATCCTACTAGACCTCTCTGCAGCCTTCGACACAGTCTCCCACCACACTCTCACCGCCAGACTCCACAACGCCGGCATACAGGGAACCGCTCTCGACTGGATCCGCTCTTTCCTCACCAGCCGAACCCAATGAATCAGACTCCCGCCTTTCCTCTCCGAACCCACATAGATCAACTGAGGAGTACCCCAAGGATCATCCCTCAGCCCCACGCTCTTCAACATCTACATTTCCCCCCTCGCCGCCATTGTCGGACAGTATGGACTCAGCATAGTATCCTACGCAGACGACACCAAGCTCATCCTCTCCCTCATGAAGGAACCAGACACCACAAGACTCCGCTCCCAGGAAGGAATGAAAGATGTTGCATCCTGGATAAGCAGCAGCTGTCTGAAGCTCAACTCTGAGAAGACAGAAATCCTCGTCCGGAACCTCAGCATCATACTCGACTCCTCCCTCATCATGACCCGACAGATCAACGCCATCTCCTCCACATGCTTCAACACTCTCCGCATCCTTCGTAAGACCTTCAAGTGGATCCCCCTGAATCCAGAAAGACAATCACCCACACACTCATTACAAGCACACTGGACTATGGAAATGCCCTCTATGCCGGAATCAACAAAGCCCTGCTCCATAAACTCCAGACCACCACTGCCAGACTCTTCCTCAGCATGCCATGACATGAACACATCAGCCAGCACCTACGAGACCTTCATTGTCTCCCTGTCGAGAAGAGAGTATCCTTCAAGCTACTCACTCACGCCTACAAATCCCTCCATAACACCGGACCACAATACCTCAACAAAAGAGTCTCCTTCCACGTACCCAAGAGAGACCTCTGACCACGCCGAAACCCCAAGTATCCGCAGAGCCAGAGCAGGTGGAAGAGCCTTCTCCTACATCGCTTCAAAGACCTGGAACAAGCTCCCTCTCAACATCAGACGTTCTCTCCCCCCCCCCCCAACTCTGCACACCTTCAGAAAGAGCCTCAAGACCTGGCTTTTCGGCTGATTCTGAGCAGCACGCCCCCCTTCCCCGCAGCACCATGAGACCCTCATGGGTGAGTAGCACGCTTCACAAATCCCTGATTGATTGATTGATTGATTGATTGATTGATTGATTGATATTAAGCAATCGTCTAGCATCCTATCCTCCAGGGGGGAGGAGACTGGGAGATCGGTACCCTTTGGAATGGCAAGTTGTAGAGCATGCCTTATCTGAATACAGCGGAAGGTTTCGGGCGACACAAACTCGTAGTCCTTTTGAGAGTCGACAAAAGGCCTAACCTTCCCATTCACCCACCGGTCACCCACCCTTGAGAGGCCAATAAGGTCCCATTTATCCAAACCTGGGTAGTTTGCCGGAAATCCCAACCACGCTGTGTCCCATAAAGGAGTGGTTTGGGTAGTTTTCTCTCACCACCCAAGAGCCGCTGACGCTGTATGCCATACCTTAACTGTGCTACTGGTGTTCCCCGTTTGACCCCATAGATGGCCCTAAGGTAGCCCCTCGGTCCAATATTATGTCTGTCCATCCTATAGGCCGGTTCGTAATGTGCGGTTTGAACCCACTGATTGATCACTGAAAGTTGCGCTGTCCAGTAATAATATTGAAGAGCCGGAAGAGCGATCCCTCCGTCGTACCAGCTCTTAGTCAGTTTATTTAATGGGATCTGTGGACTCCCTCCGTCCCAAAAGAGTGTCCGTACCTTTGCTTGAACCGCTCGTAAATATGTGGGAGAGACCAAGTAGGGCTTGTTTTGCAAAATGTATAAGAAGCTGGGAAGCACCATCATTTTATATAAGGAGGCCTTGCATAACAGCGACAAGGGCAAAGACCTCCAATGTTGTACATCTTCCCGAAGACGACTTAGGGAGGGGCAAAGTTGCGTTCATAAAAGACCACAGGGTCTTTAGTAACCTAAATTCCCAGATATTGGAATCCTTCTATTACCACTCTTGCTGTGCAAGTTCTGGGAAGTATCAGTCTTGGGGCATAGAGGACGTATATCCGCAACATATCCCAGTTTACGGTGTATCCGGAGTAATTTTGATACAGGGTAAAGATATGAAGCACCCTATGTAGGGAGGAGTAGGATTTTGCCAAGTAAAGAAGGATGTCTGCATAAAGGGAGATCCCATCCTCCCAATCATCAGCCCATCTGAGTCCCCTAATAAGCGGGTCACCTCGTATCTACACCGCTTGTGGCTCCAAGACTAACACGAATATCAAAGGGGAGAGGGGACATCCCTGTCTCGTCCCTCTTTGTAATTTAAAAACCGCCATTCGCCCCCCATTTACCGTAACTTGTGCTGAAAGTTGCGCATATAACAGTCAGACCCATGCTAAAAACTTCCCCCCCCAAACCCTAGTTTCTCGAGGACAGCGAGTAGGAAGGGTCATGCTATAATGTCAAAAGCCATCTTAGTGTCCAAGGACACCACAACAGCCTCTTCTTGAATGCTGCCAGCTCTTCCCAGTACTCCCTGAAGGTGCTGCAAGTTAAGTTCGGTATTTCTACCAGGCATAAAACCTGATTGTTTGGGGTGGATTGACTTATGTAACATTGGAGCCAATCGGGTTTCCAAGACTTTCGCTAAAATCTTAACCTCTGCGTTTAGCAGGGATATTGGTCTATAAGACACACAACTCTCCGGTGGTTTCCCAGTCTTGAATATCACTACTATATTTGCGAGCATTTGATTTTCCGGTAGTTTCCTGATTCAAAGACTTTCCTGGTACATCTTCACTAAGTACGGAGCAGTTTTGGACGCTGTTAGTTTATGTAGTTCAATCGGCAAGCCTTTCGGGACCATTGCTTTCCCGGCTTTAATGACCGGAAAGCCTATACTACTTTACTGTTTGTAAGGGCTGATTCTAAGCTATCCTTGTCTGCTGCCTCCAGTGAGGGCATATCAAGAGTTGCCAATAATTCCATCGCTTTGTTTCGGGTGATGCGAGCCGATGGCATATACAATTGCCTATAGTAAGCTGCAAAGGTGTCTGCCATTCCCTACAGTTCTCTCAATGACTCCCCCCCCCCCCCCATCTAGAGAGATCTCAAATACCCATTTGGTAGCTTCTTCTCTCTTGTCCAATCATGGGAGAAGCTTGCCCGCTCTATCCCCCACCTCGTATAAATGATGTAGGTTCGCTCAGTGTTTGGCTCTTGCCGCTTCCTCAGCAATATCTCTATACTCATTTTGTTTAATTCATTGCCTATGTTGCACATCGGTTTGATCTGGCAGTAGCAGCTCAGACTCTAATTTTTGGATTTCTCCTTCTATTTCTTCCAGCTATTTCCGCTTCTCTTTTTTATGTCCGGCGATCAAATAAACCCCTTGGCATCTAATTGCCATCTTGTAGGCCTCCCATAAGACCCGGGCAGATTCTACCAATCCCTCGTTTTCTTCAAAATAACAGGTCGTAGCCCTTTGCAGACCAGCTCGGATAAGCGGTACTTTAAGGTACTATGGATTAAGTGACATCGCCTTATTACATGATGAGGGTTTGATGCCATAATTAATACAGATCGGAGAATGATCAGATATTCCTCTCGGAAGGTGATTCATCTCACCAAACACTGGAAGTTGCCAGCCAGCTCAAATATGTAGTCTATGCGGGACAGACTTCCATGTGCACCAGAGTGGAAAATGTACTGGCGGGGTTAATGGATTTTGCATCCGCCATACATCTACGTGGCCAATTGTAGACAGAAAGTCTGCTAGGATCTTCCTGGAGGGGTCTTTCTGTCTTACCGGCAAGCAGTCCATTGCCCCATTGAGTGCCACGTGACAGCCCCCTCTAATAAGCAGTTATCCGTGTGGCAGAGTGACAATACGCGAGTGTGGTGGTACGTAGTCTCGGGGGGGGGGGGTGGGTGGTGGTAAAGGGACATAATGTTTAATGGTGGGGCCTCCCAATATCCCGATAGTGTTATAAAGCTGCCATAGGAATCTTGTGACTTTTAGTATAGTAAATGGAAAGGATTTTTGCAAGAGGATACCTACCCCTCTCGAACCTCTAGTATGGCTTGCATGTGCTACTAATTTGTAGCCCCGTCTGTTGAGTGCATAAGTGGTCCCCTGTAAGGGGGTTTCCTGTAGCAGGGCTATATCAGGTGAGTGGCGTTTTAAGCATTTCAGCACTACTCCCCTTTTAATTTTATCACCCAGCCCATTCACATTCCAAGAAAGGATTTTAAAGGTACCGGACACTTGAACCATATTCAAAGTTTAGCAAGGGGGACTGGCAGTCTCAGAGGAGATCCCATTTCTATCAAGAAGCAGTAGAGAGCAGCCGGGAGGTGAGGGGAGCCTTTACATAGGCTCTCAGAGCCATCTGAGAGAAGTCCTGTTCAGCTACACTCTGCTGTTTGAGACATGTCATGTAACAGTATCACTCTGACCAACATGCTGTTCCATAAAAACATATTAAACAAACTAATATAACAATTTCCCTGCCTCCCTGCATCGTGGACGTAAATCTGCCCACCCCCCAACTTCGTAGAGCACCTGTGTACCCTACCCCATATCTCCTAATGTCAGGGAGCATGTCCCACCCAGCCAATCAACCACCCGTTGCACCACTCCACCCAAACATGCAAAAAATTTTACCACACAGCAACAGTTAAATTGGGGTCCAGTAGGATTGCAGGCCTTCTAGTCAGTTTTTCACAGAGTCGACTACTCCGTGGCTTGAATGCGATAAACGGGTCTCTCCACTTTAGAGAGTGTTGTTACACATACAGGTAATAAGCCCCAGTGAGGTCAAAACTTTGCCCTACTGTCCAGCACCTCACAAGCCACCCGGACCCCGAGTTCTCGACAAATTTCAACTGATGCAGATGGAATTCCTATGGCGGCCGGGTGTCTGAGGATCCCTTAGCAGCAGTAGCCAACTCCCAACTCTGTTGCAGTTCCTGGTGTCACTTCTTGTTTCTTCTCTCTTGGTGCACATTGGATTGTCTATTCCCAGGCCGTCATCAACCATCCAGCCATTTCCAGGTTTTGTCAGGGGAATCAAAGAACCACGACTTTCCTTCTGGTACCAAACGGAGCCCAGCTGGAAACAACATTGCGTATTTTAGTCCTTTTTCATGGAGTACCCTCTTGACTTCCGGAAAAGAGCATCGCAGCTTCTGTACCTTGATTGTAAAGTCTGCAAAGAAGGTGATTGTGGCGTTGTTGTATTTTAATGGGGGGGGGGGGAGCATGCAGTTTGTAATATTACATCTGTCTCTATAGTTGAAGATCCTCCCCAATATTGGACGTGGGGGTGCTCCCGGCCGTGGCGGGCAACGGGGCTCATGGGCCTGTTCCACCAAAAAGTAGTTGGAGTGACCGCAGGGCTGTAGGTCTTTCATAATGAGGTCCTCAACAAACTGGTCCATGGCTGGGCCTTCCGCCCGCTCTGGTACCCCCAAGATTCTCAACGTATTCCTACGTGCGCGCCCTTAAAAATCTTCTAGTTTTGCCTCCAAGTTAGCGGATGTAGTCTGGAGTTCTTTCACATGAGCTTCAAGTGCCTTGGTAGAAGATTGGAGGGTGGTTATGGAGTCTTCAGTGGCCTTTACACAGTTGCCCAAGTTACGAAGATCTGCATGCATTAATGTCACTTCGAAATTACCCGTGTTGATTTTATTTTCTAGGGATGACCGGACTCCTTGTATCGCCACCATATGTCCTGTAAGGTGAGGGCCTCTTCCTCAGTCACCAAAATTTGCCGTAAATCACCCCCCCTCCCTCCACTGGGGTATCACTATCTGCCTTAGGCTGTGCAAATTTGTCGAGTTTCGTTTGATGTGTCACTTTGGGCCCCTTGTGACCCGACAGCGCGTTTGATTAGGGCGATACTTCTTAGCTATCTCTCCTGCCTGTAGGATACACCCCTCTGCTTCTTTGATACTGCTGAGGTGCGCGTCTAATCTCAGTCGTCAGTGATAGCTATCTCGCACAGCTAAGTAGGTGGCCAGTGTTCATATATCAAGCCTTTAGGTGTTCTAGGCCCTCACATACTATTGCTGGTTTAGCAGCCCCTCTTGAACCTTTGTCTTGGGAGGGTTTGATCTGACCCCAACACTGGTGTGCACATAAATAATAATAAAGCCAAGCATTTGGCTAAACGGGCATCCTTATGCGGTATCCATAACTTGGGAACTGGTTTCCCCATAAATTGAATGGAGGAGGAGAATCATCTTCCCCCTCAAGATGGCCGCCCGGTGAGGAACTCCGGCCGGGTGCTCCCAGCCAGACATAGCCTTTTTGGTTAAAATTTCTGGATTCCCACCTCCTCCGGGGATAAACCTACTCACCTGGGCTTCCGTCCTCAACTGCAGTCCTTGATGCTCCATTCCTGCGCTTGTGAGCTTGAGATTCTCGTCATAATTTGCACTTGAGGCTTTCTCCCGCGGAGTTCGAGGACCAGCATGGCCGATGTCCGGTGGAGCCGCTCTGTTCAGCTAAAGGGGAGTCTGGTCCAGGTATCTCGCCGCGGCCGACACCTACCCAGCCGGGCATCGGGCACAGCTCCCCTCTCAACTCCGCTGCTCGTCTTCCTCCTCCCCCACCTTCTCTCTGAAGTCCCTGGTGACCAACGCTCGGCGGAACCCTTTACAATGCTGCCGATGCCTCTCTGATCCCTCCGGATGGCCGCAGATGATCCAGGCGGAGGTTCTACCTGACCGAATCTCCCCCTGCCTCCAGGCTTGATTACTGCTGCCTTCCCCTTAAGTTACCTCGCCTACTGAGCCTCCCGCAAGTCAACTGGGACGATTTGGGATTTAGCGGAGGTAAGAACTATCGGCGCTGCTCTGCGTGGCGTTCTGAGCATGTCACTCTCCCGTCAGTGCCAGAGAAGCGCCCATGCTGGCTCCAACTTTGCTGCCTCCTGCTCTCTTAGTCTGCTTCTCTGGCGCCCGTAACAGTTCCTCCCATGACCTATAGACAACGGATCAGACACCGCTGCCCAGAACATTTGCACATGGACAGCTGTGACTCAAAAATAGACTGCGCCCCCCCATGACTATCTTGCTCGTTTCCCCATCTAGTGCCTCTCCAAGTAATCAGCTCTTATTTTTCTTTTTCCTCTGGACTTAGCCCCCCAGGCTTCTGGACTTGGACCCTTATGCTTCCTGCCATTTTGGGACTATCTTCCACTGCCTTTCCTACCCTCGATCCGCCATTTTAGCAATCCCTGTCCCATCCTCCGTCCCCGCTGGTCTCCTGCTGGGCGACATTGTGATTGTCTTTCGTTCACCACGGACCTGCTCCTCGTTTTTCTGTTTTTGTTGACATCTCTGGTGCTTTTTCCCTTGTTTCCCTCTCACCTTCCTGTCCTTATCTGCTTTCCTTACCCTTTCTGTGCTCCTCCTTTTTCTTCCCCTGCCCCTCAGGCTGTTTCTTGCTGCCGCTTAACCTCCGCTTTTACTGTTTTTCCTCTTGTTGTTTGTTGCCTCATCATGCGTCTTCTCATTGCCATCCTCGAGTATTCTCATATCCTTAACTTGTGTTCTTTTTTCTATTGTGTAATATTGTGTAATTGTTTTGTAGCTTTGTGTAACTTGCTTAGTTGTGATACTCTGTAAAGCACTCTGATACCTCCGGGTCTAGCCAGTGCTTTATAAAACTCAAAATAAATAAATAGTGCCAGGGTTCCAGGTTGGAATGTTCAGTTATTGTAGGACCTTGTGCAGGAGGGAAAAGGGCAGGGTGAGATTCCCTTCTGCCGCACTGTCTCAGGGGTCGTCACCTCTCCGGTCTCCCTGCCGTGGATCAAGGCATCACCTTCTGTCTCTCCCTGAAGCATGGTCTGCTTGCTGGCTCCCTGCTCAGGCGCCTCTCAAGTGACACCGGGTGCTAAAGCGCTGCCCCGCAGCTAAACCACAGGCTCGGCAGATGGCCGCTCTAACCGCCAGCGTCTCCTTCCGGCTCTCTTGCTGATTGCGGCCAGACTCAGCTGCACCCTGAAGCACGCAGCCACCCACCTCGTCTGGAGGGAAGAGCCACTGCGCAGCTCCCTCCTCTACTCTTTTAAATTGAGTATTTTGCACATTGCTGGATTGCACATACTGTTGCTTTTAAACGCTCTGTTTTAAATGGTGAAATAAGACTTTTTAAATAATCGTGAGCACACTGTGTAATTTGCACTGCATATTTGTCTGTGACCGGGCATTACGTGAGTTTAGCTGGTGGGTTGCGGTCCCCGGTCCGTCACGGCAAACAAGTGCCGATTGAACGGAGGGACACAGCGCGACTCCACCCACTCCCGCCCCTCATTTCCGGTCTCGGAGCACTTTAGGGAGATGAACTGCCGGCCGCGCAGCAGACGCGCGCAGCGGGCGCGCCAAAGGCAAGCCCGTCTGCGCCCAGTCCGCGACCGGCACCGGCCATACTGCCACTCCCAGGTACGCTCAACCCCTGCGCTGGTCACGCGAGGAGCTGCTAAGTCTACGCTGCCCTCCCTGTGCCGGTTCCCAGAGGCTAGACCTGGCTGCTATCCCGGCCCTTTTGTGCTGTAGTACATGTGGCTACATACCAATATGTGGTCGAAGCCTGTCGAGGGAAAGTAAGACTAAATTTAATGCTTGCCTGCTCAACTGCAGATCCATGGTTAAACATGCCTCTGAGATCTGGTCTCTTTTAAGCGAGGGGACGTGGGATGCCTTGTTTCTCACAGAAACCTGGCTTAACCTGGATACTGTGACTTCCATTGCACTAGCAATTCCGTCTGGCTTCAAAATGTGCCACGCTAACCGCGAAGGGGGAAAAAGGGGTGGCGGAGTGGCTATTATCTTGAGAGATACTTGGAATTTGGTGTCCTCTGTGCCATCGCTTGGGCAAGGCATTGAGGGTCTACACTTCTGTATTCATTTTAATCCCTCTTTTTCCCTTTCTGGTATCCTCATTTATAGACCACCAGACTGTACTTCAATGGCGCTTCAAAATTTATGCAGCATCATTGCTCAAATGTCTGTAAAATATACTAACTTTATGGTTTTAGGCGACTTCAACCTTCATGTGGATGATGTAGGCTGTTCACAAGCCGATCATCTGGTTTCATCCTTAGCAGGTGCTAACCTTATTCAACGGGTATCTGCCCCTACGCATACAGCAGGTCACATCTTAGATCTTGTGTTTACCAACCTTGCTGATGTTGCTATAGCGCCCCTCTCTCCTCTAACTTGGTCTGATCACTATTTGATTCCTCTCAGCTTTATCTTGCCGGACCTCAGACAAAGAGAGAGCCCTCGTCTCATACACAAGAGAAACCTGAAAAATCTGAACGATGCAGGTTTACGCGCTGCTATACAGGCTACTCCCCCCAGCCTGTCGTCTGATCCGAATGCAGATGCAGTCTCCGTGCATAATTGGATTGCAACAGCAGTGGACTCTGCCGCTCCGGTTAGAGTAGTTAAATCTACTAGACTGTCCCCCACTGCCCCCTGGTTCTCCTATACCCTCAAAGAGTCTAAAAGCAAATGCAAGAGACTTGAACGATTGTGGAGAGTGCGCTATGACGAATTAGCCGAGACAGCTTATAAACAGGCTCGATACGTTTTCCATAGGGACATCAAAGCTGCTAGGAGAGATTACTTTGTTAACCGCATTGTGAATGCTGATCATTCCTGTAGCGAAGTGTTTAAAGTAGTAAAATCATTCTTTAATCCCACGGCTATAGAATCTAATATGACTCCTACTCAGGCTTTATGTGACAAAATCGCGCACCACTTCGACAGCACAATCCTAAAGGTTTATGATTCTTTCGGCCCTTCTGTACCAACTATAGAATCAGATACACCCCCATCGAAGCTAATGTTTCCGACACTTAGCAATTTTACGCCCTTATCTTCTAAGGAAGCGCTAGCTGCCATTCAGAATTGCCACTCCGGTGCGCCCGATGACCCTTGCCCGCCAAAACTGTGGAAAATAATATCCGCCCCCCTAGTGGACACGCTACTTCAGCTATGGAACTCTTCGCTGTCCACCGGCATTTCCCCCGATACCTGGAAACATGCCACACTTCTAACTTTAGAAAAGAAACCAAACGGGGATCCGGATGATCTCAACAACCTGAGACCCATTTCCCTACTCCCTGCCCCTGGTAAAATGCTCTAGAAACTAGTGCAACGACAAATGACTACTTTCATCGAGCAAAGCGGAGTTTTACATGATACACAATCGGGTTTTAGGGCAGGCTTCAGCACAGAGACCGCCCTCCTTAAGGTAGCCGAGTCGATAAGATGGTCACTTGACTCAGGAGCTTCATCCTTACTGGTGCTCCTGGATCTCTCGGCGGCTTTCGATACTGTGGACCACTCCATACTGGTCAAGAGACTACACGGGGCAGGTTTTGGAGGAAAGGCTCTGGCTTGGTTGTCTTTTTTCCTGAGCGGTCGCACGCAAAGGGTCACTCTCAAGCCATTTGAGTCATCCCCACTTCCGCTAAGGTGTGGAGTCCCTCAGGGCTCCGCCCTGAGCCCATTACTTTTCAACCTCTATCTGGCTCCGCTCTTCTCATTGATCAACAACTGGGGTGTGAAAGCGATTTCCTACGCCGACGACACACAGCTGTTCTTCTCATTTAAGGAGAGGTCCGCTGAGGCTTTCAAGAACTTTAAAGGCTGCCTGCGTGACATAGCCATTTGGATGAACGCTAACAAATTAAAGCTTAACGCTGGAAAAATCGAAGTCATGTTCTTCGGTACGGGCTGTGCCCCCGATGCGGATCTATGGCGGCCAGAAGAAATGGGACCATCACCCCCCCCCCCCCGCTAATTGCATTCGCAATTTAGGAGTACGGTGGGAGTCTGATTTCTCTCTCTCCTTGCCCAAATTCAGCAGGTTTCCGCTACCTGCTTCAGGAAATTAAAAAACTTAAGGAAAATTCTGCACCTCCTCCCGGAAGATTGCCGGAAAACAGTAGTCCATGCCACAGTCACATCTAGGCTGGACTACGCAAATGGCCTTTATTTAGGTCTCCCTAAATACGCTATCCACCGCCTCCAGCTGGTTCAGAATGCGGCTGCGAGACTGGTTCACAGAATTCCTTTCCGACACCATGTCTCTCCGCATCTCAGGTTGCTCCATTGGCTGCCGGTTGAGCAAAGAATTATTTTTAAGGCAATGACCCTGGCCTATAGGGCCTTGCATGGCAATTGCCCACGCTACCTGAAGGATAGATTATGCCCCTACAAGCAGAACCGGGCGTTACGCTCTAACTCTCAGAATCTGCTACATTCCTCCCGTTTTAGAAAATCACGCCTGGGTGGTAGATCCTTCACGGCCAAGACAACCACACTCTGGAACCATTTGCCCAGCCATTTACGGCTGGCAACTTCAGAATCCTGCTTTCGAAAAGCCCTGAAAACATGGCTCTTCGGCGCAGCTTAGGGCTTAGGAGGCCGGTCTTCTCACCTTTGTATGTCAATCTAGCTTCCTTGACTGCTATAGCGCCGGGACACCCCTGTTTGGGGTAGCTGTCGCGCTTTACAAGCTTCAGTATTATTATTATTATTACTCCAGGTAGGTTCCTGGGACTTGAGCCCCTTGTCTTCCGCCACCACAGCGAACGCCGCGATGCCCACGGTAGCATCCTGCAGTTCTCCATCGGGTTCCCAGCCACAGGGCCCTCCTCCTCACGTTACGCTGTGCTTTGGCTGCCCCAGGTAGTCTCTTGGGAGGGGACCGATTTGGGAGTCGGGAATGCCACCAAGCTGCTCAATGTGGTGCTGGGACCCCCCAACACTCACTAATTGTATGGCAAATGGATGATAAAGCAGATATTTAGGGGATTACGACAAGTGTCTGCTGGAGCCCGCTTACGGTGCGGCCATCTTGGGCGGCTGCAACCACACCCCTCATCTTTGTAGATTCTTGGGTAAGTTTGGCATCAACTGGTTCCTTCCTTATGATGACTGATCTGTTTGATCAATTTGTTTCTCTGTACCTTTATTCCATCCTTCGTAACACTGCTAGATAGTTGTACAATGTGGTCTGAGGGGAGAGGGATGGGGGTGCTTGATGACGATGTTCTAGTTTCTGACACCCTGTGCTTTTGCGTTGGCTTAACAGCTACTCTGTGAAGCTTTCTTGTTTTTGGGTTACATTCCTCCTTGGGAAGTCCCTTGTCACAAGTGCCGGATTCAGTTCTGCCCAGGTATTTATCCAACCTGGATTTGTTTTGCTTCCCATTGCAGTTTCAGCTGTGCTTTGTGTGTGGTTTACATAGTTGACCTTGTTTTGTCCCTTTCCTTCCGGCATCTTGTTTATGTGGGAATCCCTGTCCAACTTTTGGGAGATCCCTGAGCTCCCCGCCTCTTTCATATGGTCTTTTCCATTTTATGCCGCTTCTAAGTCCATTCGGCTCTGCCCCATGCCTCTTCTGGTGACATTGACTTCTTGGCTACTAGGCTGCAGCAAAGTAACTACGCTTATATGCTGGGAGGTAACAGATTAAAAGAGGGCTGCCTCTCCTCCACCTATAGTTCGGTAGCTGCCTACACTCACCGCTGTGACAGAGACGCTGTTTCACTCTGTGAGAGAGTTGCCACCCGCAGGACCGCCACCTCCACACACCACTCTTCTCTACAGGTCTCACACCATCATGTCCTTGTCTTTTTATTGGCTTTTTCAATACCGTTCAAGTAGAATTCATTTTGATGTGGCTGCCTCTTCTTACTTTTCAACTGTGCTGGGTTTGTCCAATCCCAGACCATAAATAACTATTTCATTAACAGAGCCTTGTATATTGCTGGTCTCTTGAGTGAACCAGGCAGAGCAGCTGTGCCGGCAGTAACTGTTAATTGCTTCAAGTTCTTATCTATCCTTCACAGACCTTCACCCCTACTGCCCTTATGAGGGAAGTGATTCGTACTGTAATTCTCAGCATGAGCACACAGTGTCCTTATAGTGAAAAGATGAACTCATTAATGCTATTTGTGTTTTATTGTACATGCAGAAACTAACGGAGCATCTTTTTTAATCCAACAGGTGTTAAAGCTTCAGCAGAAACTGACACAGTGACGCATCTGTTAATTCACCTGAAGAATGAGGCTGCTAAAAATGCAATAAAAAGCATGTGAAGATGCACCAGAAATCACGTTAGAAGTGACACGGTTGAAAACTAATCGGGAACTGAGAGGTGAAATTGCAGAATGTGAAAATGGTTTGAGTCATCCATCAAATGTGTTGTCACATCAGGAACCACCTCAGAGACGAGACAAATCTGCTGAATGCCGGACTCTTTAGAGCTACATATTTTTCCTCCCATTACCAGATTGAATTCCTACTGAAAAACTAGTGTGTGAGTGCTAATGTGCAAAATATCTCAACCAGAAGGTAGTTCTAAATGCGAGAGAAGCATATGATTGAGAAATTATGTGAGTGCACGTAATGTAGAAGACCTTGCTAGCCACAGTCAACTGAATCTACTACGGAACCCAGAGCTTACTTTCCACAGTTGGCAGAACACACTATCCACAGCCAACTGACATTATTGTACACAATCAATGGAACTTACTGTCCAAGTGTGCCAGTGCTTATTATCCACATCTGACGGAGCCTCAGCATTCCGGGACTATTATCCACAGACAATAGAGAATTTTAAGTTTCCTAGCATGCCAGAGCGCTGTTGCCAGAGCGTACCATCCATAGGTGACAGCTGACTATCCACAAGAGAATGTCTCTGAGTGAGAAAGTGTATCAGTGCTCTGAATGTGACAAAGGGTTCAGGTATAAACATCTACTTATTGTCCATGAGAAAATACATACAGGTAACAAGCCATTCAAGTGCTCTGAATGTGGGAAAAAGTTCAATTACAAAATCCACCTTCGCTACCATGAGAGAATACATACTGGTTACAAGCCCTTCAAGTGTTCTGAATGTGGGAAAAAGTTCAGTACAAAAGCCCACCTTTTATACCATGAGAGAACACATACAGGTTCCAAGCCATACCAGTGCTCTGAATGTGGGAAAAGCTTCTGCCAGAAAGGACAGCTTACAGTCCATGAGAGAACACACACAGGTGAGAAACCCTACCAGTGCTCTGAATGCAACATTAGTTTCAGTGCTAAAGGCGGTCTGACGGAACATGAGAAAACACATACAGGGGAAAAACCTCATCAGTGCATTGAGTGTGGAAAGAGGTTCCGCCAGACAGGAGCACTTAAAGTTCACATCCGAATCCACACAGGAGAAAAGCCATATCAGTGCACTGAATGTGAGAAAACATTCTATTTAAAGAGTTCTCTTACTGAACATGAGAGAATCCATACTGGTGAGAAGCCCTGTAATTGCACTGAGTGTAATAAAAGCTTTCGTTATAGAAGTGACCTGAAGAAACATTTAAGAAAACACGCAGGTGACAAAACATTTCTGGACAATAAATATAGGACAAACAACACTGTCCATAGAAAAACACACATGGGTGAGAAGAAACATGTTTGTTCTGAATGTGGAAAAGGATTTAGGCTAAAGAGGTTTCTTACTGCCCATTTAAGAGTTCATACAGGTGAGAAACCTTATCAGTGCTCTGAATGTAAGAAAACCTTTACTCAGAAAGGAGTGCTTACTGTCCATGAAAGAACACACACAGGGGAGAAACCTTATCAGTGCTCAGAATGTAGCAAATGTTTTAGTTCTAGTGATAGACTGAAAGTTCATGAGAAAATACATACAGGTGAAAAACCGTATCGGTGCAGTGAATGTGGAAAAAGTTACAGTCAACATGGGAATCTACTTAAGCACAAAGAAATACATGCAGCAAGAGAAAAACTACACCACTGTACAAAATGCGGGAAAAGCTACTTTAGCAAAGGCCAACTTACACAACATGAAAAAACACATACAGATGACAAACCATGTCAGTGCACTGAATGTGGGAAAAGATTCCGTGATAAAGTTTCTCTAATCCGACATGAACGAACACATACTGGTGAGAAGCCTTATCAGTGTTGTGAATGTGGGAGAAGCTTTGGTACTGTATCAAATCTTAATGTCCACAAGCGTTATCATAATGGAGAAAAGCCTTATCAATGCACCGAATGTGGGAAATCTTTCAGGCGTAAGCACCATCTTACCAGTCACGAAAGAACACATACAGGGGAGAAACCTTATCAGTGCACCGAATGTGACAAACGCTTTAGCCAAAAATTCATACTTACTGTGCATCAGAGGACGCACACTGGTGAAAAACCTTACAGTTGTGCTGTATGTGAAAAAAGATTTAGCCATCTGGGAGATCTTCTAAAACATGAGGGAATACATTCTGTAGATAAACGTTACAAGTGTATGGAATGTGGGAAAGGGTTTACCCAGAAAGGAGGTCTTACTTCACATCAGAGACAACATATGGAAAAGAAAACAAAGACTTGACATTCAATAAGCTACAAAATATAGGATGGAAAACGGAAGGTTGAATTAGTTTTATATTTCTCATACTACAGAACGTAAGCTATAATAATAATCAAATGCACAATCGCAATCACAAAAACGGGTTAAGGTGATGTCAGAAATGATGGTTCCATTTCACTTGTGGACACAAAAGCCCTATTGTTTTTTGCTTGGTCTGTATATATATCAATTTGAATTTTGCAAATCTGATTAAAAAAAATTAATGTGAACATAAAGTCTGCAAGGCCCTCTTTCTTTCTGACATCACCTAAACCCGTTTTTGTGATTGTGCATTTGATTATTATTATAGATCAGCCTAACTTTCTGCTGGGACTGTTGTTTCTGTTACACATGACATACCCTGGTTCCTAGTGAGCAGGGAGCCCCTTGTTCTTGTTTTCGTCATAATACAGAACAGCATCTCCAAGAATCAAGTTTGCCTTGTATTTATACAAAACCTTTAACACAGGTCAGGAGACAATAACTCATGTGAAAGAACATTAGCCATACAGCGAAAAGATTTAAAAATCTGAAAAGACTTCTTATTTACCTCACAATAGACAGGATGTGGAATGGAAACCAAAGTCATAGCAAGCATGCAGTCTTCACATTTAGAAACATTGTATGTGTAAACTAAAGTTTGAAAGTAATTTCCTGCTGACTCGTACTTCTAACTGCGATTTCCTCACTTAGTCTTTCCTCACTTTGTGAATCTCCCCAAGCACCTGACTAGATCTGGAACCTTCTGCGGTAGCTCCTGCCCGAAGGTAAATGATGCCTCCAGATTCCATCACAACTCCATCACACCTCTGGCCATGTTGACATAGAGTTGCATTAAGGAATCATTCCTGTGCGTTAATGGAATGTTTTTGGTTTTCATCGCCTATAGACGAGGATCTAAAGCTCCGCTCCTGCTGGTTGAAATTTCTTAGCAAAGTTAAAAAAAAAATTAAACTAGGACGCTGTTCAAGGATGTCATCCCCAAAGATGATGGATTTCAAGCCGTGCTGTGATCATTTTTATATACTTCATATATAGGGGTCGTTCTAGTTATATGCTTTTATATTAATTCATTCACAATGTACAGCTTTAATCATTCACAAGTGAAATGCTTGCTCATGAGATATTGTGATAGTAGTGAACGCATGAGTAAGTTATTCTAGGTGATTTTTTAACCCACACTGGTACATTGGCTTTCCGGTTACTTTCAACAATCTGCACGTAAAGGTGAATAGAAGTATGTAAGAGACAGAAGCACTAGTTGTTGTTTAACTTGTCTTTTAAACACTTTCTGCACATAAGGTTATAAAAGCTCTGAACATTTATTGTGCACAGTGAGGGCTTTGGACAAGGCAGGAGGAGGTTCTGCTGGGGCAAAGACTTGACCGTGATATCAACAACTTCCCTTTTAGAGGATACTGCTTCTGCACATTTCAGCTAAGTGCAGCTTATTAAAGGACGTGGACTGTAACTCTTTCTGCCGTCTTGAACTGGAATCTTTTTGTTTTGCCAAGGTATATGGGTGTCGCTTTTAGGCAGGTTCTCTAATATGGCTCTATAGGATTCCTTCTAGTACTTAGTTTAGTTTTGACAGATGAAGGAGGGGTTGGGAAACTAACTTATCACATTCTAAAATATGTGCTGGATTTTAACATATTGGAATACTTCCTTCTTTTCTATTTGCTTGTAAACATATTGGCTGCGTTCCTGATTGTTTTTATAGTTACCACTATTCTTGTTGTGTGTACTAGGAAAAGTTTTTAACTTTTAATACAAGTTTATGAATGCTTATAGGGGTATACATTCCTGTTAGACCTGTCAGCCCTTTGGGTGGTCCCTCCTCATCATTATTTCTTTTGTCCCACTTTTGCCTCAAACCCTGTTTGAATTTTTCCTTTTTGGGAACCACCAGACTTTTTCGTGTTGCTGCAGATTCAGGGAGCCATTTTAGCTACCCCTGAAACTTCTGTCTGAGGGCCTGAAGCACAAAATGGTGGCCACCTGTGACATCACCAGCATCCACTGGAACCTACTAGCACCTTCCAGAACATTCCCGAACCCTATGACAGTTGGAGGCGGTTTAGAATGTTGGGGAGTTAAGAGAGAGAGTTGGCAGTTGGAGCTGGCAGTTGGCACCTGACTGGTGAAGAGTGAGCAGCAGAAACTTGAAGGAGGAAGGAGTGAAGCAGCAGGGGTGGAAACTTGTGCCTGGAGTGGGGTCCATAAACCCACCCTTGATACTAGTCCCTACTGACGGAGCCCAGCCTAAAGCCCTGTGTGGGAAGAAGTCAGAAAAACCATCCTGAGGACCTGGACAGCAGGAACAGGCCTTAGAAACAAGAGAACAGCAAGATCCTGACCTGGAAGCTGGTTTCCCTGAAGTCCGACGTCGAGTAGCCTAAGACCTGGAGCCCGAGGTGGAGAAGCGGCGCTGACTAGAAAAGCAGACGTCGTACCCGGAGCCGCCAGAGGTCGAGAGAGGGCGCCGTCAAAGGTCGTGAGGAATACCAGAGGTCGAGGAGGAAGTCACCCGAGGTCGAGTGAGCGGCGTCATCGGAGGAGTGAAGTCCGCCCTCCGGAGTCGTCGGAGACCGAGGTGAAGGGTAACGGAGGTCGGGAGTGAGGATCGCACTCCGGAGTCGCCGAAACCTGTGAGGAGCACCGGAGGTCGGGAGTGAGGATCGCACTCCGGAGCCGCCGGAAGTCGACATCGAGGCAAGGCCGGCCGACGTCATCGAAGCCGAGGTCGCCATCGGACCGGAGCCGCCCGAAGTCGACATCGAGTAAGACTGCCCGACGCCATCGAATCGGAGGTCGAGATCGAACCGAGGCCGCTGACATCGAGACCGGATCCGCCTGCCGGCGTCGTCAAAGAACTGACATTGTGCCGAGGCCGCCGACATCGAACCGGAACCGCCTCACGGCATCGATACGACTCCAGCGGCGTCGGAGCATCAGAAAAAGGGCAGTAAGTGGAGTAGAGGGCGCCTAAGGCCCTGTGGAGACCTGAGAGACTGCTCTAAGGGGCTAGGGAGGTGCTGGAACCAACCTGACTGTGCCAGGGGTGAACTGGGACTAATCTAGAGAAGTTGTGTGGAGAGAGAGAGCCAGGTCTCTGGTATTTTCCCCCTTTATCTACCTCAGTTTAGGCCTCAGCCTTGACCAAGCCAGGGAGTAGACACCCCCAAGCCTTCCACATCCCCACAAGCTGTGCCTGGGCCAAATCAGCCCTCAGGAATTCAAAAGTGATCTGAATCCATGAGTGTCACTGTCAGCTTTTAAGTATTTATTAGGGGCACTGTATTTATTGTATTTAACCTATTTATTGTTCCACTGTATTTATTGGTCCACAGTATTTATTGATGCACAATATTTATTGGTTACAGTATTTATTGCCTCAGAATATTTAATTGCCTGTCTGTATTGCACTTTTAATTATGCCTTCAGTATTTATGATCACCCCTATTTATTGAATCATTAAGCCAGTATTTATTTGTCCTGCACTTACTAAAAAGTTTGTATATTGTGATTGTTATTTATTTTCTCCAATCAGCAACTAAGAGAAAAAGCAGATAAAGAAAGTTATTTTCATAATTTTTACGGTGTAGAGTCGTTTTTGGAACGGATGCACGCATGGTTATTGTTTGGGTATGTTGTATGCTTAGCACGGAGCCTGATTCCTGACCACTCGAGCCAAGCTACCACAGTGTGTCCGGAAGACCACCACCACCCCTTCTAGTGTGGGAGTGGTTTTCCAACATAAATTGGTGTTCAGTGGTGGGATAGAGCTGTGCCTACGCATACTCAACAATAACTGTGGGTAGTCCATAGGCCTACACCGGGAGTTTTCTCAAGAGCGGCCTTCCTAATTGTGGGTTTTTGTTTTTTCCAAATTTACTCTGGTGGTGGGAGGAGGTATTATTAAAGGTACCCCCCTGCATAGTTACTGCACAAAAACCTGTCCTCTAACCTGAGTGGGCAAGATGGAGTTTGTACAAGAGAATCTAGAAACGTACACTGTGGCCCAACTCAGGGAGTTTTGCCAGCGGGAGGGGGTGTACTGTCCCCCAGGAGCAAAGAAGGGTGCACTCCAAACCAGCTTAAGGGCTTGGGGGGAGGCACGCCGAGAAAGCAAGGCTGAGGAGGAAGACAGGGATGGAGAGCCTGACCCCGAGGGGGCTGAGATGTACCAACCTGAGGTGGGGAACCTGTCAGCAGGGCCCAGAACCATTTCTAGGAAGGGCAGCAGTGCCTCTAGCGGTGGCTTGTCGGAAGTGGAGCTAACAGACCGGAGGGAGAAAAGACAGCTCACATGGGACTTAGCAAGGCTGGAAAAGGAGAAGGAGGAGCAGAGGATGGCCCATGAATTACGACTGAAAGAAATAGATCTTCAGATCTTGAGAATCGGGGCACAACCTGTTCCTAATGGTGGCAGCCAAACCCAAGAGATCACCAGGGAACCTAAACCATACCTGCCAAAGGACATAGTAGCTAGCTATGGAGTGGGCGACGATATCGCCAAGTGGCTAGCGGCCTATGAGGTCTCGTTGAGGGCCCATGGGGTTCCAGAGAAGTACTGGGGAGGGGGATTGTACAAGTACATGCCTCCAGCTGGTAGGGATGCTTTATTGGCCCTCGAGGAGGATGAGCAGACCCACTACCCCACCATGAAACTGGCGCTCATCAGAAAGTTTGGACTGACACCTGAAAAGTACAGACAGAAGTTCAGGGGTAGTCACAAACTGGGCACGCAGAATTGGGTGGACTTCCTGGACTATGCGAAGAAGGCAATGGAAGGTTGGATTCAGGGCAGTGAAGTGAGGAACTACGAGGGGTTGTTTGACCTGGTACTGAAGGAACACCTGCTCGAGAAATGTTTCCCTGAACTGCGGCAACACCTGGTGGATAGCAAGCTGACCAGTCCCCGGAAGCTTGCTGAGGAGGCGGACATTTGGGCTAGTACCCGGGTGTCCACAAGGGGGACTGGAGGGGATACTCAAAAGGCCGGACAGGGCGCCCCCCAGAAGAAAGAGGGAGGGGAAAAGAAAAAGGAGTTCTCCAAAGGCCCCCAAAATAACTTCCAAGGGAAGGGAACAGGATTCACCCCTAAGGCTAACCCGCCCAGAAACCCTAATCCTGGCCAGAGTCAGCAGCCAAGGGTTGTCCATTGCTATGAGTGCGGTGGCGTTGGACACTATAAAGGAGATCCGAAGTGCTTGAAACGACCACCCCCTCCCACTGGAGGAAAGACCCCCGGAGTAGCTAGTGTAGTGCTCGGGGAGGAGATGCCCTTAACTAAGGGAAGGGAGTGGGCGGGTGTCACTTTAGTGTCCCTGGGAGAACGGGAGATGGTTCCTAAGATCCAGGTGCCCGCAAATACCGCAAAGTATGGGCAATGGGTCACCATCAACGGCCAAAGAGGGGAGGCTCTGAGAGACACAGGAGCCAGTATGACTATGGTGCGTAGCCAACTGGTGTCTCCAGAGCAGGTAATTCCCGATGTACTCCACCCAGCCGCGATGGCTGACGGCAGAACAGGCCACTATCCAGTGGCCGAGGTTCCCTTTGAATGGGGGGGGGTTGCAGGTTCACTTCGAGTTGCCGTAAGCCCTGCCGTGCCAGTCGATTGTCTGCTGGGGAATGACATGGAGCACAACGCTTGGAAGGAGGTGGAATACCGGACTCACACCGAGATGCTGGGTACACCTGACTGGGCCTGTGTTAGCACAAGGTCCACGACTACCCGAAGAGGGAGTTCATTTCGGCTGGAGCCTGGAACAAAGGCCCAGCCAGCTGCCAGTCAAGGGAAGAACCGAGGACAGGAGGAGCCTGCCTCGGCGTCCCCACCCCGTAGGACGGATAGGCCACCGGAGGTGGTGGACCAGGAGTCTGCGGTGGGGGACGTTACCAACCTGGAGGACCTACCCATCCCGGCCGAGTGGCACGTGGAGGGAGGCCCGTCCAGGGAGGAATTCTGCCAGGGCCAGAGGGAGTGCCCTACCCTTGAGGGGCTGAGGCGACAGGCCGAAGCCCAGGCAGCAGGGAACGTTGAAGGGAACTACAGTGTTTACTGGGAGGATGGCCTCCTCTACAGTGAACCCAAGGCACCCCTACACGGATCGTCACGAGCCTTGGTAGTTCCTCAACGTTATCGAGCCTTCCTTCTGGAGTTGGCTCACGAGATACCATTGGCAGGACACCTGGGGCAAGACAAGACCTTCGCCCGTCTTGTCCCACACTTTTATTGGCCTCAGATGAAAGTGTCGTCCGATACCTACTGCCGGACATGTGTGTCTTGCCAAGCCAGTGGGAAAACAGGGGTGAAGCTGAAAGCTCCCCTGGAACCACTTCCTGTCGTTAGCACCCCCTTTGAAAGGGTGGGCATCGACATTGTGGGTCCATTAGATCCGCCGACTACAGCTGGTCACAGGTTTATCCTGGTTCTGGTGGATCATGCCACACGGT
Source organism: Triturus cristatus (assembly GCF_964204655.1). Classification (NCBI taxonomy): domain Eukaryota; kingdom Metazoa; phylum Chordata; class Amphibia; order Caudata; family Salamandridae; genus Triturus; species Triturus cristatus. The sequence continues at coordinate 1,860,108,178 of NC_140590.1, read as the reverse complement.
ACCCAGAGGCAATACCTCTGAGGACCATAACAGCACCTGTTGTGGCAAGGGCCCTGATGGGAATCTTTACCCGAGTGGGTTTTCCCAAGGAAGTTGTGTCCGACAGGGGGACCAACTTCATGTCAGCGTATATGCGGGCGATGTGGAAGGAGTGTGGAGTGACATACCGGTTCACCACTCCTTACCACCCCCAGACAAATGGTCTGGTGGAGAGGTTTAATAAAACCTTGAAGGGCATGATCAGAAGTCTGCCTGAAAGCCTGCGGAGGAAATGGGACGTCCTCCTACCCTGTTTACTTTTTTCCTACAGGGAAGTGCCACAGAAGGGAGTGGGCTTCAGCCCCTTCGAGCTTCTGTATGGGCACCCTGTACGTGGACCTCTCAACCTGGTGAGAGACGGATGGGAAAGAACTCCCAGAAAGCTTCCCCAGGATGTGGTGAGCTACATGCTGGCCTTCCGGAGCCAAATGGCTAAGTTGTGGAAGCAAGCTTCTGACAACTTGGAAGCCAGCCAAGCAGTGATGAAGGCGTGGTATGACCACAACGCTCACCCGGTGGAGTTGGAGCCTGGCCAGAAGGTGTGGGTGATCGAACCAGGAGAGCTTAGCGCCCTCCAGGATCGCTGGTCAGGACCCTTTGAGGTGTTGGAGAAGAAGGGTAAGGCTACCTACTTGGTGGACCTGAAGACCCCTCGTCAGCCCCTGCGGGTGCTGCATGCCAACCGCCTCAAACCCCACCACGAGCGGCCCGAAGTCATCTTGATGATGGTGACTGACGGAGGAGAGGACGTGGAAAGCGAGCCTCTCCCTGATCTGTTTGCGTCTCAAGAAAAGGATGGGTCGGTGGAGGGAGTGATTCTCTCCCCATCTCTAACTCCTGAACAGCAGGAGGACTGTCGCCAGGTCCTGGGGCAGTACTCTTCGTTGTTCTCCCTTGTCCCGGGTAGGACTCACCTGTGCGTCCATGACGTGGACACAGGAGACAGCCCACCTGTGAAGTCCAAGATCTACTGGATGTCAGACAAGGTGAAGGCCAGCATTCATAGTGAAGTCACTAAGATGCTGGAGCTAGGAGTGATCGAACCTTCTAGCAGCCCCTGGTCCAGTCCGGTGGTGTTAGTACCAAAAGCTGCACCACCGGGTGCCCAACCAGAACTGAGGTTCTGTGTGGACTACCGGGGACTGAATTCAGTGACCAAAACTGATGCTCATCCGATCCCTAGGGCGGATGAATTGATTGACCGGCTGGGAGCTGCCCAATATCTAAGTACCTTTGACCTTACTTCAGGGTACTGGCAGATCTCTTTGACTGATGGAGCAAGGGAAAGGTCAGCCTTCTCCACGCCCAATGGCCACTACCAGTTCTGTGTGATGCCCTTTGGGCTCAAGAACGCACCTGCCACGTTTCAGCGCCTGGTAAACCAGATCCTCACCGGAATGGAGAGTTTCTCTGCTGCTTACCTGGATGACATAGCTGTCTTCAGTAACAGCTGGGAGGATCACTTGCGTCACCTGCAAGCTGTTCTCCAGGCCCTGAGACAAGCTGGATTGACGATCAAGGCCAGCAAGTGCCAGATCGGGCAGGGGTCGGTAGTGTACCTTGGACACTTGGTGGGTAGGGGAGTGGTGCAACCCCTCCAGGCGAAGATAGAGGCCATCATGGCCTGGGAACCCCCCAAGACACAGACTGAGGTCCGAGCATTTTTGGGCCTCACGGGATACTACCGTCGCTTCGTGAAGGGGTACGGTACCATCGTAACCCCCCTCACGGAGCTCACGTCCAAGAAACAACCTCAACGGGTAGTCTGGACGGAGGCTTGTCAGCAAGCCTTTGAGAGATTGAAGAAAGCCATGTGCGAGGCCCCGGTCTTAAGGGCCCCAGACTTTTCCAAGGAGTTCATTGTCCAGACAGATGCATCAGAACATGGCATTGGGGCAGTGTTATCGCAACTCAACGAAGAGGGTCTGGATCCACCCGTGGTCTTCCTATCCCGGAGACTACTTCCCAGGGAACAGAAGTGGAGTGCAATAGAGCGTGAAGCCTTTGCAGTGGTATGGGCTCTGAAGAAGTTGCGGCCATACCTGTTTGGCTCGCACTTCCTGGTTCAGACCGACCACAGACCCCTTCGTTGGCTGATGCAAATGAAGGGGGAGAATCCCAAGTTGTTGAGGTGGTCTATTTCCCTACAGGGGATGGACTTTCAGGTGGAACATCGGCCTGGAGTGGACCACGCCAATGCAGACGGTCTCTCAAGGTATTTCCGCCTTAGTGATGAGAACTCCCAAGGGGTTGGGTAGCTCTCCCCACTTTCAGCTGGGGGGGACGCGTGTTAGACCTGTCAGCCCTTTGGGTGGTCCCTCCTCATCATTATTTCTTTTGTCCCACTTTTGCCTCAAACCCTGTTTGAATTTTTCCTTTTTGGGAACCACCAGACTTTTTCGTGTTGCTGCAGATTCAGGGAGCCATTTTAGCTACCCCTGAAACTTCTGTCTGAGGGCCTGAAGCACAAAATGGTGGCCACCTGTGACATCACCAGCATCCACTGGAACCTACTAGCACCTTCCAGAACATTCCCGAACCCTATGACAGTTGGAGGCGGTTTAGAATGTTGGGGAGTTAAGAGAGAGAGTTGGCAGTTGGAGCTGGCAGTTGGCACCTGACTGGTGAAGAGTGAGCAGCAGAAACTTGAAGGAGGAAGGAGTGAAGCTGCAGGGGTGGAAACTTGTGCCTGGAGTGGGGTCCATAAACCCACCCTTGATACTAGTCCCTACTGACGGAGCCCAGCCTAAAGCCCTGTGTGGGAAGAAGTCAGAAAAACCATCCTGAGGACCTGGACAGCAGGAACAGGCCTTAGCAACAAGAGAACAGCAAGATCCTGACCTGGAAGCTGGTTTCCCTGAAGTTCGACGTCGAGTAGCCTAAGACCTGGAGCCCGAGGTGGAGAAGCGGCGCTGACTGGAAAAGCAGACGTCGTACCCGGAGCCGCCAGAGGTCGAGAGAGGGCGCCGTCAAAGGTCGTGAGGAACACCAGAGGTCGAGGAGGAAGTCACCCGAGGTCGAGTGAGCGGCGTCATCGGAGGAGTGAAGTCCGCCCTCCGGAGTCGTCGGAGACCGAGGTGAAGGGTAACGGAGGTCGGGAGTGAGGATCGCACTCCGGAGTCGCCGAAACCTGTGAGGAGCACCGGAGGTCGGGAGTGAGGATCGCACTCCGGAGCCGCCGGAAGTCGACATCGAGGCAAGGCCGGCCGACGTCATCGAAGCCGAGGTCGCCATCGGACCGGAGCCGCCCGAAGTCGACATCGAGTAAGACTGCCCGACGCCATCGAATCGGAGGTCGAGATCGAACCGAGGCCGCTGACATCGAGACCGGATCCGCCTGCCGGCGTCGTCAAAGAACTGACATTGTGCCGAGGCCGCCGACATCGAACCGGAACCGCCTCACGGCATCGATACGACTCCAGCGGCGTCGGAGCATCAGAAAAAGGGCAGTAAGTGGAGTAGAGGGCGCCTAAGGCCCTGTGGAGACCTGAGAGACTGCTCTAAGGGGCTAGGGAGGTGCTGGAACCAACCTGACTGTGCCAGGGGTGAACTGGGACTAATCTAGAGAAGTTGTGTGGAGAGAGAGAGCCAGGTCTCTGGTATTTTCCCCCTTTATCTACCTCAGTTTAGGCCTCAGCCTTGACCAAGCCAGGGAGTAGACACCCCCAAGCCTTCCACATCCCCACAAGCTGTGCCTGGGCCAAATCAGCCCTCAGGAATTCAAAAGTGATCTGAATCCATGAGTGTCACTGTCAGCTTTTAAGTATTTATTAGGGGCACTGTATTTATTGTATTTAACCTATTTATTGTTCCACTGTATTTATTGGTCCACAGTATTTATTGATGCACAATATTTATTGGTTACAGTATTTATTGCCTCAGAATATTTAATTGCCTGTCTGTATTGCACTTTTAATTATGCCTTCAGTATTTATGATCACCCCTATTTATTGAATCATTAAGCCAGTATTTATTTGTCCTGCACTTACTAAAAAGTTTGTATATTGTGATTGTTATTTATTTTCTCCAATCAGCAACTAAGAGAAAAAGCAGATAAAGAAAGTTATTTTCATAATTTTTACGGTGTAGAGTCGTTTTTGGAACGGATGCACGCATGGTTATTGTTTGGGTATGTTGTATGCTTAGCACGGAGCCTGATTCCTGACCACTCGAGCCAAGCTACCACAGTGTGTCCGGAAGACCACCACCACCCCTTCTAGTGTGGGAGTGGTTTTCCAACAATTCCTGAGTGTGTTCATCTAGAGAAGAGGTCTTCAAAATGTGGGGCGTGCCTCCTGGGGGTCCGTGGTTCAATTCTGTAAAAGGGACAAATGCCTCAGCTAAGAAGTGGAAAGAAAGATCACCTGTAAGTGCGACCTTCTTTATTTGGCAGGTTTCAGGCTCTCTTCCATTACAGACCTTGAAGTGCTTAAAAAAAGTTTGTGTACTGTGACTGGAGTGTCATGGAAGCAAGGTCATTGAGTGTGGTGGCAGGGTCAAAGAGGTGGCTAAAAAGAACAAAATATTCTTGTCTGTACTTATCTGCATGCACAGTAACTCGCACAGTTAAATTAAAAATAGATGCAAGCTAAACATCTTATAATTCTTTGCAATTAACTACATTTCTTCATGCCAAAAAAATTAATGTGACCTTGTTTGGTGCTTTTGTAAAGTGCTCAAATACTTTCAGGTCAAGTTTGCACTAAATAAAAAGACCATAAATGAATAATTAGTGAGGAATTAGCAATCTCATTAAGTTAATGCACTCCCGGCAGAGGTAGGGGGGTGTGTGTGTGTGTGTGTGTGTGTGTGTGTGTGTGTGTGTGTGTGTGTGTGTGTGTGTGTGTGTGTGTGTGTGTGTGTGTGTGTGTGTGTGTGTGTGTGTGTGTGTGTGTGTGTGTGTGTGTGTGTGTGTGTGTGTGTGTGTGTGTGTGTGTGTGTGTGTGTGTGTGTGTGTGTGTGTGTGTAGGTGTGTGTGTGTGTGTGTGTAGGTGTGTGTGTGTGTGTAGGTGTGTGTGTGTGTGTGTGTGTGTAGGTGTCTGTGTGTGTCCAGGTGTCTGTGTGTGTCCAGGTGTCTGTGTGTGTGTGTGTCCAGGTGTCTGTGTGTGTGTCCAGGTGTGTGTGTGTGTGTCCAGGTGTGTGTGTGTGTGTGTCCAGGTGACAGAAAGCAGTGTGAATATGTAAGCCATTATTTGAAATTTATTTATTTTGAGAGTTTTATATAGCGCGAACAAGAACCTTGCGGGTATCAGAGCGCTTTACAAGCATGATGATGTAAGGAGCAAATACAAATATCGTAGAAAATATATGATTAAGTCTAGTACATAGAAGTAGCTAACAATAGAAAATATATACATAACAAGGTTATATACATACTTTTTAGAAACATAGTATCCCTGAGACTATAGTTCAAATCTTGTTGCGAGAGATCCAATACAAGGTAGTCACTAAAAATCAGGATATAAAATATTTCACGTAAACTTAGACATGAGAATCGATTTCATTTCTTTTTTGAAAAAGGCAGTAGAGGATTTCTGTCTCGTTTCTGGGGGTAGGGCATTCCAGATCCTAGGGGCCATTCCTGAGAAGGATCGGTTATATGTTTTTTTCTTGGCGAATCTTTGCAGTTTCAAAAGAAGATTCTTGGAGCTCCTGGTGGATCTGTTACCACATGAGTGACAGTTTTTGTGTTAGCTAACTTGGGGTATTGTGGTGTAGGGCCTTGTGCATCATACAAGCGATTTTTAGATGAATTCTCACCTCGAATGGTAGCCAATTGAGAGCTCTAAGGTCTGGGGAGATATGACAGTTTCTTTTGGAGCTGTGATTAGTCTAGCCCCTGTGTTGATTGTGGCTCTTAGCGGGGCCGTCGTTGACCGCAAAGGACCACACACCTATATTCTACTCTTGGGATTACTAAGGCTTGCACAGCCTGTTTGAAGTCATTTGCGGGCAAAAAGGGTTTCAGTTTTCTCAAGGTGTTTATTTGAAAATAGTATTGCACACAGTATAAGATACAATGCCATCATTTCTTTTTTCGTTGCAGTTTTATATAGCGAAGGTATTGGAGCGTTTACATGAGCACCAGTTATATTGCATAATGTCACAATCATTTGATTTTTTTAGGCACAGGAAGATTAATTGTTTTGCCAAGAATCCCAGGATGTTGAGCTAAGGCCGGAAGTCAAACCTTGTTCCCCAGTCCCAAAGTCGGCAGCTCTAGCTGTAACGCCACAGGCTGAAGAAGTGTTTGAGATAAAACAAGTGCTTTCAAAATATGTATTTTAGCAATAAGTAATCAGATAGTACATAGAGATTACATTTTAGTAAGTGTCTCATTTACTTTGGAACTCTGCTAATGACGCCCTTATATTAGCCCTTGAAAGAATAAATCGTTGTAACCATCAAGCTTTAATGCACTCCATCATTTACCGGCTGATGAGAAGCCTTTTTCTTCTTGACCTTTTTATACCCCACCACGACCTTCGCTTTCAGGCAAAGGCACCTCAAGGTCAGCATTAACCGTTCAGGGACAGCCGGTTTTGTTAAAAGCGAGTCCAGAAGGGTGGCAGGGCAGAGGCGAGCAGAGTTACATTCAGGTGCAGAGTCCTAATCCTCTGGAGCCCTGGGACTTCAGAGGAATGGCAGATGAGAGGCCGGAAAGGAACGAGATGGCTAGTGTAAAAGATGTGGCCCAGAAGAGGGCGCCCTATGTGTGGGCTCATTTTTTTCTTTACAAATGAAGAGACAACTTCATCAGAGAAATGCCCTCTAGGAAGGGGGGAGCGGGAGAAACTTGGCTGAGTGCAGGGGGTGGAGCTTATAAGATCATGTCAGTGGTACTTTTTCAGTAGCTCTTTTTCTACGCTAAATGTGAGATTCATAAAACAGCAAGTACAGCAAACTAAACCAGTAACTGACCCACAAATCCGACCCCCTCGTAATTGGGGTGTTGTGACCCCTCACACTCCTGGGCCCCAATGCAACTGCACCTGCTGCACTAATGATTTTTTTAAAGGGCCTTCACCATCATTAGTGCAACAGGTACTGGAGCCAAGGGTGTAAGTGACCACTCTACCCCCATTATGTCTGCCTAACCCCAAAAAATCAGAGTGAGGGCCCATTGTTCTTGCTAGCATTAGAGCCCAGGTCACCCTTGCTGGGTTTTTTTTTAAACTCATAGGGGGAGAAAGTATAATTTGTGCTACAGGTTCAGTGGCACCAGGCCCCATGGTATGAGGAGCCGACTAAACCTCCATCATCGTGGTTTTACTATCCTCTTCCGCTTGCATTGGGGCCCAGTGCATGCTTGTGGTGCCAATGTGGCTTTTAGCCTCGGAGGAAAGGCTCAATGGAGGGGAAGGCCAAGATGGGAGCCCTGTTCTTAACAAATGGCAGAGGAGACAGTCTGCTTTGTAAGGCAGTAGCTGTCGTTAGTGAAGGGACAGCGAGCTTATTGCAAGTTTGGAGTAACAGTGAGGCAAGGTGCGGAAGGTGTGAGAGGCAGAGGTGACAGCCTTCTACTCAGGGTCTCAGTTATCATTAGGGAAGCAGGTGCATTTGCTCTGGGGGTAGATAATCATCATGATGTTACTAAGTATGTTTTTTTCTCTGATCTGGACACTACAGATTTAGATTTAGTCTCGGCGTCTTTAATGGACTTGTCAGTCGATGGATTCCGGCTCCTGAGAGAATGCTGATTCAGCCTTTGAGAAATTGAAAGACAGAGCTACAGCCCACTCCTTTGGGTGTCTTTCCCCCATTCACTAGTTCTATCAGCAATACAGAAAATTCTGAGAATACTCCAAGGGTATGGTATAGTGGCAGCAACAACAACACACTCCACCGGTTCAACAACCAACACAGATCTTTCATGATGGCAGGGGAAGAGGCAGTGGAAAATAATAAGTTTAACAGCAGCAGTACGTCACATGTCCTCCTTTTTGCCAGGGAGCGCTATAAACCTATCTGGTTCGCCCTCCAACATTGAATTTAAGGCAATATGAGGCACAATCCAGGCGCCTTGGTGACGTTCCACCACATCAGAGCAGTGGGTCCCTGAAACTGCCCTCCCCTATGTAGAAACCCTTCCCCACATGGTGGATCACACCAGTTTTCTTTCCAAAAAGTGTTGATGTTGCTTGCCAAACAGGTGTTAAATCATGACCAAGGGAGGGAGAGGATTGGGGTTTAACTCCCGGTACTTCCTGAAATTGATTCTGGATCTCAAGTTATTGAACTCTTTCCTCAAAAATTATAGTTAACAATGATGACACTTGCTCCGGGTCCGGTGGTCTTGGAGCCAGATGACTGGATGGTGTCCCTGGATCTGTAGGACATGTCCTTTCATGTGTCGGTCCTGCAGGCCCACTGGAAGTATCACTGCTTTGTCATGGGATCAGACCATTTACAATGTTATGTCCTGCTCTTAAGCATTATTTTGGCCTCTCTGGTTTTTACAAAGGTCATGTTGGATGCTTACACCACATCTTTGCAGGTCGACGATTCATACATTCCCAAACTTCTCAAACTGGCTGTCAAAGGTGGGCTTGTCTACAAATAGTGTTGTTGCCATCCACCATGGGGTTTTCTATCACTAAGTATAAACCCCATCTCCAGCCCCTTTATCAGGGGTATTCTAAACCTTGAAGGTCTCCCTGCAGTGAGCGTGGAACTTTCAGGCAGAGCATCTGTCCGAGCCTTGTTAGCGCCGAGGTTTCTTCGCTGTTTGCATTGTGAATCCTACTGGAGCCTTATGCCTGTTGGGCTATCCAGGCCCTTCGATGGAATCTGCAGGTGTAGGGCCCAGCATTAGGGGTGAGCCTTTGGGACAGAGTCCGCACCTCAGGTGGAGGGGTTCAGGGCTTTCGATGGAATCTGCAGGTGTAGAGCCCAGCCCTAGGGGTGAGCCTTTGGGACAGAGTCTGCACCTCAAATGAAGGGGTTCAGGGCCTTCGATGGATTCTACAGGTATAGAGCCCAGCACTGAGAGTGTCTTTGGGACAGAGTCCGCACCTCGGGTAAAGGGGTTCAGGGCCTACGATGGAATCTGCAGGTGTAGAGCCCAGCATTAGGGGTGAGCCTCTGGGACAGAGTCCGCACCTCAGGTGGAGGGGTTCAGGTCCTCCGATGGAATCTGCAGGTGTAGAGCCCAGCATTAGGGGTAAGCCTCTGGGACAGAGTCCGCACCTCAGGTGGAGGGGTTCAGGGCCTTCGATGGATTCTGCAGGTGTAGAGCCCAGCACCAGGGCTGAGCCTCTGGGACAGAGTCCGCACCTCAGGTGGAGGGGTTCAGGGCCTTCGATGGATTCTGCAGGTGTAGAGCCCAGCACCAGGGCTGAGCCTCTGGGACAGAGTCCGCACCTCAGGTGGAGGGGTTCAGGGCCTTCAATGGATTCTGCAGGTGTAGAGCCCAGCACTAGGGGTGAGCCTCTGGGACAGAGTCCGCACCTCGCGTGAAGGGGTTCAGGGCCTTCGATGGATTCTTCAGGTGTAGAGCCCAGCACTAGGGGTGAGCCTCTGGGACAGAGTCCGCACCTCAGGTGGAGGGGTTCAGGTCCTTCGATGGAATCTGCAGGTGTAGAGCCCAGCATTAGGGGTGAGCCTCTGGGACAGAGTCCGCACCTCAGGTGGAGGGGTTCAGGCCTTCGATGGATTCTGCAGGTGTAGAGCCCAGCACCAGGGCTGAGCCTCTGGGACAGAGTCCGCACCTCAGGTGGAGGGGTTCAGGGCCTTCGATGGATTCTGCAGGTGTTGAGCCCAGCACCAGGGCTGAGCCTCTGGGACAGAGTCCGCACCTCAGGTGGAGGGGTTCAGGGCCTTCAATGGATTCTGCAGGTGTAGAGCCCAGCACTAGGGGTGAGCCTCTGGGACAGAGTCCGCACCTCGCGTGAAGGGGTTCAGGGCCTTCGATGGATTCTGCAGGTGTAGAGCCCAGCACTAGGGGTGAGCCTCTGGGACAGAGTCCGCACCTCGCGTGAAGGGGTTCAGGGCCTTCGATGGATTCTGCAGGTGTAGAGCCCAGCACTAGGGGTGAGCCTCTGGGACAGAGTCCGCACCTCAGGTGGAGGGGTTCTGGGCCTTCGATGGATTCTGCAGGTGTAGAGCCCAGCACTAGGGGTGAGCATCTGGGACAGAGTCCGCACCTCGCGTGAAGGGGTTCAGGGCCTTCGATCAGGGATGGCGACACCAATCTCACTTGCAGCTGGCTGTTTTCCCTGATGACTCCAGAGCTCACTGTATACAGACATACATGGGGCTCCATTAAAAGTACTATAATTAAACATGCAGTTGCTGTTTTCAGGCATTTGATAACTATTGATTCACGTGCCAGGAAGAAAACAATGAACTAATTCAACCAATTAAAAGTGTGCATGTAAAGGCCATATTCCCATGGCGGGAAGCACCCTCCGCTATAGAAAGGGGGGCATCTCCTAAGCAGGTGGTGGGGACCTCCATCGGGCAGCAGGGGGGAACTGAGGGGGTGGAAAGCAACCCAGCTGGGGTGGTACCGGCAGTGAGGATGCACAAGAAAGGGGAGTGGGCATAGCAGGGTAGCAAGGGACAATAAACAAGTGGGGAGGGCCGACGTCACGTCCTGGGTGAGAGGAGCCCACCGCAGAGACTAGGAAAGAAGAAGCAACAGGTATTTCTTTAGATGCATGCGCTGCTTTACTTAGAACTTCATAATGATATCTGTGGTGTGCTAAGTGGTCATAACACCCAAGACAATACTATTATGTTGCGGCATGTGCTATTTACCAGGTGTGGTACTGCCATACCACTCCCACTCCCACTCTGAGTTTTACACCCTGGAATGGGGATAAAGTTGTAATACCACTGTATAACTGGTGCAAAAACGCATAATAGTGTTTCTTTCCTACACAAATTCTGCCAGGTTGTACCTGGTGAAAATCTTGCAGGGTATAAATCCATTCGTATGTTGATTTGTTTCTAAACTCATGATCTGGGTTCACTTGCAAACAGTTTGCAGCCAACTCAGGATATAGGGGGCACTGTTATGTTCTGTGTACTTATAAAGCGCACTATTACCCGCAAGGGTGTTCTGATGCTTAGCGGGTGTGTGTGTGCCTAGCCTTGCCCATGGTAGGTTGGTTCATCACCAGTGAGGCTATTCTGGCACTGTGCGGGTGTGGGTGCCCGGCCCTGCCTATGTTAGGTTGGTTCATTGCCCCTGAGGGTATCCTGGCACTGAGGGGGTATGTGTGCCCAGCCCTGCCTATGGTTGGGTGGTTCATCACCAGTGAGGCTATCCTGGCACTGAGCGGGTGTGTGTGCCTAGCCCTGCCTATGGTTGGTTGGATCATCACCAGCGAAGCTATCCTGGCACTGAGCTGGTATGGGTGCCCGGCCCTGCCTATGGTTGGTTGGTTGGTTAATTGAAAAGCCAGGTCCTCAGCTTCGTGTTGAATTCAAGAAGAGAAGAAGAGGCTCTGATTTGGGGTGGGAGGCTGTTCCAAGCTTTAGGAGTGATGAAAGAACACTAGCCCTCCTCTTCTGTGTAGGCGTGGGATCTGTGAGCGTAGAAGTCCTGCAGAGAGGAGGTGTCTGGGTGGTTGGTGGAAGGAGATGTGGCTTTTCAGGTAGGTGGGGCCTATGTTATGTAGTATCTTGTAAGCATGTGTGAGGAGTATGAAATTAGCACCCTTGTGTCTCGGGAGCCCGTGGAGCTCCCTGAGGTGGGGTGTGATGTGAGTTCTGTGTGGGAGGTTGAGCATGAGACTCTATGCTGAGCTCTGCATGGTTCGAAGTCTTCTCGTGAGTTGCGTGGTGATCCCGGCATACAGAGTGTTCCCACAGACTAACTTACTGGTGACTACGGTGTGAGTGATGGTTTTTCTAGGGTTGCTTACGAGCATGTTGAAGACCTTCCTTAGCATTTTCAGCATGTGGAAGTAGGATTCAGTGACGGCATTGACCTGTTCGGCCATGTCCAGTTTGCTGTTAATGATGATCTGGAGGTTCCTGGCATGGGTGCAGGTCAGACTTCTGGCGGACACTAATTGGAGTCCCATGGTGATGTGTTCTTGACGATTTTCACCACTTCTGTCCTGTCAGTGTTGAGCTTAAGACAGTTGTTTTTCATCCAGTAAGCAACTTCAGGAATGCAGGCTGTGAGCTTTTTTGTGTGTTTGAAGGCTTGTCCAAGAGGGAGAGGGAGTTGCATTTCTGCAGTGTAGGACAGGACATTGATGTCATGTGCGCAGATGAGTTGGCCAGAGGGATCATGTTTGCGTTGAATAGGGTGGGACTGAGCGATGAACCTTGACGGACCCTGCAGATGTTTGCATGCTCTCAAAAGAGGAGAGAGGGACCCCAGAGACAGAGGAGTGGGGTACCAAATATGACCGTAGTCAAAAAACAGAGCCTCCTTGTCATTAATGTAAAGCAATCAATGTCTAACAATCAACGTACCTTTCACACTGCAATGGCGATAATGGACAGCACAGATGTGGTCACAATAATTGAGAGAAAAAATTGTTAAATCAAGATAATTTATTATCAATTTTATACATAGAAAAACTGTAAACACAGTATTGTATATTGTCATATGGCTAGTTTAGGAAGCAATGACAGTATAAGCATATCAGTATACAATAAAAAACATCATCCAAGAAAACACAATATATCATAAAATGTAAGGTTAGGGACACCATAAAAAGGACAAAAATAGTCCTATTGACAGAGGAAAATCACCAAACCAACAGTTCATTAATTGTGACCCTAGTCAATGTTACTTTCCAATGATTATGTCACAGAGAGTTATAGTCACAGATTTTGTGTGGTTTCCTCGTATTAGAGCATCGACGCGTTTCGGTGGGCTATTAGTTCTCGGCCAACACCTTCATCAGGAAAGATTAACATAAAGTCCCAATTGTAGTTACATTAAAATCAACCATCTGAAAAAGACATTACAAAACAAATTTTAAGTCACTTATAAAATCTATTTATTCTCTCAATACATAGACACACATACGGCTGTCCAACAGATACACAATTGCACCAAGCAGATCAACAGTCATGCAAGTTTAGTTTATATTTCTATTTTTTCTTATAGTGAAGACTCCCCATCTTAATGCTGTACATGATATATACTATTGGCATAAGGTGTTTTAGGCGAGTGCTATTGAATCCAAGAGGTAATAGAATAGAATGTTATCTTGGAAACCCAGATTAGCTTAATTTTTTAATTTTTAGAAATGCCTCATATTTTGTCTATAAAATCTGTAGTGGCACTGAGTAAAAATCCTTACAAGAGCATTTTATCAATTGGGTGTCCATATACTAAGCATTAGCTTTAGTACCGTTTACTAGTATTCTATGAACCACTGCGATTTATTTACATTCATAGAGGACCAGCTACCTTATTAGCATAGGAGGCTGTGTCCATACACGTATCACCACTGAGTCCGTCTCCCTCAATCGGCGGTTAAAAGTGAGTCAATCACGGTGAGTGTATGAGAACCTAGTAAATGAGGACATCACAACTTCTAATATTCAGTTTGGAGCAGACATCACAATGTACGGAAAGATTATTTCCACTGAGAATTACCTTAAATGTATCACCAACGAGTCTAAAAAGACTTCACGACACAGAAGATTCTTTAATTGGGTAATATCCTTATATCTCTCACATAAGCGGTTTAGCACCTATTTAATGAGAATAAATTCCAAGTTAGGTAGGTACATTATCATGTATGTTATGAATAGGTCTATGGCTTACTAATTAAGTCTCGCAGTACTATGAATGGAGATTCTTTTTAAACAATATCAGATTACTAGTGCTAAAAAAAACCCATTTACTAGTGCTAAAAAAACCCCATTTATTGATTGTACAGAGCGTTAGGCATTCATGTATGGTTGTTTCACGGGTAATTTTATTACTACCACAGTTTAGTCAGAAACCACCTTATTATCCAGGCTTCATGTGTCTCTCACTCCATAAGAGTTCATGTCAATAGTATCTAGTAGAGTCTATCAGATACTTTTAACAACGCTTGCTCTGAAGAGAAAGTTTTTTTTGATTTACCTTATGCCGCTTTCTTCTATTTATTCCCTGCTGCACCATCCAACATTCATGAAAATTGTATTTTCATGCGCGGTAACAGCACTATAGGAAAAACAGTTATGTTTCAGATTCAATGGAAATATATTGCTATAGCGAGACAACTTTTAGCCATTACAAGTAATTATGATTCAAGCTGCCTCTCATCAAAATTGACCGCCGTCTTATTATTATAGTACGTGCAAACAACCCTTTGTTTCCATTCAACCAGACTTAATTGGAACTCAAGGAGAAACTGGCTCTAAACAAGAACTTTATTTCCAAGATACCACATTGCCTACTCAGGCCAAACCTACGTAACTATCACCGCCATATAGGAGGTGCCAAAACAATGATTCAACCCTATACTTGAAACGGGCGCTTTTTGTTAAAAACACAGGCGTGAAGGACGGACCCATAGACCTACACAAACCGCCATTTAAATGAAAAAGTCTATTAACATCGCTCATTTACCTTTAAAAATTCCGCTCCCTGCTTCACCATCAAGAGTGGTTGAAATTTATATTAGGGCCAGGGTTTGGTGCACAATAATGGCACTACGGAAAAAACAATAAAGTTTCAGTTCGAATCAAAAACGATCTCTGCTTTAGTAAAACGGACTGAGTCTCATCAACGCTTACCTCCGCTTGCCTATTACGGTGTATGGAAACAGCCTTCTGTGCCGATATAGCTAACCTACATTACAGCTCGAAGGCTATATATACAGATTGAAGCTTAACGGGAACAGGTGAAGATAGAAACACTGCTTCCGGGGCAACACGGACAAGACGTCCACTCGGCTCAAATCGCCGCGAGCGTCGCCGCCATCTTGGAAGTGTCAAACAAGGGTTCAATTCCCTATCTATAACCAGAATAGTCTTTCAACCACAACTAGACACAGACCGAATGGCCTTAGATCGTCATCATTCTAAAATAAAGGATTTTACTTCTAGTGACGATTATTATTATTTATTATTTATTTATTTACCTGCTACCATTTCTGTCAAAAAACAACACCATATGATACGCGAGAGACGTGAAAATGGTTTATTCATGATCCCTCATATCTTAAGGATCAAATTCGTGTGGAAAACATATTCCGCCGAATTATATTATGTCATACTTTAGTAATTTTACGGGGACATGAACTCTATGAACGAGTCACAACAAAATGTGTCTCGATTACTATTGAGTTACTTCCTGTGTGTTTGATGACAACCTATACCAAAAACCACTCGTTTGACATAAAAATGAATATTACATGTGCCATTAGGCCTATGCTATTGGCTCAACGATGGTATAATAACGATAACACTTCAGAAAAGAGAGATTTCTCTTATTCTTATGGTCTTGGCTCTAAGAAGGTATAATAAAGGTGACACTTCAAGAAAGGGCAAATTCTCTTACTTCTGTATCCCTAACAAGGAATCAAAGTACCTCCCACTAGGTTTTACATGGAGTGTACAAAATATATCTTATCTTGTCGCCAGCAAATGTTCCCATTCTTCTCTGCAATTTAATCCTTTATGTGCAGTGTTTAAATGGGAGATATACCATTGTTCACGTGCCTTTCGCTTATTAGTGATATTGCCACCTCTTCTGTCAATTTTGATTTTTTCTAAGATGAACCACATGAAGTCATTTTCTCCATGTCCATGCTCAAGAAAATGTGGCACCAACGGCGCAGTTATTTTTCTTGTTTTTATCGCTGATCTGTGCTCTTGTAGCCTAATCCGCAATTCTCTGCCTGTCTCTCCCACATATCCTAGCCCGCAAGGGCATTGAAGGAAGTAGACCACGTTCTTACTCCTACAGTTATTAAGAGTGTTGGCTCTGACTGTGTATCCATTGTGCCTTATCTCTTTAGATTGCAGGCACTGGGGGCAAATGTTACAGGTACCACACCTATAGTTGCCGCATGCACGATCACTCAATATGGTTTGCTGATTCTCAACTCTATCTTCACGATAGGTGTGTACTAAGATGTCTCGCAGGTTGTTGTTTTTCTTGAACGCAAACAGAGGTTTATCTAGTTTGACCTCTTCCTCATGGTTTAGGATGTGCCAATTTCTATTGACAACATTTTTGATTTGGTTACTCATATTGCAAAATTTACTTACAAAGACCACTTTGCTGGGTAACTCTTTCCTTGATGCAGGCTTGTGAATCAGAGCATCACGGTCATAAAATCTGGCGCGTTTCAGAGAGTGGGACAAGAGTTTTTTTGGGTATCCTCTATCACAAAATTTTCTCTTAAGGTCATTGGCATGTTTGTAAAAATCTTGTAGATCTGAACAGTTCCTCCGGAGGCGGAGAAACTGGCTAAAGGGAATACTATCCCTTTGAGAGATGTTTGCATGCTTCCAAGGAGTAAGATGCCAGGCACACAGCTTGTGTTTTATCTAAAAGGAGCATCAAATTCAGCATAGAGTAGGTCCTCGGATGCCAGTCTTGTGCAGGTGTCTGATGAGGAAGGGGTGTGAGACTGTGTCGAATGCTGCAGAGAGGTCAAGGAGACTGAGGGCTGCTGTGTCTCCTCTGTCAATGATCATTCTGATATTATCTGTAGTTGTTGGGGAGCAAGTGGTTAATTAGTTTCTCTAAGTCCTTTGCTGGGTTTGGTATGAGGGAGATAGGTCTGTAGTTGTAACGTGTGAGTGGGTCAGTGGAGGGTTTCTTGAGCAGGGGTGTGACAGTGACATGTTTCCAGGTGCCCAGGAATGTGGCTGAGTTGATGGTGGCATTGAGGATGGGTGTTAGCCCTTTGCTGATGGGTAGATGTCCATTGGTGAAGGTGTGGTTGGAGCAAGGGTCAGATTGGGCCCGAGTGCAAGGTCTTCATGGTAGCAGTGATTCCGATGGAGGTGATGGCGATCCACAAGGTCAGGGTTTGTTCTTCGGCTGTGATGGGAAGCTGAGTTGGGATGTGATGGGTCAAAGTTGCTGTGTATGAAGGCGACTCACAATTAGGTCCTAATGGGGACGTTCACAAATGTCCATTATACTTGTAAGTAAATCTCCATGTGTAATTTATTCTTACAGTTTTGAGTAACTTTACTACTTTTGGCTGTTCACAATATTCCAGCGTTGAGTTACTCAAAAGTGTAGATTTACACCTCTCCACCCCCTGAATAACGGGGTGGAACCATATTTACAAGTGTACGTTACTACTAACAAGAAAAAAACAACAGCATTAGGGCCAGCACAATACATGGTCAACCACTGGTATTGTAACACCCTCCCACAGGAAATAGTGGAGTTAGGAACTTAAAAGTTCTCTTGACATAACCAGGATATATATTAAAGGAAATTATTCTGCTATATTTATTTTTTAAATGCAGAATTACATTTTTAAAAAGTTACAGAATGAATAACTTACATTTAAATTACATATTTGATTAATGTAAACATAATACATTAAATTAAAGGTATTTTGCCTGAGTTTAAATTAAAAAATAAATTTCCACAAAAAGTAGACCATCAAACATTTTTCCTTCTGCATGATAGCAGTATGTTGAATATAATACAAGGGCATCTGTACCAGTTATAGACTTCTTTAATATGTCCCCAATGTGCTAAATATATGTAAAGCAAATGTGCATGCCACCTTTAACTTTCTTTGTTTCCAATCCCAAACTGGAAAGCTGCCTGCTAGAGGTACACGAATGCCCACAAGCTTACGAATGCGACAGTTCACCCACATTTTCAGATTGCTGAATCTAGGAGCACCCACACACCTGACCCTCGCTATATATATATATACATCCAGTGGTTCTGACTTACTGGCAGAATCACCATATTCAGAAATGCAATATATGCACAAGAATTTTGTCAATCCAGTTTTTCTAAATAAGAATTGGTAATTCATATGCACAAAGTAGTTACTCTATGCACAATGAGCACAATGCTTTATGAATCAACTCATTGTGCGGTAGTGCTGCTTATGCATACTAAAACAGAAACCAGAATGACTCTCCTCATGTAGAGTTTGATATTTGTCTTTCATATTTCTCAAAACGTGCCCCGGATGCAGCTTGTTAAATGTTGTAATTTAAATGGTAATAGATGTTTAGAGATATTTTTAGGTCTGGTTTGGCAAAGCAGCCGTCTCCAGATCTTATGTAATCAACTGAAAAAGATCTTTAGAAGAAACTACTGAGATAAGAAGTTTGGTTTGGCACTCGCTGGTTCCTTTGAAAGCAGCATTTGATTGCAATGTTGTGTGCCTCCCCTAAAAGAGGGATTGCATTTCACTCCTCCTGGTTTGGGAATGTTTCCCTTCACTTAATATTGCCACATTTTTCCCATGAAATGATGCAGAGCTGGAGTTGATGTCCAATGTAAAGTGGATGCACCGATGAATCTGTATTTTTTTTACATCTTCAATTACTATCTTGTCCGGGTGGGGGTGGAGCCTGATCAGGGTCTTTGCTGCGCATTGCCTGGGAGAGTAGATAAGACCATTGCCATGACTGAGGTTTGCAATGCAGTTGCAGTTAGGAAGGTTGGGTACTGATACCGCCATTGACTGGATGTGGTTAGGAAGGTTGGGTTGTTTTATAATTGTGGAACAGCATTGGATGCTCCCCCAAACAACGGGTCCATTTATGCAAAGGATCGACTGGGTAGCTCACACTGTGAAATTACATGCTCAACCAAGGGCGATAAAATAACCTGGTTATAGCGGATGGAGGACTGAATTGCCTCCCACAAACGGAACGTACATAACTAGGACGATCGTATACTGGTTTTATTACATTGTCAAAAGTTCATCAATATATCAGCATAGGATTGCCAATGTCCTATGCTTCGCGATACAAGAGGAGTTTTTATTTCTCAGACTCAACTCCTGATTAGAAGATTTTAACACTGGGACTACACTACAATCGAGCATTTATTCCTTTGTCAATAATTTACATATGTTGAAGTGTGTTTTATATTGATTGTTTTTCAATAAAAGTAAGAAGATTTTATACAGTTTAGTGAGATTTGTTTTGTGTTTATAATTGGTTGATGGGCTCTCATAATGATAAATTTATAACTTTTGTATGCATGACATTTGGTTGAAGGTGGTTATTGATCTTCTGTGAATTATAGTGCAAGAGAAACCCGTTTTTATACATTTCTGGGTTGTTATACCGCCATTGACTGGATGCGGTTAGGAAGGTTGGGTTGTGATACCAAACACAGAAAAAACCCACGGGTCCTAGTCGTAAGTCTAAAGGGCGTGTGGATTATGACTACCATGCTCGGGGAGGGATCCATTTTAAGGACGGTTCCCCTTACACACCAGAGGTGTCGTGCTTCATCATAGGGGTGCCTCCTCGCGTCAAGATCCTAGTCGTGATGCTGGCTACAACCCCCTCGCTGCGAAGGAGGAGCTCAGGGATTTTTTTTGAAAGAGGGTGGTCCTAAAACCCTAGGTGAGTGTGGTGTGTAGATGGGGTACAGTGCTATAGTGGATAGTGGTTTAAAACTGACTACAAAGTTAGCTAAGGCGAACTTTATTCTGCTACCCTGTGGCAGGATTAAAAATAGATCACTTGCAATATAGCTGCCAACATTAGAGACAGCTGCATCCGGAAATAATCAACATGTTTCAGCCTCGAGACCTATATAAGTGTTGTGGCCTTCATCAGGATAAAATTTCAGCTACTGCAGACAGTGAATATGTACAGTAGTGAATGAAATCACAGTAGACAACGGTGTGATACTGAACCAGTTGTCCTGCTGTTCAGTAGATTCGACGGTGGAACATGTCGTGAAACAAAGAGACAGCGTACCGTGCCATTTACAATGTGAAAAATAAATATATAACGCATGGTAGAACCACAGCACAGAAAGACAAACACTACATCACATGATGTAAACAAACCACCTTAAAGCAGTAATGAGTGGTTATAAATGCGGGACTCACCGATAGAAGTCTGGAAATTTACTGCATCTGTCCTGGGCTTTGAGCCAAAGGTACATACACCAACCAGCCTAATAAATAAAG
Source organism: Triturus cristatus (assembly GCF_964204655.1). Taxonomy (NCBI): domain Eukaryota; kingdom Metazoa; phylum Chordata; class Amphibia; order Caudata; family Salamandridae; genus Triturus; species Triturus cristatus. Next base: position 1,860,088,076 of record NC_140590.1, on the reverse strand, counting down.
TTGGTGGCGTTAGGGTCAGGAGGAGAAAAGAGTATGAGTATCGTTATAAATAACAAGGGGTTTGCTCAAAGAGTTTGAACAGACAAAGTAGAATGTGAGCTGTCCTAACATATATCAGTAGCAGGCAGAAGCCAACAACAAACAAACACCAGCTTGGTAATGCAAGGTGTGTGTAAATGTGAGCCAGCTTATGTTAAAGGTGTGCCTGAAAAGCTGGTCGATATCGGAGTAAAGACACAGTGAGGATAAACATGCATAAGTGGCACGAATGGCGCCTGTGGGCCTTAGTCCAAGGGAGGACTGTGGAGACGTACACGATGATAGCTTTGGTAGTAGCGCGTGTGTCATGTGAACTAAGCCTAGGAAAGGGGATGCCTAAAACTGCTCTCACAACAAGTGGTGTAATTGTTGAGCAAGAGTTAAGCTACTGGTAGCCCCTGTTGGTGCGCATAACCGTCATTGCTCGGAAAAAGGTATTGCATGTGTCATGTCAGAACACCAGCTTGAAAAGGCCGGTACTCCGATCAGATGACAGCCGTGAAGTCTTGTTTACAGTATGGGCACTAAATGTGGCAGGAGCCTTGTGTCTAATTAAATGATCTGCGCATAGAAAGACAGGCCACAAGATACCCCTCACAGGAAGTTGCCCTGTTTTACTAAGCCTTCAGGACCTCCACTGTGCCATCATACATCGGAGTATCAGTGGGTGGTCTCATGCTGGGGAGAGCCAACATGGTCTTTACTCTTGAGGAAGTTTGTCAGGGTATTCTGGCCCTATCCTGCAACAAAGCCCCAGGCCCTGATGGTATACCCCCTGACTTATTTCGGGTCAATATTGATGTCTGGGGGCCAGTTGTAACTTTGGTTTCAAATGCTGCAGTAAGGGAGTGTGCTCCACTTTCATGACCCTCAAGCTTCATTGTACCGATCTCTAAAAAGGGGGACACAGAAAACCCACAGTGCATCGCCCGATATAGTTTATATATCCTGTTGTAAAAGTATTGGGGAGGATTTTGTTAAACAGGCTCGCTTCGCGGGCAGACGAGAACAATATATTCTCTGAGGCCCAATATGGTTTCCGGCCGGGCAGGTTGACTACTGACCAGTGTGTTCATTTATACCTAATTATAAACTAGTACACAGTTGCCCACTCTGGTTTGCTTCATTTAGCATTTATGGACCTTAGATTGGCATTCAACATGGGTAAACCTCATTAAGCTCTGGGATTTGCTCCTTTTGATTGGGGGGGGGCAGAAAATGTTATCACTTCTTTCGAATTTTCACACCAGCACCTCTGCTGCGGTGAGGTACTCTCTGGGGTTGGAGCTTTCGGAGCCTTTTCCTACCAGCAGGGAAGTTCACCGGGTTGCAAATTTGCGCCTTTTTTATTTACCTTGTATTGTAATGGCTCGGAACAAGTTCTCATGTCAGTGCAGGTTGACAGCCCCAGGGTAGGAACAAGATCGTTACCAGTCCTGTTGTACGCCGACAATTGGTGTTTATGGCGTGCACGGCGATGGAACTGCAGACTTTGCTGGACAGGTTTGCTACCTATATGGATAGCTTGGACCTGGCAGTTAACTTTTCCAAGACTTACGTTACATTTTGGTAACTGGCCCTCATTCCACATGTTCTAAAACCTGCAGGGTTGGGAACCATACTTTAGCCAAGGTGCCAGCCTCCCCCTATCTAGGGGTATTATTTGATGCCAACTTCAGCTGGAAGTCGCTGGTTGAGGACAAGACTTGTGACATGGCTATTGCCAGCTTTGCTCAGAGGCTGGGTCCGTGGTCACCGGTTACTCTAGTTAAGCTTTTTCGGTCTAAGTGTATTTCCAAGGTGCCATATGGCAGCACAGTTTGGGGCTATAGGTGGGTGGATAAGATCCAAACAGCAGATACGTTTCTGAGGCGTATCCTTCAGGTTCCACAAAGTACTCCGGCGTTTTTGGTTCATGAGCAGCTGGGCCTCAGATCATCAGTGATCTTATAGCCCTGAGGCCCCTGCTTTGCTGGGTTAAGATCTCGACTGGAGACTTGGGGAGTCTTACAACTTCACAGGTGTGGATCTCGGTGGATGGTTTGTCTCTTGATCACATGCCTCAAAATCCCTCGGATAGCATATGTGAAGGCCGCTAGTCAAGGCTGGGCGGATTTGGTTTATAATGTTCAGTCCCTGTGCCTGTTGGAGAAGAAAGAGTTAACACATTTGTTCTTTGAGCGTGCCTCTATGCACTGTGATCAGTTAGAACTTGGGAAACCTATGGTCTTGGGTCATCTATTAATAAAATCTGTACAGGACATGGAGCCATCCCTTTCCCTGTTATCCATGGGAAGGGACAGCTTGTGGTGGCTCAATTTAGGTTTAATTTGTTACATCGTTTTCTAGCTTCCCCAGGTGGTTGGACCAGCTCAGGCTCCTTAGGTCCCTGTGGCTGCGACAATGTGTCTCCACAGGACACCCTCCATTTTTGTATTGTTGTGTACATATATTAGCATCCCTAGGAAGTGTTTCCTTTGTCCAATTCTGAAAGCTATGAATTTTGACGCAGCCCGCCTGGCGCATATGTATCTGCAGCTACTGCCTAATGTACACGACCTTCTCGCTGTTTCAAGTTTCTTTTGTTCTGCTGTAAGATCCAGGCGCTCCAGGCCGGATTAAATTTGTTGGAGCTTTAGAGCTTGATTTGCTATTTGTATTTTAAAGTTACAATCAAATAAAGATTTTCCTGATGATGAATGTGTCTGTCTGTAACACATCTAGTGACCATGTAAAGCACTTTGATACCGTCGGGTCGAGTTCGCGCTATATAAAACTTTAAAAAACAAAAAAAGTTGGAGACCCCTGCCTTAGACCATTTCCTATTGTGAAGGAGTCTGCATATCTCTGCCACCCATGTGTCCCAGATGAGTAGTAGGGACATTTTGCGAATGGGCTACCATGGCCCTATATATCCAGGTTATGAGTTTACGTATCAATGTGTATCGGCGATTAGTACGCTGGTTAAAAACTGGTTCAGATTCCCATTGCATTCCGAGGTCGCTCAGGGCCCAATGGACTCAGCTATATTTGGTGAATTGTTCTTCCTGGAGAGCCGCCTGCTCAGTCATATCCATGAAGGGTAATAGTTGACTGTCGCGAAAAAGGTCCCCCAGTGTGGATATTCCCACCTGGTCTCAATATCGCAGTTCCCGCTTAGTCAATTGTTCCCACTCCTCTGGGAGATGCATCAGAGGTAACAATTGGCCATATGGGGGAGAGCACTGAGTAATACAAAAGCCTCTTGCAAGGCTTTTCAGGGCCATCAATAAAAGGCGAAGGGGTTTAACCGGACGACGAGCTCTGGAAGCCAGTACTGTTAAAGCCCTCTCTTCTGACAGTGGAGGAACCTTGGTACCGGTATCCTCCAAGTAGGACCTGGATATCCAGCAGGCTGGCCACTGCGGCTGAGTCACCAAGAAGTAGAGCTCAAAATTAGGGTTCCCCAGGCCTTCGAGCCCAGTGGGAACTTCATTTGGCTAGAGCTACCCTGCGGTGAGAGTTATGCCAGATGGGCTCGTCAAGTAGTCTATTGAGAACTCGGAAAATGTGCCAGGGAACCGCAAGTGATAAGGTGGACAAAATAATACAAAAGTTAAAGGGCATCACCATCTTAGAGATGGCAAGGTGGCCCAGTGGGGACAGGGGAAGTCGCCACCAAAATGTCACCTGGTAACACAGGGACATCACCGCTGCTCTAAGGTTACCATCCAGAAGGTCTGGTCTTTATGAAAAATCCAGATCTCCAGGTACTGGAAGGGCAAGGCCTCCCATATACAGAACCTCCCCCAGGTGACAGTCCACCTGCGCTACCACTGGGGACAGGGGGAACAAACATGATTTTCTCCACCTCACCCGGAGACCTAATAATGTCTCAAAGGTCGATAGGAGTTTGGAGATCCAGGAGTTATCTTCGGTGAAGTCCATGATACAAAATAAGACATCGTCTACGTACAGTGAGAATACAAGAATTCTGTCTCACAGGGAGAGCCCCCAAATGTCACCTGACCTCCACACAGGGGCAGCCAGGGGCTCCATCACAATTTTGAATAAAGTGGGTAAAAGAGGGCATCTCTATCACTATCACATGCCCCTGCCCACCGGCAGTGGCTCCAACACGAGGTCAACAAGACTGCCCCAGATGGAAGGATCCAAGCAGAGCAGCTGGACTAATCATATGGTGCGGGCCCCAAAGCCAAACTTGGTCAGACCTTGAACAATTATAATATCAAGAAAGAAGAGGGGCCCCTTCAAGACCAAAGGAGTAGGGCACTATTCAGTGCAGAAAAAGAGAGTCCTTTGGACCAGGCTACGTCAACTATGTACTAAACAGGCTGTCTCACCGAGGACCTGTGCAAAACCTCACTCTAATCACTCACTCATTTTGCTTGGAGATGATTTGACCATATATAATCAACAAGTGCCTAAAGGACAGTAAAATAGTATAAAACAGCAAACAAAATATACAAAAGATAATAAATTTATTCACAAAATCATGAATAAGAAAAACCCAGTATAATCATAAACCTAATATCTAATAATAAACACATAAGCAGTTCATAAATACAATAATTAGACCAAAGACAAAAATAATAACAATTAATAAAAAAGAGAGTATGAAACAGACAAACAACATATGTCTTTAAAAATTTAGCATATCCGTGATACAACAATGCATTAGGCGGGGAACTTGGTGTTTTTATAATTTACACTTTTTTCCTCGCCCGTGTCCACGGATTATGCAGTTAGAAGGGCGTCAACGCGTTTCGATGGGTATAAAATGAATCCATCTTTCTCAAGACAAATTGATAAACTCTTATAGTTAAAAGAAAAATATTTGAGTACAGCCAATAAAGACCTGTATAATACAGAAACACAGTTCTTGGTTTCAAATGTCTGACTCAAAAATAAAAATATTACATTGTTATCTAAGTAGTTAGAATAAAACACAGTATCTCAACCCGACTTAAACATGAGAGACATACAGTAGAAACATATTGTATAGCACATGCATCGTCACAAACAGTAACATTCTGTTGAGATTGAGGTATTCCACTATACGTCCCACTTATGTAGTGTAAGAAAAAAAAAACAATCAGTTTCTCAGACAAATAGTTAACAGGAAGAATATAATAATATATGAGTATATATGGTATAATCAACTCCTATCTGCGATCCATTAAACCCTTGATGACAGGGTAGAGGGAGGAACCTCTGAACTGACAAAACATGGCGGTGCTTGACAACACCCCAACCGCCACATTATCATCAGAGGTACCATACATTCTGCTATTAGATATCCAAAAATTCATACCTGCATATAATTATATAGTCCTCCCTCAACGTGCTTCTATATTTGATTTCCAAGTAGAGAGAAAAAATATATGTCGCTCATTTATAATGGGGCCTCTGTATCAATTATTGGTGGCCACACTTGATTTCTGTAAAAGTAGAAGTTAAAACATGTTCACATGATCATTCGGTTTCCGTGATTGAGATTAAAGTCAATCTTGCTATGCAAGAATATTCTCGGTAGATTTTAATAAAAATTTTATTAAACGAAGAAGAATGAGTCACGAATATACAGATTAAAATTATGGATTTTTTGGAAATGAATAAGGGGTCTACCTCTTATATATCTATCTGGGAAGCTTGTAAGGCTTAGATAAGGGTCAAGATAATATTATATAAAGCCTATGCATCTAATTTACGGAAGATTACTGCTATTGGTTTACAGCGTGATCTAGATCAAGCAGTTCATAGATACATAATCGACTATTCTCTGAATTCGAAAAATAGATTGGTAAAAGCTAGATATGATCTAAAAGCCCTATATGATTCTAAGTCTATTGTGAACCAAAATATATGCTTTCAAAAGTTATATGAAGAGAGCGAGTATGCTGGCAAGTTTCTGGTGTGGTCTCTAAAATAGAGAACTAATAACGCCACGATTAAATCAATTTTCGACTAAAATAGAAATCATATAGTAGACCAAATGGAGGATATAGGGGCTGTTTTTCTCACACATTATAGGAAAATATATTCGTGCCTATCTTCGCCTTCCTCGGCTTCCATAGATGAATTTCTTTTCCCGATAGAGGTACCAAAACTTAATGAAGTCCAGCAAGCCCATATAGTAGCTCCTATTATGGTTGAAGAAGTTCAAGAGGCCATTAAGGATTCCCCTAATGGAAAAGCATTTGGCTGTGATGGCTTTCCAACTGAATTATACAAGGTATTAGAGCCTCAATTGATAGAGATATTAGGTGAGCTATTTAACGCAATGTTACGAGGAAGCCTTGTGCCCAAGTCTTTCTCTGAGGCGTCCATAATAAGCTTACTTAAAAAAGATAAAGCTCCTGATAATCCGGGATCATATTGGCCAATCTGCCTGCTTAATTGCGACTATAAATTGTTTACAAAAATTATGGCAGCAATTAATGTGTTGACTGGCTCAGTAAACATAAAAATGTTAGCACTGCTCATAGCAATAATGTATTGATGGTAAGGAGGGTGGGATGGGTTGGACGCGCCGAGAAAAACTTCACGGTGATTACATTGTGGTTAACCTCAGAAGGCCTTCCATTGAACGTAATTTACTAAATCGCCAGGAGGATACCAGTGTCTTGATACTAACATCTGTTGCATCGCTTTAGATCATTTTTACAAACCATCGCCTGTGAGGGCTTTTGCCACCCCCCATACCCCACACAAGAGAGCATGTTTGTAACCATAGAGGGCTTAGATGGGCTAGACTGACTGAGGCACACCTCCCATGGTAGGCCTAGTTTGGTAATCAATAACTTGACCTCAGAATCAGCCTCGAAGGCTAGAGCCGGCCCAAGTATAACTGGCAATCCAGATGATCACACATTGAAAGTTCTGAGCTGGAATGTAGCCGGGTTACACTCTAAGCTGCCTTGTCCAGACCGGCTTTCTTTTGTTAGCCAGTCTGACGTACTAATGTTCCAGGAGACCTGGTTAAGGAATGATGTACACATTGATGGTTTTGTTTGTTGTCATAACCCAGCATCCGAGGTCTGGGTGAGTGATAGGGGGTTGGCAACGTGGGTGAATATCAAAGCTGGAGGCAGGTTGAAGGGCCTTGAGATAGTTGATGCCAACTACCTGACAGTGAGGTACAACTAGGTATAACATTATATTCAACCCATTTTTATAATGATGATTTTATTGGCACACCTAGCACTAAATGTTTATCTTTATTCAAACACATATCTTCACTCCAGAAATCTGTGAGTGACAGGGGTCAGTTCGCAGGTTTTTGTATAGGGGAGAGTTTAACGCTAGACTTGTTCAATTACCCCACTCTTCCCTTGTGTTAGGATCCCCACCTGCAATTTCACCGATGGCATTCCTGAACAAAATAGTTTCAATGCAAGAGGGCGTGATCTGGCACCTCTTTTGGTAGCCCAAGATTTAGTAAATGTTATGGACATTATATAAAATGGCATCAAACCACCCCCTACTTTTAGGGCCTGAGGTTATACCTCCACAATCCATTATATTTTTATTTCTTCTAACCTTGCAGACTCTCCATCGCATGGTAAAGTGATCCCCTCCACCCAGAGTAATTATGACCTCACTGAAGTGTCTTTTATTATGCCCCCAAAACCTGTACAATAAGGAGATCGGGTCCTGCCATCTTGACTCCTCATGGGACAGATTAAGACTAAAATGGCGAGCAGGAGCTCCAGAGCAATTATTTAGGAAAGTGATTGGCGAAAATCTCCCCCTGGTGAAGGCATGCCTTACTGAGGCTGATAATGTTAACCAAGCAAACACAAGGAGATGATGGACGGAGCGCTGAAACTTTTCAGACACTCGCCCCCAGTAACAGATCTGGGTTGAATCCATCATCGTTCTTTAGCTCACTTTGCAACCTCAGTTCAGACCCAGCTATATGCAAATCAGCCTTGGCCCTGTGCCTCATGGGAACAGTCCAGCCCGAACTGCCAACCCAGGTCTTCCCTGAACCAGAAACAAGCATCCTGGGACCGGTTTCGGCCTAACAGCCCTCATCAGCCAGGCTAGCTTGAATCCAGTGGCAAAGCGAGCAAGGGACCCATGTCTGGGCATACCCTGCCAACTTAGGGCGAACAAAGCAAACACAAGGAGATGATGGACGGAGCGCTGAAACTTTTCAGACACTCGCCCAACGTAACAGATCTGGGTTGAGTCCATCATCGTTCTTTAGCTTACTTCGCAACCCCAGTTCAGACCCAGCCATATGCAAATTAGTCTTGACCCTGTGCCTCATGGGAACAGTCCAGCCTGAACTGCCAAGCCAGGTCTTCCCTGATAATGTTAACCTTCAGTCATTGCCTTTGCCCACTTCTGCACTAAAATCAAAAAAGAGCTTATGGTCCCAACTAACCTACGCCAGTGAAGCCCAGATGGTTTGACTGGGAGTGTTCTGCGCCGAGCCGGCCGCTGCGACGGGATCTGAAGGCATAGCCAAGGAACCCCCAGATTGTGTCCGAGTCACGCAAGCAGTACAAGCAGGCAACCTCAGCCAGGAAAGCGGAACTATTAAAAAGACAATGTGATTCATTAGTCACTGTGGATAATAATAAGAACAGCAAACTCTTTTGGCTTGCTGTTAAAGAAATTAAGCAATTGATTATAAAACAGACAAATATTAGCTGCGATACCACTAGCCAGGATTAGGAGGCGCACTTCACTAGGGTCTATGCGCTGTACCAATGGAAGTAGATACTTTGCCTGAGCCTAACTTTGCTCAACTACAAATGACCATAGAAGAAGCGGTGGCCTTGCACCAGAGTGCTGGGGGCAAGGATCCTGCCCTGGCGGGTCCCAATGGGTCTTTTAAAATACACCCCAGTTTCTGGGTACCTCTAATATTTATTTATTTTTATTAAACTTACAGATGTAGAGCAAAAATTCACATCTGCATGACAATCGGAGTACTATTTGTAGTCTTTAAGGTTTCATCTACAATCAACTTTCAACGTAGGCATTTCTCATTGTTCCATACCGCTCACGGGATAGATCTGTCCTCTGGCAGTTCCTGTCCCTGTGTATATCCCACTCGTCGTATATATCTTATCTCATCTTAGATCCCTCTATGCGCCACCCACCTAGCCCACCCTTTTCCCCACTTTTCACGGCATCCCTGACTTTGATAAACCATTTTCTCAGCAGCACTACACCAGTCAAGGTCTTTTTACCAGTCTGTGACCTTTTTGGGGGGGGGGGGGGAGTGTTGACCCCAAGTTCCTTGTTATGTTCCTATTGACAATTACAGCTGCTAGTGACAGCCACAGCTTGGTGTATTTTGACCATTTTGGTTTCCCCTTCGCACACAAAATAAGCCATCGTGCATCTAGGGAGATTATCTGTCCCGTTACTGCCGACATCGCTTGTGTCACTTGTTTCCAGTGCCCTGCAGAACCAGGCAGCTCCACAACATATGAGTAAGATGCCCTCTTCCCCACATCCCCTCGCACATTTGTCAGAGTCACCTTTGCCCATGTAGAATAGTCTCGACCAAGTCATGTAAGATCTATGTAGGATTCGAAGTTGTATGAGGCGGAACCTCGTTCTTCTGTGGGTCTCTGTATGGCTTTCTCCCAATCCTCCAGAATCCCGATGTCCCCCACCCATGCCTCCTGTAGGTTCCTTAGTTGGTCGGGGTGTTATTCATGATCTTGTATATGAGGAAAGTGACTTTTTCCACCATTGGATCTAAAATCACTCTATGCTCCAATGGCGTGTATTCGGGTATTTGCTCTACCATCGTGATGTGTGCCTTTAAGGCGCGCCTCAACTGTATGTATCAATATTGTTTGGGTTCTGGCATTTGATGGTCCACCATTCTCTGTCCCTTCCAGACAAGCCCTAGATATTCAATACCTAACAGTGCCCACGCGCCGAATCCCTCCAATCCGCGTACCCAACTTAGAGCGTTGCTGTTCCATAAGGGTAAAATCTTGTTAGTTTGCCTTCCCACCCCAGGACCTTGGTCGTCTGTGTGTGTTTTGGTAAATTGTTCTTGAGTTCTTTACTATATACTATATAGCGCATCCAGATATCCTTTCTGCCCCATCGCCTGATGATCTACCCAGTATGCCGGTTCCTCTTTACCCACGAACACCCAATCATTGAGCAAGTTGTGCAGCCCAGTAGTATTTTCGGATGTCAGGGACAGACATGCCCCCTTCGTGCACTGCCCGTTGCAGTTTATGCAGTGCAATCCTGGAGTGTCCCCCGTCCCACAGTAGCTGCCTAACCTCAGAATCTACTTTATGGAAAAATGTAGCTGGTATTCTATAAGGCGTGTTTTACAGGACATATAGTAGGCGTGGTGGTGCCATCATTTTAAAGAGTGCTGCTCTTCCGAATAGTGAAAGCTTCAACTTTCTCCTGCGCAGGACATCTTTCTGTAGTCCATGTAACTGAGGGAATAAGTTATCATTTAAAAATTCAGTCTCAGTTTGTGATATTACAATGGGTGCCTCTATTATTAAATGTTTTTAATAGTCTTGCCTTTGCCCCCGCACCTTATAGATGGTCATAATCGTGCCAGTTTTAAAAAGAGGGACGGCTCCCTGCCTAGTTGTTATAGGCCCATATCACTAGTCGACCCCACCCAAAACATTTTAGGTCGGGTCCTATACAATTGTATGAAGGAGTGGGCCAAAGAGAAGTCTATGCTTTATCCCAACCACTATGCTTTCAGAGCCAACGTTGGCGCAGTAGAGCAGTGCCTTAATCTTAATCTAATAATAGGAGAATACACTGCAGCCAAAAAGTCTCCAATGTATCTGGCCTTTATAGACCTTTCCACTGCATTTGACAGTGTGAATCGCTCAAAACTGTGGGCTATTTTAAGTTTTCCTTGGCCTGGATAAAGCTCTGTCTGGCATATTTGCACTGGGGCATGAAAGCGAGAATCAGAATTAATACCCAGGGGGAACACATCCCAAAGGTATGAGACAAGGATGCATTTTAGCCCCACTTTTATTTATTTTGTACATAAATGACCTCCACCTATTGTCACTCATTGCCACTTCGGATGTCCCTAAAATTAAAGGCTCTCTTTGACCAGCATTACTATACGCTGGCGATGCTGTGTTTCTGGCCCGCACTCATGCGCTTCCGCAGTTAGTAAGCAGCTGTGTAAATTGTATGGCACTATTAGATTTGCATTCAAATTTTAATAATTCATTTATAAAGTTGTGTGTCCCCAAAAAGTATAAATTGACAACCCTGAAAGTGGGCGATGCATCTCTCCAATGCACAAGCCCTTTTTCTTACCTTGGCATGATTTTTTCTGACAGTGGCTCCTGGCAAGACCATCTAGCACGTAGCGGGAGCCAACTTTCCGGAGCCATAGGCTCACGACTTAGTCTACCTCACCCCAGGAAGGGGGGAGCCTTAGCCCCCTTATTGAATATCTTTAGGACACAATCGGCCTTATGTACAAAAGCATTTTCCCATAGACACAGATTGAGCAAAACCCTTTGATGCATCTGGCCCTATGTCTCCCAATCTCCACTTATGGGGCCGAACTCTGGGGTATTGATAAATGCCCCCAAATCCAATCGGAAGAGCACAGATTTCACAGGGAAATTTGGGGGCGCCTATTAGGAGCTCAAACTTTGTAACTCGTGGTGAATCCGGACAGTCCTCACATTATCAGCAAAAGAGAGTCGCGCACTGCCTGGTTTGAATTTACACAGTGAAATACGAACCCTGATGGGTGTGCCCCAGTTCAAAGGTACCTGACAAGCCCGATGGGGCAGTGGGAGCGTGGTCTGCTGTATCGTTTTAGGGAAGGTACGCTCAAATATTTGTTAAGCTTCCCTTTAGGTTTTCAAGCAAACGTAGACTCCCGCCCCTGTCTGTGCAACGGCAGATCGGGTCAATCAATGCTACATTTTTTATTGCTCTGTGATTTTTATTTACTGCACACTAAAAGCGTTTGCCATTGTATTACAGATTTCAGAGTAGCTTATGACAACTTGCTCCAGTTGAATAGTAAGGAATTTATCGTTCATGTCGGACTGTTTTTGAAAACTGCACTGAGGGCCCCCCAAACAATGGCTGCCTTTTAGTGCTCGGCTTTAGTGGCATTATGATACGGAGATTACACTGATTTTATTCTCTTGGAATGATTATGATCTGGAGTGCAAATCTGTATTAATTATTTTAACTATTTTATGTATTATGTACTTTTATGGCTACTTGTGAAACTGACTAAAGATCTGTGAACAGAACAATGAAGTTCCCGTATGCTTTCAAGGGCAAGTTAAAAGTGTCTAGAAGTCACTCCAGTGATAGCAAAGTGCTATTTAACTGGAAAGAAACGTATTCCTTTTGAACACATCCTGACCCGCTGGTTACTTACTTGACTGACACGGACAAAAATGAAAACATTGCTTTGCTCATCTTTGACTGAGCCGTGGAAATGGAATATTTGCTTCTCCTTGAACCCATGCAGGGCTAATGGTCTCATGTTCACACAGGTACAACAAATGAACAAATTTTGTATTATTTTTGACGCTGGTTGCAGGAATGTGACTGATGGAACAAGGATTTGCTGCCCATACAGGGGCTTATTTCTGAGAGACCTTGTGGTACTGTAAATTTCGGAACCACGTATCTGGCATGATTCTAACATGACGATTTCTTTATCAACAGACCGAGAATTTTTAGGATACTATGCACAAGCATTTGCGTCACATTCGAGTGACGAGATCGCCTGAAATCAGAGTTTCTGTCCTAATACCTCGAGCTCCATTTTAGGACGACAGCCATTTTGTGATTGCCCTCTCATAGGCAACAGGACTACGGCCAAGCATGGATCTGAAGGACACACACACCTTCGCTGACTCCTCGGTGACCTGGGTGAACTGACTCCGCTGCCTAAGGCCAAACCTGTTCGGTCAGCTCCCTTCCCGCGGCCGAATGAGATTAGTATCAGGGCCCAGCATATCCCGAAACCTTTCATCACGCACTAACCATGCCTAATCTTCTACACACCTGACCCTGTTTCCCTCTTTATGACCCGTTTTACGAGGAGGAGGTGCCCGTTTTTATTGGGTGTCCATCGATATCTGATGAAGGCGCTAAGCTTTGCCGGGTAATTGATTAAGGGCTGAACGAACCGAAATATGTACTTGCCATTATGACTCTGTCTTTTCCTTTGTAATGAATGCATGTGAATGATCATACCGTAAAACGAGGAATGTTTGCCTAAAGCATAATATTTGGTATATAAGGAGAAGGCTGATTTTCGTAAGGGAGCAGTCTCCTGAGAATATACACATGTTGTACTTCTAGGATACCTGTTACTGGCTGCAGCCAATAAATACGATCTTTGACTTCACCAAGAAGACTCTGTGTTTCTGTAAGTCTGAAACAGGAAGAACTCGAAGTCTTCGGGTGTGTTCCCTGGCACCGCTGGGTTCCGAAAAACCCAGTACTTCAGTTGGCGCCCAACGTCGGGCGATTTCAGCGGTACCGGTCCAAGCCAGAGGTTCGTGAGGAGCTTTGTGTGAAAATTCTGGAGGAAGGCCGCCACTTCATCGACCCCTGTATGTCGACGTGGTCCGAAAGTCTTTGCTGCGAGGTTCTCCGCGTCCCAACGGCTACAAAGGACTGCTGCCCTGACTATCGCCCTGTTTTGGACCCTTGATGAATTGGTAGAGCGAAATGATAAACGAGTCTTCTGGTGACGTCATCGATACCTCAGTTAAGTATAAGCCTTAGTTTGATTACTTGGTTTGATATCCCCTTTGGGATCTTTTGATTTGGAACTTGCAAGCGCCTAAACCAAGGGACTCGTGTATTCACGAGACTATCGTATTCGATAATCCTTTGAAGTTTGAAACTAGACTAGAGAGCGAAGATGCCTGGTTCTAGTATACTTGGAAATTTGTTTTGTCTTGGTTATAATAGGGATTCCCGATTGGAGGACTCGTGTCCGGTTCCTCCGATTGGAACTCCAACTTATGAATTATATGTAAAACATGGCATAGGCCCCCTCGCATATAATGAAGTATGGATCCGCTACACCAGAAAAGATGGTGACTTAAAGTGGCCCCAATACGGTAGTTTCGACACAGAGATTCTGGATAATCTAGAGGTAAAACTCTTTAAGAAGAAAGCCCAGCCGGCAATGTTTGACTCTTTCCGCCTATGGCGTAAGGAAGCCAAACAGAAGGAAATTAAATTGGCAAAAAGAAATAAAAAAGAAAAGGGTATCTCGATAATGCAAGCTGCTTTGCAGTTTCAAGATAATGAAGAAGAACAGATGAGTGAGCAGTTGCACAGACAATGTAAACTAGTGATAGATAAATGTTATCTAGTTTTGCCGCTTCTTCAGCAAGATGCGTCAAAAGAAATAGAGAAAGATACTTTGATGTCACACTTGTTAAGTTCACCACCCCCTTATGCGCAGAGTGCTACAGCGCCTCCGCAACACTAAGTTGTGCAACATCCAGTTATTTTACATCAAGCTCCTCTGCCACCAGTTCCTCCTCAGTTGGCCCCTGCTCCTATGGTGCAGCCCCATCAGGGGCCGCCGACTTTGCTGCCTGTCCCCCCTTTACCTTCTACGACTTTGCCTACTACATCGACTGCCTCTCTTGGCGCTCTTCCTGATACTGTCTCTACATCTACGTCTACACCTACTGTGCTTCCCTCTGTTTTCTCCCCTGTTCTTTTGTCAGCTTCTCCTTCTGTCCGACAGAGAGTGACGGATACAGTTGCTAGTTTTATATTACCTTTCTTCGGGTCGTCTGGTGTGACCCCTGATCCAAAGCAAAAGCAGACGCGTAGTCAACTGCCTAATTCTCACGAGAAAGAGATGTTTGACCGTATGGCGCGCAAATGGATTGTTCACCCATCAAGGTATAATTTGGAGTCTGTTATGGAGGTCTTTTGTCAATGGGAAGCACCGAAACAGAGATACGTTTTTGAACAGATGTGTGCTTTCCTTTGTGAGGAATTGGAGGATAATGATTTGGAAGCAAATCCGCAGGATTTGTGCCGTGTACGGTTTGAATTTGAAAAAGGTACGATTGTGGGTCCCAAAGTCGAAAAAGCAATTGCGACATTGTTATCTTTTAGGATTGAGGATCCTTCCCAGTCACTGTTTAAACATGACTCCTCTGGTAAAAAGGTGCGGCAGTACCCTATGAGGGAAGTCCCTCCGGTATGGAAGGACGCTGTTGCGGCCGATGCCGCTCAAGGTATTGCTGCTGCTCCAGCTCATTTTCAGCGTGTTTGGGTACACGTCCCTTGGAAACGATCTGAAGTGTTAGCCCTTAAACAAACTTTACCCGACCCCGTAAGAACCCTGCAGGATATTATAAGGAGTTATCGCAGACTGCGGAGTCATGTGTTATGAATTTGGCTGACATAGACATGTTATTTGGGAATGTGGTTCCGCAGCCTTTGTGGGGATTGATTCGCAATACAGATCACGTGCAAGAGTTAGGCCCCACATGGGCTAATATTAGAGCTGCTAACGATGGGCAAGTTGGTGGTGCCAAGCCTGATCCTGTAGTAGCAGAACTCCCTGCTAGGATCATCACTTACATGAAAACTTTAATGCCTGCGATGCGTGTTAATTGGGATAAGTTATCTGCGTGTAAGCAGAAGAAAGATGAAACAGTGTCTGATTTCTTCACTAGGTTTGAGGAAACGTTTATCGACCACAGTGGTCAAGATATGAGTACAGAAGGTGGTCAACGGTTGTTCGTTGACAAGTTTGTGCATAATTTGCTTCCAGAGTTGTGTAAGAAATTGAAAGATTCAGAAAGCTCTTGGGCTGTTTCCTCTTCAGCACAAATATTAGCTACTGCACAGTATTACGAAAACAGGGATAAAGATGAGAAAGATAGGGCAGACAAGAAAAATAAGGAATTAAAAACGAAAGTTCTTTTACAACAGGCTTACCCGCCACGTGGTCAGAGTAATTATCAGCAACCTAAACAGTTTCAGAAAAACATGCAAAGGTATGAGTTTACTAGACCGCGTGCCCCTGTAGGTCCCAATCAGTGTTCATATTGTAAAGAGGGTCATTTCAAGTATAGTTGTCCTATTTTGTTGCAGCGTGCTAATGGTGCATTTAGCGCAAGAGGTCGAGGTGTTCAACAAGCTCCCAGAGGTAGAGGACGCGGAAGTCTCACCCAGAACGCGCGTCCCCTTCCACCTCAAAATACACTGAATAGTTTTGACCAACAAACTAATGCGTCTGGTAGGACGGCTCAGTACTATAATGATGATTATTATGTGGAAGATGAGAATATGGAAGGTAATGATTGCTAGGACAGCCATAGACAAAGAGAGGGAGTTGTTTCAGTTCCAGTAGATCAAAGTGGACCGTATGTTAAGGTGACTACATCAGGTGTGTCAGAGCCTTTTCTGTTGGATACTGGTGCTGCAAAGAGTTCTATTATGCACTCAAAACTCCCTGGCGCGCCTTTGTCTGGCAAGATGAATGTTTCGGTAGGTTTTTCTGGCGCCCCGGTTAGGAATCCGATTTCTTGCCCTATGTCCCTTTCTGTTGGACCTTGTGAATTGGAAGCACCCCTAATTTTGACAACAGGTTGTGGTGAAAACTTGTTGGGATTGGATTTGTTGAAAAGATTGTATGCAACATTATATTGTTCTCCTTCGGGAGTACAACTTACACTGGGTAGGAAAGTGGTTTCTCCAATGTATTTATCAAAGGATAAACTTCCGACAGAATTGTCGTTTCTTCCTGATGCCATTTGGGCTACTGGTCCTAATGATGTGTGCCTTTTGGAAATACCGCCATATGTTGTAACATTGAAAGCCAATGTTAAATTGCCACGCATTCCCCAATATAAGATCTCTAGTGAAGGTGAAAAAGCGTTGCTAGTGATCATTTATGATTTGATTGGAAAAGATGTGATCGAAGAGACCAGAGGCAACGTTTGCAATAGTCCTGTTCTGCCTGTTTTGAAACGTACTGACACTTCTCAGCCACCTGTTTACAGGTTCGTGATTGATCTTAGAGAGGTCAATAAAATAGTTGTGCCACAGTTTCCAGTCGTTCCCGATATTACTGCCTTATTGACTATGATTCCAGCCTCCGCCGCCTGGTTCTCAGTGATTGACTTAAAGAATGCTTTCTTCAGCATCCCGATTGCCGAGGAGAGCAGAGATATTTTTGGTTTCAGCCTAGGAGGTCGAAGCTTTCGCTTCGAACGCGCTCCTCAGGGCTACTGTGAAAGTCCATCAATATACAGCCAAGCTTTAAAAACTCAGCTCGATGCGATTGTTTTACCTGATGGTGCTACCCTTATTCAGTACGTTGACGATTTACTAATCGCCGCAGATACTGAAGACATTTGTAAAGAAGCAACATTGTCGTTGTTGCGTCATTTGTCTAATCTACATCACAAAGTGTCGCTTTCAAAACTGCAATGTTGTCGACAAGAAGTGACCTACTTAGGTCATCTCTTATCGAAGGAGGGAAGGAAACTGAACCCAGAAAGAATTCAGGCAATAGCAAAATTGAGTGTGCCTAGGACACAGAGAGAAGTACGTGCTTTCTTGGGCATTACATCCTACTGTAGACAATGGATACCTGGGTTTTCTCTGCTGGCCAAACCTTTGATAGCATTAACATGTAAAGATACACCGAATTCCGTCCCATGGTCTGAAGATTGTCAGAAAAGTTTTTCCAAATTGCGTGAAGCATTATGTTCGGCTCCTGTGCTGGGTACTCCTGACTACAGCAAGCCTTTTACACTATATGTGCACGAGAGGGAAGGTTGTGCATTGTCGGTGTTGACACAGTCTTTTGGAGGCAAGCAGCGTCCATGCGCGTATTTTTCATCAATTTTGGATCCGGTAGCTAAAGCATTGCCGAGTTGCTTGAGAGCCACAGCGGCAGCCGCTGTTTCTATTCGACAGTCTGCTGGGTTAGTAATGAACAACACGTTGTTTGTGATGGTTCCACATGCAGTGGACACGTTGTTAAACAGCACCAAAACACAGCACTTAACTAGTGCTCGATTGTCAGGTTACGAGTTGACACTGCTAGCGAGTCATGCTCACATACAAAGGTGCAATACGTTGAATCCAGCCACGTTATTGCCGATTTCAGTGGAGACAGATGATGTTGAGCAGCATGATTGTCTTTTTAGAACAGAAGAAGAAACAAAAGGGAGAGTGGATCTCAAAGATACTCCCCTTGTAGAGTGCGATGGTACCTTATGGGTGGATGGTTCATGTTTCAAGCTTTCGAATGGTGATACGACTGCAGCATATGCTGACACGACTTTGCATACAATTGTTGAAACTGCACGTATACCACATAATTCAGCCCAAGCAGCAGAGTTAATTGCACTTACAAGAGCGTGTGTGCTATCAAAAGGAATGAAAGTGACCATATATACCGACAGTCAGTATGCTTTCGGTGTGGCCCATAGTTTTGGGCGATTATGGAAGGAACGTGGGTTCCTGACTTCACATGGAGCTAAAATACAAAATGGTCAGTTGGTGAATGAGCTCCTTGAGTCACTGACATTGCCGCTACAAGTTGCGATTGTGAAATGCAGTGCACACAAGAAGGTTACTGATGATGTTGGTCGTGGTAATGCATTTGCGGATGAAATCGCAAAAGAAACAGCAAAGAATGTGAAGAATCGGATGTATGTTGCAGGCCCTGCAAGATGGGTTGGTGATGTTGGAATGTGTAAAGACACGATAGAGAGTGTGAAGTCTCTTGAAGCCGAAGCTTCAGAGAAAGAATTAAGTATGTGGAGAGAAAGTAAGGGTAAACTGGATGAAAATGGTTGTTGGATTGACTTGCCAGAACATCGGCGATGGTTGTTACCCAATGCGTACGTGCTTGCAGTGGTGACAATGGCTCATGGAATGGCTCATATCAGTGTGAAAGGGATTTGTAAGTTGTTGGCTCCAGTATGGCAAAATACTGGAATTCCTAAATGTGCAGAGAATGTGGTCAAAAACTGCATGGTGTGTCTGAAATACAATCCTGGTAGGGGAACCCCAACTCCAGCTGGTCATTTTGCGCCTCCAACGTATCCGTTCGAGGTTTTGCAGCTAGATTTCATCCACATGGAAAGATGCAACAATTTGAAATATGTACTCGTTGTTGTTTGTGCCTTTTCAAGGTGGATAGAAGCATACCCTTTAAAAGACAACACTGCCCTGTCCACAGCTAAAGCCCTTGTCAAAGAACTTTTCCCTAGATTTGGAATGCCGAGAATGGTCTGGAGTGACAATGGGAGTGAATTTGTGGGTCTAGTGATGAAAACAGTATGTGATGGACTGGGTATCCGGCTAAAATTTCACGCTGCAAATCATCCCCTGTCAGCTGGATTAGTAGAGTGCTATAACGGCACATTAAAATTGAAGTTGGCCAAGATTCAAGCAAGCTCTGGTCTTAAATGGCCTGACGCTCTGCCTTTAGCACTCCTGTCAACAAGAATGACTGCGCATTCACGAGTGGGACTTAGTCCCTATGAAATCGTGTTTGGCCGCCCCGGCCAATATATGGGGAGTGCCAAGGCCTACAAAATTCAGTGAGATCGAGCATCCAGTACTGCTTGATTATTTGTATGAATTGACGGCTAAATTGCGTGTTTTACACCAACAGGTGCATGATACTCTGCCTCAGGTCTCTGAAACTCCAGGACATCCTATCAATCCTGGATCATGGGTGCTGGTCAAAAACTTTCAACGGACAAGGAATGATGAGCCCCGTTGGACCGGCCCCCATCTCGTCCTTCTCTCAACGAGATCAGCTGTCCGAGTGAAAGGGAAAAAGAACTGGATCCACGGCGTCCATTGCAAGAGGGTCCCTTTGCCTCTGCCATATGACCGGTGGGTCCAGGAGGGGATCGCTGATTCTGAGACTGAAACCGTGCCTTGTTTTCTGCCGTTTAGCGATGCACGTGTAAAAGGAACAAGCTCTGAGCAGGAAAGCGATGACATTTTGCAAGAGGCTGTGCCACCGTCAATTCGATTGGACACTACAGAGCCTGAACTCTTGTTTCGAGACCAGACAGTACCTGGGAGCAATCGCTACAATTTTAGGCCAAGGACAATGGACAAATAAAATTATTTTCCTTTCCCTTGCTATTTTTAATAATTTTGGGAAGTGCAGCTCTCTCTTTCATCTGAGAAACTTGCTTATTTTTGCTTTTTCGAACCGCCATCCGGGTTCAGCTGCAGGGTCGCGGTTGCCCAAGTCTTTGGAGTGCAACTGAAGACGTTAGGTCAGCAGTTCTGGTCGGTCCAAGGAGTTGCCCTGGACCGACAGAAGCATTTCCTTAGCATAGAACACCCTACCACCGCGAGCAGCACTCAGAGAGGATGGAGTTTTTCGACAATGAGAGACCTGCTAAACCAATGGACTGCAAAGACAGAACATGTATAATGATGACAAGAAAATGATTTTTGACGTTATGTATTTCCATGTTACTGAGTGTGATGACGATCTTCATAGGATATGTCTTATTCTCTTTCCAAGTAACATTCGCACCAACTGCACAGCCCATACCTCCTCCTACTGTTTCCTCGCATTCCCTTCATCCCCTGCCTGAACACGAGTCCGCTAGAAGATTGGAATTTGTCAATAATTCGTTCATTCAGCTCCTACACCAACACCAACTAGTAGTAAACACAACTAACTGTTGGGTGTGTGGCCTTATGCCCCATACTACTGATAAAGGTATCCCGTACCTACTCCTACCTTTCAGCCATAATGGTTCTGTGTGGGCATATAGAACAATGTTCATGTATGCTCATGAAGCCAACCCCCTACGTTCTGTGAAAGATAATCCCAAGAATAGTGCTCTAGTTAAGGGGATCGTGGACATGATTAGGGAAGAGATTTCCTATAGAACCATCCCAAGAGATGAGACACTAGCGTATATTGGCTGGAATATGACAGGATATGAAGTTACTCTGAGTGAGAACCAGCGAGCAAAGAAATCCTCACCGATCTGGATTGTACCCCATCAGGGTCACCTATGTTTGCAAGGTTATGGCAACAATCCCAGAGCTCAGTTAGGGAAAAGTATCTGCGCTGAAACTTACGTTTTTGCATCTCAGACTTCCCCTTCGTTCTTAGCAGCCAAGGGTACCTATTTCATCTGCCATGATAGAGCCTATACATGGTTTCCCCGGACTTTTCGGGCACATGTTTTGTTTCATTCCTGCTGCCTCCCACCTACACGACCGCGGCAGATTACCATAAGACAAGGATGGTTAGAGGCGTCATCAGTCAAGATGACACTGCGGGACAAGAATTTGGAGCTTTCATAAAGGGTTCTCTGCTGTTTTGGGGCCCAATGGTTAACAGCAGGAACATAAGGCAATTGACAAGAGTGGTTGAGTCCACGGTAGTTGAAACAGCCGGTGCCCTTGGTAATTTGACTGCTGAGCTCCAGTCGGATCGTCTTATGACCCTTCAGAACAGGGTCGCGTTAGACGTCATACTTGCAGACCGGGGTGGGGTATGTAGAGTGATCCAATCTAGCTGCTGTGTTTTTATTCCAGATAACGCTCCAACAGTCTTCCAGGCCATTTCCAAACTGCATAGAATCTCCGAATCTATTCACGTAGATAATGGGGAATGGTCATTGGCGGGGTGGTTCTGGGAACTGATATCCGCTTGCGGTTGGAAGATCCTGATAGTCTTTGGAATGATCTTAGCCATTCTTTTCCTGCTCTGTCTATGTGTACAGTGTGCTCCTGTAATTTGTGGCATCTGCGCTACATCATGTATAAGGAAACCTGTAACACGAGACGAGCTAACTCCCCCTTGTTGTTGCTTACTGCCTTGAGGAATTTGGGAGAATTTACAGAGATTTTCAATCACAAAGCAAAAGTTTATTAACTGCAGGAATCACTGCACACCCAAAGCAAACCTGACAAGTGTCAAACATTGGTGGTTAAAGTAATGCTTTTTGGAGAAATCCCTTCAGGGATCAACATTAGTCATGCAAATCAGCTGATATCATTATCCCAACTCTGCTAAGAACATACTATTAAGAACTGGTGTCTCATGATTCTGAGAGCTCCCTGTGCCTGCTCCCTAAGCAGCCTTGCATTATCTTTGACATCTTAGGGCTGGACAGCTCTCTAGTATACAGTCGGATGATCAGCTGCTTATTTCGACCACTGCAATTGGGGTCTGACTCTTTGTGATGGGTCCCAAATATTGTATTATAATTGCATTTATATAGGTCTTATGTGAAGGTGCCATGTGGACTGATGATTTATGTACAGAGAGCTACCTGTTGTTGTATCTGAAGGGTACTGTGCATGTATTTGCAAACCTGTGCTTGGCCTGCCTGCATGGAGCAGCCTTTGTCTGCAAGGAGCTCCCTCTGTCTGCAGGGACCTCTAGATATGAACAGGGAACGTACTGGGAGCAATGACCTGTCCTTTTGTCTGTAAGGAGCTGAATCTATGTGTGCAAGAACCTGTCTGTGGGTGCCTGGCGCTGCCCGTGGGAGTGGGGAGTAGTCCTTTTCTGCAGGAAGCAGTATCTGTGTGTGCACAGAGCTGTCCTTGTGTCTACAGGGAAATTTATTTATTTTCGGGGCGCTACCTCGTTCTCTGCAAGGAGCCACTAGATTTGCATGGATCATCCACTGGGAAGCTGCCCCAGTCTACACAGCGCTGCCCCTTTGTCTACAGGGACTTGTCTTTGTGTGGATGAGCTGCCTTTGGCCATGCCAAGCTACATCTATAAATATATTTTCTTGTTGCAGCGAACTGCACCTGTCAACAGGTAGCAGGATGTTTTTGCTTACTGCAGAGAGGTGGGTGTGGATTCAGGGCCTTGTCTCTGTGTCTGAGTTGACACTGGTGGTATCTGCGGAAAGCGGCCCCTGGATGCAGAGAGCTATTTCTGTCAGTAGGGAGATCTGTTCCACTAACTAGTAGGAATTTATAAATTCTCTTCCGTCCAAGGTCACTCACTATAACAGAGTTACTCCAAAAGAGACAGAAGCACCAGACACTTGGGAGCAAGTAGGCAGTAAGTGAAAAAGGAGGAGACAAAGTCAACAGAAAGACTGTGAGGGATTGGAGGGGAGCAGAAAGAGAAGACAAGACCAAAGGAGGAGGGGGTGAGGGAGAGGGTTGAAGCGACAAAAAGAGGGCAGAGCACCTGCCAGAAGGCTATGACTCTAGACGAGCTTGAAACTGTATCCAGGGAGTAAGATGGAATACAGAGAGTCATTAAGGCAATGCAACAGCACAGCTGGAAGGTTTTCATAAGAGATTCACGCGGGTGGATCCATGAGGGCCAACTGATGTTGTCTCAATTGTGACAAATAAGAGAGGAGTTGAGCACTACAATAGGTGGACTCCTGAGGTGGAGCAGTATCAAGGTACCTCATGTGCTCACAAAAAGAGTATTTGGAACTGGTAAACCAAGGAAATCAGGTTGCCCCCAAGACGAAAACTAGGATTAGGTTATAGATGTGGTTTCCTGGTCTGGATGAGGGTGTGGAGGTAAGGGTGGAAGCATGCTTGGTCTGTCAGCTGAAGGGAGGACTGCAACATCCAACCTCAGCTGTGAGTAGTGAGCCATGTGAGAGTTTGTGGATAGCCGTCAGCATGGATTTTGGCAGTTTGGATGGACTGTCATTAGAGATGGTGGATGACAGTAAGACGATGATTTGAATCGAAAGTAGTAGAGGATGGACATGCCGCACAGAGAGAAGAATGAGTGGGTGTAAAAAGCCACTGGGCCCTTACAGCCATGTCCATGACATCGCACAAACTCTGATTGTCGGGCGCAGCTGGGTATAAAAAAAAGGAAGTGTGCCACTTTGGGATCCCTTCTGTACAGGACATGCTGTGTGAGGTGTTTTCTTACTGCCCACAACCACTGATATTACAATTGAAAGAAGAAAAGGTGAGTCATTTTTGAAAATGTATTTTCAGATATAAAACTGCCTTGTTCCACACTCGATGAAGTGTCACACAATAGACACCATGCTGGGGACTTGTTCTGATAGTATGCATTTGATGTTTATTTCTGCAATTAATACAATTTCAAAATGTTGACAAATTGTGAGCTCAGTAGATAGAATTAAAAGAAGAGTATGAGTTTCCCAGGATTAAACAATTAGTTCAGCAGTGGACTTGATAATGCAGCACAATTCTGCAAATGGAATAGATTTACAGGTATATAACAAGGCCAAGGGGCTGCCCTTCCCAGGGTGATTTCAATCTGTTGTGGGCCGTGCTCCGCTTTAGATTCCAATGCTTTTTTACAGCAGATTTGGGTGAAGGTGTAAAGATGAGTATAGAGCTCAAGTATCCTTGTTCATGGATGAAAGGTGCCCCTGGACCAGGCCTTGGGGCAGTGGGAAGTTACTGGGCAGTAACAAGCAGCACCGACAAGGCTTACTCCTGGAGGAGGAAAAGGAGTAAAACTCAAGACAGTGTGAACAGTATTCACACGCGATAAACTCCATCTCTGCAGAGTTATATCTTTTAAAGAGAGTGATTTAGAATGAATCCCTGAAAAACCAGGACAAGGCTGTAATAACCCACAAGCATACATGCCAAAAGACCCGATTCAGGTAGGCGACAACTGATTTTTAAAGACAAAAATGGCTTTATTTCGGCTGCCTTTTGCCAAAAATTGCCTCTTTCAATAGAAGTCAATGGGAGGAAAGACAATCTCCCTATTATTTGTTAAAATCTCCCATTTTCCTCTTCTAAAATGTTGGCAGTGTGCACAGGTGCAAAGTGTCCCGCAAAGTTGGCCACCCTATTCAAAATTCTGCTTAATAATACAACAGAAATAAAAGAAAGTTAAACCCTCCATTGTTCTCAGTTACTAGCTTCGAAAAGCGTATAAACTGCAGGAATCACTGCACAGGCTGGCCAAAGAACAACAAGATACACCGACAGGTCTCTGGTGGAGCGGTTAAAAGAGCTCCATAGTCTGTCTTCCGGCCTTAACCTTTGCCTGTCTTCCGGTCCTATGCTATGTTTTAAGTTCTTTTGTGTTCTGTGGGTTGCCTCTCTTCAGGACTTAACTATTGCTTTCTTCCGGTCTCTCACATTTCCTGTCGTCCATGTTGCCTGTCTCCTGATCTTACAGGTTACCGCTTCCTCATTGTCTGTTTTCGGTCTAACTCGATGCCTGTATTCCGGTCCTATGCGCAGCAGGCTTCAGTTCCCCAACGGTGCCTGTTTTCCGGTCCCATGTACTGAAGTCTTCCGGGCTCCAACGGTGCCTGTCTTCCGGTCCTATGCGCTGCAGTCTTCAAGGCTCCAACGGTGCCTGTCTTCCGGTCCTATGCGCTGCAGTCTTCAAGGCTCCAACGGTGCCTGTCTTCCGGTCCCACCTGTTTTCTGTCTAAAAGCCTCGCTTCTCTTTTTTTGGAGCCTCGGAATAAGTTGTTCGTTTGAATTGTGCACCCCCGACCCCTCCTCCGATCTGACACCGCAGCCGAGACCTAGATGATGGTGAGTGTTGACACATTATATCAAAAATATCTTAAAATCCATAAACACGGAGGGACCCTGTTTATTCCTTGTCCAGCCGCCGTCTTGTGTTATTTAATGTCTCCTGCCCCCCTCGAGTGGGCTCCCTGAAGTGCTGAACCCACAGGATGGGGCCCTTTGGTGAGGATGTGATGCATGATGTCATGGGGGAGCAATTATATATTTTTAGTTTAACAGAACCCTTATTTCTATAAAACACAAAAGCATTGTTTCTAATCTGCTGTACATCTTTGTCTCCTGTTTTCTCTTCTCAGGTTTTATGACTTTAGCGCCTCGATTCCACCTCTTGCATTAATCCAGCACCAGGCACTTCCTGACGTTTTATCTCACTCCTGCAGATTCTTGTTTCATCCCTGCTTCCTGCCTTTGTCCTTTTTTTATTTTACATGTTTCTCTTCCTTCTTTTGTGTTTTTCTCTCTGATGCCCTATATCAGAGTCTGTTGTAGGAAGATAAGTGTCAGTGCCCAGAAATGAGTGCCAGTGGCCCCCCACCTGCAACCACCGGCTCAAATTAAGCACTAGAGATACATAGCTGCCAAGGTTTCAAATTGCTAGGTGTGACATTTTCATAATTTCAGTGTAATTATGAGTGACATTTCAACGACTATGAGTGACACTCTCTAGCAGCAAAACCAATTAACAATCCAAGGTGATCAAGTCCGGGTAAAGTTTACCATTAACAGCCTTGCCAAGTGCCACGCATCAAGGGTGATTACAAATATTTTTGCTACAGAAGACTCCGTTGTAGATAGTTCACCATGGTGGGTAAAGTAGGGGTAATTAAAACATCTGTTTGGAATCTCAATGTGAAGGATTCGCAGAAAATATTCTTCTGAGTAACAGTTTCCTGGCATGACAAGGATCCCTTGCACAGTGCTCCTCCATCAGAAGACACACTGCCCAAAATGCCACCTGCCACATGTTTTTTCCTCCTCAGTTAACTTTCCACTCGGTGTGCATTGACTCTACTGTCCACTGTGCTACCTCTGTATAAAGACACAAAATGGACTAAACAGTAAATACAGAAGTAAAGACGAAAACACAGACACACTGCATTTAAACCTACATGAACAGCATCCACTCGTGTACATATCACTGATGGGGTAGAGAAATGCATAGCATAGTTCATAATATAAAGTAGCTCAGTTAGTATTCAAGAGTCCTTTCACTGGTCTGCACTCTGCCATTCCCAATCTGTATCTCAGTAAACATAACTTAATTTTTAAAAATAAATATACAGTAAGTTTCATCTGCTATAATCATTCTTGTAAAATGTAAGAAGGCTGCCTTCTCTTATAGGTATAACACAAGGGGGTAACCCAGTAACCCTCAGAGCCTGGGTGAGTATATGGTAAACTACAATGGCTCGGTCGGGGAGCATCAATTGCTTTGAAAGCAATTGCTGCTCCCCGACAGAGCCATTGTAGTTTACCACATACGCCTTCTCTTATAGAGCATTATTTTCAACATAATGGCAACTCATTTAGGTTATTTTTTTTTCTCCAAATAATAGAATTGAAATGAGCATGCGGACTCTATAGCGCTTTAATACGATCCAGGTAGCACGCTTACTATGTATGTTCTATTTCACGACAGGAAAAGCAAAAGCCATAGCTGCCTATTTCAAATAAACAAAATGTAAGAATTAAGTAAATATAAAATACATTACAAGGAAGTAGGCAAAGAAAATAAATACTAAGAAACAGTGCTAAACATGATGACAGATAGCTATTTTGTTTTCCGGGAAGACTGCCCAACCTGCTAAGGGGTGCAGTAAACATTTCATCCACAATCCTAAAAGAGCTGAAGTCAGAAATTGCTGTGAAATGGTTAGAAAGCAAACAATTAAGAGAATAAACGAATTACTGTGAAGTAAATCAGCTCGGCTTGAAAGACAGCTTTAATCTCAGATGGCTGCAAACAGAAGCTACTTTATTTTTCTTTGTATTCGTGAGGAATGTTACGAGAGAGCTGAGGATGGTGGGGCGGGATGAGATAAGTTAGATGAAGTTAATACATTGACACTCCTACTCCCACAGCGGCCTCGGTCTGTTCAGCACTCACGTCGCATTCTTGAGGCTCAGCTGCAGGAACTCTCTCATGTGGCATGATCGGCTCAGGAGGCTGCATACATTATTGGCAACTCAGCGCTGCATACAACACCAGCAGTGCTGTTGGTACTACAGCGGTGGGACCTGTCTTCAGATCATAACTGCCGCCGGCTTGCACTGCCTGCGGCCCGCCTTTATGTGTCCTGTCTCGGTTGTACAGCCATGATTGGGCACATCTTTTCTGTGAATCTCGTGACATTGGGTCACATGGATCTAACGGGTAAAATGTATCCAGAGCGGAGCACAGCGCGAACCGGCGCTGCCAGTTTTGGTCAGACCCTGCGAATTCATATACTGCAGCACTTCAGTTTGACACTGAGGAATGCGTGATAATTATATTTGATGTGGGGGCTTGCCTTTAAATGCGTCAGACTAGCGTGATGCGTGGCACTTGGCAGGGCTGGAGATATCTACGACTCTCTGCTGTCAGCACCCAAGAGAGTCCTCCGGCCTCTGAATAAGGCAGGTGAGCCTCAAGGTGAGCAGACTAGAAACCACCAGTTTTTGGCAGATACCCCCTTCTGCCCATCTATAAATTACCCACATGCTTTTACTGTTTCAGTGCATAGTAGCAGGTTGTTCTGAGTTATATTTATAGTCTATGACAGTAGTTGGTATTGTTGGTGATAGGGATGCTATAGCACCGGTATTATATTATGTTTACAGCCAGTGACAGTCATTGGCGTAGTTCATGATAGGGATGCTATAGCACACTGCATTTTATTATGTGCTCTTTGGTGTACTTCGTGATAGGGATGCTATAGCACCTGCATTATATTATGTTTACATTCAGTGACAGTAGTTGATATAGTTTGTGATAGGGATGCTACAGCACCTGTATTATATTATGCTTATAGTCAGTGACAGTAGTTGGTATAGTTTGTGATAGGGATGCTATAGCACCTGTATTATATTATGTTTACATTCAGTGACAGTAGTTGATATAGTTTGTGATAGGGATGCTATAGCACCTGCATTATATTATGTTTACATTCAGTGACATTAGTTGATATAGTTTGTGATAGGGATGCTACAGCACATGTATTATATTATGTTTATAGTCAGTGACAGTAGTTGGTATAGTTTGTGATAGGGATGCTATAGCTCCTGCATTATATTATGTTTACATTCAGTGACAGTAGTTGATATAGTTTGTGATAGGGATGCTATAGCACCTGCATTATATTATGTTTACATTCAGTGACATTAGTTGATATAGTTTGTGATAGGGATGCTACAGCACCTGTATTATATTATGTTTATAGTCAGTGACAGTAGTTTTATAGTTTGTGATAGGGATGTTATAGCTCCTGCATTATATTACGTTTACAGTGGGTGACAGTAGTTGGTATAGTTTGTGATAGGGATGCTATAGCACACTGTATTATATTATGTTTACATTCAGTGACAGTAGTTGATATAGTTTGTGATAGGGATGCTACAGCACCTGTATTATATTATGTTTATAGTCAGTGACAGTAGTTTGTGATAGGGATGTTATAGCTCCTGCATTATATTACGTTTACAGTGGGTGACAGTAGTTGGGATAGTTTGTGATAGAGATGCTATAGCACACTGTATTATATTATGTTTACATTCAGTGACAGTAGTTGATATAGTTTGTGATAGGGATGCTACAGCACCTGTATTATATTATGTTTACAGTTAGTGACAGTCGTTGATATAGTTTGTCATAGGGGTGCTACAGCTCCTGCATTATATTATGTTTCAGGGGAGGGGAATTCGTATCTCCCGATGCATCTAGATTTCTCACAAGGGCAAGAAGTTTTAATGTCTATTTTGTCCCAAGGACAAGCAGACAAGACTTGCTGTAATCCGATACACAGCTCTTCAACCCCGTTGGTCGAAACCAGTCAATAAGTCTAAATGAAGTACATGCCACTACGTGGTGAAATATAGTGGCCTGTGATTGCACTTATGGCATGCAGTATGGTCGTGACTGGCTTTGGATGAGAGGGGGGCTTAGCTCGCCCCACTGGTACACCTTTGCTTTCTGTCAGTGCCTCCTGGTCCGGGCTGGGCTTTGAGCAGATTATTGGCAGTGAAAAGGTCAGTGCAAAAGTTTGGGTCTACGCTTTCATTTCCCCGGAGCATAAGACCAACATGTTGGAGTGGAGCTCGTAGTTGCAGCTCCGTGTGGTACACCCACAACATTGCCAGGTAACAGGCATTTTACTTTCTCCTCAAGGCTCTTTCTTTCACTTCGAGCACTGCAGCTCAAGAACGCTTACAGCACTGACATGCAAGAGGCTGGTTTATCTGCCTCTAGGCCTCTGCCATCTCGGTCTTTTAGTCTTTGTTCCACTCTTGGGCCACATACGGCCCCAAGATGCCTTGTCACCCTCGCCTCCTGGGCCTGCAGTAAAGTGCCTTGCTTTCCCTTCTCATGTAGTTTATGCCCCTCTCTCCCTTCATGCTTAGCCTTCCCTGTGCACCCTATATCTCACCCTGTGTCTGCCCTTCCTAACTCCTCTGAGACAGCCCTGGCACGCTCCCCTTGGCTTTTCACCTCTTAACTTATTGAGGTCTTTCGTTATAGCTCCTTACTTTACCAATGTATCTTTCGCTTTCATGTGGGCCTCTGGCACACCCCCATTTCTGTCCTTTCACTTGGCCCCTCGTGCCTCAGGTTTATTTGGTGGGCGCGGTGCTGTTTGCCAGCTTATTCTTCCAGGTGCTCTGCATATGTCTCTTCACCAGCACCAGGAATCAGAAGAGGGGAAATGAAAACAGAAGGGACACTGCAGTCTGCTTTTGTAGACAGGCTTGTGATGGTATGCAGGGCACAAGTTCTAGAGAAAATCGCTAGTGGACTAATTAGCATAGGCAATGCACAGAGACAATCACATGAAGTGATTTCACAGCAAGTAATGTTACTATCTTGTGCGATGCATTAAAAATGTAGCATTTTGCAGACAATTTTTTTTATATTGTTGGGTTTTGTCAGCTCTCCAGAATTGGTCTCCTAATTGTATAATTGCTTTACATAAACAACAAATGTAATTATGGAGTGAAATGCTGAATTAGGTTTTATATTCATTTTACTTCTTGTAAATCGTGTGTTTTCCCAAACACAAAGGGGTACGTAGTGACATTTTTAAAGACCCTTCTTAGTTGCAGTCAAAAACTGCAGCTTTTAGTGAGTACATAAAAGGGGTTTCATGTATAGCTTGTAAAGAGCAAATTGTTGGGTGCTCTGTTTCAATTATGCTGTAATTCGTAAAAGCATAAAACTGCAAAACACCACACTCCCAACATTGTTAAGAAATTAATGTGTCAGCGGTGGACAGTACAACCCCATCATGGGCTCTTCTGGAGGAGAGGGAAGATGTCTAGTGACACAAAAATACTGTGATCCACATTGCAAGTAAACACAAAGGCATATGTTTGCCATTGGAAACAGTCATGAAAATGCTAGGTAACTGCATGGGTGTTCATACAGTTGTAAAAGAGACATACTTGAACATCCTTCTGCCTTGGGCAAAACACGACTGTGTCCCCTCTGATTAGTGAGGGGACTCAGCCCACCCTTGTCCACCCCGACTTCTGCTGTGATGTGTGTACGAAAGACATTCAATGTAAATCTTAATTTCAATTACCTGATGTTACCAAAGCCTTTTCTTTGAACTGAGGGAATTTGTATGCTTTTCTGTGAACTCCCAAGCATGGCTTTAAGGAAACATGCGGTGCTAAATGGAGGGTGACCTCTTCAAGTGCCAGGGCGCAAGACTATATCTGTAATGGGACAGGTGACGTGAGGCCTACAAAGGGGCTACAGGAGGGTCAGCTCAGTTCTCATTGAATAAGGACGTACCGTCGAACTCACCCATGAAACAACCATGAGTTTCCCAATATGCTGCACCTTTATCCAATTTACAGCAATAATTAAGCCTTGAAAACTCTTCTTCACCCCTGTAAACACTATTAAAGTTTTGGTTAAACCCAGTGCCTCTGTGCTGTTTAGCAATATACACTTGTTTGAGGTTGCGTTTAGTAACGGGTTAACCTTTATCCAAGTACCACCTATTTTAGTAGATTAAGAAACGGAGAACCAAGTAAACAAAACACATGCCCAGGATCACACAATGAGGTTAACTGAAAGTGAGTCAAGGTTGAAGGTTCAGTGCCCTCACTTGGCCGATTATATTTCAGCCACATTTCCTCAATAGCTAGGTGAATAGTGTGCTGGTACTAGGCAAAATATGGAATGGTTACCTACAATGTACTGGAAAGGATGACTAGTTATCTGAGCTAATATGGGTAGACCGTGCATGTGTGTATATGCAATGTATACAAATAGGCACCTTAACAATTGACACAGGAAAGAGAAAATGTTGAGACCCTAGGACAGGGGTCTCCAACGTTTTCCGAATTGTGAGCTACTTCAGCTCAAGGAAAGTCCTGTTGAGCTACTAGCAAATGTTATCACTGTAAAATATTGACAGCACATGTAAACATTACACTATGACCACCCTAAGCAGGATTATCATAGTGCCACCCAAATATTCCAGGTGATAGTACCAGAAGAAATGCTAGGGAAACCTTTATCAATATTAAATGCCCCCACCTGACGGATAAAGTAACATTTAAATCGTCACATGCCTTGTGGCACAAAGGACATAACCACAGCAATTCAGCTTGACTTATCTTTCAATTTCAACTTTAAATGTGTTTTGGAATTGCAGCTTTTTGTCTCCACCAGCATATCAATTTCTGAAAATACACAGATTTTTCTATCACCACTTTCCAATTTGGTCAAACAAACTAAATTTTCCTGAAGAAAACCCTTGTTTGAAAAAATGCCTTTAAAATACACATTTTCATTTTCAGGAAATACATAGTACCCAAACATCAGCTAGTCATTTTAAATGGGCACTCACCTGTACAAATGCCTCACATGGACACACTGCTTCAAATGCTCAGGTATTACAGTCATAATCCATGGCACCATAGCACCGAGGAGGACTGTATAATGCCAATAATGCCCACCAGTATAAATTGTGCCAAGTCTGGACACCATAAAGACCAGGATGGCCACCATATTATTAGTCATGGTCATTATTATGCATGGGGCAGCCAAAATTAGATCAGGGACGCCTAAATATAGAGCAGTCATGCTCTTAATATGTCACTGATGGCTGACGGTATACCATAACTAGACAACGAATACCCAAAATAGTAAAGGATAATTATGTCATTGGCACTATTATGCCATGAACTGACACAATTGTGCCACAGGCAAAACCCATATGATTGGGGCTAGCATACCCATTTGGTAGTCCTTGATACCAGGTGTAGCTTACAGGAAGCAACAGTGTTTATAATGGACGCACACATAGATGAATGCAGATGAGGCTCTTCATTTTCTGCAGAAGTGTAAATCTGGTTCGCCAAATGATCCCTGGCCAGCTAAACAAAATAGCACTATGGCAGAACTGCTTAATCCCTATTTGAATGAGATTTGGAACTCTTCACTTAGACAGGGCTTTTACCCTGTAGCATGGAAGCATGCTTTTCTTTTACCTATTAAAAAAAAAGTGAATGCAGATCCTGAAAGTACCAGTAACTATAGACTAGACCAGGGGTCTCCAACGAGTAGCTCGGGAGCTAATGGTAGCTTGCCAGTACCCTCAAAGTAACTCTCAGAGGTAAAGTCAATCCCAGTATCAAAGTCAGAGAATCTTTGCAGAGACTCTAAGCATATTTAAAAAAGGCAGCACTTCTCATCTGAAGATCTTTAGCCAACCCGCCTACGGCAGGGACTCCTATTAACAATCAAATACGCACGGTGTCGGCCTACTGAGTCTGCCACATGGTCACCTTTATCCAGTCTCGGACTAAGTCACAAGGTGATTGGCCATGTGGTAGTCCCCTGCTTTATCAATTTCACCATGTGTGTGAACAGTGGGCCATAAATGAAGAGTGGCAGTGGTAGCCTGACAAGTAATCCGTGCTGACCCACTAAAGTGTGGGACTGCAGGAGTCAGAGTGAAAATGTTTCAGTTGGGTGCATGAGCTGCTAAGGGTTGAGGAAAGCTATGATCCTTTGCAGAGAAAATAATAAATTAAATAAATAAAAAATAAAATGAACTTTGTTAAGTGCGCAGCTACCCCAAAAGGGGTGTTCCGGCGCTGAGGTAGACAGGGGCAAGTCAAGAAGGCGGAGAACTAGTCGGAGCGACTAAATAACCAGGTTTTTAAGGACTTCCGGAACTCCAATTCAGACTGAATCAGGCGGAGCTCAAGCGGTATATTATTCCAGTATTGAGTAGCTCCCACCTCAAAGGATTTGCCTCCCATTCTAGATTTTACGAAACGAGGAATGACAAGCAGATGTTTATTATTTGACTGAAGAGATCTGGCTTGATGGTAGGGACGAAGTCTCTTTCTTAAATATAAAGGGCCTTTACCTTTACTGGCTCGGTAGGCTAAGGTCAAAGCCTTGAATACGTAAGACAATGGGTAGCCAGTGAAGTTGTCACAAGCAGGGGGTGATGTGATGACGTAGAGGAGCCCCGCAAATCAGCCGAGCTGCCGCATTTTGAACTGTCTGCAGTCTATGCATCAGGCCAAGTGAAAGACCCAAATACAGCCCATTGGCGTAATCCAAATGGGAAGTTATCAGTGCATGAACCACTGTTTTGCATGTAGCATTGGGGAGATAATTGATAAAAAAATTTATGATTTTGATTTTGCCGAAACAAGCGGCCGACACTGTTTGAACCTGTGTAGACAAGGACATATGTTTGTCCCATCTAACACCTAGATTCCTTATTGAATCCTTCGGAAGGGGAGCGGAGCCCAATTCATCCGGCCACCACACGCTCGAAGAGAGGGGACACGGTTGATTAAAAAAACAAGATCTCAGTCTTGTCAGCATTAAGTTTTAAAAAATTCTGATCCATCCAGATCGCAATATTTTTCAAACATTCTTTTAACGGATCGAAAGTAGCGGTGTGAGCATCCCGAAAGGTGAACAAAAGCTGGGTATCCGCATAGGATATAATTTTTATCCCAGTATTTGCAATCAATTCCGCCAAGGGGGTCAAATAAACATTAAAGAGGAGCGGGCTCAAGGCAGAGCCTAGAGGCACACCCCACTTAAGGGGTTCAATAGGAGATCTGAAAGGATGCGTCCGAACTTGTTGTTTGCGATCAAATAAAAAAGATGATAGCCACTTCAACACAACACCCTGGATGCCAATATCTCTAACCCGATTCAGAAGAATAGGATGGGAAACGGTGTCGAATGCTGCAGATAGATAGGGTTCACAGTACCCATTCCCAGGACCACAAAACTTGGAACAGAATTCCAATCTTCTGGCATCAGCAGGAGCTGCGAACACTCCATTCCTAAGCACCAAAAAAGAAAATGATTGTTTATAAACAAGAAACCTTCCACGCCTTTAAAAAAGCTTCTGACCTCTACAAACTTGGTCTGTAGCCTTCAATTTCCACCATCTCCAGATGCATTCTCTACTGAACGAATCTGCAGCTGAGAATTACTTGTGCCGGCATATATACACCATGTCTCACAGACAAAGCAACCAGAATCTGGAATCCACTGCACAAGCAGCAACTGAACAACAGGAAGCATATGATGAAGAGGTGACAACCACTTAATAGAACTGATACTGTTCCACTTGTGAGGCTTTGACATAATTCTTCACACCCTACAGGTGAGAAGAAAGTCCAGGCCAGGAAGGTCACATATATCCTGTGTGACCCGGTCCTTCAGAGAGGACACCCCGCAATGCAGCCCTAGGCTCTACAGAGATAATTGGGCATCTCCATGCAATGCATCTCTCCTACGCAGAGGTCCAAAAAAGAAGGAAAGAGGAATAAGTAGAAGACGTCGCTCCCTATAAATTACTTCAACCAACAACGAGGAGTTCCAACTACAATTGTTTGCAACCTGCAGCATCAAGTTCTTTGCTTAGGAGAGCAAAATGGATGCATGATCTCCCTGCTCCTGAATTGGCACCTCAGATAAAACAACAAAGATTAAGTTAGTTCTGGTGAGCTTTGATTTTAAACCTTATTTCATCTTTTAAACAAGCATTGGCAAAGCCAACTGGTCTCGACATCCTGAGAGCTAATGGTGTCATGAATGTCAATGTGTTTTAACCATGTAGAGCAGGTAAGTTTAAAAAAAATATATATATATATATATATATATATATTTTATAATTATTGCATACCCTGCATGTTCAGGACATAAACATCTGTCCCTACAATTCTTCATAATTCAGTCAGGCTCCTAATAAATCTCTTTAATAGAAAAGAACAGGATGTGTGCAATGCTAAAGATAACAAGAGCTAATGGAGGGAATTTATCAACAGATCGCGGGCCAGGCAACTGCGTTTATCAACTAGCCAGACAGAAAGCGCAAGCCTAGCACACTGCCTAGCCTTCAAGGGAGAAGTAACATACTGCCATCCCCATCTGAAATTAGAACAGAGAGGCAGAAGTAAGGAGTCGCAAAGGCATTTGCCAATTCGATCTTCTAAAAGATAAAAGCGGACTTCAACACTCTCAAAGAAAGATAATCGGGTGTGTGCAGAAGGTTCTGAATATATGATTGCCGGTCGGAAAAACTTGCTGAAAGGCAGAAAACAAAAGGAACTCCAGCAGGTTAAAAGTGTAAGGCACACTAAAGACTTTGCAGAGAGGTTTCTGCTGAAGTCCTGCATGAGCATCCTGATCGGCCCAAGCCGAGGAGAGCTGCAGAGAGAGTGAGTGACCTGCCCAGGCTCTGTCAGAGGCAGGCAAATTAACTAGGCAACGTACCGGCCACTGAAGCAGGAAGGGGAAATGTAAGAAGAGCATCAAACAGGCGGTGGCACCAATCACCATGGGCTCCACGTGGAGGACACATTCACAGCTGTAGCAACTGAGAAAGTACACTTTGACATTGTAGGGCCTAAACTGCAAACGAGTAGCCATTTTTGTCATGCAACAGTTTCCTTTCTAAAGAACAGACTGTTTGTGGATTTAGTAGAGATAGAATGCATTTATAATCGTTTTTTTCATTATTGAGAACAATTCCAAATTGGTTTATTTTGTAGGAATAATAATAATGGATGAGAAGGGGGCAGCAGCGATTAAGGAGGGGCTTGGGAACGACTCAAGTAGGAAAGCGGGACGGGTTTGGGGGATGGGCAAGCAACACCGGGATATTACTAAAACATCGTCTCACTATGAAATCATAGAAAGAAAACCCTTGGACAACATCAAAAAGTCCATTACATTGGGTGAACTTCCCTAAAGGGGTCTCACATCACAGAAATGTTCCAAATCCCAGAAATCTTCGTTTTCTTTGGCTAGCACCTGCTTCATACACAAATGACATTTGAACATGCCAAAACTTTGTAACATGATATCAGCGTATGTCTTCGAATTTCTTTGAACAATACAAATGTTTATCTTTGTACAATGTACGCAAGATTTTCAAGCGGATCCCACTTAACACTAAACGAACAGTCACCCAGGCTCCTAGCACAAGTGGGCTTGACTACGCAAACACCTTCTACTTCGGAATCTCGGCCCATATTTTACACCAAATCCAAACCACCCAGAACGTTGTCAGCAGACTCATCCTGAACATCCAGCAAAATAACCACATATCTCCACACCTCAACCATCTCCACTGGCGCTCAGTCTAGAAAAGATGTAAATTCAAGTTACTCACCCACACCTACAAAGCTCTCCAGAACACTAGTCCAGCGTATCTCAACCACCACCTCAACGTCTACCAACCCACCACTCCCTAGTAAACCCGCCTGGAAAGCAGGATTGGTGTAACAGTTGCTGCTTAGCTGAAGGCTTAACCCTCATGTCCCTGCAGAGCAGGACCCTCAAGCAGTGTGTGTGTGCTCTGTTCGTCTGTTTTGTGTTTATGTTGCATGCTACATGTGTGCGTTTTTACTGCCTCTATAATCGAACTCTTGGAGAGCTCAGTCGGATGATCAGCTGCTGAGTTCTACTACTGCAGCTGACTTTTCATGTACAGGGAGGAGACAGTAGGCTCAGAGCCCTGTCCCCATCTTTGTTAAAAAAAAAAGATGGAGCCCAGCAGGTTATACCAGAGTTTAAGAGAGACCCACAGTGAAGCCCTCACAAACACAGATGCCCAGCAAGGCTCGAGACAAAGCCACAGCAAAGACCCGAAAAACAAACAACGAGAGTGGTAAGTAAAAAAAAAAACGCAAAGGTCAGTGAAATCCAGGCTTGGCAGATCAGCAGCAAGGAGCAGCAGCCAGGCAGTCAGCAGCCCCACGCGCAGCACAGCTCAAAGGCGGAGTGGCTGTACACAAATCCATGACGGCGCTACCTCCATTCAGTGAATTAACAAACTCAGCAAGGGTAGTCTCGCGGTAAAAGACGTGGGTCGGCCACCTCAACAATTACTTCAGACCCACAACGGAGATGGATGGTACTGTGAAGAGGTCACTGCTGCTGCATTTCGTGGGAGACGTAGCGCTCAGCGAGCTAAACACGCACTTCATTCCAGAGCTTTACCTTGAATACGAGCAAATGAAAATGTGCAAAGGAAGAAGAGGGAGAGACAATAGATGTGTTCTATGTCAGGTAAGAGAGCTGACCAGCACTTGTACTAATGATGGCCAGCATAAGTAAGTCCGAGCCCTGATCATACAAGGATGCAGGTCGTCGGTGTTGAGACAGATGATACTACGCCATCCAGGGATGAAGTTAGAGGACATACTGATATTGGCCAGAGCTCATGAACTGTCTAACACCTGGGCAGACAAAATGGAGATAGCCCTGACACTCTGCACAATGACACACAGGCTCGGCAGAACAATGCCAATTAGAGAGGACGCCATGGATTCCATAAGAGAGAAGGCCTGGGCAAGATAACAATTGGCAGTGTGACAAAACACCATGACCTGATGCTGAATTTGTGGGCTAGACACCCATGCATTAAAGAAATTCATCCCAGGGGAAGATTTGCTCACAATGTGGATAGCTAAACCACTTTGCGCAAGTATGCAGGAACGAGACCGAGTAAGAAGACTCCCGGGAAGGACAATGCATGATGTCAGCGCTAAGACAACTAGCGTGGAGGAAAAACACGAAGCTAGCAACCACTGAGCCACCCAGCAAGACAGACCGAGTGACTATGATGAGGAAGATGATGTCTTGTTAGTGTCATTCACCGTAGAAGTAAAAATCAGACGTCCGAGCCAGCCCATCTGCGGAGCGATGATGACAGGCCCACTAGTAAGAGTGCTAACCGACACAGATCCATCAGTGAATGTGATGGACAAAATCCAGTAGCAACATATCACGCCCACTATGGATGACATCATTGTTGACCTTAATGGAGGGCAGCGATTCTCCAAGTTAGACCTAAACGCTGGACGCCACCAGTGGATGCTCGCCCCAGCCAGCAGGTACTTCATGACATTTTCAACTCACTTGGGGGGCTGCAGAGATACAAACACCTGATATTTCTTCTGCTGCAGGGCGTTTCACAATGCCATTTGTTGCTCTCTGGGCTGGAGCACGTTCTGAAGATTAGTGATGACATTCTCATATTTTTGACACCTTTGGTGGCATATCACCCATGGCTATGTGCAGCATTCAAACAACTGTCCGATCATTGCCTGACACTTCACAAGGAATAAGGTTCTTTGGATATGTGTTGTCAGAGGAGGGTTTGAAGGTAGACCCATGCAAGTACGCCAAGGCCATACAAGTAGATCCTGCGTGCACAAGTGCCACAGAAGCGAGGAGCTTCCTTGGTATGGTTACATCCTGTGGCAGACTCATCCCTAGTTTGGCCACCCTTTATGAACCTTTGACATTCTTAAACAAACCCAACACCAAGGGGAAGTGGAAAACCAAGGCAGTGGTGGAGGCATTCAAAAATATCAACACTGCACTCTTACATGACACAACAGTGATGTTCTTTGACTCCCAAAACAACTCTGATCTAGTAGCGGGTGAGTACCTGGGAGGATTGGGTGTTGTCCTGCTACAAGAGCTTGAGAAGGGACCATGGACAACGTTAGTGTTTGCCAGTAGGGCCCTAATAAACACAGACAAGAGATACACTCCAATGGAGAGGGAGGCTCTGGCAATCAAGTGGGGATGTCACACTTCCATCTACACAAGCCCCTGATCCCTCTGTCCTCTGGGCCTGCACAGCACCCTTCACGAGGATTAAAAGATGGGTTGTGCTTTTCAGCAATTTAACATCCTGTACAAAGAAGGGGGCATTAATCTAGCAGATTACCTATCAAGGCACCCACCCACACTTGAACCAAGTGCCCTGGATATGGTAGATGAAGTAGAAGATCAAGTTGACCTGGTGGCACAGAGCGCCTGCTCAAATGCTATGACTCTGGACAAGTTGGTGACCTCATCCAGGGAGGACAATTGAATACCGAGAGTAATTAAAGCAATGCAAAAACATAGCTGGAAGGCATGTGTAAGAGATTCACGCAGCTAGACCCAGGAGAACTAATAAATGCTGTCTCAATTGTGGCAAATCAGAAAGGAGTTGTGCACTATAAGGGATGGTCTCCTAAAGTGGAGTAGAATCGTGGAATCTCGTTTGCTCTTAAAAAGAATTTTGGAACAAGTACATCTAGGACATCCAGATGCCCCGAAGACAAAAGCTAGGTAAGAGATGTGGATTCCTGCTCTAGATGAGGGTGCTGAAGTGATGGGAAAAGCATGTTTGGCCTGCCAGCTGATGGGTGGCCCAGGCCTATAGATCAACAACAGAAGAGTGTGTCCATCAGGTATGAACAAGTGCAGAACGATGTAAAAACGTGAATCACTATGTTTTTAAAAAGAACCCTCACTCACCAACCTAGTTGGTGACATGCTTCATCATTGGGTTCCCACCGGAGAGACCGAATGTCTCCCCGGTGTGCTGCGACGCCTGAATTACAGCGGAGCTGGTTTTTTGTGTGTGGATGCAGTGCAAAGGGTGAAAGTGTAAGTTAAAATATGCCACAGTTTCAACCAATAAGGAATTTTAATAGTGGTAAACCGGACACAATTAAAAACAATGTGGCGGACGTTAAAAAACTGGTGATAATTAGGCCAGCTACGTCCTAAATCTGGTGCAAAGTGATTAAAGTGGTCGACATGTTTCTGCTTCTGGCGTTAATACACGAAGCATTCTTCAGGACCTAGTGTGAGACCACCACGGCGGTATACGCGTGCTAAGGCGTACCCTAACCTGTGGGGTCTAGTACCGCTTTAGACTTACGGTCAAGATTACCCTTCAGGAATTTCTGAGAGCTTCAGTTGTGATGTTCAAATCAATTTCTCTACATGAGTCCGGGTGGGAGGCGGGACTTATAGTCACACTTACTCCAAAGTCACCAGCCCTCTGCAAACCTACTTGGCCCTCCTGCGGCCTATGACAGAAGAGCCATATGAGAGTCCGTAGATCAAGGTCAACCTGGATTTTGGCAGCTTTCTGGGTGGTAGA
This sequence comes from Triturus cristatus, assembly GCF_964204655.1. Classification (NCBI taxonomy): domain Eukaryota; kingdom Metazoa; phylum Chordata; class Amphibia; order Caudata; family Salamandridae; genus Triturus; species Triturus cristatus. Next base: position 1,860,046,893 of record NC_140590.1, on the reverse strand, counting down.
CTGTCACTAGTAATGGTGGTTGGTAGTGAGAAGTTGATCTGAATCGAAAGTAGTAGAGGATGGAGATGACGGACAGAGAGAAGAATAAATAGGTTTAAGAAGGCACCCCGCCCCTCCGTCATGTTCAGGACATCACACACACTCTGATGGTCGGGCGTGGTCTGGTATAAACATAACATGTGTATTTGTAAAGCGCACGTTCACCCGTAGGTATCTTGGCGCTGAATAACAGATGTTTATTGTTACCCAACTCATTGGTACTCATTTTATCGACCTCAGATGGATGAAAGGCTGAGTGGACCCGCCAGGATTTGAACCTCTGACCATGAGGTCAAACACAGGCCCCTGCAGTAGATGCATTAGTCCACTGAGCCACCAGACCCGGCTCAGTGGGGTCTGGTGGCACGCTAGGCTCATTCATGTACTGGACGTGCTGTGTTTTGTGTTTTCTTAGTACCCACAACCACTGATGCTACAAATGGGGACGTGTGAGGAGAGAGGTCCCTTCTGCTCTTAATGTCTTTTCAGTAACAAAGTTGTCTTGTTCCACCCTAGATGAAGCGTCACTCAATACATGCCATGCTGGGGACCTCTCCTGCGAGGATGCCATCGATCTTTATTTCTTCCATGGAGACTGGTTCAAAGTGCTGACTTGTCAGGTCAGTGGACAGAGCTACAAGGAGCACATGATTTGCTCCGGATCAAACAATTAGTCAAGCAGTAGACCTGAGAGCGCAGCACCTTGCTGCAAACGAATACATTTTCCACTATAGTGCATTTTGGTAAATATACCCTGAGATCTTATATTTCTCCCTTTCTTTCAGATAATATTCAGTCTGTTTTTTAACCTCACACTGACTAGTAGCCTGTACAGTCATTCCCAATACTCCCAATCTCGTCAAAATGGAGTGAGAAATAAATTCAAAACGTGATTGCCCAAGAGCACACACTTAGTCCAAATGGGAGGCCATGATTTAAAAGCTATGTCTCCGTTTCGAACTAGCTAAATAGACCTCAGCTGAAGTGGCAGTGATTCTGGTGGCAAGGCAGTGGTGTAGCAAGGTCAGGTGGTACCCGGTGCGGAAAATTTCTTGTCACCCCCCACCCCCCCCCCCCCCCCCCGTCCCACGTTGAAATTATTTAAATAAGGGAAAAAAAATAGTTACACATATTTTAGCCATTTTGTCGCCCCCCTCCGTGATGGCACCCGGGGCGGCCCGCACCAACCTTCCAACGCCACTGTGGCAAGGCCGAGGGCCTCTCTTCCCAGGGACATTTCACTCTGTTGTGGGCCCTGGTCAGCTTTAGATTTCAGCGTTTATGTCCAGCATATTTATAAGAAGCTGTAAAGCTGAGATTACACATCAAGTATCTGAGTTCTATGGGTAAAACATACCCAGTGGAAGTGTCTGGGCAGCACTAGGAGCAGACGTGGACAAGGCTTACAGAGGAGGCGGTAAGAGATTATAACTTGTAGTATAGGAAGTGAGGAGTTATTTGCTTTGTTATCCGTATTTTGAATATTTTTGTTTATTTTATGTAAGGGGAAGGTGATGTAGTATAGGAATCAAACCTGAAAAACTCAAGCCCCCTCCAGCCCATTCACATTGCTTAAAGAGGGGATTTAGAATAAACCCCGAAAATGTAATGACTCTTAACACCCTCTTAGCAAACGTCCTCTGATGTCTCCACACAGGGAAACTGTCCTGCAAAGTTTAATGGAAAATTAAACACCCCCGTCAAAAGTCTGATAAATAAGTTAACTCTTCCTAAATTGCCATTTACTGGCTGCCTGTAAACCTCTGGTGGATTTATAGAGATTGCCAATCACAAAGCAAAAGTTTATTAACTGCAGGAACCGCTGCACGCGCTATACGAGTCCACGAGGCAAGATGAGAAAACATATTTATTGCCTGTCTTCGGGTCTTACGCATTACCTTTCTTCCGGTCTTACGCATTGCCCGTTTTAAGGCATCACGCGGTGCCTGTCTTCCGGTCTCACAAGTTGCCTATCTAAAGTCTGGGCTTCTATTTTCAGTTCAGACCTGTCTTCCGCATTGCCTGTCTTCCGGTGCCACATGTGGTCTGTTCGGCGCAGTGTTTTTCGGTTCCACTTTTTGCTTCTTCTGGTCCCACCTGTTGTCTGTCTAAAGTCCGGGCATCTCTGTTAAGCGGCGGAATACAACATTTTCCAGCTATCGCAACAAGAATTTTAGATTCTATTAAGGACACGGAGGCGAGGATTATGCCGTCTCAAATTTCTTTACTACTCACAGCAGCCAATAAGAAAAAAGTAAACATTCACTAACACTACATTTCCCATGAGGCTTTGAACCACGCTTCTTACAACAGCCAATAGTACTCAAGGCTAATATATAAAATAACGAGGCACCATCTTGACTACCTTTTTCTTTGCAAAAGCAGTTCTGATAAATGTCCGAACAAAAACAAAAGTCCAAGTCCTCAACGGAGAGCAACCACAGCACATCAAGCTCTCAATGGAGAGCAACTCTAAAGATCTTCAATGAGACAATGCGCTTCCAGCAGCGAGGAACTCCTTGTCCTGAAACATCATTGAGTTAATTCTGTTTTAAATCCGTTCCTGAAAACAGGAATAAGTTTGAAAATACAGAACACAAAAAGATTTGAAAACTCAGGGTGGGAAAACTGACATCACATTATGAATCTTCAGCCAACATGACAGTTGTAACACTTACCTGTCCCAACAGGTGGACTAATCCTCGCCTCCGTGTCCTTAATAGAATCTAAAATTCTTGCCGCGATAGCTTGAAAATGTTGTGTTCTATGGCAGGACCGAAGGCTTCACATTATGCTGGCTCAAAGCTGACCAACCACAACAGAAGAAACGTGCAATAGGTTTATAATAAAAAACTTTAAACATAGAGTCGGAAAACCAATCTGCAGCCTTTAGAATATCTTCTAAACGTGAACCCATAATATACGCTTTGGACGCCATTTAGCCCCTAGTGATTTGTGCACCATACACTGAAACATCAATTCCAGCTTCTGCCAAAACCCACCTTACCCAACGCGCTAGAGTAGCCGCTGTCACTGGGCGAAAAGGTTTCTGAATAGCTAATAGAAGTTGACCTAAGGAATCCGATCTATGAACCAATGTACGTTCTTCATATACCTTCAAACATTGTAAAACACACAACTTGACATTATGAGGAAAGGCTGGATACTCCACTGAATGAGACACTGTCTTGTTTCTTCTGGAAATAAGAAAAGATACACCCTGGAGAGAAAAAATTCTTCCTGCCAAATCTAAAGCATGCAAATCGGAAACTCTTCTACAGGAAATCAAACACAACAACATAGCAAGTTTAGCAGACAATTGTTTCAACGATAAGTCTTTGTTATCTGGCCATGCTTCTAATAAAGACAAGACTTTATTAACATCCCATAAGGTAGTATATCTGGGGCGAGGCGGATGAGACACTCTGATGCCTTTCAGTTACTTACACACCAGGGGATGCGTCCCCACTGGTTTTCCGTCAATGTGATCATGTCCAGCAGATAGAGCTGACCTGAAATTGTTAACAGACCTGTATGAAAGCCCTGACTCAGCACATTCTGATAAAAAATGTAATACTTCCTTCAAATCCGATCCCACGGGATCCACCTGCCGTTGAAGGCACCAACCCAACCATCGCTTCCAGGATGACGAATATCGTTTACGGGCGGATGGAGCTCAAGCTTGTGTATAAACTCGTCAGCCGCCGATGAAAGGCCCTCAATTCGCTCTTGTCTCCTGAGAGCGTCCATACCATGAAGGATAACTGATTCTGCAGGACCAGTGGATGTGGGGGATCCCATTGGGTCCAGAAGTAACATCGGGAACTGTCAAGAATTCCTGTCTTTCGAGGGGAAGAAAACGGTAACCAGCGAAAACGGACTACATCCCCCAGGATGCTTAGCGGTTGAGAGGTTATGTAAACAGGAGAGCTGTTACATAACTCAAGGAAAACACGCCCTTATGTAAACAGGAGAGCTGTTACATAACTCAAGGAAAACACGCCCTTATGTAAACAGGAGAGCTGTTACATAACTCAAGGAAAACACGCCCTATAAAGGGAGGAACCGGGAGGTACAACGCTGTCGGATATTGTGTTTACACCGACGTACCTGCTTCGTGAAGAGCAGTGTTCCGGAGTGGTGCTCCAGTAAGGCAAGAACGGAGGTAGGTCGAGTCGTTACTCCCTGGGCCGTGTCTTGCCCCATCGTCACCTGTGAAGGACCCGGAAGCTCTACCGGTCAACCATTGAGCTTCGCTTTTTGACTCGGCTGAGTCAAAGCGCAGTGGCGCTTTTGCTGGTTGGAGTCGTAACTCCCAGCCCGACCAGAGATACAGGGACTGCCAGCTGTAACGCACACCAGGAGGTGTTTGCCGCGTTACAGACTCGGAAGTCCACAGGATCGATCGAGCGGCTGCTCTCGGTTCAAGCTTCTTGCTTTTGATTGGGGTATCGGTGACGCATCACCAGGAGGTGACTCCGCGTCCCGTTGTAGTCTGAGGAAGAGGTTGAGCGGCTGCTCCCTTCAGGTAGAGACCCCGGCTGGGTGTTTCCCTGACTCCTCGATTCTCCCCAACACTCTTCGTGCCCCTCACAGCCTACCGATTGGCATTGTCGGCCATTTCATTTCTGCCCTCTGTTGGCATACGCCGGGATCGGCGTATATGCAGAGGACGGTTAGGATCATCCGTGCGGTGGGCTGGTAACGTACTTAGCCTGGAGGATTCCAGTGACTATAACTTTTGTTTATTCTTTGTATTATTTTTGCCTTCATTAAAATAACTAACCCTTCACAAGTGGTTGCGTCCTCATTATCGTGTCTGTTAAACGATCCTGAGACGTTCAGGGCGTTACAAAATATCCGACCCTAATACACTAACTGTCTCCCGGTCGATAACAGACATGGCAACACTTGATGATGTGCTGGCTGCTTTAGCGACCGTGCAAGTTGAATTGGCTGCCTCTAGGCAAGAAACAGCCGATGTAAAAGCCAGACTGGATGCTATCCACTTGGACCCGCTCACGCCCAGCACCTCCCTCACGGACCAGACCCCTGCTGTAGTAGTGGAAATGCCGGTAGCCATCCCCTTGGCAACACCAGAGAGGTACAGTGGGGATCCTAACACAGTGCAGGTATTCCTCACACAAGTGGCGCTACATTTATCGTGCAAACCAAAGGCGTTCCCCACGAGTCAGTCTCGTGTGGCTTTCCTGATTTCCTATCTGGCTGGAAACGCGGCACAATGTGCCGTACCTCTGGTGAGCAGGGACGACCCCCTCTTATGTGATTGGGGTGCGTTTCGCGAGGAATTCCTGAAGGTATTCGACAGAAGGGCTGACTCGTACACGGCGGACCGTGAAATGCTTGAGTTGAGACAGGGATCCAACGACCTGGTGCAGTATCTCAACGCGTTCCGACGGCTGGTTGCGGAAACCAAGTGGCCTGTTGCTAAACAGACGGCGCTCTTCCATCACGGGCTGTGCGATGAGCTCAAAGACGCCGTGGCTCATATTGACCCTCAACCCAAGACATGTGAGGGCCTTATCAACCTGGTATTACGGCTGGAACATAGGCTAAGTGAAAGAAAAGGGGATCATGGGAGAAAAGGAAAATCCCTTCCATCCTATGTGACGGTGGGAAGTCCTGAAACTTCCACCGCATCCAAGGGAGAACCCATGGACATCGGCGCAATACGAGCGAGCCTCACAGCCACGGAGAAAGAGTCACGCCGTAAACAAGGATTGTGCCTATATTGTGGCAAAAAAGGCCACTACGTACGTGAATGCCCTGCCAAACCGAAGACGTCACGTTATCGGGCCAACCGGTCGGTAACAGCCGTGGTGGACATACCGGCGGAAAACTAGAGGACTCCCAGACCAAGGAAGGGGCATCTCGGAGTCACTCATCCATCCCTTCACTTTCCAACTCTGTCACTAAGGGACACCGACACCTGTTTCTCACGGTGCACGTGGGAGTGCATGACCAGTGGATACCCGTTGTGGCCATGGTGGATTCAGGGGCCACTGGCATGTTTATGGACCACAACGAGGCATGCAGGCTAGGGCTAGTGCTTCTTCCCAAAGCTGTACCCGAAGACGTCTATGCTGTAGACGGAAGGCGATTGGTGACGGGGCCCATCGGGCAGCACACGGGGGTCCTTCCGATGAGATATGGGGGGAACCATTTGGAACAAATCGATTTTAACATCATCCGAGCGCCCCAATATGGCGTCATATTGGGATTGCCGTGGCTACAGAAACACAACCCCTCTGTGGATTGGCCAACACATCGCGTCGAAATGACGTCACCGTATTGCATCCTCCATTGTGGAAAAAGAACGGAATCCCTTGACGCAGACGAGAGCGGGAGTCAGACGGTGGCTACAGCGGCAGAAAAAGATGTGGCTCTCCCCCAGGCTTATCACAGTTTTGAGGATGTATTCGATGAGGTGAAGGCTGAAGTGCTACCACCACATAGACAGTTTGACTGCCAGATCGACCTGGTGCCAGGGGCCAGCGTTCCCAGCGGCAGGCTGTATGCCCTGACGGAGCCTGAAAACGTGCATCTCCGGGGGTACCTGGATAAACTCCTCAAGCTAGGATTCATCCGCCCGTCCAAGTCTCCGGCCGCCTCGCCTCTCTTCTTCATCCCGAAAGCTAATGGGGAGCTGAGAGCCTGTGTGGACTTTCGGGCATTGAATTCGATAACCATAAAGAATCGGTACCCCTTGCCTCTAATCAGTGTACTTCTGGAACAGGTCAAGAAAGCTCGTATCTACACCAAGTTGGATTTGAAAGGGGCATACCATCTGGTGCGCATGAGGGACGGAGACGAGTGGAAGACCGCCTTTAAGACCAGGTTCGGCCTTTTTGAGTACCTCGTCATGCCGTTCGGTCTGTGCAACGCCCCGGCAGCCTTTCAGTACTTTTTGAATGAGTTATTCAGAGAGGAGTTGGATATCTACGTGGTCGTATATATCGACGACATCCTCATCTACTCGTCCAGTGTGGAGGAGCACGTACACCACATCAAAGCTGTGCTCCAAAAGCTGAGGGAAAACAAGCTGTTTTGTAAACTCAGCAAGTGTGACTTCCACGTCACATCCGTGGAATTCCTCGGAGTGATGCTGAGTCCAGAGGGACAGGAGATGGCAGAACGAAAGATCAAGGCGGTGAAAGAATGGCCGGTGCCCCAAAGCGTGAAGGACGTCCAAAGTTTCATTGGCTTCGCCAACTTTTACAGGCGGTTTATAGATGGATTTTCAGGATTGGTGGCCCCAATCACACAGTTACTGAGGAAGTCCAAGGAGTTTGTCTGGTCCCCTGAAGCGAACACAGCCTTTGAGGCCCTGAAAAGCGCCTTTGGTAAGGCGCCGGTGTTGGCTCACCCCGATCCGGATCTCCCCTACGTGGTGGAAGCGGACGCTTCGGATGTGGCGCTGGGGGCTATCTTGTCCCAACGCAACCACGACACAGGGGTGCTTCATCCCGTTGCGTACATGTCCCGCAAACTCAACGACGCCGAACGCAACTACCATATTGCGGAGAAGGAGCTTCTCGCAATCAAGGACGCCTTCACCGAATGGAGGCATTGGTTGATGGGGGCAAGACATGTGGTATCGGTGTACACGGACCATCGGAACCTACAGTTCATGACGGCCACAAGACACCTTTCTCCCAGGCAGCTGCGGTGGATGATCTTCTTTGCGGGGTTCAACTTCCGCATCACATATCGGCCGGGGACGGAAAACCGGAAGGCGGACGCCCTGTCCCGTCAATCTGCAGTTAAGGAACCATTGCCTGCGACCGAGCGTTCCATCATTTCCCCGAGGATGGTATTGGGGGTTATCCAACCGGATACTTTCCTGAGGGGAATAAAGAGAGGGATCAGGTCGTTCGCATGGCGGAGGTGGCTCCTCAGTCACAGAGAATGGCAGCTGAAGGACGGGATACCCCTGAAGGGCAGGTGCCTATTGATACCCACGCCTAGGCTAAGGAAACAAGCATTCATCTGGTGCCTTGACTCTCCATGCGCAGGTCATTTGGGCTTTGAAAAAACGGTGGCTAGCATGGGACGGCATTTTTGGTGGCCAACCATGAGAGTGGATGTCAGGAGGTGGGGACGGGAGTGTCCTACGTGTGCTACCATGAAGGCCGACCATGGCCGAACCCAAGGGCTCTTACATCCACTTCCGACCCCGGATCGACCATGGGATAGCATCTCACTGGACTTCGTGGTGGGCCTACCGGTAGACCAGGGGATGACGGCAATACTGGTGGTGGTGGATTACTTGACGAAAATGGGGCACTTCATCCCCTGCAAGAGAGTCCCTACGGCCGGGGAATTGGCGTCACTACTTCTAAAGAATGTGGTACGACTGCATGGACTACCTGGGGTGATCGTGTCGGACCGGGGGTCGCAGTTTACTGCGCAATTCTGGAAGACTTGGTGCACCGCGCTGCATGTTAAGACCGCCCTGTCCACCAGCTACCACCCTCAAACGGACGGCCAAACCGAGCGCCTGAACCAAACGCTCAAACAGTATCTGCGATGTTTTGTGGACCAGGGCAGGGAAGAATGGGTCGACTTGCTATGGGTTGCAGAGATAGCCTATAACAACGCCACTCACAGCTCCACACAGTCGTCTCCGTTCTATAGCAACTATGGCCAACATCCCAGGTTCTTGCCATTTCTACATCCGTTCAGAGAGGACAGGATTCCCGCCACAGCGGACAGGGTGGCACACATAAAAGACACGTTGATGCGCTCAAGGGCTGTCCTAATAGAGGCCAAGAGAAAATACAAGGCTGCGGCAGACAGGAAGAGAAGGCCCGGGCCACTGTACCGCACTGGAGACTACGTCTGGATATCCACAAGAAACATGAGGTTTCGAAAGAACAGTGTGTTCCATCCCAGGTACATGGGCCCCTATCGAATTACCAAGTGTATGGGTCCCGTGAACGTGAAGGTGTGCTTGCCCCAGTCATTGCGGATTCACCCTGTCTTTCATGTATCATTGCTCAAACCTGCACCCTCCAAGCCGTCTGGGACGCCTAGGCCGGTATGCGTGGAGTCGGAGGTGGAGTATGAAGTATCGGGCATACGGGCGTCCAAATGGCGCAGGGGGAAGCTGTGGTACCTGGTCGCGTGGAAAGGCTATGGCCCGGAGGAGCAATCATGGGAACCGGCTGAAGGGGTTCATGCTCCGCGCTTGGTCTCCTTGTTTCATCGGCGTTTTCCTGCCAGCGCTGGACCCGTGGGGTGCCGCTGAGAGGGAGGATGTACTGTCAAGAATTCCTGTCTTTCGAGGGGAAGAAAACGGTAACCAGCGAAAACGGACTACATCCCCCAGGATGCTTAGCGGTTGAGAGGTTATGTAAACAGGAGAGCTGTTACATAACTCAAGGAAAACACGCCCTTATGTAAACAGGAGAGCTGTTACATAACTCAAGGAAAACACGCCTTTATGTAAACAGGAGAGCTGTTACATAACTCAAGGAAAACACGCCCTATAAAGGGAGGAACCGGGAGGTACAACGCTGTCGGATATTGTGTTTACACCGACGTACCTGCTTCGTGAAGAGCAGTGTTCCGGAGTGGTGCTCCAGTAAGGCAAGAACGGAGGTAGGTCGAGTCGTTACTCCCTGGGCCGTGTCTTGCCCCATCGTCACCTGTGAAGGACCCGGAAGCTCTACCGGTCAACCATTGAGCTTCGCTTTTTGACTCGGCTGAGTCAAAGCGCAGTGGCGCTTTTGCTGGTTGGAGTCGTAACTCCCAGCCCGACCAGAGATACAGGGACTGCCAGCTGTAACGCACACCAGGAGGTGTTTGCCGCGTTACAGACTCGGAAGTCCACAGGATCGATTGAGCGGCTGCTCTCGGTTCAAGCTTCTTGCTTTTGATTGGGGTATCGGTGACGCATCACCAGGAGGTGACTCCGCGTCCCGTTGTAGTCTGAGGAAGAGGTTGAGCGGCTGCTCCCTTCAGGTAGAGACCCCGGCTGGGTGTTTCCCTGACTCCTCGATTCTCCCCAACACTCTTCGTGCCCCTCACAGCCTACCGATTGGCATGGTCGGCCATTTCATTTCTGCCCTCTGTTGGCATACGCCGGGATCGGCGTATATGCAGAGGACGGTTAGGATCATCCGTGCGGTGGGCTGGTAACGTACTTAGCCTGGAGGATTCCAGTGACTATAACTTTTGTTTATTCTTTGTATTATTTTTGCCTTCATTAAAATAACTAACCCTTCACAAGTGGTTGCGTCCTCATTATCGTGTCTGTTAAACGATCCTGAGACGTTCAGGGCGTTACAGGAACACTGGTAACTGAAACGGTAAGTCCACTGACAATTCCAACAGAGTCCGAAACCAGGATAGAGTTTTCCATAGTGGAGTGAGCAACACAACTGACGTTGCCTGTCGGCGGACATAGGCCACCACCCTCGGAATTAAGGTGAAGGGGGGAAAGACATAATTCCTCTGAGACCCCCAATGTTGGAGGAACTCATCCGTTCCCGCCGCCATCGGGTCCGGTCTCCAACTGAAGAAGTGTGGGAGCTGTGTATTGAGGCGATAGGCAAAGAGATCTGCAAGGGCCACGCATACTCATGATCTCCATAAGAATGGGCAGTAATGGCAAAACTCCCTCGCAATGTTGGCCAGTAACTTGGATTTTGTCCCTCCTAGGCAATTGATCTATTGCACCGCTGAGACATTGTCCATCCGGAGGAGGATGCATCAATTGCTCTTCAGAGGTGAAATCGCCCTTATGACAAAGGAGCCGGCTAGTAACTCCAGACAATTGATGTGTAACTTTAATTCGTCGGTGAACCACCGTCCGCCTGTGACAAAGTCTCCACATCTTGCTCCCCAACCCCATCGGCTGGCGCATTCCACGCTTCCAGTGGTCCAACCACCACGGAGCTCCTCCTGAGCATCCAAGGACAGAGGAATCAAGTGATCGTATGCATAGCGCTTCTGTAGGTTAATAGATTTTTTGTCTCTCCAACGTTCGGTAATGGAGTGGCCCCGGGAAGATGGCCTGAATTGAGGATGCCAGTAGGCCCACAATCCTAGTTAGGGACCTCAAAGAGCCCCTCGGTTTCGACAAGGTTGAACAAATCTCCCTCTTTATTGACCTGATCTTGAACGTAGGGAGAAGCAATTGAGTGTTCACAGAATCTATCTGAAACCCCAGAAAGTCCACTTGTTGCATCGGACTAATCATTGATTTCTTGAAATTTATCACAACACCTAACTCTTGTAACAGAGAGGTTGTCCACCTTAGATGAGTTAACAGGAGGTTCTGGTCCTGAGCGAGAAGCCCCATCTCTCTCAACCGCGTGACCACTGGCTTCAGTAATTTCGTAAAGACCCACGGGGCGGATGACAGACCGAAGGGGAGAGAAAGATACCGGAACCATTGCCCTTCCCATGAGAATTGAAGACATTTCTGATCGGAGGGGCAAATGGGAACTGTGAGGTACGCCTATTTTAGATCGAGCCATACCATCCAGTCGTTTTCTAAAAGAAGATCTCTCAGAAGATGGATACCCTCCATCTTGAAGTGTCTCTACACTACAAAGGGGTTGTATTCTCTCAGATTTATGACTAATCTTTGTCCACCGCCCTTCTTTTGAACCAAGAAGACGTTGCTGCAAAACCCATCAGGAATGAAGGGTCCTACGGCAATGGCCTGCTTCTCCAAAATCTCTTGCAGTTCTGATAAAATTTGGCTCTTGTTGGGGGAAAAAAGGAGAGGAAAAGGTGGAACTGATTGACGAGGAGCCTCGGTTAATTCTATCTGGTACCCTTGGACTGTGTGCATACTACATGCATCTGTGATGATCATAGACCAGTTGTTAACAAAATACATCAATCTGCCCCCTAGGGGAAGCATCGGAAAAGGTGGAGAGCTTACCTGAGGATTGATTGTCCAAGTTCCTGAAGACTCTATTGATGCCCGGGTTGTAGCGTCCACGGAAGCCACGGGATCTGGAAGGGTAAAACCCCTCCTGCTCTGGCTCCTGGTTGTAAGCCCTTCGAGGGGCGTATCCACAGTGAGGACTTGGATTGCTATATCGGCCGGTCGAGCGTCCTCTGCCACGACCGGCCCTGCCAGAGAGGGGATGGAACACCCTTTTCAACGAAGCTTGGGACTAATCCAACGAAGCAAAGGTGTTAACAAATTTTGAGATGTCCTTGACAAACCTCTCTCCAGACAGTTGGCCTTCTGCCAGGGGGCCAGGTTCAGCGGACGCTAGCTCCGCTAGTTAGGGATCAATGCGCAAAAGCACCGACTTGCGTCTCTCCGAGGAGATGGCGCAGTTGGCATTGCCGAGGAGGCAGATGGCTCTTTGGGTCCAGCCAGCCAGGACCTCCGGGTGAATTGCTGCACCTGTCTCCTGCGCTTGAAGGGCTAGCTCTAGAATCTTTGCTAGCGGGCCTGAAAAATCCAACAGCATGCTCTTTTTGGGGTCTTTTTTATATTTCTTAAGAAAAGTGGTCATGGATGAGTCAAACTTGTGGGCAAGGTCTGGGCGAGGGCATTCAGATCTGAGGCGGGCTCTGACTTCCTTATCGAAACCTCTGCGCAAATGGGTCTGCATGTATTCTGCCACTGCCGGGGTGGGAGCCCAATCTGAGGAGCGGGGGTGTACTATGTCGGAGGGATCAAAGGTGAACGGGGACGGGTGGACAGGAGAGGAAGAGTGCTTGCGCTCTTGGCACGCTTACGGCGGCGCAATTTCTGGGAAGAATCGGTATCTGTGTCTGTGTCAGTGAGGGGGGCTGGAGACGGAGGGGAGAGGGTTGTGCCAGAGGGTGGCGGAAGTGTGCCATGATCATGTTCTCTGGCCTTTTGATTTTTTTTTGATTACGCTGAACATGGGGCCAGGGCTGGCCGGGGGGGTTTGGGAGGGAGTAGGGGGGAGGGGGGATGGATTAGGGGTACCAGAAGAGGAGGGAGTGGTACTAACCAACTGATCCAGACGTTGAGGGATGGGTTGCAAGGCTGTGGAAAGAACTTTATCGAACTTTGAGTCCAGTTTTTAATCGATGAGGGCCTCCATGTTCTCATCATAATAAAAATCATCATCTTGGTCTGGACCATAAGCATCTAAGTCCTCTTCATAGACTTCGCAGTCTGATATCATAAATATACCCAAGGTATCTATGCTCAATTAATTCCTCAGCGGGAAGCACAGATTATCCAACCCTACCTCTCAACTGAGAAGGGTGTCGGTCGGGAGCAAATTGCTGGGGCAGTGGAGCCAACAAACTAGGTGCCAAAAACACCCTTGTACTAGGACTAATGGAGGGTGAGTAGACCCTACCTGCCAAAGCAAGGGTCTCCAAAAATTAATTTTGTTAGAGCAGGTAATGCAGGGGTTAACCCAGTGCTTGAACGCTACCAAAAACAAGATAAATCTCCTTAAATAGGCCTGGTGCCAGCTGCTACTTCCCCTGATTTGCAAGTTTGGGGCAGAGGGGTACTCCAGCAGTCAGTACGGGGAGTGGTCGCGCATGCACAGACGCACGCCAGCTTCCAAGACGCACGCTGAGCTCCCGATCCTGGCTCTGACGTGCATCTCACACTCGGGGGGGGGGGGGGGGGCGTGGCGTGCACGGTCTCCGGGCACAACCTCGTGTTGCGAGGATCGGCACACCTAAACACATACAGCGGGCTAAATAAAATAAACGGACAAAAGTTTTGCCTATTACTACAGAGCAACACGCATTGGGGGAAATGTTACAAGGAAATTGGCTATGCGCACGCGGCGCGGTGAGTGTGTCGGCCGCTCGCGCTTCCTATGAAAGCAACCGTTATCATTCAAACATGACAGTAAACATAAATCCTTAATGCAATATGTCCTAAGCCAAATATCTACTATATAAAATAATGAGGCACTTATCTTGACTGCGGAGCAGCAAAGAAATAGGTAGTCAAGATGGTGCCTCGTTATTTTATATATTAGCTTTGAATACTATTGGCTGTTGTAAGAGGCGTGGTTCAAAGCCTATGGGAAATGTAGTGTTTGTGAATGTTTACTTTTTAGGTCTCGCCTAGCTATTGCGATAGCAATCGCAATGCGAGACTCTAGTAAGGTGCTTCCAAAAGCGGATTGCATGGCGAGCACGCGCACAATCACGTGCATCGTGCCGCCATGCAATCCGTTTGGCATCGTACTTCAAAGGGTCCGCTCCCCCGCTTTGAATGCGCTCCCCCGCCAAGCGCGCGCACAAATTTGCTTTAACTTTACTGCAGTCTATTGCCTCCTGTCACACGCGTCCTCCTTTCTCAGCTGTTCTCCTCTGGTTAGTGCGCTGATCTCGTCACACAGTGCAAGCCAGATGTTTTGGCTTCGTCAATGGCTGTTTATTTTACCTCTACAATCAAATAAACCGTATTCTGAGTGTTGTAGCTCTATTAGATTTAGATATTCTAGGGCACAGCAGCTTCAAACCTCATTGTGGCCCCAAAGCAGTTTAATATTTTTTATGTTGAAATACACTTTAACAGTGATGTGTCCAGGGTTTTATCAAATGTTTTTACTGGTTTTGATAGATTTAGACCTAGCTTTTGAGTGCAGAGACAGTTCTTGAAGAAACAATTTATAACTGGTATGAATAGTTTTATGGTGTTGCTTGCTGCCCGACTCCTAAATGGAGCGCGTGCACACCACTCGCGGGTGCACCCCACCGCCTCTCTCTCCCGGTGCAGTGCAAGGCACGTGCGCTTGTTTAGCAGAGGTTGCTCTGTAATCCATGTACAATCTCTTTGTCTGTTTCCTATCATGTAACGCAACCAGCTGTTGAAAGGCGAGTCCCTCGCTCTGCCAAAGAGCGATAAGCAGCCCAGCAGACAGCTGTTCTCAGCTTGTTGAACTTTCCATCAGTTCGTGTTTTGTTTAAACAGCGCGCTCTTCTCCCGATCGTTTGACTTTTTTTTTTTTCTTTGCATCTTTGATATAGCGCAAACTCAACCCGAAGGTATTGGAGCGCTGTACATGAGCACCGTATTTACATACATATTCAGGCACAGGGAGATTAAGTGATTTGCCCAGAATCACAGGATGTGGACGCGACCTCGAGGCTCGAACCCTGGTTTCCTGCACCAAAGTCGGCAGCGCAGCCGACGGACCACATCCCCTCCCCTTCTCATGTTTACATAAATAAACATGGGTAAAACCAACTCCTCGAGCCCGGCGTTCCTTGCTTAACGCCATTCTCTGAAGGACAGTCAAGCCTACTCCTGCCCCGACTCAGCCCCTGTAACGCCCCAGCAAAAGAGCAGCCGTCCCGAACACTGGCATGTCCACACAAGCACCGACACCCCTCATTAAACACACACTCACACACACACACACCAAACACACATACACATATCACACACATCACAAACACACACACACATCAAACACTCATAACTCTAAACCGTCACAAACACGCACCCAAAATCATACTCGGACACAAAATAAACTAGCAGACACACACCATGAACAAACACAAAACTTCTTGGAGTAGCAAGTTCGTACAGTGATCTCGGAGACGGGCTCGTCTCCAGACCTATAGCAGAAATACACTGGCAGCAATGACACTTTGCAAGGAGAAGAGGCACGCTTGCGCCAACCACCATGACACCATAAACACAAAACAATTACGGCAGCGAAGACAGGCCTCTCAGATTAGCGGGGAGACACCCCCACCACCCTATTATGCTAAACATTAATACTTTTATTTATACATATTATTTAATGTTTTAAAAACATGAACCATGATTATATGATTAATTATTGAGTGACTAGCAACTTAAAAATGTTAATTCATCGGAAGGTAGATCTATAGAATCAAAATTCATGTGGCATCTAATTACGAAATTCCGCAGATACTGACAAATGAACAATGTCTAAGCTAAGGCATCTAGTAAAAAGTTTAAACATTTAAAGTTGCGACAGAACCTGCACAGAGATGCATTTTCATTATGGCCCAACCTGCACATACTTTTGAGTTTGGCTAATCCCTCCCAGGCTTCCGTGCTTCATTTGCAACAAAAAATAAGCATGGGCAAAGCCAAAATATCTGGCTCTAATGTTCCAACATAAGTAATATACACAGGCATTTGCAAAAGTTGCTTACTTGCATTGCATGGCCAAAATGCAGTTTATTTCATTAAAGCATGTCCCACTGGCTTCTCCTTTACCATGAAACATGTTATGAAACAAGCATTTGCAATGCAATAGGTCTCGCATATGAGAGAGTTTGAGCTATTGGCATTGTAAATGACAGTGCCTTTTATTTATGTTTTGAAAACCTGTAAGCGGTGCCTAAACACTTTGTACTTATAGTTGTTGCTTACGAGAAGCAAGGCGGGCAGTAACTGCGCCTCTTCTACTGCCAGCCTTACTTCTCGTAAGCAATGATTATAAGTACAAAGTGTGTGTTTAGGCTTGCAGGTTTTCAAAACCTAAATAAAAGGCACTGTCATTTACAATGCCAATAGTTTAAACTCTTGCAAATGCGAGACCTATTGCATTGCAAATGCTTGTTTCTTATTGGCTGCTGTGAGTAGTAAAGAAATTTGAGACAGCATAATCTGAAGCCTCCGGTCCTGCCATAGAATAAGTTGTTTGCATGAATTGTGCCCTCCCCCCTCCTCCGCCGTCCTGACACTGCAGCCGAGACCCAGCTGACGGTGAGTGCGGACCCATTATATCAAAAATATCTTAAGGATCATGAACCACGAAGAGACCCGATTTACTCCTTCTCCAGTCGCCTAAATATTGCCTCACTTGTGTTATATAATGTCTCCTGCCGCCCCTCGAGAGGGTGCCCTGAAGTGCTGAACCCACAGGATGGGGTCCTCTGGTGAGGATGTGAGCCCACAGGATGGGGTCCTCTGGTGAGGATGTGAGCCCACAGGATGGGGCCCTCTGGTGAGGATTTGAGTCCACAGGATGGGGCCCTCTGGTGAGGATGTGAGCCCACAGGATGGGGCCCTCTGATGAGGATGTGAGCCCACAGGATGGGGCCCTCTGGTGAGGATTTGAGTCCACAGGATGGGGCCCTCTGGTGAGGATGTGAGCCCACAGGATGGGGCCCTCTGATGAGGATGTGAGCCCACAGGATGGGGTCCTCTGGTGAGGATGTGAGCCCACAGGATGGGGCCCTCTGGTGAGGATGTGATGCAGGCAGCTCTGCCCCTGCTGCTGGTGCAGGTATACATTAACATTATTTACTTTTACAGAACAGAGTTGGAGACTGGATTGACGCCAGACAGGGACAGTGCACTGTGCCATGCAGAGCTATTATCATCAACATTAGTGAAAGTAAGTAAACAAACCACACAGTGGCATGCGTATGTTGTGGGGGTTGAGTAGCAGCAGTCTCTGCAAAGCCAGGTATGGTGAATGTTCATTGGCAAGTGTTTTCAGTTGGAACAAAATAAACTGTCCAGGGAGATTCTGCAGATGTGGGAGACTCTTGTTTGTGCAGACGTGCCAGTCTGATGCATCAGGGGTTAGACTAACGCATTCTGGGATTTTCCCCGCATTATCGCGTTGTCCCAGAATGCTCACGCAAATCAGACGATGAAAGCTGACAGTGCATGTTTGTAATTCTTTGTCTCTTTAACAGCAAAGGTGATTGTTAACCAGCATGCCACCCCAACCACTTTCCATGTGGCTTGCAATTAATCTTGGGGAGTATTATAGCCTTGATGTGGCTGGCCCAGCCCCTAAAGGAACCTCTTTGTGCTACTCTCGCCGGCGCTGTGGTGGGTGCGCTCTCAAAGACACACTCGGGCAGCAGAGACTGGGAGCCTCTAGGCCAGCTTCAAACACATACAGACTCACTTCCATTCAAGTGTGTTGTAGGAAGTGCCTCTTTTAGACATGGCAACCCCCACTTTTTACCTGGTGTACTAATGCTTTTTGAGAGAAAGTGCACTGGATCCCCGCTAACCAGGTCCCCTGTGCCAGTGCTCTTCCCTTAAAATAAGGTAAATGTCTAATTGTAACTCAGTTGGCAATGGATTTAGTACCCCTATAAGTCCCTAGTAAATGGTACCCCTGGTATCTAAGGCAACAGTACTACAGCCTAAGGGCTGCAGCATGTATTATGCCACCCTAAGGGACCCACACGCAAACACATGCAGACCGCCATTGCAAGCTGCATGAGATAGTGCAAACCATTGTGAAAACACAACATGGTACACACCCTGTGTGCCAAGCCCACAGACATTGGAAGTACTATTATATGTAAGTCACACCTACAGGATGCATTATATTATATGTGTGAAAATATCTCCCTGAGCAGATATACCCCTGTGATGTCCGGTTCCTTAACTAACACATTGCAAGTGATCAGAAAGTTATCTTATGGAAATGTACTGGTCATTACGAGTTCCCCAGCTACTTGATGGGTTTTCTTAAACCAATGTGTTTGATATCAAACGCCTTGTTTTAAAAAAAACCATATTGATGCCAGTATTGGATTTATTATGGCATACACCCTAGAGATCTCCCTGAAAACCTACCAGACTCTAGTGTGCTGGCTGACTGGTATTTTCCACCAGCTGCGACAGATGAGTTTTTGACCCCCTGCCCGGGAGAGCCCTCGGTCTGTGAAGTCAGAAACAATACCTGCTCTGGCAGGAGGTGTTTACACCTCCTCCAGCACGATGGCTAGCAATTTAGCTTTTCAAGGCCAGAGGCTTCCAAGCCTCTGCCGTCTTTCATATGTGACCCCTGCTTCCCCCAGACCTGGGGAATGCCACCTCATGCCCTGGGGCCATTTTGGCACCGTTGCTGGTGGGAAAATTAGCTAGGGCTCGCACACACCCCGAGGGGTGTCATGCTTCATCAAAGGGCAGCTCCTTGTTGGGCCGGTGCTGCAGTGCCCAACGGGCCCCGCAGTGGGACTCTTTGCCAAAGTTCTTTTTAAGCTGCTGTCGTGAAGTGTGAGATGCTGTGAGAATGCTGTAAGTGGGTAGAGTGGTGTTTAGTGAGTCTAAAATTAACTTGAGGAAACTACAGAGCAGTAATTTAATGTACAGATCCCTCGGTTATATTAAAAGCATGTATTAGCCAAAAGGTGAATGTGATGATCCAAATTGGCTCTAAATACAGGTGAAGGTGAACATGGTCCATTTATGTGTCATAGAGATGATCGTGGCAATTCGTCAGGACTGTGAAAGGTGAAACCTAAACTACTCAAGGGTTGGTCCATCAGAAGTACCTATGTTTCCAAAAGCCGTACCTTACCCCAGCTTATTAACAGTATATAATATACTTTGAAATGCTCGATGTATGTACCGACCTGGAGTGAACAAAAAAGGAGAAAGAGCAACAATTGCATGCAACGGCAACTCTTTGTTGGTGAATGTATGTACGCATGCAGTGCACATGTCTGACTGCATGAATCGGGTAAATACCTTGTGGATACAATAAAACAGTAGTGACAACAGTGATGGAAATTATATTATCTTACAGGTAATGCGAGTGTGATCGCACAAAAATAGCCATCTTTTGCCACAGGGTGAAGCCCACAATGTGCTATGTAGTTTGTGGGTTCCCTCATGTGCAGTTCTGGGATGCAAAATAGGTTAGTCATAATAATCATACATCTTACCACTGAAAAGGTGGGCTGTGGCTCCACAGAGAGTAGCGGAGTCGCTCTTCAAAAGCGTTGTACCGCCTGGGAGATAGGAGGCATAAATGAGCAGAGACATATCAAGTTAAGCCATGGACAATATAGTCAGGTCAGTGCTTCTCATTGCTCAAAAGGTGGTAATTTGTGCTATTTACATCTCAATATGGACTTCATTGCTTATTTTTACTGGCGACAAAGTGTCGCTCATTGCGTGACACATTATGCCGTAGAGTGTCACTCCTACGTGCAATGAAACCATGGAAGTGTCACACATAAGCAATCTGAAAACTTGCCAGCTGTGGTTGTGGGAGCTGGCCAGTCCTTGATCACTATGTAGTATCCTTTACAAAAGAATCCACTGATTTATCAGAGAGAGCCCATAGGCGATGAGTTTCATTTCAAAAGGCCTGTACTTACCACTAGAATCCGCTGACACCAACCATTAGCAGTGACGTAACCTGCACATTGCGACTATAGTCACAGATGTTAAAAGGAGTACCACTATGTATGGTTCACACACCATAGTCATGCAGAGCATTGACCGGGAGGCTCTGGACACTGGTACTATTATCCTCAAAGAGAAAATGATCCTGCTGCAGTGTTGGATAAGGGTGTCACGTGGACACTGTGTTTGCGACTTTCAACTGTGGAACAAGTGGCAGTCCTTACTTTGTCCTCTGCAAGGTACCTTTCATCCTACAATCATTCTTCAAGTCACACAGCCCACTGTCCTCGTGCTGAGCACATGCAGTTCGCAGTAGAGACTTTATTGGGGTAAGTATGAACATATGTTCTGAAGCGGAAGCAATACAGTTCCCAAACTGCCCAGGTAAAAATGCCCGAGACCCTAAACTATATTCACCTGCCACCAGTCGTAGTCTGTATGTGAGACAAGTTTTCACCTTTGACTATGGGTATGGTGTATACCCTGGCTAGTAGCACCTGGGGTCCAGCTCTTAAACCTGTGCCCAAATCAAGTAGCACCTCCTCTGGTACCCTCAGATGTTGAGTCCACTGGTGGAAAAATAGAAGGCAGAACAGTAAACATCAAAGTGGACCGAGGTAACCAGCTTACCATATGAATACTGGCTGGGTTCTGGAGATCCCAAATGCCGGACACACACTGGGTGTTGTATGGCTCCTCGGCTGGTCACCTACTGAGTGGTGTATGCCTCCACGACCGGTCACACACTTGATGTATGCTTCCATGGCCAGGCACACACTGAAAGGTGTATGCCTCCATGGCCAGTCACACACTGGGCGTTGTATGCCTCCACGGCCGGCCACACACTGGGTGGTGTATGCCCCCATGGCTGGACACACACTGAATGGTATATGCCTCCATGGCTGGTCACACACTGAATGGTGTATGCTTCCATGGCCAGGCACACACTGAAAGGTGTATGCCTCCATGGCCAGTCACACACTGGGCGTTGTATGCCTCCACGGCCGGCCACACACTGGGTGGTATATGCCTCCATGGCTGGTCACACACTGGGTGGTGTATGCCCCCATGGCTGGTCACACACTGAATGGTGTATGCCTCCATGGCTAGTCACACACTTGATGATGTATGCCTCCATGGCTGGTCACACACTGAATGGTGTATGCCTCCATGGCCAGTCACACACTGGACTGTATATGCCTCAAGTATTTGAAGAGCTGCTGGCCCTTCCACTGCAGGTTGGAGTTGGTGACCCTAGGTATGGGACCAGCAAGACCCACAGCACACTGGATGGTAAAGACATCTGTATGACATGCCTTCTTGACCGCATATTTCTGTCCTTACCTACAAAGCCAAGAACGTTCACCAGCAATGCAACTCTGACAAACCATTATCACTTGACATAAGTGCAGGATTCATCTGTGTAACCTGATTTTACGCTGATGGGCACGAGTGAGGCCATATTTCCATGAGGTGCACCTAACCAGCTGCTATTTGCACACCAAGAGGATGAGAACAAAGGCATGTTAATCAGAATAACAAGAGTGCAATTGCTTGACAGTCGCTCGAGTCTCCTTGTGTGGTAAAATGACTCCCACTACACTATGACCATCGATAATCCAAACATTAGTCTGTGAACACAAGTGTAGGCCATGAGCAACCAAAGCTAGTGGAGTCATTTTGCCTAGCTAACATCAAAAGATAAAAAGTAACGTGCTAAACAATTAAACAGGTAAGTGCTCATGTCTTTTTGACACAGGAGTTTTCGTTAAGACGACAAAGTCTTTTCAAAAGCTTTATAGTGGATTTAACGAAAGAACAGATCCCTTTTTACCAATAGACTCAAATGCTGCAATATGGTGATATAGTATGGAGGTAGATAACATGTTGAATAATTATGTTTACTTGTTATTTGAGTCTTTTGTTTTAGCTTGTTTCTTCAATTTTTTTAAGTTTATTGGACAAGAATGGAAGCAGCCAGTATGTTGCAGCCAACATTATTTCTTTCGGAAATCTTTGATTGTTACCCATGGGCGTTTGGTGGTGAAAAATTCTCTCTATTCCTCGAACAAAATGTGTTATTAAATTTAGGGGTATAAAGACACAAAATGTATGAGAATTTACAGATGGCATGATTCTTTCCTTTCCCTCCCATTCTTTCCTTTTGCTGTTTTGTTAACATTCTGACAAGTTTTGCACATTTTGCTTAAATACAACCTCTGTCATTATCAGATGTGGGAATGAGGTTAGGCCCCTGTGTGGTTCTCGCCTGAGTTGGTTTGTATCATCTTGCTCTTCATCCCACATAATGCGCTGCACAGCCTCAGACTAGTGCATACGTTCAGAGGCAAAGTTGAGGCTCAGTTATGACATAATAGAACATTTTCAAGGGAGAGCTTGTCGGCAGTCTCCCCTTGGGTTACAGGTGGACTGCACCCCAATATTATATTCTGCTGTTACCAGCAGTTACTAGTGTCATGGCCTGCTTTTGGGCAAATTAGTGATCTGCATTGAAAGGAGTACCCGTTTGGGTTTGGGTGTATCCGTATCACACAACAGACCCCAGTACTCTGTTGGTGAGCAGGTTTTCTGCTTTCTGATAAGGGTACAAGTCAGTCGACTTCAGCTTGTGCCATGTATGTTTCTGCACACAAGGTCTTCCAGGTTGTAAAAGAACACTGCATTTGGGACATTTTACCATAAAGTGTGACACTCCACCTTCAGGATTTGTTCCTCAAGAGAAGTATTTGTCGTGTTTCCAGTCTCAAAACATCTTGCAGAAGACTGTAACAGGAGTTTGCCAACCTCCAATGAACGCAATGACCAGATTGCAAGTATCGGACAGGTTCACCAGATCAGTGAGGGGGTAGCTTTGGGCGGCCCTTTATATAAAGTTTACTTCCTCGTGAGCGGAGTATTAAATGGTGCATGTATTGAGAACAAGCCCCCTGAATCTTGAAATGAGGATTCCAGAGAATGCTTTATTCAGTGATGATGATCTCATGGATTTGCGCACCTACCACGAGCACAAGAACAGTTTCTCTCGGCTCACTCACACCAATTTGTATAGATATTCCCATTGGGTACAGCTAACATTTTAGGCATCTATAGAGGAGGATCATGTGGCAATGGACTAGACAGTCTGGTCGGTGTTGTTTCCGCTGTTCCTGTTGCTAAGATCCTTCAAAATAGTTTGTACGCACTTTGTTGTGTTGTTTGGATCTAGTGCTCGCCTCCAAAGTGTGAGTGTACCACCATCACTTTGTGAGTTGCTTTGAAGACCGCAGGGATACCACCAGTCCCGTACCTCGTTGACCGTGTTAGGTGCACACACTTCGTAATGGCCAATGTTTGGGTGGGGGGAGGGGTGAGAGGGGATTAGACAGCAGGAAGAAAGAATTTTCTTTGCCTACTCCAAACCACCTTTGACAGTGTTGTTCTCTAAAGCAGTGGTTATTAACTTTTTTAGTTCTATCTACCTCCACTGAATCACTCTTGGAATCAGGGGACCCCCACTGAGTCATTATTAGATGCTGCGCAACCCCGGAGCATGCATTTTCTATGATTTGAGCCTCAAAACAATGTGCAAAAATACAGAAGCAAGTATATAATAAATAAATGCACAAATATTGAAATCTTTTTTAAACATTCACAATCAAACATAGAAAACGTTTTCACTTTTTAAATTTGGCTTCATTATATGTATATTTTCTTAATTTTAATGTATACATTTTAATGTTCTTTAATTTTGTAACACAGTCCAGGACCCCCAGATTAGGCCTCGCAGACCCCCAGGCATCCTTGGACCAACTGGTTAAGAACCACTGTTCAATAGGATTGCTTTAATTGGTGCTGCTTTCCAAAGCAGGCATAGAAGACACGAGAATTAGTAAACCGTGACATAGATATGCAGATTGTACACTATATAAACAAATCTTACAAGATTGGTACCTTAATATTAAATTGCCAAACCATGCTGTGTTTCCTTTCATTGTCTTGAGAAATAATGTATTTAACCTTCCGTTATTGCCAGTTGTCCTTTGAGGACCTCTTGTGCATCCAGGTATTCTGTCTACCATTTACTCAAATGCCTACAAAGTGCAGAACAAATACTGTTAACTTTGTGTCTGAGTATGTTGTACAGAAATAACTGCTTACGTGCACTTGAATTCCCTTCTGAAGAGTCATCGCCTTTGTCTTTTGCATGCACGTGCGTTTATTGTACTTTGCACAAACCTCTTTCTTGTTTTGTCTGTCTTATTTTTTTGTAGGGTTTCAGACTAGATCTCCCCAAATAAACACTTGAAGAACAAAGTTGGAGAACAGAGTTCTAGATGGTCTCAAGCAGGTAAGCTGGTGTAGGATGCAGACATGGAAGCAGACACTCCCTCTCGCTTTGGTGGAAGATAGCCAAGGGCCTGATCATGCCATGGGTACGGTTTAAATACAACTGCACCCACGATGCCATGGAGGCCAGCGGTCATGACCAGTAGAACAAATCTAGGGCAGGACTGTGCTCCAGTGATCACTCAAAGCCGAGGTTTGCCCTTTAAAAGAATATAGGCCAAATAATACCTGATAGCTCTCCCCAAAATCACTACACAGGTTTGGGCATTGCTGGGTTTTGGGCATGTAGCAGACAGACTAGCCAAGGCTGTGGGAGATACATGTTCTGCTCTTCCTAAATTCCAGTCTTCTGACCCATATCCTTTCTAGTGAACTCACGCCCCTGCCATGCACTGTTTTGTTATCAGTAATTTTACTGCAAATGTTGTAGTGATAATATCAATGATGTCATAGAAAATGTCATGACTGATGTAACATGTGGGATATTTAATAGTGCATATCGAAGTTGAGTTATAGTTAACTTAGGGCACGAGTTATAGATTTTGAGATAACTATAACTACTTAATTTATATGATTTTATGTGTAAAATCTGAACCTAACTATAACATCCCTTTCTCAGGGCAAGGAATCAGAATAGACAAAGCTCAGTCTCGTTTTTGTAGTATACCTCACACAAGAAAATTCAAAGAAAAGTCACTGCAGTGAATTTCTCCATGCGGTGTATATACAAAAACAAAATTGAACATTGTCTATTCTGATTCCTTACCTTGAGAAAGCCGCTGGCGTGCCAGCCACTTTGCGGCGAAACACGTGTCAGCAGTGTTTCCTTTCACATCAGGCTCTAAATCATGATGCTCTCAATAAAACCCACTCAAAGATGCAGGGAACTCTTTGAGCATTTATAAAAAAAAAACACACACAAAAAAACCTCCGCTACTGCCAGTCTTTCTCGCATTACGGTGTTGCCACCTGACAGTTAGTCCTACTTCTGGAATTCTGAATAAAGGGTCCTATCTGGGTCTTGTAACCACTTAAGCTCTACCCCTGCTCTTTGCTAAACAATACTATAACATCCCTGTAACCTTTTTTCCCAGTGAATTTCTGTTTTGTAATGCTATTTCCTAACTATAACTTCCTGTAACCTTTTTTCTGTGAATTGCAATGTTTTTTAATGCTATTTCTTATCTATAATGTCCCTGTATACTTATTTTTTTCTGTGAATTTCTACGTTTGTTAAAAAATGCCTGTTTCCTACCCTATAACGTACCTGATAGACATATTTAATTTAGTTGTAAGTCCGTATACGATATATCCCCAGGGGCTGCTAGTGGGTAGTAGCACCGATTGTGCCACCCACAAAAGTAGCCTTTCAAAGCTGTAGTGCCTGTGTATGCAGTTTACTGCCATTTCGACTTGGCATCTAAAACTACTTCAGTTTTATCAAAGTTGGACGAACTCAAAGATGTTTGGTACGATCACTGTCAGACAGTGCTTGGGAATCCACTAGGTAAGTTAAAAGACCCCTCACACGCCAACCTAGTTGGTGTCATGCTTCATCATTGGGGTACCAACCGGGTGGCCGAATGCCCCCCGGTTGTGCTACAACGCCTGACTACAGCGGAGCTGGTGTGGTGCAAGAGTGTGATGTCGTGAAGGTTTAAAAATATCTCTGAGAGTCCTTGCCGTGGGAAGTTTATTGTTGGCGGCTCAGGATATACTAAAAACAAGGTATGTAATGCAACTACAAAATAAATTATTTTCTAATAGTTGTTAGTGTTGTAGGCCTACATGTTTCAGCCCTCATGGAGATGTAAGGGGCTTTCGTCAGGACCAGTGAGTGATATTTTTAAACCTTCACAACATCATACTCTTGCACCACACCAGCTCTGCTGTAGTCAGGCATTGTAGCACAACCGGGGGGCATTCGGCCACCCGGTTGGGACCCCAATGATGAAGCATGACACCAACTAGGTTGGTGTGTGAGGGGTCTTTTAACTTACCTAGTGGGTTCCCAAGCACTGTCTGACAGTGATCGTACCAAACATCTTTGGGTTCGTCCAACTTTGATAAAACTGATATATATACAGGGGATACGGACGCACCCCACGCTTCCCTAGCTCTCTTGTTCTCTACATCTAAAACTACTTGCCAAGCCTTAAGCTCACTTTGTACTGCATGTGTCACCCTTAAAGTAGATCCTAGGTATCCCTAAGGGCAGGGTGCTATGTAAGTAAAAGGTATGACATGCACCTTTATGTTTTGCATGCTCTGGTGGTGACAATGTAATTTGTTTTTCACTACTGCGAGGCCTGCTTCTCTCTTAGGTTAGCATTGGAAATCCCCTTATACAAGTTTAAGTGGTAATTCCTGATCAGAGAGAAGGAGCTTTTTCATTTTTCTTATCTCTGGATTAATGATAAATCCTACTTACTGGTGAAGTTGGATTTAACATTACTTTTTGAGAAATGCCACTCTTATTGGACTTTTCTCTGTACTTGCTGCTCTGCATGCCTGACAGCCTGTCTCCAATACACGTCTGTGGTGGCTGACAGCTACACTTTGTGCATTCCTTCTAGATAGCCACAACACAAGAAGGATAGGTATATCTGAGTACCTATCTACAAGCATCACCATTCTGATTGCCTTGCTTGGTCAGGATGGAAGGGAGGGGTTAGTACTTCATCTGAATAGGGAGTGTCCTGTCCCCACACAAAGGACTGATTACCCCCACAGATATCGTGGCAGACAGACCTAGGTTGAAAGGTATCCTTGTGTACTTCAGAGAGCTGCTTTGTCGTCACCTCCTCCCCCACCAAAGGCACTTTTTGGGTAAAAGTACTGCATCTCTGACCCCCTAAAATCAGACATTTCTGGATCTTGAACTGAACCTTCGTTACAAGGACTGCTGTATTGCTTGAAGGACTCATCTTTGGACTGCAGACTTGGAAGGCCTGCTTTTCTCTTGTGTTGCCCTGCTGCTCTCGGACTCTGCTGAAGGAGAGTTGGACTCTTCCTTCCTTCAAAGTGATGTCCAAGGGCTTCTTGGCTTGTCTTCTGTTGGTTGAGACTCCGGGAAATCAAAGTCTCTGCTCCTGCTCCTGTGCCAGGCTCACTGGAAGTGGCCCAGATACTTGCAACACTGTTTTTGACACCTCTCCTGTCTGCTGGTAGCAGATCCAGCACATCAACCTAGTTGCGGGAGTAAAATCCGCGCATCGCATCAAAACCAGCGCTTTGCCTCCCAAATCGACGCATCGGACGGTGTATAGCTGCCGCTGCAACTTGGCGAGGTCGAAACATCTCCTCGACTGTGTGGCAGAAACCGGTGCATCGATCGATGCTCACGACCCAGGCACCTGTCTTCGGAACTAACTCATCGCGTTCACTACGTGGACGCATCTCATTGCTTGCCACCAGGAAAGGTACTTTGTTCTCCAGGGCCTGCGTGGGTTCTGCAGCAGGCCTGTGCCTCCTCGAGGTCAGCCTGAACTTTGACTTTGCTCTGGTCTAGAGCGACCTATAGTAACCTTTTTAGTGCTACTTGCTTCTAAGCGCTTTATTGCATTTATTCTTTTAAAATTCAATATCTCAACTTCTATACATTGGATCTTTTGTCATTTTGGTCTTGTTTTGTTTATAATATCTATTTTTATAAACCTGTGTGGAGTCTTTTTGTGGTGTATCCATTGTGTTACTGTTTGTGTGTGTTCCACAAATAATTTACACATTAACTCTTTGGTTTAGCCTGCCTGCTCTTTGTTAAGCTACCAGAGGGTGAGCACAGGTAAACCTTTAGTGTGTATTTTACTTACCCTGACTTGGATTGTTTCTTCTGCTTGGACAGGGTGCATACCATTGCCAACCAGAAAGCCAATTTCTAACATGGGTGATCAGCGGTGAGGATAGGACTTGTGTTTGTGCAAAACCATATAGTAACTCATTGTTTGGTACAAATCCTTGCAAAGACCTATTCTTTTTTTTTTCTTCAATGCTCCCTGTTTTGGTCTTTGTAATTTTTGTGCTTTAAACATGTCTACCTCAGGGAAAGTAGCTCGGTACCTGCAGAGGAGTTAGCTCTGGCCGAGATAGAGTTATATACTGTGGCCCAGATGAAGAGCTATTGCAGGAAATTTCAAATCTCTTTGAGAAGCTTTGAGTCAAAGGTGGAGCTGCAGAAAGCTTTGAAAGCTTGGGCAGAGACCCAAGTGAAAGAAGATGAGGTCCTAGAGGAGGAGGAGGAACCAGAGATTACTGAGGATGAGGAGGATCTGGACCTGGAGTCTGTGGTGGCTCTAGAACTACCTCCAGAGGGGGGCAACAATTTGCCAGGAGCAGTGTCTCCTACAGGAACCTGTCCCCAGAGGACCTGGCACACAGGATGGAGGAAAGAAAGCTAAAGTTGGAGCCTGCTAAGCTGAACAAAGAGCAGGCTCTGGCTGAGAGGAGGTTGGCTCTGGAGAAGACGCTCTCTCATTAGTTGAGCCTCAGAGAGCTGGATGTAAGAGCTCTGGAAGTAGGGTCCAGCGAAAGTAATGGTGGCAGCATACCTGCAGTGTCTTCACATGAGTCTAGGGTCAGACTACCCAATGGTTTGGTGCCTAACTGTGGTAGGGGATGACGTGAACAAGAGGTTTGCAGCCTATAAAGTGTCTCTAAGAGTGCACAAGGTCCCAGAGCAATTCTGGGGTGGTAGTCTATGGAGGTACATGGTACATGCCCATGGTGGGGAGAGACTCTTCTTACATTAGAGGTGAAGGACCAGACATGCTACACTGCTATGAAGGCCATCTTGATCAGTAAGGGTGGGTTGACATCTAAGAGATACTGACAGAGGTTCTGGGCCAGTCACAAGCTATCCACGCAGAGCTTGATTGACTGCGTAGTCTATGCTGGCAAGGCATTGAAGGCTAGGTGAGGGGCAGAAAAATAGATAATTATTCAGGGCTGTACAGATTGATTTTAAAGGTGCACATGCGGGTGCGTGGCCAGGATGGTGGAGAGCTAAGACGAGCTCTGCCTTCTCTCCTCCACCCGTCGCACCATAAGTGTCAGTATTGGTGTCTAACTGCACAGGAGACGGCGGAATTGTGAACCACACTGCCTGGTGACACCTGGCGCTTCGCTTGCTGAGTTTCCCCGGTCCTCGGTGAACATCTCTGCGGCACTTGCCCCGGACCTGTCCTCCGGACGTTGGCGTGTCGCCAGGGGCAGCGCTACCGCAGCCGTTACAGTCGGGACCGGCAGCGTTGGGCCATGAGAAGCTGAGGTACGGCGGAGTTGGACGACCGGACCCGGGGGCACATCCTGCTGTCTAGGGCCAGCCGGCGACGAGCGTGGCGATCAGTGGCTGCCTTGACGACTGGACCCTGTACGGAGTGGTGGCCTGCCTGGGGTGCGCCTGGGTGGTGTGACGACCCTCGAGAGGGCTCCTGTCCTGATGCAAGTGCGGTGACCACCCGCCGATATCCTAGTCCTTGGCTTCGCGGGACGTCTTGGGACCGGCGGCGGTGAGTTCTGCTGCCCCTTTTCTTTGCTGCGTCCCCTGTCTCCCAGGACCACCGGAAGGCCGTGGACGAGCGGCAGCTTGTTTGCTTGAGGCGGCAACATTGGGACTGTGCCGGCTTGGAACGTACTTCCCGCCCCTACTTATTTGGCCACTGTGGTGCAGACTCTTAGGGCCGGGCCCCTGCTTTAGGAGGCCTCCAGCTTCCAGCCTCCAATACCGCACACTCCGGGCACCCCTGCCCTAAGGAGCCCTACGGAATTTTGGCGAGTCCTAGCTTTTTCCCCTCTCCGCGTTACCTTGCACCCTGCTTAGGGGGACTTTCGCAGAAGACGCGAGTCTGGACTGAAGCCTGTGTGGCAGCTGGGCACTTACTATGTGATTCTTGCACCACCCTGAAGGCCCCGGGGGCCCGCAGAGTGCCGGTGATCACCTGCTGCCCCAGTGGTGACACAACCAACGTCAATCCACTTTGGCCGGGTGCAGTGCGAACATAGAGGTTTGAAAACCTCGCTGACGCGTGGTTGCTGGGCCTTGCCAGCGTGGGGACCTGAGCATGACATCGTCCCGGGGCAAACGTGACAAATTCACTGCGAAGGAGAACTCGCTCAAAGACCTCTTTACCCGAGCGCAGTGCGGCGGCCAGACAACTCCCGGCCTGCAGGGTGCGGCAACACAAATGGCTGATACTGAGGATGCACCGATGACACGGGCCTTCCTTGAATCTTTGTTCGCAGCTTTGCGTGACGATCTCCAGACGGTGAAGTGCGGCCTCACAGCGGAGATTAAAGACCTACGCAAGGATGTTGATGACATAGGGGAGAGGGCAGCATCCTTAGAAGACAAAAGTGACGCTCGTGACACCGAATTGGCGGCGATGCATCAAGAAGTTCTTTGCATACACGAGCAGCAAGTAGATGTCCAATCCCACCTAGAAGATCTCGAAAATGGCTCCCGCCGGCACAACATATGAATTCGGGGAGTGGGCGCTTATGAAGAGGCCGGAGACATCTTCGGTTACGCATGTGCACTATTCAACCACATCTTAGGCAACCCGCCAGACTCTGACCTGAAACTAGATAGGGTGGGCCCATGGGCCCACCCAGGGCATCATCGGCGCCCCCGGCGGACATCCTGGTCTGTGTACAGGACTTCCGCACTAAAGAGGAGATCCTACGTAAAGCCAGACTGCTCCAACCGATCTCCTTTCGCAACCAGTCACCTGCCCTCTACCAAGATCTGGTTGCCATTACGCTTCAGAAACATAAGACTTTATGGCCCATCACGGAGTCTCTGCATCAGCGAAACATCGCCTACTTCTGAGGACACCCATTCCGTCTCGTCTTCCGGCATGATGGGAAACTTTTCCAGTTCCGCTCCTTGTCCGAGGCAAGCAAATTACTGCCAGAGGACACCGATCCCGGCCCCAGCGATGGTCGCCCCAAATGGAGGCAGCAGCGGCGGGGCACTCAGCGGCCAGACCCGCTGGTGGTCAAGAAAGAGCAGCAGCCCGTCCTGGAGGCTCTGCCGGGGACCCTGGCAAAGTTTCCCCGGTCCTCGGTGAACATCTCTGCGGCACTTGCCCCGGACCTGTCCTCCGGACGTTGGCGTGTCGCCAGGGGCAGCGCTACCGCAGCCGTTACAGTCGGGACCGGCAGCGTTGGGCCATGAGAAGCTGAGGTACGGCGGAGTTGGACGACCGGACCCGGGGGCACATCCTGCTGTCTAGGGCCAGCCGGCGACGAGCGTGGCGATCAGTGGCTGCCTTGACGACTGGACCCTGTACGGAGTGGTGGCCTGCCTGGGGTGCGCCTGGGTGGTGTGACGACCCTCGAGAGGGCTCCTGTCCTGATGCAAGTGCGGTGAGCACCCGCCGATATCCTAGTCCTTGGCTTCGCGGGACGTCTTGGGACCGGCGGCGGTGAGTTCTGCTGCCCCTTTTCTTTGCTGCGTCCCCTGTCTCCCAGGACCACCGGAAGGCCGTGGACGAGCGGCAGCTTGTTTGCTTGAGGCGGCAACATTGGGACTGTGCCGGCTTGGAACGTACTTCCCGCCCCTACTTATTTGGCCACTGTGGTGCAGACTCTTAGGGCCGGGCCCCTGCTTTAGGAGGCCTCCAGCTTCCAGCCTCCAATACCGCACACTCCGGGCACCCCTGCCCTAAGGAGCCCTACGGAATTTTGGCGAGTCCTAGCTTTTTCCCCTCTCCGCGTTACCTTGCACCCTGCTTAGGGGGACTTTCGCAGAAGACGCGAGTCTGGACTGAAGCCTGTGTGGCAGCTGGGCACTTACTATGTGATTCTTGCACCACCCTGAAGGCCCCGGGGGCCCGCAGAGTGCCGGTGATCACCTGCTGCCCCAGTGGTGACACAACCAACGTCAATCCACTTTGGCCGGGTGCAGTGCGAACATAGAGGTTTGAAAACCTCGCTGACGCGTGGTTGCTGGGCCTTGCCAGCGTGGGGACCTGAGCATGACATCGTCCCGGGGCAAACGTGACAAATTCACTGCGAAGGAGAACTCGCTCAAAGACCTCTTTACCCGAGCGCAGTGCGGCGGCCAGACAACTCCCGGCCTGCAGGGTGCGGCAACACAAATGGCTGATACTGAGGATGCACCGATGACACGGGCCTTCCTTGAATCTTTGTTCGCAGCTTTGCGTGACGATCTCCAGACGGTGAAGTGCGGCCTCACAGCGGAGATTAAAGACATACGCAAGGATGTTGATGACATAGGGGAGAGGGCAGCATCCTTAGAAGACAAAAGTGACGCTCGTGACACCGAATTGGCGGCGATGCATCAAGAAGTTCTTTGCATACACGAGCAGCAAGTAGATGTCCAATCCCACCTAGAAGATCTCGAAAATGGCTCCCGCCGGCACAACATATGAATTCGGGGAGTGGGCGCTTATGAAGAGGCCGGAGACATCTTCGGTTACGCATGTGCACTATTCAACCACATCTTAGGCAACCCGCCAGACTCTGACCTGAAACTAGATAGGGTGGGCCCATGGGCCCACCCAGGGCATCATCGGCGCCCCCGGCGGACATCCTGGTCTGTGTACAGGACTTCCGCACTAAAGAGGAGATCCTACGTAAAGCCAGACTGCTCCAACCGATCTCCTTTCGCAACCAGTCACCTGCCCTCTACCAAGATCTGGTTGCCATTACGCTTCAGAAACATAAGACTTTATGGCCCATCACGGAGTCTCTGCATCAGCGAAACATCGCCTACTTCTGAGGACACCCATTCCGTCTCGTCTTCCGGCATGATGGGAAACTTTTCCAGTTCCGCTCCTTGTCCGAGGCAAGCAAATTACTGCCAGAGGACACCGATCCCGGCCCCAGCGATGGTCGCCCCAAATGGAGGCAGCAGCGGCGGGGCACTCAGCGGCCAGACCCGCTGGTGGTCAAGAAAGAGCAGCAGCCCGTCCTGGAGGCTCTGCCGGGGACCCTGGCAAAGACTGTCATGATTTAGGCCGATTGCGCCTACAAGACTACATCTCCCAGAAAACCCTGCGAATAAGGGGGAGGAGATAGAGGGCTTAAAACGCCCAGGAAGACGCACTACGTTGTGCGTAATTGACGATTAGAAACGGTAACTGACGAGCGGCTGCTCGCGTCCATGTTTTTTCCCGTGAAAGGATTTTCAAGGAGAAGAAGAAACGAGTTTGCATTTTGGCCGAGTACTTCGGCATTCAGAGCCAGGCATAGGAGTCGATGCTGGCTACGTTGGCGGTACTGCAGGAATAGCAGGACCGGAGGATTCCCGTATTGGTTGACCCCTAAAAAAGCGCCACGAAAGGTGTCCGGATTTTGGCAAAGGCGGCGTGACGTAAACCGCAAGTATCCCTGAAGCGAGCGCTGATCTCTGAGGGGGGAGTGTGGACTGATTAAGAAGCCCGCACGAGTGTGTACGGAATATCCGCACAATTGAATTGCTCTTCATAGTAAAGATTCTTGGGACCTCAGTAAAGGAATAGCTTGTCAATCAGGCTGGTTGTTGTTTTGGACTATTGCTATTTGTTTCTACACGGAAGACATACCGAACGCCCAGTTTTGGAAGGGCGAAGTTTTTCTTTTTTCTTTCGGTAACGTGTGCCTTCTGAGAGTAAGGGCATACACTAAAAGAGTACCATTAATAAGACATATTCTTTGTTCAGCAAATCAACAGAGTCTCTCCTAAGCAACAACGTTACAGTGCCATGCAACCCTTTAGTGTATATAGATAGTCTGAGATATTCTTGTGGAGTGTGTTTATCGGAATGGGTTATGGTGTGCAGGTTTAAACGGATATCGTTTTGGGTTTCCAGAGATGTTCATGCTATTAGTGAGACCTAATGAGAATAGTTACTAAATGTTGTATTGTATCGTTATTGTTGTGTATGATTAACTTTCTTTACAGGTTCTAATCCCCGCTGTTCCCATCCTTCCCTTCCCTCGCTTGATTGCTCCAGTCTTCCGTGCCTTTAGTGCAGGAAGTTGGTGACGTCGAGAGATGGACCCCATATAGCGTCGCCCGAATCCTGAGGAGTATCGAACCTGGGACAGATTCTAACAGAATTACGCACCCACGTATTGAGGCTCCTCCCGGTTCGGGAAGTGGATATTAGACGCAGTATGGAAGAGGTTTTAGCTGCCCTTAACGCGGTTCAGCGGGAGTTGGCGGCCTCTAGGGCCGAAACAGCTGATTTACGGGACAAAGTAGATAGACTGTCAAGGAACCCATTTGATGTAGGATCAGGGGCACACCCCATTCAGGTTAATGTAGCTCCACCCATTCCATTAGCTAACCCAGAGAGATATTTAGGAGACCCCCATAAGATACAGGTATTCCTCACGCAGGTATTGATGCATTTCTCCTGTAGGCCATCTTCATTCCCTACGAATCATTCTAGGGTGGCATTCGCAATATCCTACTTAGCTGGTGATGCAGCCAATTGGGCGGTGCCGTTAGTACGTCACAATGATCCGGTCTTATCAGACTGGGACGAGTTTCGAACCGCGTTGGAGGGTGTCTTTGACAGAAGAACTACCACGTTCAGCGCAGATAGGGAACTCCTAGAACTAAAGCAAGGTAGAACAGAGTTAGTGACGTATTTAACCACCTTTAATAGGTTGGTGGCTGAAGCCGCATGGCCGGAAGAGAAGCGAATGTCGCTCTTCTATCAGGGATTAAGCAACGAGTTAAAGGACGTTATTGTTCGCATAGACCCTCAGCCACGTACATGTGAAGCTCTCATTAGTTTGGCCTTACGTTTGGACGGTAGGATTACCGACCGGGGAGGAGAAAGGTTTAGGGTAGAGAAGGTAAAGAAGGAAACCAATGTCAGCGAGGCGGCATCTGAACCCATGGAAGTGGGAGCAGTACGTGCTCCGTTATCACGAACTGAAAGAGAGAGCAGACGAACACAAGGCTTGTGTATGTACTGCGGGAAAAAGGGGCATTATGTTCGTGAGTGTCCCGCCCGTCCAAAGAGACCAGGGGGTAATTACAGGAATCAAAAGACGATAGCCACTGTGTCGGGCGTGGAAAGCGCAGAAAAGGGGGGTGAAGCCTCAGAGAAAGTAGAGGTACCCAAGTGGACTATTCCGTCTTTGGCCACCATTCAACAGGGCGATACTGAAAGGCATTTAGAAATAAGCATGTGGTTAGAAACCAGTAAACAGACATGTCAGATCAGAGCCATGTTGGATTCAGGGGCTACCGGTAATTTTATCCATCGAGGACTGGTGGAAAAATTAGCAATAGGAAGGATAGCTCGAGACATTCCTGAAGAGGTTCTAGCAGTGGATGGCAAGCCTCTCACCTCGGGATTACTCCTAGAACAAACAGAGACGTTACGATTAACGTGTAGAGCCGGCGGCTTGCGCCACCTAGACTCGTTGTCATTAAATATCATAGATGCACCGCAGTACGAGGTAATCTTAGGAATGCCATGGTTCAGTCATCACAATCCCACCATAGATTGGAGGGACAGAACAGTGCAATTTCTATCGGAGGAATGTCAGGAGCATATGAGACTAGGAGGGAGTTCGGGGGCAACCGTGTTGGCCAACACATGGGTAGTAGCTACCGCCGCCGAAAAGGAGGTTATACTTCCACCAGAGTATAGGTCTTTTGCAGATGTGTTTAGCAAAGAACAGGCCGAGGAGCTTCCTCCACACCGCCCTTACGACTGTCAAATTGACCTGGTGGATGGAGCGGCACTTCCTACTTGTAGAGTATATGCGCTCTCTGAACCAGAAACTAAACATCTGCGAGAGTATTTAGACCATTTTTTGGAAATAGGGTTCATTCGTCCCTCCCGTTCACCCGCGGCCTCTCCGTTGTTCTTTATAGCGAAGGCCATTGGGGACTTAAGAGCATGTTGTGACTATCGCATGCTTAACAAGAACACAGTTCGTAATCGCTATCCTCTACCACTCATCCCTGTCCTTTTGGACCAAGTAAGGGAAGCTAGAATTTACACTCGGTTAGATCTCCGAGGTGCATACCATCTGGTGCGCATCAGAAAAGGGGATGAGTGGAAGACGGCGTTTAAGACCCGCTATGGTCTTTTTGAGTATCTGGTAATGCCGTTCGGGTTGTGCAACGCCCCGGCGGCATTCCAGTACTTCTTAAACGATGTGCTTAAGGAGTTCGTGGATAGAACAGTTGTCGTTTACATAGATGACATATTGATTTATTCTGAGACAGTGGAAAGTCACCAAGGACATGTGTTACAGGTGTTGAGAGAGTTACATAAACACAGTTTATTTTGCAAAATAAGTAAATGTGAGTTTGGGGTGACGGAAGTGGAATTCTTGGGAGTGATACTCCGCCCAGATGGGATGAGGATGTCCGAGCGAAAGATATGTGCAGTCCAGGAGTGGCCGGTTCCCACAAACGTGAGAGACGTACAATGCTTCCTAGGGTTTTCCAATTACTACAGGAGGTTTATTCAAGGTTTTTCACAAAGGGCCATCCCAATTACTCGTCTGCTCAGGAAAGGTGTGGCGTTCGCCTGGACCACCGAAGCAAACCAGGCCTTTGAGTATCTGAAAAAGGCTTTTACTTCGGCACCCGTGTTGCGACACCCACAGTTGGACCTTCCTTTCATAGTGGAGGCCGATGCTTTAAATGAAGCTATAGGAGCCATACTGTCACAACGAGACAAGGACACAGGGCAGCTACATCCTGTGGCGTATTTGTCCCAGAAGTTGTTACCGGCTGAAAGAAACTATAACATTGCAGAAAAAGAGCTCCTATCTATAAAAAAGGCTTTCCAGGAATGGTGTCCGTATTTATGGGGGGCCAGATTTCCGGTGACTGTGTACTCAGATCATCGGAATCTACAGTATCTGAGAACAGCTAGGCGTCTTACACCGAGACAAATGAGATGGATGCTTTTCTTCGAAGAGTATAATTTCATAATCACCTTCCGACCAGGAGCAGACAACAGGAAGGCTGATTCTCTTTCTAGAGTGATAAATGTGGAGGGTACAGAGAAGGAAACCGAAGAGGCCATCATACCTCCATCCAAGGTGATATGTGCTATACGCGCAGAAGAATACCTAGACAACATAATGAAAAATAGGAGTAAGGAAGCTTGGAGGCGTTGGGCGGAAAAAGAACCGGCACGATCGATCCAAGGGGGTCTGCCTTTGCGGAATAGGAAATTGTTTCTGCCTACACACGCCCTTAAAAGACGAGCCTTTGGATGGTGCCATGAGTCTCCTTTAGCAGGGCACCCTGGCATCCAGAAAACCACTTTATTGGTACAAAGATATTTCTGGTGTAACACCCTTGTTCCGGACGTAAAGAGGTGGGTGTCGAGGTGTGACGACTGCGCCAGAGGAAAAACAGACACCACCCCTCGCAGGGGAAAATTGATTCCTTTGCCCACACCCGAAGCACCTTGGCAGAACATTAGCCTGGATTTTATCACGGGGTTTCCAGTTGATCAAGGGCATTCAGCCATTTTGGTGGTTATTGACAGTCTCACGAAAATGGGCCACTTTATTCCTTGTAAGACGCTGCCGACAGCGGGACAAACCGCTCAATTGCTGTTGCAAAACATAGTGAAACTGCATGGAATCCCGCTGGTGATTGTATCCGACAGAGGCCCCCAGTTCATTGCAAGGTTCTGGAAAGGGTGGTGTAGGTTTCTGCAGATAGAGGCCGCACTGTCCTCCAGTTTCCACCCACAGACAGATGGACAAACCGAAAGGTTAAACCAAACAATAAAGAAATATCTACGATGTTATGCGGAAAGCGCACAGGAATCATGGGTGTCGCTGTTATGGATGGCAGAGTTGGCGTATAATAACTCCTCACATAGCTCAATAGGAGTCTCGCCTTTTGTAGCCAATTTTGGGTATGATGCTAGAATTTTGCCGCTAACATTGCCAGGGAACGTCATAAATCAACCATCGATACAAGCCCACATGAAAGAATTGCATAAAGGACATACAAGAGTAAAGAAACTGTTGGTAAAGTCCACAATACGATATAAGAACTGGGCAGATAAACATAGGGTGGAAGGCCCACAGTATAAAAAAGGGGACCAAGTGTGGTTGTCCACCAAGAATATCCAGTTTAAGCTTAGGAGCGTTTTCCACCCACGTTACATTGGTCCGTATCGGGTGCTTAAACAAATCAACCCGGTGGCGTATAAATTGCGTCTTCCCGGCTCCCTAAGAATTCACCCGGTGTTCCACTGTAGTCTTCTAAAACCGGCAACAGGGGGAGTGAGGAAATCTACACCGGCTGTGTCCACCGAAGATGGACAGGAATATGAGGTAGGCCGCATATTGGATTCTAAGTACCGGAGAGGTACTTTATGGTATTTGATCTCATGGAAGGGATACACTGCGGAGGAGGATTCGTGGGTATCCAGTGCACATGTGCACGCGCCGGCCAAGGTCAGGGTTTTCTACAAGAAGCACCCAGATAAACCAGGTTCAAGGAGGCGCCTGGCGGGGGACCTACTGTCATGATTTAGGCCGATTGCGCCTACAAGACTACATCTCCCAGAAAACCCTGCGAATAAGGGGGAGGAGATAGAGGGCTTAAAACGCCCAGGAAGACGCACTACGTTGTGCGTAATTGACGATTAGAAACGGTAACTGACGAGCGGCTGCTCGCGTCCATGTTTTTTCCCGTGAAAGGATTTTCAAGGAGAAGAAGAAACGAGTTTGCATTTTGGCCGAGTACTTCGGCATTCAGAGCCAGGCATAGGAGTCGATGCTGGCTACGTTGGCGGTACTGCAGGAATAGCAGGACCGGAGGATTCCCGTATTGGTTGACCCCTAAAAAAGCGCCACGAAAGGAGTCCGGATTTTAACAAAGGCGGCATGACGTAAACCGCAAGTATCCCTGAAGCGAGCGCTGATCTCTGAGGGAGGAGTGTGGACTGATTAAGAAGCCCGCACGAGTGTGTACGGAATATCCGCACAATTGAATTGCTCTTCATAGTAAAGATTCTTGGGACCTCAGTAAAGGAATAGCTTGTCAATCAGGCTGGTTGTTGTTTTGGACTATTGCTATTTGTTTCTACACGGAAGACATACCGAACGCCCAGTTTTGGAAGGGCGAAGTTTTGCTTTTTTCTTTCGGTAACGTGTGCCTTCTGAGAGTAAGGGCATACACTAAAAGAGTACCATTAATAAGACATATTCTTTGTTCAGCAAATCAACAGAGTCTCTCCTAAGCAACAACGTTACAGTGCCATGCAACCCTTTAGTGTATATAGATAGTCTGAGATATTCTTGTGGAGTGTGTTTATCGGAATGGGTTATGGTGTGCAGGTTTAAACGGATATCGTTTTGGGTTTCCAGAGATGTTCATGCTATTAGTGAGACCTAATGAGAATAGTTACTAAATGTTGTATTGTATCGTTATTGTTGTGTATGATTAACTTTCTTTACAGGTTCTAATCCCCGCTGTTCCCATCCTTCCCTTCCCTCGCTTGATTGCTCCAGTCTTCCGTGCCTTTAGTGCAGGAAGTTGGTGACGTCGAGAGATGGACCCCATATAGCGTCGCCCGAATCCTGAGGAGTATCGGACCTGGGACAGATTCTAACAAAGACATCGTCAAGTGACTGGGCCTGGCCATTATGCGATATCCTTTAATTGTTTTGCCGCTGTTCGGGTTGGGGGAGAGGGGGTGGAGGTCCCCATTGGCCGCTCTACATCCCCATAGACTTCTTTACTGATCATCCTTGGATGACAGACTAATGACTGAACTCAAGACTCTCCTTGGTCCCTGTTGTGCCTTAGTTTTCTAGGTTTGTCCTTTGCAGGTACTTGTTCTGTCCCTTTTTATGCTCTCTTTCGCTATCTGTTCTTTCCTTTTGGGGAATACCCGTTCCAGGGGGAGCCATAATCTTCTTTCACTGGCTCGGGTGTTATGGGGTTCCTGCTGTCCTGCGGCTCATGCTTGGCGTCCACTGACTTTTGGCCATTAGATGCGAGGGGCTTCCATTAAGATACTCGCGCTCAACGTGAGAGGGCTTAACAGTCCCATCAAACGCAGAACACTCCTTTCCTATCTAGAGAGTACAAAGGCTGACATTTGCTTCTTCAAGAGCCACACCTTCTCACCAAGGACTGCCATCGTCTCAGGTCCAGTGCATTCCCAACTCAATTCTTTTCCTCCAAGCTAAACAAGACAGCCGGGGTGGCAATTTTGATCTCGAGGGCTTTCCAAGGGAAGGTGCTACAGAAAGGGGTGGAGATAAAAGGTAGACTACTCACCAGTTTCTTGTGGGGGGCCATATTTTACATGTGGGATCCATTTAGGCACCTAATGAGGGTCAGGAACAATTTCTACATGAAGCTCTTACTGATGTTATGGCAACCCAAGACCGTCATATTTTGATTGGGGGGGATCTCTACCTGGTGTTCGACAACGAGATAGATAGGTCAGCACAACGCACAAGTCAAGTGGGCTCCCTTTCACCCACAGGCCTCACCAGATTACATGACCTAGACCTTCCAGACCTCTGGAGACACCAGCACCCCCAGTCACAAGCCTTCTCATACTACTCCAACGCCCACAAATCCTATGCTAGGTTAGATTATTACCTAGGTTCTAAGGTGCTGCGCGACGCTAAGCTCTCAACTGACATTCTGACGGCTTGCCCTTTCCGATCATGCCCTGATGGAGGTTGTACTAGCCCTCCCACACATCCACCACCCAGTCCGACATTGGCACTTCCGAGATGCTCTACTGCACAGACCTGACACAGTGGCCCAATTACAGTGAGCCCTAGAAGACTTCTTTGCCCATAACCACAACCCAGATACGGCCCGATCTACGCGGTGGGAGGCTCTCAAAGCAGTCATCCGAGGAGAGGTCATCGCCATCTCCTCCGCAGATGACGCGGACCACAAAACAAAGAGGGATGAACTGACACAAAGTGCGGGAGCTGGAACAGATGCACCAGCGCACCGGGGCACCCCGCATATGGCGGCAGCTGACGGCTGCCCGGGCACAACTGACAGCCATTGATCGAGACAAGGCAGAATATGCAGCGATGCGGCTACGGCATTCCTTTTACACGGGAGGGGACAAGTGCGGCCGTCTCCTGGCACATAGGCTCCGGGAGTTGCGAATGCCTGAGGGTGTCCGGGAAATTAGAGACGAAGCGGGGGAACTATGTTCGGAGGATACGGCTATTGCCGAGACCTTCTGTAATTTCTACACCCAACTTTATGATGCACAATCTCTTGACGGAGCCACTATTGAGGCATACCTCGCACAGGCTCGACTCCCAACCCTGACACCATCTCAAGCGGCTCATATTGAGAGGGAGATTAGACCAGAGGAGGTTATCACGGCCATCTCCTGCATGAAATTGGGCAAATCACCAGGCCCTGACGGCTATACCGCTGCTTTCTATAAGCAGTCCTGCACGACTCTTGCCCCATTGCTCACCCGGCTTTTTAATTCTTTTGCAACAGCTGGAGCAATTCCCACCTCCATGTTAATAGCGGCGATAGCCGTTATCCCTAAGCCAGGGAAGGACAGATCAGAGTGTGGGTCGTATCGGCCAATCTCACTTCTAAACGTAGACCTTAAGCTTTATACTGGCATACTGGCTAGCAGGCTTGCCACTACATGCAGGGAATAGTGGACCCTGACCAGGCCGGATTTATTCCTCAGCGACAGACTAGTGACAACACAAAACGTGTTGCGCACCTCATAGAGAAGGCCTTTCGCATCCCTGGGAAATACATGCTCCTCACCATCGATGCGGAGAAGGCCTTCGATAGGGTTTACTGGCCGTATCTTGAACAGACACTTATCCATTTCAAAATTGGGGAGAAGATGCGGACACACATTTTTAACTGCTACAGGTCTCCCACCGCTACAGTGCAGAGCAATGGGCATACCTCCACCCCATTCCCTATCAATAGAGGTACGAGGCAGGGATGCCCCTTGTCGCCCCTGCTCTTCGCTCTCTATATGGAGCCTATGGCTCAGAGTCGGAGATTGCCCCCGGATCACGGGTATCCGCTTTGGAGGGGATATACACTCCATAAGCCTCAATGCTGACGACGTGCTCGTCACCTAGAGAACCCTGAGCAGGCGTTGGGCCCCTTTCTGGAAGAATTGGACGTTTTTGCTGGCACCTCTGGGTTTAAGGTCAACTTGACCAAATCTACAGCGCTGAACCTTTCCCTGTAATCCCAGGAGCAGGAAGCCCTGCAGGGTCATTATCCCCTGCAGTGGTCCACAGATACTATTCCCTATCTCGGTATACACCTGGCCCAACCGTACAGGCCATGCATACCTCTAACTACTCCCTTCTTCACTCTCACCCCCGCTTTGAGCTACAAAGTTGGAAATACCATCAGATCTCATGGCTGGGACGAGTGGCAGCTGTCAAGGTGACAATACTCCCCAAAATTCTCTATTTATTCCAGACGCTTCCCCTGCCGCCCCCAACTGGATGGCTCCAAAGGGTGCAGTTGGAACTTTCCCATTTTATCTGGCAAGTGCGCAAACCACGACTCAAGCGGACAGTTGGACTTCTCCCGCTTCATGAAGGTGGCCTAGAGATCCCAGATCTCACGCTTTATTTCTATGCCACACAGCTCCGATATTTGGTTGAGTGGAGCTGGTCTGAATCTTTATGTCTCCAAGGTGACATGCTCGATTCTCACAGTCTGGGACCGGACCAGCACGTGCCATAACCTGACAACTTTCCCATCTTCACTCACTTCGTTGGTGGGCAATCCTGACTTTGGCCCAGGGATGGGCTTCAGCCCTATCGCT
Source organism: Triturus cristatus (assembly GCF_964204655.1). NCBI lineage: Eukaryota > Metazoa > Chordata > Amphibia > Caudata > Salamandridae > Triturus > Triturus cristatus. The sequence continues at coordinate 1,860,003,642 of NC_140590.1, read as the reverse complement.
TGTGGCAAGAAGCCGGGTGTCGTGCATTAGGTCTATTCTTCGCCAAGGGTGACATCATCCCCTTCTGGCAGCTTCGGGCAGACTACGGCCTCCCCGGAATCTGAACGTATGCATTATTTACAAGTTTGACATCGGGCTATGCACCCTGACAACCGCTCCCAGGCCACTAGACTCCTCACCGCATTTGAACGATGGCTCATCACACGGACCTCGTACAAGAAGTTAATCTCAGACCTATATAAGATGCTCTTGTCCAGATACACCCACACTTACCAGGCGGGCGTGCGCATTGGGAGAGCAACCTGGGACGTCCCCTTAGCTGTACAGAATGGGAGGGTGCTTGTTACCGAGCGCGCCATACAGCAACACACGTAGGCCTCACTGAGACACTTACCAAGTTGGTTTATCACTGGTATTACACTCCGGTGAGGCTCCACCAAACTGACCCAACGCTAACTCCAGTCTGCAGGCGGGGCTGTGGGAAAAGGGGCACACTGGTCCACTTATTATGGGACTGCGAATACCTTCAGACCTATTGGACACACATTTTAGATGATGTGGACAAGCACCTCAACACTGAAATCCCTAGGTTTCCTGCTTATGTCCTATTGGGGGTACCAAATCCGCTCACTTGCCCTTTGAAATCTAGGGGAGGGAAGCAGATAGCTATAGCACTGGGTACAGCAGTCCAGAACATTTAAATTCACTGGAGACCCCCCCCCCCGTATTCCCATCCATTCCGGATGATATCAACTGCTATGGCACGTACTAGGCATGGAAAAATTTCTCTTACACTAGCGGGGAAAGGCTCCTCATTCGGCGACTTGTGGCTGCCGTTCCTTTCTCTGCTTGCGCAGGAATTTCGGGAGCTTTATTGCCTGAGGTATCTTCGCCTGTTACACCTCACGACGCCAGCTACCTCTACGTAGGTGGACCCGCCTTCAGGACCACTAATCTGCCTGGCACAGTACTACCTCGCTGGTATGGACCGGGTAGGGTGGGGGGTGGCTCTTTTTTTCTTTTAGGTTTTCTTTTCCCTTCCTTTTTGTCTCTTTGAGGTGGTGGGCGGGATTGAATTTGCTTTTGTTTTTTGTTCTTCGCTAAATAATGCACTGATCAGTATTGCTGTAGGGCCAGTGTGGCCCAGTTTTTGCGAATTTGACTTTCTGCAGTGCACAATAAAATAATTAAACCATAAAGGAGCACATGCTTGATATTTGTTGTACAGAGCTATGCCAACACTGAGTGGATAGTAAGCTTACTGATCCCATGAAGCTTGCTGAGGAGGCAGACATCTGGGTCAGCACCAGAGTGTCCAAGTCAGCATCTGTGGGGACTCCCAAAAGGGTGATCAGGGTTCCCACAAAAGAGAAAAGGGGGATAAAAAGAGAGTTCTCTTTAGGCCCCAAAAAAACTCATGCGAAAGATTCCTGGGGTGGTGAATGTAGTGCAGGGGGAGAAGTTTGTCCCAGTTAATGTGTGGAATGGGGGATTTTGGTCAAGTTACCGAAGTTTCCCTGGGTGACCGTGAGATGGTTCCTAAGATCCATGTGACCTTTAATACTGCGAAGTATAGGCAATGGGTCACGATCAGTGGGCAAGGTGTAGAGGCTCTGAGGGATACAGGAGCCAGTGTGACCACGGTAAGGAGTCAGCTGGTTTCCCTTGAGCAGGTAATTCCAAATACATTCCACCAGGGTGTGGTGTCTGACAACAGAAAGGGTCAATATCCTGTGTCCCTGGTTCCATTTGAGTAGGGGGTTCCGGTCTTCTGAAAGTTGCTGTGAGCCTGTGGATTCTTTGCTAGGTAATGACCTTGAGTACACTACCTGGAAGGAAGTGGAGCTCAATGCTGATGTGGAGATGTTGGGATTACCTAATTAGTTCCGTGTTACGACAAGGTCCATGGCTGCCCAGGATGGGAGTCAAAAAGGACTGGAGCCTGGAAAAATGGCCTAGCCAGCTGCTAAAATGGGGAAAGGCAGAGTGCGTGGGAAACCAGCCCCTAGATGTACTCCCAGTGAGCTGGGTGGGGCACCTGCGCTGGCCGTTCCGCAGCTCACTGGAAAGGCCACTGCTCCCCTTGATTACCTGCCTCTAATTGCTGGTGGTATGTAGAAGGGGGACCCACCAAGGAGGAGTTCTATAGGGCACAGAGAGAGTGTCCAAACCTTGAGGGATTGAGGTAACAGGCTGAAGCCAAAGCAGCAAGTGATGCCTCTGGCAGTCACCATATTTACTGGGACAACAGCCTCCTTTACAATGAGCCTAAGGTTCCTGACCACGGGACAACAAGGGCTCTGGTGATCCCCCAATACTATAGGGCCTTCTTACTGGAGCTGGCTCACAAAATTCTCCTGGCAGGACACTTAGGCCAAGGCAAGACATTTGCAAGGCTTTTCCCACACTTTTATTTGCCCAGGATCAAGAGTTCCTCACATACATTCTGTAGGACTTTTGTGACGTGCCAGGCTAGTGGGAAGACAGGACAATGGCTTAAAGCCCACATTTACCCACTGTCAGTCATTGGCATACCCTTTGAGAGGGTGGGATTACTTTGTAGGGCCTATGGATCCCTGGACTGCTTCAGGCAACAGGTTCATCCTAATTCGTGCTACTAGGTATCCAGAGGCAATCCCTCTGAGAACAGTGACTGTGCCTGCAATGGCAAAAGCCCTGATGGGGAATTTTATTGGACTGGGTTTCTCCAAGAAGGTTGTGTTGTACAGTAGCACAAACTTCATGTCTGCATATATACAGTCAGTGTGGAAGGAGTGTTGAGTTATAAGTTCCCTCCACCCCTTACTTCCCACAAACCAATGGGCTTGTTGAAAGGTTCAACAAGACCCTTAAAGGCAAAATTAGAGGCCTGACTGATGCCTCGAGGAAAAAGTGGGGTATTCTATTGCCATGTCTGTTGTCTGCCTACAGGGAGGTATCACAGAAGGGAGTGGGCTTTAGCCCATTTGAACTACTTTTTGGCCACTCTGTTAGAGGACCCCTGAGTTTGGTCAAGGAAGGCTGGGAGCAATTTCCCAGAAAATCTCCTCAGGATGTAGTGAGCTGCATGGTGGTCTTCAGGAGCAAACTTGCTAAGTTGTGGAAGTTAGGTTCCAACAACCTAGTAGCCAGCCAAGCTGTCATGAAGGAGTGGTATGACAATAACTATACCACTTTGGATTTGCAGCCTTGTCGGAAAGTTTGGGTAATGGACCCTGTGGAGCCCAGAGATCTCCTTGACCGCTGGACTGGCCATATAAAACGATTGAGAGAAAGAGAAAGTGGGAGACCACCTACCTTGTAAATCTCAAGACCCAAGGCAACCTCACAGTGTGCTGCATGTAATTCGCCTGAAGCTCCACTCTGAGGGGTCTGAGGTCACCATGCCGCTGGTAACAGATGGCGAAGAGGAGAGTGAACCTCTCCCTGACCTCTTAGCCTACAAGGAGAAGGATGGGTCTCTGGAGGGAGATATCATTTGCCCCAATCAAACTCCTGAACAACAGAGAAGCTGCCACCAAGTGTTTGGGCAGAACTCATCTCTTTTTTCCTCTTATCCCTGGGACTACCCACCTCTGTACCCATGATGTGGGCACTAGGGACAACCTCCTTGTTAATAATAGGTCCTACAGGTTGTCAGATAAGCTAAGGTTGAGCATTAAGGCTTAAGTGTCCAAAATGCTCAAGTTGGGGGTGATAGAACCCTCCAGTAGCCCTTGGTCCAGTCCTGTGGTTCTGGTACCAAAAGCTGCCCGCCAGGCACCACACCTGAGCTGAAGTTCTGTTTGGTTTACAAAGGGCTAAATTCAGAGACCAAAACTGATGCTCATCCCATCTACCGGGCTGATGAGCTGATTGAGTGGTTAGGGGCTGCCCAGTATCTCTGTACCTTTGATCTTACATCAGGGTACTGGAAGATCGTCACAACAGAGGGGGCAAAGGAGAGGTCAGCCATCTCCACTTCACAGTGCCATTACCAGTTTAGAGTGATGCTTTTGGATTGAAGAATGCCCCTGCCACCTTCAAGAGGCTTTTGAACGAGGTCGTTGCTGGTATGCAGGCCTTCTCTGTGGCTTATTTGAATGACATAGCTGTCTTCAGTAGCAGCTGGAAGGAACACCTTTTTTACCTCCAGCAAGTGCTTCAGGCTCTGCAACAGGCAGACCTGACTATTAAGGCAAGTAAGTGCCAGATAGGGCAGGGGTCTTTGGTGTATTTGGGACACCTGGTGGACAGTGGAAAGGTGCAATCCCTTCAGGCCAAGATACCAACCATCATGGCCTGGCTGCCCCCCAAAACTCGAACTGAGGTCAGAGCATTTTTGGGCCTCACTGGGTATTATAGGATATTTTTCAAGGGCTATGCACCATTGTGGCCCGCTTTACTGAGCTGACTTCCAAAACGCAGCTCAGGAATGTACATTGGACAGAGGCATGCCAAGTTGCATTTGATTCCCTGAAGCAAGCCATGTGCACAGCTTCTGTACGCAGATCTCCTGACTTCTCCAAGGAGTTTATCATGCAGACCGATGCCTCAAAGAAATGCACAGGGGCAGTACTATCTCAACTTAATGTGAGGACCTGGAACAAACTGTAGTCTTCATCTCCAGGAGGTTACTCCCCAGGGAAAAATGGTGGAGTGCTCTAGAAAGAGAAGGTTTTGCATTGGTCTGGGCATTGGAGAAGCTGAGGCCATACTTGTTTGGCACTCACTTCCTGATTCAGACTGCCCACAGACCACTCAGGCAGTGAATCCAACACTGTTGAGGTGGTCCATTTCCCTACATGATATGGACATCAGGGTGGAATACAGACCAGGGTTAGACCACGCCAATGCTGATTTTTCCGCCTTAGTGAAGATAACGCCCTAAAGACTGGGTAGCTTCCCCCCCCCCCCCCCCTTTTAGCTGGGAAGACTTGTTAGACCTTTCAGCCTTAAGGTGGTCTTTCCCCAATCTTCTTGTCTCCACATTCTGCTTAATTATTTTGTTGGTCTTAGGACTCAGCACTTTACCAGTGCTAAAATGCATGTGGTTCTTTGTTAAACATGTCATTGGTGTATACCTGAATGACATATTTAATTTACTTGTAAGTCGGTTTGCCATATACCCGGGGCCTGTATGTTTAATGCTACTAGTGGGCTGAAGCACTGATTGTTCCTCCCACAGAAGTAGCCTTTTAAACCTGCCTCAGGCCTGCCACTGCAGTGCCTGTGTGTGCAGTTTACTGCCACTTCGACTTGGCATTTAAAACTACTTGCCAAGCCTTAAACTCCCTTTTTACTGCTTATATGTCACCCCTAAGTTAGGCCTGATTTGTATCCCTAAGGGCATGGTGCTATGTAAGTAAAAGGTCAGACATGTACTTCTATGTTTTGCATGTCTTAGTAGTGAAAAACAGCTAAATTTGTTTTTCACTACAATGAGGCCGACTCCTCTCATAGGTTAGCACTGGGAATTCCCTTACGTACTTTTAAGTAGTAATTCCTGATCAGAGAGGAGTAGCTCTTTCACGTTTCATATCTTACTGGTGAAGTTGGATTTAACATTACTATTTTAGAAATGCCACTTGTAGAAAGATGGCATTTCTCATCACTTACTGTTCTATGTGCCTGACAGCCTGTTTCCAATACATGCCTGGGGTGGGTGAAGGCTACACTGTGTGCATTCCCTATCGACAGCCACAACATAGGAAGGATAGGTGTGTCTGAGTACCCATCTACATACATCTTCATTCTAATAGCCTTGCCTGGGCAGGATGGAATGGAGCGGCTAACACGTTCCTTGAATAGGCAGTGTCTTGACACACACAAAGGACTGATTACTCCCACAGATAGCCTGGCAGGCAGGACTGGGTTGAAAGGGATCCTTGTGTACTTCAAAGAGCTACTTTGAAGACACCCCTCACTTTTGGGTTTAAGGACTGGGTCTCTGAATCCCTAAAATCAGATACTTGTGGATCTTGAACGGAACATCTGTCAGAGGACTGCTATGCTGCTTAAAGGACTTATCTTTGGACTGCAGACTTGGAAGGCTGCTTTTCTCTTGTGTTGCCCTGCTGCCTACTGATCTCTGACTCTGCTGACTGAGAGCTTGGCTATGCCTTCCCTGATCTCCAAGGGCTTGCCTCCCGTTGCTTGAGACTCAGGGAAATCAAAGTCTCTACCCCTCCTGTGCCTGGCTCATTGGAAGTGGTCCAGATACTTGCTACATGGATTTTGATTTGTCTCCGGTCTGATAGTAGCAGAAACAACATATCGACCCAGTTGCAGGAGTAAAAACGGGGCATCGTTTCAGAACCAGCTCTTTGCCTCCCAAGATTGACTAATCGGTCATCGTATTACCGGCGCTGAAGCTTGGTGAGATCGGCGCATCTCCTCGACTGTGTGACAGAAACCAGCGCATTGCTCGACGCCTCTCGACTCCAGCACCCGACTTCGGAACTGACGTTTTGCTTTCACTGCGTGGATAAGATCAGTGCATCTTGTTGCATGCGACCAGGAAAGCCACTTTGTTTACAGGGCCTGCGTGGGTCTTGTAGCCAGCCTCCAAGCGGTCGGCCCGAACTATCACTTTGGCCCAAGTCCAGCACGACCTAAAATAACCTTTTTAGAGCTACATGCTTCTAAGAGCTTTATTGCATTTATTCTACTAAAATTCAATATCTCAAATTCCATACATTGGATTTTTGTTGTTTTTGTTTATAATATTATAATCTGTTGTTATTAACCTGTGTGGAGTGTTTTTGTGGTGTATTTATTGTGTTACTGTGTGTTTGTGTTGCACAAATACTTTACACATTGCCTATTTAGTTTTTAGCCTGACTGCTCTGTGCCAAGCAACCAGAGGGTGAGCACAAGAAAACCTTTAGTGTGTATCTTACTTACCCTGACTAGAGTGTTGGTTCCTGCCTGGCGAGCGTGCATACCTCCACCAACCAGGAATCTCCATTCTAGCACTGAGGGATTGGGGAAGGGATGATAGGCAGCAGGGAAAACAGCCTGCTACTTACGCCTGTAGCTACCATTTTTGCAGCAGGTGCAGAAATATGCGGGTCTCGCAACACCCCAATTATCAGGAGCATTGTTTTTTGGTCAGTTTCTGTTTGTTTGGCATATTTCCTCCTTTATAGGTGTAGGAAGGTAGGATCCTTCTCCATGGTTACCCCCACTTTTTGCCTGGTGCTATGGTGGTTTTTGACTAGCCTGACTGGGATCCTGCCAATCAGGACCCCAATCTATCTGCTTTCTCCCTAAATTGTTGTGTTCAGTACTTGGGTGCATCCCAGAATGGATGCTGGGGTACCCTTTTCAGTCCCGAGTATCTGGTACCCATGTACCCAGGGCAGAGGTAGCCCTGAGGTCTCCCATGGGCTAAAACATGTATTATGCCACCCATGAGAGACCATTCAAAATGGAACTACAGGCCTGCCATTGCAGCCTGTGTAAGTTGGTGCATGCACCACTTACTAAAGATATAGGTTTACTATATCGAAGGGTCATTCCACTTAAAACCTATAAGTCACTCCTATAGCAGGCCTTTGCAATCCTGAAGGCAGGGTGCTTGGTTCTAAGTGAGAGGGTGTCCCTGCATGAGCAGGACACCCCTGCAGCCTACGGAGTCCATTCTCCCGGGTTGTCAATGAAGCAGCAATATACTATATAGAGGAGCACCACGTAATTACGCGATGACCATCTCGAAACTGGCTGCAGCGAATCATATCATGTTTGGTATCAAACATGTTGGAATCATACCCCCACACCGTAAGATATGATTCCAAGCACTGGAAATGCCCTCAGATAGGCTCTCAGTGTTCCCGGTACCAACTTTCTTCACCCGGACAGCACAAAATGGTTGCTGCCAACCAGAGACATATTTCTGCCCTCCTGCTGCTAAGCCAAGCTTGAGCAGGGGAAGGTGGAACAATAGGCACCCTGTCACAGGGACGTGGGACCACCTCCCAGACAGGATTTAGTGTATTAGGGCTGGATGGGGGCACTTGACAGCACCAGAAAGTCTGCATAAGGGCACATTTGGTGTCCCTGTGCATAGTCTAGTTCAAACCAATCCAGGGAGCCGTTGGCTCCCACTCTGGCACGAACCTGGACAAAGGAGATGTAAGTAAACTCCCCTTGTCCAGACCCTCCCCTGAGAGGGTTCCCTGAATCATCCCAGCCCTTTCCTTAGGGTACTTAAGGGGTTACCTGGGTGTAGGTCCCTAGATTAGTCATGGGATAAGACTCAGATCAGACACCACTGCACTTCTACCGTCTGGGAACTCTGGACTTTGTTTGGGCCTGACTTCGTGTCCATTCCAGTCTGCTGCATCATCTGTGCCTGTGCATCATACAGGAACCTTCCAAGGCCTGGGAAGCATCAAAGACACCTGAAGGAATCTCCCTTAGAGTGAAGGAGTCACTCCCCTGCATTTGCAGGCACCGCAACTAGGCCGACCGGTCTGCAGATCACGAGCTCCTCCGTACTCCGTGGGCTCTGCGACACAGGTGGTGGTTTTCCTTTGCTCCCGAGGCCTGCTCTACCCTCTTACCAAGTTGAGGCCAGTGGTCCTTGTGGGTTTTGCAATAACCAAACCCCTGGGTACTGCGTCCAACTTGCAATTGCAAAGGCTTGTTGGTCTCTTTGCAAGAAGATCTTCGTGTTCCAAGTAGCCCCAACCTCGAGCATCTCCTGTGACCAGAATCTTCAGCCACACCGCATCGTGCGCATTGTAGCTTGCAGCTTTTGGTGAGCTGCTTGAGGTCCTCTCCCGAGTCCAGTGCCTCTGGCCTGTGGGTCCATTTGAGGGCCACCTTTGTTTTCTTCAGGCTCCCCTGCTTGCTCGGGGCCTGCCCTGACTCCCCTGCTTTTGGCGAGTCTCCTGGACCTTGCTGGTCCTCATCGTGTACTTTCTTGACTTCCTGGGTGGGCTGCATTTGCCAAGTCTTGTTGGTACTCCTGCCGGACACCGACCCCTCAGCACTCGACATTCTTCGTGGGACAGCTCGTATCCAGCTCCTGATCATCCTTGGCATCGTCTGGTCCCCACAGCTGCAGAGTCGAGGTCCTCGTCATCTTCTCTGAAGCACCTGACATTGTGGGCATTCGCCTACCAAGCTCCTGGTCACTCCTCAGTGACCCAGACTCTGTCCCCTCTGCTTTCAGGTACTCCTCGACAAAAATCCACGTATGGATTCCCACAGACACTTTCTCCACTTCCAGCAACGGCACTTTCCTGAAGTCCTCCATTGGGTTCGACGGTGGTTCCGACACCACTTCACCCCTATGCACCCGGCTTCCCTGGTGTAGGTAACATGGGTACTAGGGTATCCATGAGTGGGGTGGCTCTTCAACCTTCTGTCTTCCAGGGGTTTCTTCAGGGTCCACTGGGAAGGATCCAAACGCGACTTACACGTAGAGTTGTACGGAGCCCGCTGTCGTGTTCCCACACTGCACGTGTCCTCCGTGGGGTCCCTATCTACTTACCTTGGGTAGTTCCTTGGGTCCCCAGCGATTCTACGCCCTCTCGACATTGCCCTGACTCGAGTTGTGGTTTTTATACCACTTTTTTAGTATATGGTTTGGTCTTCCCCTGGGGCCCACTGTGTATTACTGCTATTTACTGTGATTTATTTGCTAAAGTATTGTGTGCTTTGTGTCTATATCCGTGTGGGAGATACTGTAACGTACTAGATAGTGTTATATAATATATACATATTTTTATCAATACTTTGTGTGGATCTTTACTATAAGATTGCATTCTGGTAAAACAAACTGCTTTACACTCCTTCAAGACTAAGCCTGGCGGCTGCTCTCCACAGCTACCACTTCAAGAGCTTTCTGTGGATGTCTAAGACCTCTTAAATCACCATAAGGGTTGTCTGGACTGGTGCAAGGTGCCCACTTACATTAGTGGACATCATATACCAGGCCAGCTTCTCACAATAGGTATTGCTTTTTGTGTGAATTATGAGCTACAGAAAAGGTATCCTTGAAATTATCTCATAAGCCCTGCCCCTTTCACTTGCCTAATCCTATCCATTAAATGTTGATGGGGAGGGCCCGACTTCAAACTGTTTGTTTTGCTCGAAGTCTCCATAAACAAAATGTTTTGAAGACCTCTGTGCTAGAGCACGGCTCTATCCAGGTGTATAACTAGGTAATCTGCTAGGGTGCAACTTAAGTTTCCAGCCATTGTTCGAGGAATGAAAGCATGTCATGTCCCTCTGCTTAATCAAGGACACCAGCCTGTGAGGTCTTAGATTGTGCCCTCAATTTCCTACATGGTTGCAGTTGTGATATAGTCGATTCGGTCTCTTTGACGCTGTCAGACAACTTCCCATGTTTGAATCCCAATGCGTGCCTTATAGACGTGAGTGTTTCAATAATTCTTTCCAGTTTGGCATCTACTGGTGTTGGTTTTTCAGCATCTGTATCATCTTCGCTTTCTGATGACAGATTTTTTAATCAGTTACTTTTTTCTGTACCTTTATTCCACCCAATGGTGGTAACTCTGCTAGTTGTATAATGTGGTCTGAAGGGAGAGGGATGGGGGTGCTTGGTGTTTAAGCTTCTGGCACCCTGTGGTTTTCCAGTGAACTACTACCTACTCTGGGAATTTCTTCTTTTTCGGTTCGATTCCTCCTTGGGAGGTCCCTTGTCACAAGTGCCAGATTAATTTCTGCCCAGGTGTTTATCCAACCCAGATTTGTTGTATTTTCCAGCCTAGTTTTAGCTGCGCTTTGTGGGCGGTTTATCAAGGAGACTTTATTTTGTCCCCTTCCTTCTGGCCTCTTGCTGAGATGGGAATTATGGGTCCCTGGTCAATGTTTGGATGATGTCCGAGCTCCCAGCCACGTTCATGAGGTCTTTTCCATCTTAAGCTGCTTCTAAGCCCATTCTGTGCTGCTTTGCCTCTCTAGGGTGCCACAGGCTTCTTCTTTGCCACAAGGCTGCAGCAAAGTAAATAAACTTCTGTGCTGGGTGGTACCAGATCAAGAGAGCTGCCTCCCCTCCACCCACAGGTCGGGAGCCACCTACATTCACCGCTGACCAGGGAAAATGCTGTTTCACTCGCTGGGAGAGATGCCATCCCAAAGGACCGCTATCCCCACATACCACTCTTCTCTATAGTTCTCACACATCATGTCTGTCTTTTGATGTACTTCTTAAAATCCATATACCCACAAAACTACTATCAGGACTGGGTCTATTCCTGTCCAAATGGACGGTATTAGGATTTATTGAACACAAATAAAACATGGAAACAATACATTAACATAAAGTGAACAGGGCGTGACGGGGTTTCTGGAAATCAACAGATTTCCTTAACTCAGGCATGTAACTTAAAGTGACTTTTAAGTGAAAATAGGAAATAACAGTCACAATAAAAAGAACATCTTGGACTCCGTATAAATCATAAATGAAGGTAAGAATTAAGACGTGGTTGTCGACGACGTTTAGATCCCCAACATCGGTTATGGGATCATCGTCAGGACTAATGAATCAAAAAGTGCCTGAGAAGTTGCCTGGATAAGGTAGGGGAGAGGGGTAAGCGGGATAAGGTGGGGGGGGGGGAGAAGAGGGAAGGTAAAGGGAGAAAGTTATTAGGGAAGTAGGGTGACTGGTAGGGGGTTTGCGCTTAAATCAGTGTGAGCAATAATGAATTAATCGCGGGTGACACATTCCATGCTGGGGACCCAGTGTGGTGGGTTGCAGGCAGCTCAGTCTAAACTCATATGCAGAGTTAGGTGAAGGCGAGGCAATTTACGTGTACGTGATCCAAAGGTGACTCTTATATTATGCAATAGGTGATAAGGAGAAGGATCTTACTATAGATGCAGTGAGTAAGACACAATACAAGTGGAGAGGAACAATGTCCTAACCAAGGCTGATAGATCCAGCGCGGACTTCGAGGTTCCTGGTAGATTGTCAATTGAGAGTCACGTGCAGAGGATCAATGTCCTATCCAGGGCAGCTAGTGTGTGCGCGGCAGGTCGACTAGTTAAGGAAGGTCAGATAAGGTGGTGATTAAGAAGATGGCAGAGGTACCAGAGGTCACACGACCAAACATGAAGTGAAAGCGTGAGAGCGCTTACCGAGATAAGGTCGTAGGGGGAGAGCAAGGTCTCAACCCCAACTAGATCTGTAGGTGGGTGTGGATAGGTACTGGCAGTGCGTGATAGCTGCAAAAAAGATTGGCAATGCATGAGGGTCTGTGAAGCTAGCCAGGTTGTAGAGGAAACAAGTACGTGGTATCATGCTGTACTTACCCCGCTCGGCATTCGGGGAGACCGAAGTCAGGGAATGAATTCAAGGATGAAAGGCCTGAGGGGTGGAAAAGGGAGAGAAAGCGCTTAAGTACGAGCGCACGCGGAAGTGAGGCCCGAGGTCCTGCAGACAGCTGGTATACGATAAGAGAAAGCTAACGATCTTACCTGCACAGTGGCCGCGAGGATCGTGGTCCGGAAGTGATAGAACGAGTGCTTACGCTGCGGGTCGATTAAGTATCAACGCGTGATTGTGCTCATGCACGTTGGCGTAATAGCTAGAGTGGCATTCACCTGATTTAGCCCGGCTAGAGATGGGCGCCATGGTGGGTGAAGTACGCTGTTAGACGGTAAAGCGGAGAAGGGGGTACGAAGAGAACGGGGTTTGGAAATGAGTAAAGGTTGAACCATTCCCATTCATCTGTAGTAGAATATACAGATAGTCACCAGTATATACATGTAACGATATTGCATGAGATCAAGACAGAGTGACCCAATTAAAATTAGAACATTGTGTAGCATTCTGATTCAACATTAGTGGACTTAGAAACCAGTCAACAGCATATAATTGTCACGATATGGCATAGGACTAATAAAGTGTGGCCAATTAAATTAGGACATAAGTATATAGGTACAGTTATATTAGGCGCAAATCGGTGGCGCACCAACGTTGGTAATCGTGGTGCAATAGCCGTATTGTCATGAAAGTAAAGAGGAAAGTCATTCTACTCTTTAGATCAGGTTAGTCCAGTCCTCCATGCAGTTTAATCCAGTAAGGAGACAATGCGTAAAATCCATTTAAATTCCTCCTTGTTTAGGATACCACTGATGTGAGAGTTACGGGGTGGTGATTGGATCACATTAATTACTTGCCAACGCAGGTCGTCTTCGGTATGCCCCTGGATGGTAAAATGTTCCACAAGTGGCGCCTTGGGCGTTTGGCATGTCAGGCGGCTCCGGTGTTGATGTATTCTGATTCTGATTTTTTGCGTAGTTTGCCCAATATAGATTAAATTGCATGGGCATGTGATTGCATATATAACATTTTGAGTGTTACAATTGGGGAAATTGGTTAAGGTTACATCAGTGTTTGCATACGCAAATTTTCCAGCATAGAGTACAGGCCAATGTTTTAAAATACATTTCTTGACTGAATTAGAAATTGGCGAGAATGTGGTGACACATACAGTCTTCTCATCATATTTTCTAGCTTTTGGGGTCAGGAGTGTTTTGCGAGGACAGTACCACGTGCACTTCAGTGAGTTCTTGACGAGTTTGCGTGGATAGCCTCTATTGGTTATCTTTTTCGAGAGGTTTTGTGCTTCTCTGAAGTAGTCCTTTTTATGAAAACAATTGCGTCTGATGCGCAGAAATTGTGACTAAGGTAGGGAATCTCGCAATGCCCGTGGGTGATGGCTATTGTAGGCAAGTAGAGTGTTTTTCTCAGTTGGCTTGCGGTAGAGGGTGGTGTAGAGCCTATCGTTGTCACTTATGATTAATAAGTCAAGGAAGGCCGCCCTTTTTTGCTATGTGTTAAAGTGAATTTGAGACCATTCCAATGGGCATTCAACCATTCCTGGAACTGAATAAGAGATTCTTCAGATCCTTTCCAAATTAAAAAGATATCTTCTATTTACCTTCTCCACTCCAAAACGTTCAGGGCAAATGGGTTGAGCGCGGGACAAAATCTTGTTGGTTTCAAGCCAGTCCATTGATCCTCTCCACGTGACTCTCAATTGACAATCTACCAGGAACTTCGAAGTCCACGCTGGATCTATCAGCCTTGGTAAGGACATTGTTCCTCTCCCCTTGTATTGTGTCTCACTCACTGAATCTATAGAAAGAACCTTCTCCTTATCACCTATTGCATATTATAAGCGTCACCTTCAGATCACGTACGCGTACATTGCCTCGCCTTCACCTATCTCTGCATATGAGTTTAGACTGAGCTGCCTGCAACCCACCACACAAGGGTCCCCAGCATGGAATGTGTCACGTGCAATTAATTCCTTATTGCTCACACTGGTGTAAGCGCGAACCCCCTACCAGTCGCCCTACCTCCCTAATAATTCTTTCTCCCTTTACCTTCCCTCTTTTCTCCCTCCCCTTCCCCCCTTTATCCCTCTTACCCCTCTCCCCTACCTTATCCAGGCAACTTCTCAGACCTTTTTTGATTCATTAGTCCTGATGATGATCCCATAACCGTTGTTGGGGATCGAAACGTCGTCGACAGCCACGTCTTAACTCTTGTCTTCATTTATGATTTATACGGAGTACAAGATGTTCTTTTTATTGTGACTGTTATTTCCTATTTTCACTTCAAAGTCACGTTAAGTTACATGCCAGAGGAAAGGAAATCTGTTGATTTCCGAAACCCAGTCACGTCCTACTCACTTTAATGTACTGCTTCCATGTTTTATTTTTGTTTAATAAATCCTAATACCGTTCATTTGGACAGGAATAGACCCAATCCTGATAGTAGTTTTGTGGCTATATGGATGTATTCTTCTTGAAAGGGACCGCTGTCTCTAATACCTTACTACTACCCTTGGTCCCTTCTGACTATAAGGGTCCCCTTGTTCTGTGTTTTATGTACTTTTTTTATTAGCATAGACGTTATTTCTTTATGATGTGACTGTATCTTAGATCAGTCGTTCTGCAATCTGATTTTTAGCTGCCGGTCTCCGTGAGCGGACCAGGAAGAGTAGCTGTGCCGGCAATAACTGTCAATTGATTCACGTTCTTTACCTTCACAGACTTTCAAACCCCAACTGTCTCTGTGTTCCTATGAGGGAAGTGACTCGTACTCTTATTCTCAGCACGTACACACAGTGTCTTTGTAGTGACAAGATGAGATCATTAATGCTATTTGTGTTTTATTGTAAATGCAGAAACTAACGGAGAAACTATTTTAAACCAACAGGCATTAAAGCTTGAGCAGACACTGATACAATGACGCCTTTGTTAAAGCACGAGAAGAATGACACTGCAAAAAATGTAATGAAAAGCATGTGAAGATGCACCAGAAACGATATTAGAAGGAACACGCAGTCTGAAAATAATCAGGAACTGAGAGATTTTAAGTTACAGAATGTGAAAATGGTTTGAATCATCCGTCAAATGCGTGGTCACATGAGAACCACCCACGAGACAAGACAAATCTACTGAATGCCTGCCTCTTTGGAGCTATATATTTTCTCCCATTACCTGTTTGAATTCCTACTGAAATAAACACTATTTGGAGGCTAATGTGCAAAATATCACAACCAGAAGGGAGTTCTACATGTGAGAGAAGCATTTGAATTATAAATTGTCAGTGCACATAATGTAAGAGACCTCACTAGCCACAGTCAATTGAGTTTACTATGGAACTCAGAGCTTACTATCCACCTTTGGCTGAACTCACTATCCACAATCAACTAAGATTACTGTATACAGTCGATAAACTTACTGTCCAAGGGCACAGTGCTTATTATCCACATCTAACAGAGCCTCAGCATTTGAAGCCTATTAGCCACAAACAATAGAGATCGCTGAGTTTCCTAGGGTGCCGGAGCGTACTATCCTCTGTGGACAGAGCTTACTATCCAGAGTTTACAGACCTTCCTAAACACAAGAAAATGACGCTGAATAAGAAAGTATATCAGTGCTCTGAATGTGACAAAATGTTCAGGTTAAAGCACCAACTTATTGTCCATGAGAGAACACATACAGGTTATAAGCCATACGAGTGCTCTGAATGTGGAAAAAAGTTCAGTACAAAAGCCCACCTTACCTACCATGAGAGAACACATACAGGTTATAAGCCATACCAGTGCTCTGAATGTGGGAAGTGCTTCTGCCAGAAAGGACAGCTTTCTATCCATGAGAGAACACACACTGGCGAGAAACCCTACCAGTGTTCTGAATGCAACATTTGTTTCACTGCTAAAGGCACTCTGACTGAACATGAGAAAACACATACAGGGGAAAAACCTCATCAGTGCAATGAGTGCGGGAAAAGGTTCAGACAGCTGGGGGATCTTAAAGTTCACATAAAAATACACACAGGAGAGAAGCCATATCAGTGCGGTGAATGTGGGAAAAGGTTCACAGCAAAGAAGTCTCTCTCATGCCATGAAAGAATCCATACAGGCGAGAAACACTTTCATTGCACTGAGTGTGATAAAAGATTTTATCTTAAAAGTGAGATGAAGAAACATTCAAGAAAACACACAGGTGAAAAAATATTTCATTTAAAAAAATACAGGACAGACAACACTGTCCTTAAAAGAACACACATGGGTGAAAAGATACATGTTTGCAGTGAATGTGGGAAAGGATTTAGGCGTAAGCAATGTCTCGCCCTCCATTTAAGAGTGCATACGGGTGAGAAACCTTATCAGTGCTCCGAATGTAAGAAAAGCTTTATTACTAAAGGAATGCTTACTATCCATGAGAGAAAACATACTGGGGAGAAACCTTATCAGTGCTCAGAATGCAGTAAATGTTTCAGTTCTAGTGTTAATCTGAAAATTCATGAGAGAATTCATACAGGTGAAAAACCGTATCAGTGCAGTCACTGTGGGAAAAGTTACAGTCAATCTGGAAATCTACTTAAGCACAAAAGAATACATGCAGGAAAAGAAAAACTGCATCACTGTCCAAAATGTGAGAAAAGCTACTTTACCAAAGCCTATCTTATACAACATGAAAAAACACATACAGGCGAGAAACCATGTCAGTGCACTGAATGTGGGAAAAGATTCCGGGATAAAGTTTATCTAATCCGACATGAACGAACACATAATGGTGAGAAACCTTATCAGTGTGCTGAATGTGGGAGAAGCTTTGGTACTGTATCAAATCTTAATGTCCACAAACGTTGTCATAATGGAGAAAAACCTTATCAGTGCGGTGAATGTGGGAGAAGCTTTGGTACTGTAGGAAATCTTAATGTTCACAAACGTTGTCATAATGGAGAAAAGCCTTATCAATGCACCGAATGTGGCAAATCTTTCAGCCGTAAGCACCATCTTACTAGTCATGAAAGAACACATACAGGGGAAAAACCTTATCAGTGCACTGAATGTGACAAAAGCTTTAGCCATAAATTCATACTTACTGTGCATCAGAGGACGCACACTGGTGAAAAACCTTACAGCTGTACTGTATGTGAAAAAAGATTTAACCATCTGGGAGATCGTTTGAAACATGAGGGAATACATTCTGTTGATAAACGTTACAAGTGTACGGAATGTGGCAAAGGGTTTACCCAGAAAAAATGTCTGACTTCTCATGAGAAACAACATATGGAAAAGAAGCAAAGACAAGGCATTAAAAGCTACAAGTATAGGATGGAAAACTGAAGGTTGAATATGTTTTCTATTCCTCATAATGCAGAACAGCATCTTCAAGAATCAAGTCTAAAAAAACTAAACTTGGGCGCTTACAAGGATGTCATCCCCAAAGATGATAGATTTCAAGCCGTTCTGTGATCATTTTTATATATTTCATATATATTGGTTAGTCTACATTTTTGGTTTTAGCTTCACTTATTCACAATGTATGGCTTTAAATGAAAATGCTTTAATCATACAACAGTGAGATGCTTGCTCTGAGATATTGTGATAATAGTGATTACACGAGTAAGTGATTCTAGATGATTTTTGAACATTTGTATCTTGGCTTCCCTGTTATTTACTTTCAACAAACTGCACATAAAGTCTAACAGAAGTACGTAAGAGACCGAGAGGAGACAGAAGCGCAGAAGCGCTAGTTGTTTTTTAACCTGATCTTACAACAATTTCTGCACATAAGGTTATGAAAGCTCTGAACACGTATAGTGCCCTGAGAGGGCGTTGGACTAGACACGAGGAGATGCTGCTGGGGCACAGCTGAGACCGTGCTATCAACAACTTCCCTTTCAGCGGATTAAGCTTCTGCACATTTCGTCTGAGTTCAGGTGATTAAAGGACGCGGGCTGTAACTCTTTCTGCCACCTAGAACAGAACTCTTTTTGTTCTGCCAAGGTATATGGAAGTTGCTTTCAGGCAGGTTCTCTAATATGACTCCATAGGGATTTCCTCTAGTACTAAGTTTACCCTAGGCAGATGCAGGAGGGGTTGGGAAACTGACTTATGAAATTCTAAAATATATGTTGGATTTTAATAATCATGTTGCAATATTTCCTTCTTTTCTGTTTTCCTGTACAGATATTGGCTGCTTTCCTGATTGTTTTTACAGTTACCACTATACATGTTGTGTGTAATAGGATAGGTTTTTAGCTTTCAATAAAAATATATAAATGCTTATCCAGGTGTGAATTCTTGAGTGTGTTCATCTAGAGGAGTGGTCTACAAAATGTGGAGCGTGACCCCTGGGGGTCCGTGGCTCAATTCTGTAAAAGGGACGAATGCCTCAGGAAAGAAGTGTAAATAAAGATGGCCTGGAAGTGCTGTCTTCTTTATTTGGTGGGTTTCCAGGCTGTCTTCATTTACAGATCTTGAAGTGCATGAAACGTATGGGCACTGTGATCTGGAGGGCCATGGGGGCACAGGTCATTGAATGTGACGGCAGGGTCAAAGGATTGGCTAAAAAGAACAAAATATTCTGTACATATTTTGTTATTTTTTTCTGCACGTAGCTGCTTGTAAAGTAACCTGAGCACAGTGAAATGAATAATAAATGCAAGTTCAACATTTTATGATTCTTTGCAAATAACTTAATTTGCCTGCGCAAAACAAATGAATGTGACCGTGTGTAATGTAACTGGTGCTCATGTGAAGCACTCCAGTACCCTCAGGTCAAGTTTGCACTATATAAAACTCAACAAAAAAAAAGAATCAGTGAGAAATGAACAATCTCTTTTGGTTAATGCACTCACTGCAGAGGTGTGTGTGTGTGTGTGTGTCTGTCTGTCTGTCTGTCTGTCTGTCTGTCTGTCTGTCCCCGTCCCCGTCCGCAGAAAGGCACAGAACTAAATCCTAGTTGGTGTTGTGTGGAACAATGACTAATGTATTTGTTGTCATAGGAGGTCCCAGCCTGTGACAGAAAGCACTGTGAATTTGTAAGTCCTCATTTAAAATAGTATTACACTCAATATAAGCTAGGCTGACACCCTTTTTTTGTTGTTGCAGTTTTATATAGTGTGGGCACAACAGGAAGGTATTGAAGCGTTTACATGAGTACCCGTTATATTGCATTATGTCACTATGATTTATGGTTTTTAGGCACTGGAAGATGAATTGATTTGCCCAGAATTACAGAATGTTGAGCAAAGGCCGGGGCTCAAACCTGGTTCCCCAGTCCCAAAGTCAGCAACTCTAGCTGTAGCACCACATCTGAAGTCGTGTTTGAGATAAAACAAGTGCTTTCAAAATATATATTTTAGCAATTAGTAATCAGACTATACTTAGAGATAACATTTTAGGAAATTGTTATTATTTCTTGTAAAGCGCTTGAATACCAAAAAGGCATCTTGGAGCTAGCTCAGTTTACAGAGGAAGAAGAATGCCCCGAAGCGTGAGAATTATTGTACAGAAAAAACAAGTTTTTAAGGCCTTCCTAAAGTTTTAATGTCTAATGGGAGCGAATTCCAGGCTTTTGCTGCTAACATCACAGAGCTTCTGCCTCCCCAAGACAAGTGATGAAACCTAGGAACTGCTACTAATTTAGCAGATGAAGATCGAAGGGACCTGCCTGGCACCAATTAAAGCTTTTCTTAATAAAATTTGGACCTTGGCCATACAGTGCTTTGAAAGTGATACAAAGCGCTTTGAAGGTGACTCTGTGCTTGACTGGAAGCCAATGTAGTTTCCTGACAAACTTAGAAATGCAGTGTCTCATTTACTCTGGCACTCTGCTAATGACACTTATATCACCTCTTAAAAAGAATAAATCTTTGTAGCCATCAAGCTTTAGTGGGCTCCATCACTTAAAAGCTGGTGAGAAGCCTTTTTCTTCTTTAGCTCTTTAGATCCCACCATGCCCTTTGCTTTCAGGCAAATGCACCTCAAGGTCAGCGTTAACCATTCAGGGACAGCTGGTTTTGTAAAAAGTGAGTCCAGGGGGTGGCAGGGCAGAGGAGAAACAGAGTTACATTCAGGTACAGAATCCTAATCCTCTGGAGCCCTGGGGCTTCAGAGTTGAGGCAGAGGAGAAACAGGAACGGGTGAGTTGCCAGTGTAAAAGATGTGGCCCAGAAGAGGGGGCACTATGTGTGGGCTCATTTTTGTGTTTACAAATGAACAGAGACCACTTCATCAGAGAGATGTCCCTTACAATAGAGGGAAGCGGGAGAATCTGAGCTGAGCACAGGGAGTGGAGCTTATAAGATCATTTTAGTGGTACATTTTCAGTAGCTCTTTTTCTATGCTAAATTTGAGATTCATAAAACAGAAAGTACAGCAAACTAAAGTAGTAACTGACCCACAAATCGGGCTCTGCGTAGTTAGGGTGTTGTGACCCCTCAAACTTCTGGGCCCCAATGCAGCTACACCTGCTGCACTAATGATTTTTTAAATGGCCATCCCTGTCATTAGTGCAACTGGAGCCAAGGGTGTAATTGACCACTGTACCCCAATTATGTCTGCCTAACTCCCAAAAATCCAAGTGAGGGCCCATTGTTCTTGCTAGCATTAGAGCCCAGGTCACTCTTGCTGTTTTTTGGGGGGAGTTTTTGACTTGAAGGGGCAGAAAGTAGTTGTGCTGCAGGTACATTGGCTCCAGGACCCCATCAATCAATCAATCATGGCATTTGTAAAGCGCACTGCATACCCGCGAGGGTCTCAAGACGCTGGGGGGGGGGGAGGGGGGAGCTGCTACTGTTCGAAGAGCCAGGTCTTGAGAAGTCTTCTGAAGGTCAGAACAGGGGCGTAACACAGGCCCCCGCAGCCCCCGCGTTGCGGGGGGGCCCCTGCGCTCCAGGGGCCCCCTCCGCGGCCGCACAGCACTACACATGCGTCTAGGATGCATGTGAGAGCCTACGTAACTTGCGTTAGGCTCCCCGTCATGGCACCCCACTGTGGCCTCTTTTGTAAATTAAATAGTGCGCGGCTGCGTCTGCGTGGTCTTCACTCTATTAGGGTGGGGCTGGCGCATCACAGAAGAATTGAAAGTGAGCGCGAGGAGTTGAGGAATCCCGGAGATAACTTAGAGGGACTGCGCAGCCTCCGGCAATAAATGCCTTGCCCTGTTTTCTGCCGTCCATTCGCGTCTGCCACTGAAGCTGCAGGCCAGGCATCAGGTCAGTGTTCGAGGAGCGAGGAGTCTCAGCGGGTGGGGTGGGATGCATCTTGGGGTCGGGATTAAAACGTAATTTAGGCCCCGCAGCAGCCCCCGTGTTCCACACTCCAGGGCCCCATCAGCACGGAAGCACACACAGAGAAGAGGCACTGCTTATGTGCGTGTACTTCGAGGTTTCATTAGGGAACGGACACCCCCGCGCCGCACGGCCACCAGCTGCTGCGTGTGCCCCTTTGCCCTGCCGCTTCTGCCTCGCTGCCGCTGACCACGCCCCCTCCGGCGTGGTCCGTGATCGCCTGCCGGTTCTCCTGAACTGCTGCTGGTTTGTGTTTTTTGCCCTGTTTTTGCCCCCATTTGTGCCTGTTTTTTATTGGGATTGTTGTGCCTGTGTTGTGCGTTTCCTTCCTGTTTGTCCGCCTACCTCGCCGCCCTCCGCTCTCCCTTCCCGCCACCGCCGCTTTCCCCGCCCCTTTTTTCTTCTGTACCCTCCCCGCTCCCGCCTCCCAGCTGCTCCGCCCACCCGCGCACTTGGCCTTAAATGGCGACCGTGCGACGCAGGTGTGTGTGACCCACTTGTGGGACACCCCCGCGCCGCACGGCCACCAGCTGCTGCGTGTGCCCCTTTGCCCTGCCGCTTCTGCCTCGCTGCCGCTGACCACGCCCCCTCCGGCGTGGTCCGTGATCGCCTGCCGGTTCTCCTGAACTGCTGCTGGTTTGTGTTTTTTGCCCTGTTTTTGCCCCCATTTGTGCCTGTTTTTTATTGGGATTGTTGTGCCTGTGTTGTGCGTTTCCTTCCTGTTTGTCCGCCTACCTCGCCGCCCTCCGCTCTCCCTTCCCGCCACCGCCGCTTTCCCCGCCCCTTTTTTCTTCTGTACCCTCCCCGCTCCCGCCTCCCAGCTGCTCCGCCCACCCGCGCACTTGGCCTTAAATTGCGACCGTGCGACGCAGGTGAGTGTGACCCACTTGTGGGACACCCCCGCGCCGCACGGCCACCAGCTGCTGCGTGTGCCCCTTTGCCCTGCCGCTTCTGCCTCGCTGCCGCTGACCACGCCCCCTCCGGCGTGGTCCGTGATCGCCTGCCGGTTCTCCTGAACTGCTGCTGGTTTGTGTTTTTTGCCCTGTTTTTGCCCCCATTTGTGCCTGTTTTTTATTGGGATTGTTGTGCCTGTGTTGTGCGTTTCCTTCCTGTTTGTCCGCCTACCTCGCCGCCCTCCGCTCTCCCTTCCCGCCACCGCCGCTTTCCCCGCCCCTTTTTTCTTCTGTACCCTCCCCGCTCCCGCCTCCCAGCTGCTCCGCCCACCCGCGCACTTCGCCTTAAATGGCGACCGTGCGAACGCGCAGCGGTCACGCGCAGCGGGCGCGCCGATTGTGCGCCGAAGGCGCGCCAAAGGTAAGCCCGTCTGCGCCCGTCCGCGACTGGATCGCGACCAGCGCCAGGACCGCTGGCCCACGAAGACCCCGACCTACCCGACTGTCGTACTCCGCCGCCACCCTCATCGCACTCAACACCGGCCGACTCCCAGAATGCCACCAAGCCACTCCACGACGCACCCACGGACCTTTCAGCTGCCACGCCTGCAAATTCACCTGCCTCGCACCAGCACCCGCCAAGTCGAACACCAGCAGCACCCACCTCAAGTGCATCCTGCTCAACACCCGCTCCGTCCACAGACACGCCATCGAACTCTGGAACCTTCTAGACGCCACAGCCCCTGACGTTGCCTTCCTCACGGAGACCTGGATGAACGCCTCTTCAGCTCCCGACATCGCCATCGCTATCCCAGAGGGCTACAAGATCGTCCGGAGGGACCGCAACGCCAACCAGATGGGAGGAGGCATCGCCATCATCCACAGGAACACCATCCGTCTCACGACCAGCACCGACAACACCCTGACCAGCGCCGAACACCTGCATTTCCAGATCCACACCAACCCGAACACCACCCTCAGAGGCACCCTGATCTACCGACCCCCGGGACCACGCACACAATTCAGCGAGGACATCGCCGACTTCGTCAGCCCGCATGCCCTCCCCTCCGCTGACTACATCCTCCTGGGGGACCTCAACTTCCTTCTGGAGAACAACAACGACCACAACACCAGCACCCTGCTCGACAACCTCGCCAATCTCGGACTCAAGCAACTGGTGTCCACCCCCACCCACCTCGCCGGACACACACTCGACGCAGTCTTCTCTTCCAGCACAGACATCGACTTCAGCCACGCCACAGAGCTTCAATGGACGGACCACAACTGCGTCCACTTCACCTTCAAGAGAACGACGACCCACCACCACCAGCAACAGGCCGCCCGCAGAAGCTGGAACAAGATCACAGCAGACCAGCTCGCCACCTCCCTGAGCCAGCACCCTCCTGCCAGCTCAGCGAACCGCAGCCAGGCCGCGACAACCTCACGAAGTGGATCAGCATCTGCGCGGACGAGCTCGCCCCGCTGAGGACCCCGCCCAGCAGACCCGGCAGCAAGAAAGCCCCGTGGTTCACCGACGAACTCAAGAGCTCCAAGAAGAACTGCCGAGCCCTCGAGAAAGTCTGGAGAAGGGAACCTACACCGGACAACAGGACCTCCTTCAAGCTTGCCACCCGGAAGCACCACCAGCTGATCCGCGCCGCCAAGAAAACAGCATTCAAGGACCGGTTGGACAACAACGCACACAACTGCAAGGAACTCTTCAACATCGTGAAAGAGCTTTCCAACCCCAGCGCAGGAAACAACGACATCACCCCATCGCAAGACCTCTGCAACTCCCTCGCTTCATACTTCCACAACAAGATCGCGGACATACACAACAGCTTCAACAACCAACCAACGCACACCATGACCGGACAACCACCCCCCACCACCACCCTCCACGCCTGGACCCCGATCAGCACCGAAGACACCATCCGCACGATGAACTCCATCCACTCCGGATCACCGACCGACCCCTGCCCTCCCCACGTCTTCAACAAGGCCGACGCTGTCATCGCACCCCACCTGCGAGACATCATCAACACATCCTTCGACACGGCCACCTTCCCTGAGAGCTGGAAGCACGCCGAACTCAGCGCTCTACTCAAGAAACCAACAGCGGACCCCACCGAACTCAAGAACTACCGCCCCATCTCGCTCCTCCCGTTTCCAGCCAAAGTCATCGAGAAGACCGTCAACAAGCAGATGGCCGCCTTCCTCGAGACGAATGGATCCCTCGACCCCTCACAGTCCGGCTTCCGAGCCAATCACAGCACCGAGACCGCCCTCATCGCCGCCACCGATGACATCCGAGCCCTGATGGACAACGGAGAAACAGCGGCCCTCATCCTCCTAGACCTCTCCGCGGCATTCGACACTGTCTGCCACCGCACCCTAGTACAGCGCCTCAGCAACATCGGAATCCAGGACAAGGCGCTGGAATGGATCACCTCCTTCCTCGACGGAAGAACACAGAGAGTCCGCCTACCACCGTACAAGTCAGAGGCCTCCGAAGTCATCTGCGGCGTCCCTCAAGGATCATCTCTGAGCCCCACCCTCTTCAACGTCTACATGAGCCCCCTCGCGGCCATCGCACGCAAACACAACCTCAGCATAATCTCCTACGCCGACGACACCCAGCTGATCCTCTCCCTGACCAACGACTCCGCCTCCGCCAGAGCCAACCTGCACGAAGGGATGAAAGAGGTAGCCGAGTGGATGACGACCAGCCGCCTGAAACTGAACTCTGACAAGACGGAGGTCCTCATCCTGGGCTCTTCACCCTCCGCCTGGGACGACTCCTGGTGGCCTCCCGCCCTGGGCACCGCACCCAAACCAACGGACCACGCACGCAACCTGGGCTTCATCCTGGACTCCTCCCTCTCCATGACCAGGCAAGTCAACAACGTCTCCTCGGCGTGCTTCAACATCCTACGCATGCTACGGAAGGTCTTCTGGTGGATCCCCACCGAGACCAGGAAGACCGTCACCCAGGCCCTCGTCACCAGCCGACTGGACTACGGCAACGCCCTCTACGCCGGTACCACCGCCAAGCTCCAGAAGAGACTCCAGCGGATCCAGAACGCCTCAGCCAGACTCATCCTCGACATCCCACGAACCAGCCACATCTCCGGACATCTGAGAGACCTTCACTGGCTCCCCGTCAACAAAAGAATCACCTTCCACCTCCTCACCCACGCACACAAAGCCCTACACGACCAAGGCCCGAGCTACCTCAACAGCCGGATCTACTTCTACGCTCCCAAACGCCACCTCCGATCAGCCAACCACGCCCTCGCCGCCGTCCCCCGCATCCGAAGAGCGACTACAGGAGGAAGGTCCTTCTCCTACCTGGCCGCCAAGACCTGGAACTCCCTCCCGACCGACCTGCGCCTGACCCAAGACCACCTCTCCTTCAGGAAGAAGCTGAAGACCTGGCTGTTCGAGCAGTAGCGGCACCCCCCCCCCCCCCAGCGCCTTGAGACCCTACGGGTATGTAGCGCGCTCTATAAGTGTCATTGATTGATTGATTGATTTTGAAGTAAGTGAGGCGAGTTTCGGTGCTTTATTTAAGTCGGTGGTTCCAGCTGCAGGTGGTGGGCATTTGGATTCCGTTTTGGGGACCGGCATTTTCCTCACGTCACAGAGAGAGAGGCCCGAGTCGTCCTGAGGGTATTCTCTAGAATGATTTTGCCGTCAGGCAGGCCACACGGTAGCTGGCAATATGTGTTTTGTTTTTCTGTCAGCCAGCTCGGCAACACTAGACATCAGTGTGTTGTTGTAGTTGGGGCCTCACATATCCATTGGGGCCGGGTCCCAGACACGGGAGAGAGGCCAGGCCTGGGGTGATGCTAAGCTGCCCCATTTATATGTCCCTACGATTTACTGCGAGTTCCCTGAGCCTTGTTTCTGCAATAAGTTGTAGGGGCAGTCTGTCCATGTCTTAATGCCCCTGTGTCTATCTAAATCCCAGCATCTGTAAATACATGCCTGTTACTGTGTCTGTGACCAAGTTCAGTCAATACATGCCTTTACGCCTTCCTGTCTCTCAATTGGAGTGTGCACAACTGCATCTGTGTCCCAGTGTCAGCCAATCCCTGTCTTTCCGCCTCCTGTCTCTCAGCTCGAGTGTGCACAGTAACGCTGCCTACAGGCCTTTCACAGCCTTCAGAAGCCTCCATTCAAACTTCCCTGATGTCCACCTCTAGTCGCAGTGCACTAATGCCTGCCAGACATTTCACCCCCTGCAACAGAGGGAAACAGGGGCGCACTGAGGAGCAAGTATAGAGCGTCTTGTTGCGCAAATGGTAGTAATTTGCAATATTTTAATATTTCCCTCGTCTTTATTGTTTTATTTCGCTTGCGAGAAAGTGTCACTCATACTCGTTGAAATGTCACTCATAATAGCACTGAAATTATGAAATTGTCACACATGGAAATCTGAAACCTTGGCAGCTATGCATTTATTTGTCATGCTCAGTGGGAGCAAGAGAGTCCGTCAGAAAAGGGAGAAAGAAGGAAGAGAATCATAGAAAAACAGTGATAAGAGGAAGATTGCATGAACGAAAACGTCAAGAGTAAGAAAGAGAGGAAGGTTTGGGTAGTGGAAGAAAGGCAACCTGCCGAGTGCAGGGGCACAGCTACCATCTGTGCAGGAGGTTCAGTGGCACCAGGACTTAGAACTCTGAGGGGCCCATTGACCTATGATAATTGCTGTTTTTGACTACCCAACAGCAGTAAAAGGTGGCATTTTTACTTGCTTGCACCAGGGCCCATGACTTCCTTGCTAGGCTGCTGGCTGCATCAGAGGCTGGCTCCTGAAAAAAATACTTTGTGCACTCCACTTTATTATTATTATTATTATTATTATATAAGTTAAGCAGTGGCGAGTCCGTGGTTGACGAGGATTAAGGTGAATCAAGACGTACCCTCTCGCCCTCGGCCAATGAAACGTGGGCTGTAAGCCTGTTGACAAATGTGAAGGTTCTCCAAAAGAGGGAGGTCAAAGAAGCAGAACTAAGGAAGCTTTATGATTTAAACTCAGCCTTTGAAAATGTTTGAGAGGAGCTGGGTAAAACAAAATATTGGAAATGAATACTTTCAACACTTTTCTTGTTCATATAGTAGGCATGGAAGACGAAGGCAAATATTTAACCTCTTGCGTGTGCGCGTCGGCCGACGCGGCCCCGCCCACTCAATAGAACTCCCGCACCGCAGCGGAATTTGCGCCGCGGTTAAGGAGTTAAAGCAACAAACCAAAAATAAATCTATTTAACAATGTAATAAAGAGAGAATGTATTTTTATTTCTGTCAATTTATTCTACCAAGTAGCCCATTTCACATGTGACACCCTCAGCCAGTTCTGTTTTTTCCAGCAACAAATTACTGCATTCTGGGGCTTAGGTTTTCTTTTACAAATATAAGCGAAGGGTTGAAAGTGCCCTTATGCCCAACAGTGTTGTACAAAAAAACAGGACTGTCTAAAGATGTCATAGAAAACATAAGGCCCTTTGCGCCTATGCAGGTGTGTAACCATTCTTGTATGTGAATTGTGCATGTTTGAATGTGTGCCCATGAATGTTTCATGTGTATATCTGTGCCTGTATTAAACATACCATATTAAACACAATCTTCTGCCATGATTAGATTCCTGACCCTAAAAACAAATCGCCAAAATGCATTAGAAAGCAAGACTGTCATTTTTTATCTTCCAAAGTACTGGTTGTCGTGTCAGTATATTATCCAGCCCTAATATATATTTTTCTTTGTATTGTAGTACTTGCATTCCCTCATTTATAATTGAATAGTACTCCAAATCCCTGAATGGAAAGAAAAAATGGAACAGATGAGTTGTTCATGCTTGACACAGTACATCTTCAGGCCTCTTTGAAGTTACACTTTAACCAACAACTGTTACTGAACATCAACTTTCGCCCCCCCCCCCTCCCCCGGCACATCACCTGCTCTGTAATACACACAGCCTTGTGCATGCACCTTGTCTGTACAACACACAGTGCCCTTCTGATGCACAGTCCCAAACTGCACACCACATTCCCAACACCCAGTCCTCCAGTGAGACACATCACATAGTGTTCCCTTCAGGCATGACAACCAGCACTTCACTGAAGCGCATTACTCTGTGCTCCTCCAATACACTTTACCCACAATGCCTCCCGCAAATCACATTGTGCCTCTACCTCATAATTTACTACACTTGTCCCCAGCTCGTTCTTGATGTTAAAGATACCATCACAAATAAAATAATTGATGATATCGCAGGTGACATCACATATCACATCACTGTTGAGAATGCATTTCATGAAAAGGAATATAAAGTAGGATTTCCAAAAGGAAAAATGCCCGCAATGTGTTGTTTAAAGAGCCTGGAAAGACCTCGTGTTGACACTAAATAGGGTTATAAATAAATGTGTATGTATTCATTTGTAATGTGACTTTTCTGTCTTTGTTTCCTTTAATTATCAGTCATGGATCATTCAGGCAGCCCTAGAACACAATTAAAAGTGCTTTCTATTTATATTTGCTGTTCAAAGTAAGCACAGATAAGTGCTTAAAATCCAGCTTTAGGTGACTGCTTATTGTTTTCCCGTCTGGGACATCCAAATAATGAGCTGGCAACCCATATCATGAGACTGGAAGTTTGTTGCAGGATCAGCACATTATGTATTTCCTACACCTTCAATCCATATTAATGCCATAATAGCAATCAATGGTTGAACTTAGATCTGAAACCCTACACCGCCGTCAATAACATGCTGAGTTACTTCAAGTGTCTGGGAATGCACCCTGCATTCAGACAACTCAATCGACATTCTTACCCCTCACTTTTACGCTCACCCTGCACTCACAGCGATCAGAATGCACTCACACTGATCACCATTCACCCGCCCACCCTGCACTCACAGTGATCACTCTGCACTCACAATGCACTTGTGCTGTTCACCCTATACCTCACCCTGCAGTCACAAGAGGACACTACTCACCCTTCACTCACCTGTCCCCCTCACTGCTCAATCTGCAATCTCACTCAAACAAGCCCATCACTAACCATGCATTTGTTAGTCCCACTCTGTACCAACATCCGCACCCAAATTTATATGGTCATCTCACTCACCCTGCAGTCACACCTCTTACCCTACTCTCACACTGTCGCTTCTGCCACTGTGCACTCACACGGGCACTCCTGCCACTCACAAAGTGCAGAGGGTTAATGTGCCTGCTACACAGAACGAGTACCATGCAGATTACTGAACTGAGTGCGAGTAAACTATGAGTAGCGCTATAAAAAACTGAAATGTTTGTCAGAAAGGTGCTATAGAGAGATGAGGTGCATGGTTGGTGAGTGGTAGTGAGGGAATTCATGGAGAAGGAGGAAAAGGGGGAAGAGGCACCAGAAAAGGCTGTTGCACCTTGTGCGGCCAGTGCTAGGGCCAGCCCTGGCTGGGAGTGGTAGCCCCCCCCCCTGAAGTTCGGGTCTAGTTGCGCCCCTGGTTTCAATGCTCCAGCCAACTCATGATTTTTGTTCTCGCTTCTCTGATTTTTATCTGAGGCTTAGGTCGGTGATGACCACTGGGGGAGCAAGGGGCAAAGCTAATCCGTGAATGGGCACAGGTGTGCTACCCCCAGTGTCACACCCATTTGATCTCCATAGTATAGATATGTGTCCATCTCTGGACATTATATGGTACTTCCCGCATTTTGAACCATGAGTGATAGCTTATGGAGTTGAATATGGAATTTGATTGTTTTAAGCATACTGCTATGCTAATACAGCATTGTCAACCATGTTGAAAATAACGAGTTGCTTGAAAATGTATATTTTTTGTAGACTAGTGTGTATAAAGTGAGGGCACATTAGTCTCTTTCTCCTCCCAGTATTGGTGTTAATTATTCACCGAATGTGCAATATTCAGCTACATTTTTGAAGATCAGGGATTCATCTTCACAATAACCTCTCTGTGGAAAAAAGGATGTGTCCATCACTCTGCATAACCAACTCCTTAATATAGTTTGCTTCACTCCCTTCTAAAATTCTATTGCATTCATTGGCAAAAGAGAAAGGAAGGTGGTCGGAATCTTACTTTTCCCTTTTAACAACTAACCATGTTATCATCTCCAACTTAACTCTGAACATCCTAAAACACTTCAATATAGACTTGCTCAGACGGAGAGCTGTTATATGGGAATGGCGAATATTGGAAAAAACGTGTGCACATATTTTAAAAGCAAGCTTACAACTAGCTACCATTTGTTTGAAATCATGTGAAATACATGTATGTAAAAGGTCCGGGTTTCTGGACAGAAAAGCTAAACTGGTATCTCCCTGGTAGAACTTTGAGATCCAGTAACACAGCTCTTCTTGTATCTCCCAGAATTCGTACCGTTACCAATGGAGGTAGATCCTTTTCTTTTCTTGCCCCCTCGTTCTGGAATAAACTGCCACTCCAGTTACGGACTACAATTGATCATAACTGCTTTCGTAGGAAGCTGAAGGCATTGCTGTTTGACATCTAATCTGCATCAAATTTATCTTATCTCAGAGTTATCCACCAGCGCCATGAGACTTTTGTAGTGATATGTGCGCTTAAGAAATATCCCATGATTTGATTTGATTTGATGTGCCGCTTGAGCAGATTTGGATGCTTCTTACTAAAATGTACATGCCTTTGCTTTTCCAAGTTGCGAAACAACGTGAGGGGCTGCAAGACCTCTTTTCAAATTATTTAGGTGCCTGGGTTTTGGTGCCCCTTTGCCTGGCCACCCAGTTATTTCCATTTACATGCCCACCATTTTGTGATGGGCTGCTATCTTCCCTCACACTTCCTTTCACGCACAGTGAATTCTCAGCTCCTGTTCCATGCCAGGGCCCAGACCTGATTTTAAGTGCTCTGCCACTTGTCATGTTTGTTGAGCCATATCATTGGGATCGCCTCTTGCCAGGGCCTCCTTTACTTTCCCCAGGTCACAATTGCTTCCTCTTAAGCTGCCATTACTGGATGGGAGATTGTTGCATCCATTAAAGGCAGATGCTATCCAGAGACGTTGTAAGGCATAGGCAAAGTGGGCTCCGGCACCTTTATGCACAAATAAAAGGGGCATTGTTTGACTGGATGTGTTTGATGTTTATGCTGCTAAATTGTTATTGCTTTACCAGGCACTTTGAAATATTCATGCCTTTAGGCACAAACAAAAGGGTAATTAGTTTGACTAAATATGTTTGATTAATGTATGCTGCTGCTTGCTGATCTTGTTATTATTTTACCAGACACTTTGAAATATTTGCACCTTTGTGCAGAAACCAAAAGAGCATTATTTGACTAAAGTGGTTTGATTGTGTATGCTGCTTCCTGCTGTACGTGTTACTGTTTTGCCAGTCACTTTGAAATATTTGAGCCTTCAAAAAGGGAATTGTTAGTCTAAACTGGTTTGGTTATTGTATGGTGCTGTAGATGTTATCGTTTACCAGTTGCTTTGTAATATATGTGCCTTTATGCACACACCAAACGGGGAATTGTTTGACTAATCTGGCTTCATTTTTGCATACTGCTGGACTTGTTTTTATCATGCACTTTGAAAGTATTTTCACCTTGATTTAAGAAAGTTTGATTGTTTTACAAAACATGCTTGATTTTTGTATATTGCTGGACTGGTGATTGCTTTATTATGCACTTGGAAGTATTTGCACATGTGTTTTGCTTTACCAACTACAGGTTGTACAGATTCTGTCATTAGGTGCTTGCTGATATGGTTTGTTTTTATTCTACATGCGGTGTTATTTATGGTGTTGCTTGCACTTGTCTTCATACGTGTGCCTTCAATCTTGTATTAAGCATTGCTTACACTACAGAAATGATAAATTCAGACAAACATCTGCATCAATGTTCTGAAGCATTCAAACAGTTTTCATCCTCAGCCTCGTTTGCCTGCCTGTTTTGCAATGCTTACTAATAAAGACTTGATGGTAGAAATTGAAATTGCTTCCTCAGTTTACGTTATCATGCACAACCTTTGACAGTCGCTAGTGTGTGGCATGCAGATAATTCACCCGTCTATTTCTCTTGAATTTCGCAGGATACTGAGTTATAGCTTGTGTACTTCTCATGTATATTGTCAGTCGAGTTTTTATGGAACTGCAGGTTTGGGTTTGTCTTTCAAAGTTTCAAGTTATTGTCCATTAATGTAAATTCTATTTCAGACCCTTCATAGTTGTTCTTTGTTCTTCAGGCATAGGCAGTTCCTGAGACAACAGGATCACTCCTTGGCATTGTTCTGATTGCTGCCTCAGTTAAATATTCTGCTTTTGACAGTATTGTTACAAATGGCATAGCTTATATGTTAAGAGGGTTTCCCACTTTCTCATTAGAACTTTAACCAAGACAATATAGAGGCATTTCATTAAATGTTGGAGGTTTTAGATCAAAATATATCAGATTTTTGGGTGGTGGGGCATAGTGGTAGGTGGTGGGCTGGGCCGCTGGGGGGGCCCCTCCATGTGCTTTGCAGGGGGGCCCCCTCAAGTTTCGTTACGCCACTGGGTCAGAAGGTCTTCGGTCTGCCGCAGGCGGATGAGGAGGGTGTTCCATGTCTTGGCGGCGAGGTGGGAGAATGATCTGTCGCCGGCAGTCACTCTTTGGATGCGGGGGACGGTGGCAAGGGCGCGGTCTGCGGAGCGGAGCTGGCGGGTAGGGGTGTAGAGGCTGAGTCGGCTGTTGAGGTACGTTGGTCCGGTGTTGTGGAGTGACTTGTGTGCGTGAGTGAGGAGTTTGAAGGTTATCCTCTTGTTGACGGGGAGCCAGTGTAGGTCTCTCAGGTGGGGTGTGATGTGGCTGCGGCGAGGGATGTCGAGGATCAGGCATGCGGAGGCTTTCTGGATGCGTTGAAGCCGTTTCAGGAGTTTGGCCGGGGTTCCTGCGTAGAGTGTGTTTCCGTAGTCCGGTCTACTGCTGACGAGGGCCTGGGTGACCGTCCTTCTTGTTTTGGTGGGGATCCACTTGAAGATTCTGCGAAGCATGCGCAGGGTTTTGAAGCAGGAGGAGGAAACTGCGTAGACCTGCTTCGTCATGGAGAGGGTAGAGTCAAGGATGACCCCTAGGTTGCGTGTGTGGTCGGTGGGTGTTGGGGGTGTTCCTAGTGCAGTTAGCCACCAGGATTCGTCCCAGGCCATGGGGGTGGATCTGAGGATGAAGACCTCCGTCTTGTCCGAGTTCAGCTTCAGTCGGCTGTTCCTCATCCAGTCGGCGACCCCATGGTTAGAGGAGCCGACTAAACCCCAATCATCGTGGTTTTAATAACCTCCTTTGCTTGCATTATTGCCCAGTGGACGCTTGCTGTGCCAGTGTGGCTTTTAGCCTCAGAGGAATGGCTCAACGGAGGGTAAAATCAAAGCAGAGGAAACACCTTAATTTAGACTCAAAGATGGAGGGGGGGGCAAGATGGGAGCCCTGTTCTTAACAAACGGCAGAGGAGACAGCCTGCTTTGCAAGGCAGTAGCTGTCATTAGTGAAGGGACAGAGAGCCTGTTGCAAGTTTGGAGTGACAGTGAGGCAAGGTGCGGAAGGTGTGAGAGAGGCAGAGGTGATAGCCTGCTACTCAGGGACTCAGTTATCATTAGTGCAGGAGGTGCGTTTGCATTGAGGCTCAGGAGTGCGAGGGGCTCCCAACACCCCAATTATGGCGAGCAGTATTTTTGGTCCATTATAGGGTTTGTTTGCTGTATTTGCTGTTTTATAAGTCCCAGAGTTAGGGCCTGATGCAGATCTCGGCGAACGGGTTACTCCTTCACAATGGTGACGGATATCCCGTCCACTGACATATAAATTCCATAGGATATAATGGGATTTATATTTCGGCGGATGGGATATTCATCATCATTGCGAGGGAGTAACCCGTCCGCCGAGATCTAAATCAGGCGCATACTGTGGACGACTACAAGCTACAGAAACAAGAGCACTACACTGATCTCATACGCCCCACCCCGGTGCTCGGACTCATTTCTCCCGCTCCTCCAATCCTTCTCATAACGTTTTGGAGGGGGCCTGACTTCAAAACATCTTGTCTAGGGGGGGCTCAAAGCAACCGCGCGGACTGTGGACCTAGCTTTTAAATCATTTTAAACCTTGGTGGAGCTGTGGGAACTTTCTATTTGGCGCAACTCACCTCTGAAGGCTGCTTTTTACCGTCGCTGGGACTGCGAGGGCCAGGGTGCCTTGCATCGTTGTTATCCTCCGCACCTGGTGCCTCTTCCCGGCCCCTCCTTTCACCAATCTTCTCTACATAACGCCTCGCGGCACCTGCTTCGCGGGAGCCGCTCGCAGGCGCGGACTGTGGACCTAGCTTTTAAATCATTTTAAACCTTGGTGGAGCTGTGGGAACTTTCTATTTGGCGCAACTCACCTCTGAAGGCTGCTTTTTACCGTCGCTGGGACTGCGAGGGCCAGGGTGCCTTGCATCGTTGTTATCCTCCGCACCTGGTGCCTCTTCCCGGCCCCTCCTCTCACCAATCTTCTCTGCATAACGCCTCGCGGCCCCCGCTTCGCGGGAGCCGCTCGCAGGCGCGGACTGTGGACCTAGCTTTTAAATCATTTTAAACCTTGGTGGAGCTGTGGGAACTTTCTATTTGGCGCAACTCACCTCTGAAGGCTGCTTTTTACCGTCGCTGGGACTGCGAGGGCCAGGGTGCCTTGCATCGTTGTTATCCTCCGCACCTGGTGCCTCTTCCCGGCCCCTCCTCTTCCTGCTATATAATTCACGCCCCTGATCGCGTGAGCGGGACGCGTGCGGGGCGTAGACCGGGGCGAAGCCCGGGCAAAGAGTGGGCCGTCTGTGGCTGTCCGAGGACGATCGGGGACGGGCCACCCCCCTAACTCCTATTTTTGTGGTGAGAACAGTATCCTTGTACTGCCTCAATTACTTACATGTCGTGGACATTGTTGAATTGTTAAGCTGGACTCGCTCCCGTGGCAACTCTTTTTGCAATCCCTCTGTAGTCTATAAATATGTCATTAGACGCAGGGAAATCGCGCACTCTAACAGTCAACATCTCTAAAGGCCCAGTTTCTGGGACAATAGATCAATTCTTCAAACGCGTAACTACTGTTTTGGAGAAGGAAATAGCGGACACAAAAAAGCGCTTATCCCTAGATCTGTTAACTGGTAAACGCTCCTCACTGGGCACAATTGGGAAAGCACCTTCCCCGGGGGCGATAAACGAGGGTGCAGGAAGCTCAGACAAATTCCATAGGCATGGTTCCTCCTCCCGATCACACAATTAGCCTAACCTTATCAGGGTTATCAGATTCACTGAACCTAGCTATATCGCCTCCATTGACCATAGAACCTCTTGAGAATAGACAAACTGTAAGAAAGAGACAAGGCGCTCCCAACATGTCATCCCTGGCCAACAAGAAGAAGGTTAAACCTTTAGTACAAACTTCGAATCACCCAGGCCTTTCAGCGACAAATAACCCTCCTTTAAGTACCATTACCATAGGGTCATCTACTGGTCAGGACCCTGTGGCCGAACTACTTATTAAAATAGAGACCATGGTTAAGTCCCTTTTACTCCCTCTTCTTGAAAGGTCTAGACTAATAAGCCTACACCTGGATGATTTGAGCAAACAAATGCAAGGGAACAATTTAGCCATATCCGAACTCTTAAATATCCAGACTAAAAGCAGTACCATTGATCCAGCCCCCTCCTTTTCTCCCGTGCCAGAACAATCTTCAACTAGCGGCACCTTAATGAAATCGTGTACCGCTTTGGGGAAAACATCTGCAGGAAAATCATCTAAAAAAAACGCAGATATAGGCAGAATTCATCCCACATTAAACGGCAAAGAATCAGACAGGGAGATAAAGGCGGGTAATAGCTCTAAACCTGGAATGATAGGAGAAACCGAAGAACCAAAAAGTAAAAATAAAAATAATTCTTCGGTAACAAATAATACGAAGAGAAAAGACATAATAGATAATGGGAATGGCGAATGGCTATCCCAGCCTCAATACATTCCACCAAGCAGAAGAGTGGACTTACCCCCTGAATCAGCCCCATATACGATTATCATGACAGGGGTACCTGAATTATCAGAGGGTGTAAGGGAGGACTATTATGCGCTAAAAAACAAAACTATCTACTGGTTGAATCAAAACAGACCTCTTCCCGCACATATAAATGGGGAAATTCTTATGGTGAGACGCACGAGCTGGGTGGGAACAAGACCAAAAGAAAAGAAGGGGGACGTGATAATTATAAATTTCAGGGACCATAGAGCGGTTAGATGCATTGGGGATTGGTACGAAGCCAGAGGGGAGGATGTTATTTCCACACATTTTGTCAACTATTTCTATCCACGAGAATTGACTTCCCATCTTAAACCCCATGCTGCAAAAGATCTTTTTCCAGATTGGAGGGAAGTAGATCATCATTTTCCCTATCAAGCTGCTCGTAATTATCTATCTTACCCTCAGTCAAATGGGAGGCTTCTGAATAACAACTACCACCCATTCCAGAGCCCAAATGCAGCACACCGGAATAACTACCCCCAGTCACATCAGAGGTTTAACATACCTACCTCTAACCATTTTACAGCTTTGTATGGTCTGGAAGACGTAGATTGACTTAGTGTGAAACAGGTTTGAGCACAAAAACTTACTGTGGTACATCAATCCTCCCCAAATGACATTGCTCTCTTAAGTGAAAATGCAGAAATACAAAAAATAGAAAGTACCAACCCCTCCGCAGTACTTAATTCAACACTGTTTGGAGGAGCTGATACTACTATCCTGGGGAATATTTGTAGCCAACCACCTAAGCAGACGGGGGATGAAGGGCAAAGAGCCCCGGAGAATCCACCTGCGGTAGAGGCAGTCCGTATAAACAAAAGTTCAGATCCCAGAAAAGATGTCATCACAGCACAAATCATGTCATGGAACATCGCAGGCTTACGTACCAAAATAATGGACGGGAGCCTAATGGACTTTGCTCAAGATTACCATGTAATCTGTTTACAGGAGACATGGTCCACCAATGAACAGCATCTGATGGGTTATAAAACATATTTCTCAGCGGCAGTCGCAGGTCTTCACGGTAGGGCGAAGGGGGGCCTGACGGTGTTTATAAAAAACACCATACCAGGGTTAAAAGTAACA
Source organism: Triturus cristatus (assembly GCF_964204655.1). Lineage (NCBI taxonomy): Eukaryota > Metazoa > Chordata > Amphibia > Caudata > Salamandridae > Triturus > Triturus cristatus. Next base: position 1,859,966,019 of record NC_140590.1, on the reverse strand, counting down.
CCCCTCAGCCTCCACCCCAATTATCAGATACTGAAACTTTCATTCATGAAGAAGGGGACAATTATTTTAGTAAATACCTATGACAACCTTCTAGAAAGTGAGAGACCAAATCTACTTGGGGCTCTCCGTAATAAACTCTCCATCTCGACAAAAAAAATGCAAGGGTCAGATGTCCCAAGCATCGTTTGGGGTGGTGACTTCAACCATCACCCCTGCGGTGCGGAAAATAGTAATATCTGTGGGGTGGGGGAAGAAATAGATAATTGCATGACCCATTTTAGTCACACTAAGGTAGGAGACCTTCTAAATGAAATGTTGTCAGAACTAGGCCTAGTGATCTTAAATAAAACTAATACCCCATTCGGGCAGCTACAGGCTACTTATCTGGGCAGGGGGTGGGAGTCGACGATTGACTACATATTGGTCACAGCTACACTGGAAAGTAATGCTCAGAGTTTCAGACTGATAGTCAACACTTTAAGCGATCATGCTGCCCTGGTTTTTAATTTGGTTATCGACCAGGGGCAATTCAAACCTTACCCGATGATGACTGCACTCGCCCAGAATAACATCCACCTTACAAAAGTAAATGGCTATGCCATAGGTTGGGGAAAGATAGGTCCAGTAGTTATGACAAATAAGGTGGTTCATGCGGCATATCCCGCCATTGTGAAATGTCTAGATAGTGACACTAGCCAAGAAGAACTTTTGCATAATTTTAGTATAATTTTGGAGAAAGCAAAGGATCTTCCAACACGTAACAAAAAAGGGAATAAGGGCGAGAAAAAAGGGTGGTTCAGCCATGAATGTAACTCAGCCCATAAATCTTTAAAAAAAGCTCTGACAAAATCCGTAAGAGACCAAGAGGAGATTCGCAGACTAAGAAGGTCATACCGATTAGCCTGCAAAAGAAGGAAACAGGAATTAAAAAAAGCTCTTTGGGACCAATTATACGAGAGCTCCCAGACTAGAAATGGTGAGCAGTTCTGGAAGGTAGTGAAGACCCCCTTCCTGACAGACATTTGTGACCTGCCAACAGTAGAAGTAGCGATCGATGGCCCAACATGTGTAAACTACTTCTCTAAAGTCTTCGGCAAAATACCAGGAGTAGATTTGTCAGAGAAGAGTAATCAGAGTCCACAAGAAACTTTATTTCCGATTCCTTTAAATTTTGAAATAAATGAAGTCATAAATGCTGTTAAATCGAGCAAATGTGGAAAAGCCCCTGGACCAGATGGAGTACCAGTCGACTTTTTTAAGTTTAAACTAGACCTGTGGGCCCCAATTTTAAAGAGAGTGTTCGATGCAGCAATGAACCACAGGCTAATTAAAACTTGGACCCAATCGATTATGGTCCCCATCTTCAAGAAGGGAAACAGGGAAGAGGTGACATGCTATAGGCCAATTTCATTATTGGAATCGCTTGGTAAAGTTTTGGGCAGAGTGGTCCTCCAGCGCCTCCAGGAGTGGGTAGATGATCGCAACATACTATCTGACATCCAGTTTGGCTTTCGAGAGGGCTTTGGAACAATTGAGCAGGCATTGAACTTAGCCCTATTAATGGGAAAATACGTAACAGCAAAACAAGGAAGATTATACATGGTCTATGTCGACCTCTCCGCGGCATTTGACTGCGTTTCCCATTCAAAGCTCTGGTCAGTTCTCACCGATATGGGTATAGACCCAGCCCTTGCAAACCTTCTCCGTGCATTATATTCCAACGCCTCATCTAGGGTCCGTTTTGGAACACAGGGCGAACTATCTCAGTCCTTTAGGGTCGAACGGGGTGTGAGGCAGGGTTGTGTCCTGGCCCCCTTTCTTTTCTCCCTCTACACTAATGGTATTGAGGTAGAAATGTTGAGAGGGGCCCAGGACTTCCCACGAGTAAAAAATCGCCTCATACCTGCGCTTCTTTATGCGGATGACGCAGTAATCTTGGCGCGTACTCTGCGAGAGCTGCAGAAAGCCCTAGATAGATATTCAAAGTTCATGGGTAGCCTGGACCTTAAAATAAATATAAAAAAAACCTATGTGATGGTGGCAGGAAAAGGAAGGAAACGGGGAAGGACCATTTCCCTCGATAAAGAGAGAGTGGATCTGACTATTCAATACCCGTACCTCGGGGTTATGATTGATGAAAAACTCAATTGGAAAGCGGCCATTGAAGCTCGCAAACACCAACTTTTGCGAGCAATAATGGCCCTCATAAAATTTTCCCAGAAGTTAGGAAAGAGGCCACCAGTAGAGCTTCTTCGCATCTATGAAGCAAAGTGCCACTCCATCGCACTCTATGGGCCAGGGTTGTGGGGCCATAAAAACACGAATGTTCTGCAGGTAGCAGAGAATACATTCATGAGATTTCTCCTGATGACATCCAAGCGAGCATCTATTTTTTCCTGCCACGCTGAACTTGGTATGGCCCACATCGAAGATTTGGCCAAAATCCAACCTCTTTTGTTGTGGCGCCGCATCTGGACGTCAACAAAAAACTCACTTACAAAAGAGATTGTGGCAGACTGCATGTCCTTGGAACATGCAGGGAAAATCGAGTGGCTGCTGTACGTGAAAAATCTCCTTACAGACTTGGGGCTGAACAAATACTATGTTAACCCCGAATTAATGGCTGAGATTTCAAAGAAAGAGCTAAAAATAAGGGCTCTCTCCTACATGGAAGAATCACGGTTGAGTAAGGAGATAAGCAAAACATCTGTTCAACACTCCCTGGTAGTCATGACCACCTTGGAAATGGAACCATATTTGACCTATGTCGAGTCACAATTTGAGCGTTTTTTGTTGACGCGATTTAGACTGAATGTCTTCCATAGGCTTGTAGCCTTCCCTAAATGCCATAACTGGAAAGAGGGCTTAATGGCGTGCCCTTGCGATGAAATATCAGAACAAACAACAATGCACACTGTATTGTTTTGTAATTACTATTCCGAACATCGTAAATTATGGCTAATTCCACTGTTGAGAACTCTTGGCTTCAGAAGGTGTCGCCCCGCTATGCTGCACCTGCAATTCTTGAACACCACATTGATTACGAAATGTGTTGGTACGTTTTTAAAGTGTATTTTTAAACATAGAACAAACCTTGGTTGAAGTAATCTCTGTTATTCTAAAGAGCTTCTTATACTGTGTACATTGTGTGCGATATGTTTTCTCATGTACTTTAATGGTCATTAATGCTTTTTATAACCGAATAAAGATTTACTTACATTACTCAGGGACTCAGTTATCATTAGTGCAGGAGGTGCGTTTGCATTGAAGCTCAGGAGTGCGAGGGGCTCCCAACACCCCAATTATGGCGAGCAGTATTTTTGGTCCATTATAGGGTTTGTTTGCTGTATTTGCTGTTTTATAAGTCCCAGAGTTAGGGCCTGATGCAGATCTCGGCGGACGGGTTACTCCTTCACAATGGTGACGGATATCCCGTCCACTGACATATAAACTCCATAGGATATAATAGGATTTATATTTCGGCGGACGGGATATTCATCATCATTGTGAGGGAGTAACCCGTCCGCCGAGATCTAAATCAGGCGCATACTGTGGATGACTATAAGCTACAGAAACAAGAGCACTACACTGATCTCATACGCCCCACCCCTGCGCTCAGACTCATTTCTCCCGCTCCACCAATCCTTCTCATAACGTTTTGGAGGGGCCTGACTTCAAAACATCTTGTCTAGGGGGGGCTCAAAGCAAAAAGGCTTAAAGACCTCTGAACAAGAGGGAAAGAAGGTTTGCGATCCACGTATATTTTTTGTACAGTTTCAACAATTGAGTGTTACATAACGCATAGCTTACTTATTTAAATGCTCAGTGGGTTGTGCGGTTTTTTGTTGTTGAGTTTTATTTAGCGCGAACTAGACCCCAAGGTATCGGAGCGCGTAAACATAGCACCAGTTGCGTTACAGACACATTAATTTTTTGTTAGGCACGGGATGGTTAAGTGATTTGCCCAGAATCACAGGATGTTGAGCGTCCCTGCCGAGACTCAAACCTGGTTCCCCAGCTTTGAGGTTGAATTCTCTAGCCGTTTGGCCACATCCTCTCCCCTGTGCGATGGTGGCAGGTAGGTCAAAGGACAGGTCCCTTGATTCGTTGAAAAAGCTTAAAAATCAAACTGTAAGTACTTTCACACACGGATGCCCATGATCCAGTTAATGGCCACAGAGGAGGTTCTCAATGTCCGACCCATTGCCAAACCTGGAACTGATAAGCCAAACCAGTCAGTTGCAGCAAATTGCAGCAAATTGAGGCCTTGGATGAGGTCATGCGGCAGATCTACAAATTGGTTCTGGGTTCTGGGTCCCTCTGGTGCACATTCCAGCCCTTCTGATATGCCAGGGCCTCTATCCCATATTCCACCAGTGGGTCCTTCCCTACCTCTGACCCTGGATGGTGTCATCCCCCTCCACATTCCGTGCCGGGCCAGGACTCCACTCTTTTACCTAAGGTCTCAACATTCCGTCCTCCATCAACGTTTACCCCCGCTCCAGCGGTGCCGGTTCCAGATCCGCTATTGGCTTCAGAATCGGCACCATCTTCAGCAAGAGCCAGTCCAATGCCCAGATATTGTATCACAAAACCTCAAGCTCCGGCCGATGAGCGTGTACCTCCAGCATCTTTACCTCAACGGCAATATTGTCAGACGACAGAAGACCTTTTTGGATCGGCTTCAGGGCATCGAGCATGTTGCACATGAGGATGATGAGATGGCGGCATACACCTCTACAGCGCTCCGCTGCCTTCTGGCTAGGTTTTCATTATAGAAATACCACATAAATAAATACATATATACATGTATTATGGTTTGCTTCCTCTTCTGTAGTGATGCTGGCATTTATTGTGACTTCCAGAAAGTCGGTCCCTTCGATGCCCCTTCGGAGTCAACCCTGGGTTCACCGTTGGGGCCCACATGGAAGAGGCAAATCCTTTCCTGTTGTAGCTGAGGACGTCTTTGCTGTACCACTCCCCCCCTGCAGAGACTCAACCTAACTGACTCACAGATGTTGCAGTCTGGCCCACCAACCTGAATTCTCTTTAATGGTCCATGTTCACCTCCAGCCTTAAGACGCCCATTCCCAGCCGCCACAGACTCGTGCCAGGTGGCTTCAAATCTTTGGCTCGGAGTAAAGTGAACCCACCCAATGTCTTTCCTGTTCTGTTATCAGACAGACATCCCTAGAGGAACAGGTCTAGGGGCAAGAATGTATTTTCTTCTGTCAGTTTGATATTAATTTATATCTTTAAAAGCAGTTTCTAATTTGGCCCGCTATGCTCGGGCTGTTGGACTTGGCACTCACAGCGCCTCTTGCCTAAGGACATGCCCGACACCTTTACTCGGGGGTAGATAATCATCATGATGTTACAAAGTAAGTTTTTTGCTCTGATCTGGACACTACAGATTTCGCTGCCCATCCTGTGGTTACTGGTGTCATTCTCCGAATACTTGCCTGGATGTGTTCCACAGTTTTTTTCAAAGATGTCCAGGTGTCTTTTTTGGTGCCTAGACACCTTCGGGCGGTAGTGCGCGGTATACATTTTCATTTCATTACATGTCATTCGATGGACTCCGGCTCCTGAGAGAATGCTGATTCAGCCTTTGAGGAATTGAAAGACAAGAGTTACAGCCCACTCCTTGGGGTTGCTTATCCCCATTCACTAGTTCTATCAGCAATACAGAAAATTCCGAGAATACTCCAAGGGTATGGAGTAGTGGCAGCAACAACACACTCCACCCGTTCAACAACCAACAGATCTTTCATGGTGGCAGGGGAAGAGGCAGTGGAAAAGAATGAGGTTAGCAGCAGTAATACTCCCTCGTACTCCTTTCCCCAGGGAGTGATGCAAAACCTATCTGGTTCTGTCTCCGTCATTAAATTAAAGACAGTAGGAGGCACAATCCATCCCTGCCTGCCGTGGTGATATTCCAACGCATTAGAACAATGGCTCCTTGAACCTGCCCTCCGCTATGTGGAAACCCATTCACCCATCTCTCTCGGCGACACTCTGACGCCGGCGGATCACACCAGTTTTCAATCCAAAAAGTGTTGATGTTGCTTGCCAAACAGGTGTTAAATCATGACCAAGGGAGGGAGAGGATTGGGTTTTCACTCCTCGTATTTCCTGAAATTGATTCTGGATCTCGGGTTCTTGAACTCTTTTCTGCGCCTAGAGGAGGGACAGGGCATCGTTCCCCAGTGGGCACTGTTAGGCCTGTTCGCTGCCTCCGTGAACACTTAAGGTTCAGCCTTCTGTGCTGTAGAGTTTCCTTTGTGGGATTCAGTGGGGCTTCAGCCACTCATATGCATCTCTGCCTTTTGATGCCACAAACCCTGATGAATGTCACCCATGACCGGGCACAGCTGGCTCTGGTTCTGCTGGATTTGGACAGGGAAGTCTGATACTCTGAAATGGTGACCCATAGCAGCTTCCCACCACTGCTTCCTTTCTTTAATTAAATAAGTATTTTTTTGGCATTTGAATAACATATATCCATTCCGCACTAGTAAAGAACAGATTTCAGTTACAGCGTCTGACAGTCCCAGTTATGGGGTCGAGTGTGGTTGTCAGAATAATACCGACATACATGAGCCTTGATTAAAAACGTAATAAGTAAACCTGTGCGGTTGCTGTCTTCAGGCGTTCGATAACCATAGATCCACATGCCAAGAAGAAAACAAGCACTAGCTCAACCAATTAAAAGTGTGCATGTGAAGGCCATATTCCCATGAGAGGGAAGCACCCTCCGCTATAGAAAGGGGGATTCCCTAAGTAGGTGGGGGGGACCTTCATCAGGCAGCAGGGGGGAAGAGAGATGGTGGAAAGCATCCCAGACGGGGTGGTACCGGCAGTCAAAAGGCACAAGAAAAGGGGGAGTGGTGCATAGCAAGGAGGGCTGACCCACCCCTGGGTGACAGGAGGCCACTGCCGAGACATACAGCGCCCCATGGCGCCTACAAATCCCTGTACACAGCTGAAGGGCAGCACTAGTGTCATGTAGTTCCTAATCATCCGTAGGCTCTGCACATTGTTTGGACAACATAAACTAAGTGCTTGGTGTCAAGACTGATTCCAGACACCCCACAGGATATGTTGACCTATAGACCAGCTAGCGCACAGTGCCACTGTAAGCCCCCCTAACCTACCAGGGTGCGAACAGTTTCTGGCAACCACTGAACATGACAACCCTGACTCCTCCGGGATCGTGGAAACAATACAAAATCTTTCACTCAGTCACCCGTGCTTACTTTCTCTCAGAGAATTATACAGAATACTCAGTGGGATGTTTTCAATAATATTTATTGAACCATCGTTTTTCTTGCATATAATACGTATGCTGCCATGATTAGTAGAAAGAAGCAAATAAAGGAGACTACAAGCGCCAAAAGAGTGAACAGTAGATACATTTCGACCATGGTGCTGAAGCAATGAATATATTCAGGCATTTATGCAATATGGTAATCTATCGTACTCCTACGATGGACGCTGCTCAGAGTGTACCTACAGTGTATATGGGTGAAAAGCCAAGAATCCCCCCTAGGGACGACCAGCAGCCTTCGCGATGTTAGATTAGTGATGTTATGGATGCAAGGATAGTGCTGTCGCCCCGTGGATGAAGATAGGACGACTTTTGTAATTAGTGCATAGAGAGGCCTTGTAGATGATGTTCAAGGCATCGTGATAATGTTGTGTGAGCTGGATGTGTAAACAAGGTCGTTTCAGAGAAACTAATCCAACATTGTCGTGCATGCAAATGTATGCAAAAGTTCACTACTGAAATGTTATTTCTAGGACAATGTAAGGAATAAGCTGCCTTGCTACATGGCCCTAACCAAGGAATAAAACACCAGTGCCTATGGTTCACAGTGTTCTCTCGTCAAATTTGGCTTCCACTGCAGACGAGTGCCGATCCCAGTCTGGGGGTCTGGCCATGTCCTGCGGTGAGCCTGTGCAGCCCATTTCGCTCGGCCAGTATTCCAGACGCAGGTCCATGAGCCATGGCTGTATAGGGGAGGAAGGGGAGATTTCCAACCCATGGCTGTATAGAGGAGGAAGGGGAGATTTGCAACCCATGGCTATATAGAGGAAGAAGGGGAGATTTCCAACCCATGGCTGTATAGAGGAGGAAGGGGACATTTCCAACCCATGGCTGTATAGAGGAGGGAGGGGAGATTTCCAATCCCATGGCTGTATAGAGGAGGGAGGGGATATTTACAACCCATGGCTGTATAGAGGAGGAAGGGGAGATTTCCAACCCATGGCTGTATAGAGGAGGAAGTGGAGATTTGCAACCCATGGCTATATAGAGGAAGAAGGGGAGATTTCCAACCCATGGCTGTATAGAGGAGGAAGGGGACATTTCCAACCAATGGCTGTATAGAGGAGGGAGGGGAGATTTCCAATCCCATGGCTGTATAGAGGAGGAAGGGGAGATTTCCAACCCATGGCTGTATAGAGGAGGAAGGGGAGATTTCCAACCCATGGCTGTATAGAGGAGGAAGGAGAGATTTCCAATCCCATGGCTGTATAGAGGGAGGAAGGGGAGATTTCCAACCCATGGCTGTATAGAGGAGGAAGGGGGAGATTTCCAACCCATGGCAAATTGCTTCGTGGCCAGGACGAGTGCCAGGTCAATGAACTTATTGTGGGATTTACGCTGAGCAGTTCATGTGGTAATCCAAAATATACAATGCAGTGCGTCATTCGGTACACTGGAACCCAATATCTCCGAGGTATGGGTGGGTACCTCATCCCAATATATACTGAAGGAGGGACACTCCCACTTCATATGTATAAAATCTGCCTCAGCCGATGCACAGTTTGGGCAGGCACCCCGGATCTGTGCTATCCTTGAGGGGGGTGAGATAAGTATGGTACAGGTAGTTAACTATGTATACTTAAGTCTAGCATTGCTGGAGTTGGTCTTGGCGATCCCTATACATTGTTCTCACTGTCTATCCGCCAGGGACGCGTCTAGTGTTGTCTCCCAGTAAGTTTTCAGCGATTGAAGTGGCATGGCATTGTCCATACGTAGGGTGCCATACAAGCAAGTAATGGCCTGCCTTGCCCCCTTCTTGTGTGAGCAGTGTTTGCAAGAAGTGTGAGGTCCCTGGTTCATCATGCGTTCTTTGCCAAACCCAGGGTAGCTGTCTCGTGAGTGCTGCATAGATTAGAAAGCAGATCTGGAACATACAATAGGCCTCTACAAGGTCTTCAAACGTGTGCAGGCAATTGTCATTGAATAAGTCCCCTCAGGTAGTGAGGCCAGCCTCTCTCCTTTGGTTACCTCCTGTCACAGATAGAGCGCAGTGCTACCAGGCATCATACCCTGAAAAAGCTGAACCAGCCCGCCAACATACCGACCAATGCCCCATGGCCACCCTTGATCGAAAGGGCATGCAGTTTAGAGATCGCCACCCAGTGTCTCACTTCACCCCAAATAAATGTGATCAAAAGTGAATGGAGTTCTACAAAAAAACCTTGGTCAACAAGGCATGTATGGCAGGGAAAACGTATAGCAGTCTCGGAAACACCAACATCTTGAAAATGGCTATACGGCCTATAGGAGAGAGCGGGAGGCCAGTCCAAAATGGCATAGAACTCCGTATCACTGTTAGTGCCTTTTCCTATGTTGCCTTCTATCAGATCTTTATCGGAGTGATACTCTCACATCCCCAAGTATTTAATGATGTCACAACTCCAGGGGAAGGGGGTTGGGAAGGCATCTTCTTTAGTCATCTGTAGTCACTGTCAGGGCTAAAAACTGAGATTTGTCCTCTATGCTGGACTGATCACTTTTTAATCCAATTTCTGTTAACACTTCCCAGAGTGAGCAATAAAATGACTCATTCTGGGGGTGTGGCCAACTGCCGGCGGGAATGGCCGCTCGGTAGCCTAGCTCCAGAGCGCCACTCCTGAAATATCCGAAATAATTTAGGTCCTCCTGGCCAAAGTGTCGCCCCGAGGGGTCCGTTAACGGCTGAAATATCTACAGCAGCTGCGGGCGAAATACGAAGTGAATCGGCATTGAGACCGGAGAAGGGCTCCAAGCTCCGACTCCTCCAGCGACGTCCCGGCGACCGGAAGTGACTCCTGGTGGTGCGGGAGCTCAACTGGAGACCGGTGCTGAGGCATGGAGGACACAAGTACCTGTGACGGCATCGAGGCTGCGGAGATTGTCCGGACGGCCCGCTGCTGCCCCGCTCCTCTGCCAGGATCTTCGGAATTGACTCCCGGGAGGTATCGGGTGAGTCTAGGCGGTTCGGGCGGCCTCTTACTACACCCGCGAGGCTCGCAAGCTAGGAGTGTGCGTGATCGTGTGGGGCCCCTGCATTTGTTCCTGGAGCCCAGCAACCTCTTATGTACGTGACACACTCTTTAAGGCCAAAATAATAAATAATTAGACTTGGTTCTCCTTTTGAACTTGCTAGTCTTTGAATCAATTCATGAGCGCCTACCTGGATCCTAAATCACTAGTGACAGCAGTAAAAGCAGCGGTTCTAATTGGGAGCCCCTGCTGTGACTTAGGCTGAGCTGTGGATTAGTGACTGAGTGAGACAACTGCCCTCCGCGAGCAATACGACCGCCACTGGGGTAAGAACAAGTACCCGCGATAGGACCTTGGGCCAGTTACAAATGTGGTGATCTGAGTCCTAGAGGCGTAGCCTGTGTGTAAGTAGCGGGCCCAGTGGCGGGTCTTGGAGAAGCAGGACGGGGGTGCGACAAGTGCAGCTACGCTACTGGACGGGGACCGCGGCAGCAGTGGTGGATAATCTGGCGCCTGCAGGGTTGGAGAGACTTGGGGACCAGGTTGTGCACTTGACTCTTCATGCCTGGCGGTTCGTAGGGGGCGAGACACCGGACCAGAGGGATACTGTGAGATAGCCCTGCTTACTGGGAAGAGTGGTGATACCCCCCTTCACAGACTGAGGGGCCCATCGTGGAAGTGAGTGAGGATTGCCCAGCCCAGGAAAGTTTGGCTGTAGTCAGACTGTGGTGGATGCGGTGCAGTGGTCATGTGATTAGGCGAACGGGGTGCTGCTCAAAAGCCGACAGGCCGGGTGGTATCCACTGCAGGCGGTGGTGAGTGACGAGAGAGCCACCAAAGTCAGTGAGTGGTAACCACCAGACAAGTGCAAAATGGCGAATGGGCGCAACAGCCGCACAGGTGTGCAGACCAAGTTGGAAAAATGTGCGTGGCAAAAGCAACAAGGTGAGGAGCGGGTAGAACCGATGGCCTCGGGTGACTGTACGGAGCCCACGAACAAAGATATCCTGGAGGCTATTAAGACGGTGCGCACCTCTCTTGAGTTTCGTATCGATACAGTTGCAACCGAGGTGGCTCTAATACTCGAAGATATGAAAAAAAATGGCAGAGCTGGTGGACGCAGTAGAAACCACCACTAAGGAACTGGTTACTGATACTGTGCGCCTTAAAAGACAGGTGACTGAGCTGCACGCTTCACAGGAGGCAATGGCGCTGCAGTTGGACGACTATGAAGGGAGAATGAGGCGCAACAACGAACGCATTCTTGGCGTGCCGGAGCGGGCGGAGGGTCAGGCGGCAGACCTGTTCGTAGAAGACCTTGTTCTCAAACACCTGCAGCCCCGCGGACTCTCCAAATGTTTCTCTATTGAGCGTGCCCATCGTGTCCCGGGGGGCCGTCCAAAGCCCGGTGCACCACCTCGAACGCTTCTGGCCCGGGTGTTTAATTTTCGGGACCGTGATGTAATCCCACAGACTGCGAGGGCGCCCCCCCCCCCCACTGAGCTATGAGTACAGGAAATTTGCGTTCTTCCCGGAGAGTGCAGAAGCAGCGACGTAATTTTCTGGAGGTGAAACGTGCCCTCAGGGACCAGGAGATCAAATATGCCATGATGTTCCCGGGCAAACTCGGGTTTGAAACGAATGGCAAACTGTGGTTTTTCACGAAGCCAGAGGAGGCATGGGACTGGCTTGAGGGCTGGCACACTGTTGGACAAAAGATGCGCAAGGCCCCATCTGCAGCAGATGGAGCGGAAGATTGGCAACGCCAAAGACGCTCCCCACCACATTCTGACTCTGACTCTCATAGCCACACTGGAGGGCGCTGACTCAGGGGTCTAACTTTGATTTGTTCAACAATGACAGAATGATGATCACACTTAGAGACACCCTGACAGCAGGGAGCTCGCTGTGATCTGCTCGTGAGCCTGGTTTGTAGCTGGTATTTCGGCTGGGTGGGCCAGGAGCTTCGGGTGAATGTTGAGGAGGGGGCTGATGGTCTCCTGCATAGGCATAGAATGTATCTCAATGCTGTTTAAACACGGGAGCGGCGGGGCCGGGGGGGACTTTCTGTTTTCGGGGGTGGAGTTGCTCACGTTTCCTGAAGTTGTTTAAGGGTGGGCGACAGGCACTCTGCATGTTGGGGGTGGCGGGCGGTTCTAGTCCCGTTATGCAGGGAGGCAGGGTGGGGAGTTTCAATGGGGGTGAGGGGTGGAACTGTTGGAGGTTTTCTTTGGTTTTTTGCATTGGTGACAGGTAATATTTGGAAAGTTAATATCGCGAAAGGCATTATGAGTGTTGACAATGATCCTGTGTTTCGCCACCCGGTTTTGCACTCTGCTTGTTATGGTGCTGCTTTCAGCTCCATCCTGGGAGAGACTGGCAGTGACAACCGCTCAATCATAATAACATACTTGCAGTATTTTAATGGCGCCTGGACAGGGACTTAAGGTGTCCACCTGGAATGTAAATGGTTTGGGGGAAAAAATCAAGAGGGGTATTGTCCTGCAATATATTCACAGGCATGCACTTGACATGGGATTGTTACAGGAGACTCACTTGATAGGGAACACTTGTATGGCTTTGAATAAGAAGGGTTACTGCATGATTGTACACTCTGGATTTACCTCTGGTTCTAGGGGGGTTGGGGTGCTCCTGCGCAGGGGCTGCCCTTACGTGGTGCAATACACTTGGACGGATGTGCAGGGCAGGTACGCAGCACTGACGGGCATGAGGGAAGGCAGGGTACTTAATATGGTTTCAGTGTATGCTCCACCAGGACTGCAGCGCCTAACCTTGCAAGACATGGGGGCACTAATGTTGGAGCTCCCAGTAGGATCCTTAATCCTTGGGGGCGACTTTAATTTGACTATAGATGGCTTACGTGATCGACTCCCGCCTAGACCTGACCCTGTACAAGGCTCCCAACTCCAGGGGTTTACAGATGCTTTGGGGGTGGTGGACGTATGGAGGTGGACTCACCCCCACCACACACATACTAAACACATCAATCGGGGGTCCATAGCAGCCAATCGCGGATTGACTATTTGTTTACACACGCCCAAGACATAAATGACTTCACAGACACCACAAATCTGGCAAGGGGCATATCAGATCACTCTCCCGTTTCGGCGGTCTTTGGCGTCCCACCTGTTAGGCGTCCTGGCCCAATTATGGTACAGCCGTGGGCACTGAAGGTACCCCATATTAAGGAAAGTCTCCAGCAAGATACGGTTTACTTTTTCGACGAGAACGTGGGGTCGGTTGCGTCGGCGGTTACACTATGGGGCGCATATGGGACAGTAATCAAGGGCAGAGCACTATCTTTGATGGTAGGCCACAGAACGGAGCGTAGGCGGAGGGTGGTCGAATTGGAAAAAGATATTCTGCAACTGGAGGGGGCCCTCTCTCAGGATCCTTGCCCCGAGACCCAGCACCGGATCACCATAAAACGGTGGGACTATAGACAGCTCCTGCTGGAGGAGGTGACCCTGCGTTCCCTGGCCACGCGTCATAGGATTTATGAGCAAGGTGAGGGGGCGAGCGTACGGGTAAACTCTTGGCATGGCTGGAACGTAAGGAGCAGGCCCGGATGGCGTATTGAGAACAGACCTTCAGGGGATCGCGGAAGCCTTTGCGTCTCACTTTAAAGGGGTGTAGCAGGTCCCGCAGGCCTCAATGTCTGCAGACCTTCTTGCTACCATCAATGTAGTGTGCCTTTCGCAGCAGGATAGGTAGGTGCTTGAGGCGGATATTTCAGTGGGTGAGGTCCAAAAAGCAATACTAGATGTGCGATCAGGCAAAGCGATGGGTCCCAACGGCCTACTTATCGAGCTACTCAAACCAATGGCTACGAAGCTATCGCCCCACTTGTTAAACCTATATAATGAATGCTATGACTCGGGGCTGCTTCCGGCTGATATTCGAACTGCGGCTATCGTAGTTATCCATAAGGCCGATTAGCCATCGGGGGACTGCAAATCATACCGCCCTATCTCACTGCTTACGGTGGAGGCCAAAATTCTGGCCAAAAATTTGGCAAATCGTCTACTCCCGTATCTTTCCGATTGAATCCATCGAGACCAATCGGGCTTTATGCCCGGAAGAAACACGGCTAGAAATTTGCGGCGTGTACACGGGGCTCTGGGGAGATTAGACACTATAGAGGAGGAAGCGATTTTGCTGTCCCTGGATGCCACTATGGCGTTCGATACTATCGAATGGGACTACCTATTTGCGGTCCTGGCGCGTATGGGGTTTGGACCCATATTGATTGGGTGGATAAGGTTGCTATATACACAGCCCATGGCGCATATCGCGGTCAACAATCATCGCTCAGCCTCTCTTCCCCTCCATCGGGGCATATGTCGAGGTTGCCCACTATCACCGCTCCTCTTTGCCATGGTTTTGGAGCCCTTGGCAGTCTGGTTCAGGGGAGACCCGGAAATAAGGGGCCTTAAATGGACTAGTGAGCATGAGGACCGAATATCACTCTACGCGGATGACATTTTGCTCTATTTGGCCTCTTCATCACACTCCATACGACAGGTCCTACACATTTTTCACATCTTTGGAGCGCACTCCGGGTGCCAGATAAACTGGTCCAAATCCCAGATGTACACGCTCTGGGGGGAACCCCCGCACAGCCCTAGAGGCTATGACATATTGGTGGCGACACAAGGGTTTAGGTATCTGGGGATTTTTATTACCTCAGATGGTAATTTGTTTTATGAGCGGAATTTGAAGGCGCCCCTACAGGGCTTGAAGTCAGATGTGGCCCATTGGAGATTGTTGCCTCTTACCCTTTTGGGACGCGCCTCCCTGTTAAAAATGCTCGCCCTCCCGCACTTTCTCTACGCCTTGAAAAATGCTCCTAATCTGATACCTGCTTCCTACTTTTCGCAAGTGGAGGAGGTGGTGCGGGGGTTGTTGTGGGAGGGTCGACCTCCGCGGATATCCATTAACAAACTCACCATGGGATGGTATGACTGGGTATGGGGCTGCCAGATTTGCACCTCTACTATCAGGCGACGCAGTTGACGGTCATCAACCGATGGGTGTTTGGACCACATGACGATCCTAATTTCAAGACGGATCATTGGCTCCTGGGGAAAGGGGGTTACAACAGGGCATTGTACAAGAAGCATAATAAACTACGGTTGACTGGCCCCACGGCTTGAACAGTGGAAGTGTGGCACGGAATTCAGCGAAAGTTGGGGTGGCATAAACGTCTCACCAAAGCCACTCTGCTGTAGGAACCGGATATCTTGGGTCGTCTCAGTACATGTCCAGGATTTGATAAGTGGGACATGATTGGGATCTCTAGGGTAGGAGATATGTGGGTGAAGGGGAGGAAGGCCACATTTACTGAGCTTCAAGCTAAATACCACCTAGCGCCGTCGGAGACTTTCCAGTACCTTCAAATTAGCCATGCTATTGATTCGGCCATGCCGCTATGTGGTAAATTTTAATTACCTAGACTTAATTTATGCGGTAAAATACAATATGAATAACTCAGTAAAAATAAGAGGCAGAATCCGTGGTATTCGAGGGTATAATAGGGTATTTATTCCTTACAAAGGAATGATGGTTCGAACCAGGCAATCGAGTTCCGTCACCACGAAGGTTCAGGAAGGGATCAGCAATACATTATTGACAAGTTGTCATATTTATATTGAAGTGCATTACAGTAAAGACAGATACAGGAGGCGTAACAACTGATAAGAATACACATACGTAATAGAGAGGTATTACAGTAGGCGTGCATAGAGGCGTATACTAAAAACATCATTATGATGATGACACAAATGGGTGGATCCATAAGAGAATCCTGCAAAGTCAGCGAAAATACATGGCAGAGATGCGCGCGCAGCCGCATGACGTGTGATTGACGTGTAACTAAAGGGTGAAGGGAACTTGACATTTAGCCCTACATGTGGAGACAGAAGTCTGGGGTGTCAGGACAACCTAGTCCTAAATCATATCTAATATCTTGTGTTTAAAGAACTATATTATCTAGAAGGAAAGGTCTTCTCGGACAGATCCTGTTCTATACTGACTGCTAGTGCGTGTACAAGCGTCTAAGTGTCTACATGGGATGCGAGGGGGGCATGGGCCTACCATGGTAACGAGAGTCATGAATTACTTGCACGGAGACAGTAAGGCCGGGCCCTTTGCTCTGCAGCTAGAGGGATGTTTACCTAAGCTATTTAGACAGGAATGCATTTCTTGAGGAACGGAGCAGATAACTTGAAGGCTGAATACAGTTTTGGCAGGCAACAGGCCGGGCTAGGCACCGTTAGCCGTGCAGGAAGTAAGACAAAGTTCATGGATACATATGCAGGTCCAGGCTGGAGCATTCAGAGGCAGAAGCAGGAAAAGCTCAATGGCAGAATTCAGGGCCTACCTTGCCAGAGCTGGAAAACGTGAAGAGTATACCATATAAAGACGGTGGCAAGGCATACTTAGGAACGGAATATCTGGCCCATTCATGGCAGATATGCAAGAGTACATATTAACGTTGGACACAATTGTATTTGCGTCTTCATAGCTTGAAGTGGAGGGAACATACATGTACTTGTAGCATGTACATGGAGCCGTTGGGGTCTAGATAGGGGACACAACTGACCATAAAAATTCATATTTCCTCATTCCCTCCTTGTCCCCTACGGACCCTCATGAAATATCGATCCTCAGGAATCCATCAATCTGTTCATGTAACATCATTTGCTCTTCTTTCTTCTTCCGGGATCTTGAATAAAAACTTGAACGTGGAATACACGATGTGGCACACAGGCCGCAAATCGCTGGTCCACATTGTAGACATAGGCAACAACTAAATACTATGAGAAGGCCAATACCTAGGAAGGATAGGACTTTCCATCCCCAGGCTGACAACACGCTCCAGAACCAACCGGACCATGTCCAGGTGCCTGCATTCTGATGTATCTGATTTGCAATCTTGTGAAGACGAGTTATGGCTTTATATACGGATGGTGCGTTTTCTGGGATGAAAACACAGCAACTTGATCCGATGACCCTACAAGCTCCGCCCCTATCTGCTAGGATGACGTCAAGGACAAGACGATTTTGAAGAACAACAATCCACATCGCAGACTGCTCCTCTGTTAAGTTGCCTAGGGCAGAGGTAGTTTCATTCACTACTGCTTCAAGGGTTCTAGTTAATCTGCGTATCAGTTTACTGTTTGAGACAACACCTATGTAAGGAAAGAGACCTTTATTGAAGTCTGTATATTGTTCCCATGCTGTTTCGGTGTAGTCAACAATCGGGATATCTCTCTGGGGCCTATGGTGTACTAGATTGGTATTTCTATGATAATCAGGAGGGGCTAGGAAAACAGGTGGCAAAAGGAATGCAATGTAACAGGTACCATCCCAGTCTGGAGGTAGACGTATATATGCGGTATGACCACATATGAAGTAGGAATGACGGGAAGCTCTAAATGTAGACTTGCCTTTATCACTGAATTCGATCACAGTAGTACATTTACTATGACCCAGGTGTACTGAACCATTCTTTCTTACACAGAATTCACCTTTGACTGGTAATACTGACATAGCAGGCAAGACTAGCGTAGCGTCAGATTTAACATTTAGAATCATGAGGTTAAGTGTAAAATTACCTAATCCATATACTTCATTTTCTAGATCAGTTCCTGTTCTTTTGGGAAGTCCCTCCTTGTTAGGATAACAGGCTTTAAGCAAAACTAAGTTCAGGTTTCCCCATACCCAGTTGCTCTGGTATACTACAGTGTTTGAATCTAAAGAGTTAATCAAACTAAACCATGCTCCACAGGAACCATTGTGTGTGAACGGATATGGAAAGAGAGGCAGAACTCCTTTGTATTTCTGATAGGGAGGGAGTCAGCCACATATCCAACAATTTGTAGCATTGCTGGTCTGATGGGAATGATGTAACATACTAATGAATGTGTTGTTGCGCAGCGCAAATCTATAGGACAACTCATGTGGAGGTAGTTCACTAAAAGAATGTTCGGCAGTAACATTGTAAGCACGCTTGAAAATAGGATAGTACATATGTAACAGCATACTTGCAGCAATAATAAAAAGATTTAGGAAAAACATAATCAACAATGTCACTATACAGTGACTATGAAGTGATTTACAGTATGCATGTTTCTTGAGCTGCTTCTGTCTATTTTTCTCTCTCATTCGGTCTAGAGGATACATGTCAAAGACTTAATTCAACTGATTCACCTTGGAGAGGACTTAAACAATCGAATTGTCTGACTTGCTAGACCTTAGTTTCAGTTTATAGTTCTCTTTTTCTGTCTTTTCAACCAAGGGGAGTTTTGAGTCAGTCGGTGAGGGAATGCAGGGCTGGACGTTTAAATCCGATGGTAGTCCATGAAATTTCTTGATATGACTCGAGTGTAACCACCCCTTGCGACCCTCAATCTTCACGGCTGTCCTTGTGGTGAGAAGAACGAGCTTGGGTGACTGCCAACGAGGCTCCAGCGGGCTCCTCCTGTCGAAGTTTCTTACAAGCACTAGGTCTCCAGGAACCACGTCATGGGGCTTCACCTCAGTGTTATCGGGAAAAGCTGCAGCTACCTGTGAACGGCAAGATTGTAGTGCAGACATCAAGGAAGCAAGGTAATCTGTCAGCATATTACAATCAACATCAGTTATTTTACGAGGTATAGGCGTCCCCCACATATTTGGTGGCCTACCGAAGACCACCTCGTACGGGGATAGCCCTGTGCGAGAATGTGCTACCATTCTCATGTAAAATAGTGCAACCGGTAAGGCTACTATCCAGTCGACACCTTTCTCTCTACAGATTTTGGAGAGTCGTATTTTCAGGGTCTGATTATGACGTTCCACGAGACCTGCTGCCTCGGGATGTCGGACACAGTGGAATTTCCATTGATAGCCTAACAAGAGTGAAATGTGTTTCATTAGCTCGGATGAGAACGGCTGGCCATTATCTGAGTACACGATACGAGGCAAACCATACCGTGGGAAGAATTCACGAACTAATTGTTTGGCAGTAGTCGGGGCAGTGTAATCTGAAACGGGATACGCCTCTGTCCAACGGGAAAGAGCGCATACAACTACGAGGACATATTTGAATCCTCGACATCGTTCCATCTGGATATAATCCATCTGGAGGACTTCAAAAGGGTAATCGGGAGGTTGAAATCCACCCTGCTCTACAGGTACACCTTTACCTGGGTTGAACTGACAACAAATCATACAAGTTCGGACTTTCTGTTTGGCTGCGGCTCGTAAGTTTTTGTTGAACCAAATGTGTTGAATACTGTCTAACATAGCTTTTTCTCCTAGATGTGCTGGACTATGTATTGTGTTAATGATAACTTGAACCATTGAGTCGGGGAGAAACCATATAGATTTTCCCTTCGTCATCCATCCCTGACCGGTTTGGATCCCTCCTAATTCAGTCCATTTCTTTATTTCCTCTGGTGTAGCATGTGTCTGTATGTCAATTACATCAAGAGCGGGATCCTTAACTGTCATGCAGTGTGTCGGCGTCGGAACTATTGTCTTTGTCAAGTCAGTTGCATGAGTCTGATTCTGTGCTGTTTGCTTAGCTGTTCGGTCTGCTAGGTCGTTACCCTGGGAAATAATATCGGTGACTTTTGTATGAGCTTTACACTTCATGATAGATATTGAAATAGGTAGATGTATAGCATCTAATAGAGCTTGAATGAGGGAACCGTGTTGAATGTTGGCACCGTGAGAAGTCAAATAACCTCTCTCTCGCCAAAGGACTCTGAAGTCGTGTACGACTCCGAAAGCATAACGTGAATCTGTGTATATATTAACTTTTCTATTCTTGGCTTGAATACAGGCTTGTGTTAGAGCAATAAGTTCTGCTGCTTGAGCTGATAATGTGTCGATACAATTTGTTTCAATGACTTCGGTGTCTGTCGTGACTGCATAGGCAGCCACTAACTTTCCTGTACTTGTTCTCATACATGAACCATCTACATAAAGGGTCAGGTCTGGATCTGGTAATGGGACATCTGTCAAATCTTGTCTGGGTTTCGTCGTAATAGTAATGACTTCAATACAATCATGTGCCAGTGGATCTGTTCCACTTAATGGCAAAAGTGTGGCAGGATTTAATGTACTGCAACGTCTGATTTCTATGTGTGGCTGGAACAATGTGAGTTCGTAACCTGTCAGTCGTGCTATAGTCAAGTGTTGTGTCTGTGTCCGGTTCAAGAGAACCTCTACTGCGTGTGGTACTTGTACTGTCAATTGATGTCCTAATACTATGGAATCGCTTTGCCTAATCGCTAGAGCTGTCGCTGCGACTGATTTCAGGCACGCAGGAAGAGCTTGAGCTACGGGATCTAACGTGCTAGAAAAGTAAGCACATGGCTTGTGTGATCCTGCTTGTTCCTGAGTGAGTACTGACAAGGCAGTACCTTCACTTTCTGTAACAAAGAGTGTAAAAGACTTACTGTAACATGGTGTCGCTAAGACAGGTGCTTGGCATAACGCTTTCTTTAAGTCTTCAAAAGCTTGTGTATGTTCTGGAGTCCAAGGGAGGACAGTCGATGTCGCTGCCTCCTGTGTTGTCAACTGAATGAGTGGTTTAGCTAAAAATGCATATTGGGGGATCCACTGCCTGCAGTACGAAGTGAGGCCTATGAAGGCCCGTACCTCCTTTTGTGTCTTGGGTGGTGGCATGTTTACAATTAACTGGATGCGATCAGGTGTGAGCTGTCTCCCCCATTTGGACAGCAAGTGCCCTAGGTACACAACTTGCTGGGCACAAAATTGCAGCTTTGAAGGGGACACCTTGTGCCCCTTGTCGGCTAAGAAATGTAAAACCGTCAGTGATGCTTTTTCACATTCGGATTCGCTTCGGGCGGTGATCAGCAGATCATCGACATACTGAAGCAGTGCAGTGTTAACAGGCATGTGGATACTGTCAAGTTGTCTTTTCAGTGCTTGGCTGTAGATGCTAGGACTTTCTGTAAATCCTTGAGGTGCGCGTGCGAATTTAAAACTTCGTCCATTTAAACTGAATCCGAACAAATATTGGCTTTCCGGATCGATTGGGACGCTGAAGAAGGCGTTCTTGAGGGCAATTACAGTAAAGAACGTTGCTTCTGAATCAATAGCTGTCAGTAATGAAGAAATATCCGGGACCACGGGATATTGTGGTACAATGCATTTATTTAATTCGCGTAGATCAATAACTAATCGATATACTGGGGGTGCTTTTGGGTCGGTTCGTTTAAGAATCGGAATAATCGGAGAATTACATATATTGGAGTCGGTTTCTACAACCACTCCTTGTGAGATGAGCTCGTCAATGATTTGCAGTAAAGCCACTACAGCATCTGGAGGTAATTTGTATTGTCGCTTTCGTGGTAATACCACTCCTGCTTTGAGTGTGACTCGATATGGTGTAATGTGCATACAACCTACATCAGTGGGGCCTTGTGCCCATAAATGTGCAGGTAGATTCTGTAACCGGTGATCCATGTCTCTAGACACGTAGTGACCTTTAAAGTCACGCAAAAATAGTCGTACTCCGTCCGGAGAACAACATATTATAGCTCCTAGAGCTTTCAATGTTTTTATACCTAACAAGTTTTCTGGACATGATTTCGTAAGCAATAGATCTGTAGTCCGTGTTAATGGACCAACTGTAAATGCAAGTGGTTGTGATACTTCGTTAATAGTGGGCTTTCCTGAAAAACCAAGGGAAATATTTTGTGAGCCTGAGAGGGGTGCCCCTGGAACTTCATCGTGACTTATAGTTGTTCTGCTTGCCCCTGTATCAAGTAGAAATTTTCTGTCTTTTCCTAATACTTGACTCTGCACATAGGGACCCTCTTGATCTACAGGAACCTCAATAAGGGGTAAGCCAACTTCCCTCTCTAGGCTATTTCATGTGTATCGCTGATACTCTGGATAGTCATTTTGTGCATACTGGTACATCTGTTGTGTCGTGTTCTGTGTTGCAGCAATAGGCTGTGGCTGTTGTTGTGGTACGGTCTGTTGTGCAGTTTGCATAGGCTGTACATTCTGAGGTGCTTGTTGTTGGATCTGATCCTGTCTAGGCAGACGTGGTCTCTCCTTAGTTTTACCCGTAGCGATATTATGTTTCAGAACTGCACAATCGTTTATATAATGACCTTGTTGTTTACAATAGTTGCATGTCCCTTTAACGGGAACCGCTGAATTACTGGACTGTGTTGCACCCTTTTTATGACCGTCAGCTGGAACTGACTGGGCGACAAGCATTTTCATCTTTGTGTCTTTCATACGCCTTGTTTCGTGTTCTTGTTCTTCTCTAATTCTATTCTGGTGATACTGTAACATTTGTAACATTTGTGAAGGAGTGTTAGCTTGCCAAGTGCTCTCAACTTTCAATACTCTGTTTTTAACCTGCGGCAGAGAATTCTCGACTAGTTTTGTTACAAAAAGATGTGGATATGACTCACTATTTGCTTTCAGGCCGCTATTAATACCAAAACATTTTTCAAATCGGGAATAAAAATCACTGGTGTCTTCCTCGGGTTTCTGTTTACAGGCTGAGATTGCTCCCCAATCTTCCTTTTTCGTAGTTAATAAACGTGACAATACTTGTACTAATAGACCTGGCAATGCTTTTGTTTTGTCCCCAAGCCCTACGCCTGCAGTTCGGTTATTTTCTTCATTTTCTAATGCGGTCCAATCAATCTTTTGGTCTCCCACCTCCCATTCTTTTTCCTTGAGTTTCTCATAAATACCGGCAGGCAATAATACTTTCAATATTTTCATAATGTCAGGATAGGTATAATCACCCATGAGTAACATGTCCTTTAGTTCACGGTGGAAACCTGCTGGATCTTTGTCATGGCTGGGCACTAATTTTTTCATTTCCAATAGTTCTATTTTGGTTATGGGCGTGTACACAAACACGCGTCTAAACGTATTGTCATCATTCCTGACTGGGTGTACTTCGCGTAAGGGATTCTGTCTGTCTATGTAATACTGGTTTCTCTCCATGGAAGGAGCTGGATCATGTTCTGGGCCCAAAAAGGCACTATATCTATGTCGGTATTCTAGAATTACTTTAATTAGATCGGTACCGAGACCTCTCCATTTATTCGTGAGTAGTTCTATCAATATATCAAGTAGGGGACCAGGATCGGAGTGTTGGCCTTTATATATTGTTGTATCATGTATATACTAGCCAAACGTTGTTCGTCTGGGGCGAGATTCAGAAACGTGTGTGCTAGCGCATCATCACTATATTTTTCAGGGCTGTCAGCCCATTGTACTGCTGACCTGGCTAATTCTTGTTCATCCATAGAATCGAGCACATGGTACCCCCTTCGTTCTTGAAGTAATTTATCGGTAGCCTGGAATAAGTGTTCAGGGGTCCTTGGATTTGTAATAACTGTTTGAAAAATTCTGTTACATTCTGGACGTATCGGACGTATTGTTTTATTAAAGGATCTTCCTTTTCCTACATAAGCTATCGCTTGTCTAGCTGGTAATTCAAATTGTCCTGTGTTCATTTCTGACTGTTCCTCCTCCTCTTCCTCTGATTCAGTTTTATCTGCTTCTACTCTGCTTTCATGTATTCGTTCTACTTCTTTTCTGATCCTTCGGCACATTGCTTCTATACACTTCTGTTTATCATGTCTCCCGTCTGTTATATTCTGACCCCATCTGGTAAGTGCTTGCATTTCCTCCGAATCTACCTCTGGCCTATCTCTATTCCTGATCAAACAGTTTATAAAAAAACGTAACAGTAATTTTTGTATGTCTACTTTCTGGTATTCCATGGCTTCGGCAATACTTTCAGGGCCTTGCCCTGATTGGATAAAGCGGTATATTTTGTCTAGATGTTCAACCATTCCTGGTAACGTCATTAAATAGTTTGCAGCTCGTCGCAAACGTACTGAAGACAGCAACATTCTGTCGTGTTTTCCTGGCACGGGATCATATCTACAATCGGAAAGAGGCTCGTTTAATATACTGTCTGATATTCTTTGGGGTGTACGTCGATATGCTAAATCTCTATAAGTCAATCTAGTGTTTGGTGGTGGTGTGGAAAAACCTCCTGTCGCACCCCCTGAGGTGCCAAGTCCAAAAGGATTTGTTGGGTGCAGGGTAGAGAGTGTCGGTGCAGGAAGGACTGTAGAAACAGATGGAATTGTTAGAACTTGAGTAGGAGTCTGTTGCTGCGGAGGTGAGTGCAGCTGATTTTGGGGTTGAGTGTCGTTAATGGGTGGTGTGCGTGGCTGCACACCATTAGCATATTCGGGGGCTGCATCGTCTAAATAGGAAGAAAGGAAAATGTCTTTTGCGGTCTTGGGATGTACTTTAATCGGGAGTAACGGAGGTGGCAGATCTTCTGGTACCTCCAAAGTGGCCTTAGGCAAACCCTCGGCCAGAAGAGGATACATACCATTTATAAGAGTGTTTCGTTGTCTGTCTACTTGTTCTGTTTTTATTCGGGTGCCTTTGTCAATTAATATGTTTTCCCGGGCCTTTTCTGAATCTTTCCCTACTTTTCTCTTCCTTTCTGAGCGCTTTCTCTGTGCGCCTATGCGATTCTTTACGCCATAATTCAATGGCATCTTTCTGTGACTGTCTGGCTTTCTTTTTCCATAACGCTTCTTCTATTCTCATGATGCAATCTGCATCCCATGTTCCAGCAGCGGGCCATCTCTGACTCTCTGCCAAATCCTTGGTGTAGTCCACCCATAGATCAAGATATAATACGGCATCTAGGCCATGTTTATGGTACATAAAGTACCCTGGAGTGTCCCTAGGTGGGATAGGAACAGCTTCCTCGAGTATCCCTTTTCTAGTTTTTATCTGTCTTAATTTTGAAAATAACGGCATCTTGAACCTTGTTACTTAATTCTTATTCGGCTTTTGAACACAATAATTACAATAAACACAATAATGAAGATCGAACAATCACTCATACCACGACATTTAAAACATATCAAAACATTTTAGAACGAACAATAATAATTAGAATAAAACTAGTTAATTGCATAATACCAAATATACTGTATGTACTGCTAAACAGTACAGATACACTGCTAAAACAGTGCAGACCAGGTCTGTGTACCCAGACCCGTCTTGACCGGCACAAACTAATGTGCACGTCTAGATGCGTCCCCAGCAACGGTACTCACCGGGAAGCACGGAACGGAAGGCCTCGGAAGTCTGGACTGGACTAGACCAAACTGGACTGGACTCGACTTGTGACTTAGGTACTTCGGAACTTCGGAATCTGGTGGGCCTCTGTATACCTCGGATCTTGCTCTCTCAGCTAGGCTCTGGTCGGGATTCTCCGCACTCCTCACCGCCTCGTCTGGGTGTTGATCGCAGCCTCAGTCGCCCCCGTTGGCCTGAGGGAGATACAGGAAATCCTGCGGGTACGCGTAATTGTCCGTCCGGCTGTGGCAGGAGACCGGGTCTGCAACGCACCTCCGGCGCGTGGGGTGTGAGAGGTGTCCCTGTTCGGGCGCCAATTTTGTGGTAAATTTTAATTACCTAGACTTAATTTATGCGGTAAAATACAATATGAATAACTCAGTAAAAATAAGAGGCAGAATCCGTGGTATTCGAGGGTATAATAGGGTATTTATTCCTTACAAAGGAATGATGGTTCGAACCAGGCAATCGAGTTCCGTCACCACGAAGGTTCAGGAAGGGATCAGCAATACATTATTGACAAGTTGTCATATTTATATTGAAGTGCATTACAGTAAAGACAGATACAGGAGGCGTAACAACTGATAAGAATACACATACGTAATAGAGAGGTATTACAGTAGGCGTGCATAGAGGCGTATACTAAAAACATCATTATGATGATGACACAAATGGGTGGATCCATAAGAGAATCCTGCAAAGTCAGCGAAAATACATGGCAGAGATGCGCGCGCAGCCGCATGACGTGTGATTGACGTGTAACTAAAGGGTGAAGGGAACTTGACATTTAGCCCTACATGTGGAGACAGAAGTCTGGGGTGTCAGGACAACCTAGTCCTAAATCATATCTAATATCTTGTGTTTAAAGAACTATATTATCTAGAAGGAAAGGTCTTCTCGGACAGATCCTGTTCTATACTGACTGCTAGTGCGTGTACAAGCGTCTAAGTGTCTACATGGGATGCGAGGGGGGCATGGGCCTACCATGGTAACGAGAGTCATGAATTACTTGCACGGAGACAGTAAGGCCGGGCCCTTTGCTCTGCAGCTAGAGGGATGTTTACCTAAGCTATTTAGACAGGAATGCATTTCTTGAGGAACGGAGCAGATAACTTGAAGGCTGAATACAGTTTTGGCAGGCAACAGGCCGGGCTAGGCACCGTTAGCCGTGCAGGAAGTAAGACAAAGTTCATGGATACATATGCAGGTCCAGGCTGGAGCATTCAGAGGCAGAAGCAGGAAAAGCTCAATGGCAGAATTCAGGGCCTACCTTGCCAGAGCTGGAAAACGTGAAGAGTATACCATATAAAGACGGTGGCAAGGCATACTTAGGAACGGAATATCTGGCCCATTCATGGCAGATATGCAAGAGTACATATTAACGTTGGACACAATTGTATTTGCGTCTTCATAGCTTGAAGTGGAGGGAACATACATGTACTTGTAGCATGTACATGGAGCCGTTGGGGTCTAGATAGGGGACACAACTGACCATAAAAATTCATATTTCCTCAGCTAGATGCCCCCCTACCGGACTTCTCCCCACTGGAGGATCGGCTACTGTTAGATCCTATGGACCTCTTCAGGGCATTCAAGTCTTTGGAATTCTTCCAAGAAGTGGATAGGTCCTGTTCTTGTGGAAATTACAGAGGCAAGAGGAGGTGCTCACTGTATATTGAGACGAAGAAGACTGTCCTTATTAAGAACCAGTCCAGTTCTGGACAAAGTTAAAACGTATTTGCGTAATTGAACGTTGCAAAGATGAGCACAATTGTGTAAACGTGCTAATTTTCCAAATTGAACCTGTCCCGGCTATTGGTACTACCTGGATAGCAAAGATGAGTGCGAAGCCATCCTCCACATCTTATTAATTACCCATCAAGTCTTCGGGTGTTCCATGTACGGCATCCAAGAATTTATGATACACAACTTGTCTTCTCAATGGAAGGGAATCAAGCAGTATCATTGGATAGATTCCACGAGTGCATGCGAAGAACTGCTAACCGGCTTAGGGACAGCTCCTTACAATTTAATGGTGACAAAACAGAAATTGTGTACTGTACGGCAAACAAAATATCTCTCCCACTCCCAGCCGACTTCTGGCCTACCCCCACAGACAAAGCACTAATTCCATCCAAGACAGTGTGTAATCTTGGGGTGCTGTTTGACAATAGTCTACAACTAGACTCCCAAGTAAATAAAACAGTTGGCACTTGTCTATCTTTGATTAGAGCTCTACGGAAAATACTTCTGCTGCTGCCGACTTCCGCCAGGACACAGGGGGTGAGGAGTGTCATCTTGAGCAAGCTAGACTATTGTAACGCTCTACTACTGGGAGCACCAAATTCTCTGATAATGAAACTGCAGAGAATTCAACCCATAGCTGCCAAGTTGGCTTTGGTTACCGTTTCTGCAGAGAATACAATTTAAATCACTCTGCATTGCCTTTAAGGCAGTACACGGAATGGGACCCAGACCACGGCAGAGCAGATTTACCTGGTATATCCCATCTAGAAACCTTCGGTCAGCAACAGCAAGACTGGTGAGAACAACTAAGATTGAGAAAAACCAGGACTGGAGGCAGAGCATTCGGCTAGGCAGCTTTGCGGTCGTGGAATGAACTCCCGCACTGATCTCAGACAAACTGAGAATCTGCTGCACTTTAGAAAAAAACTGAAAACATGGCTCTTCCCCAGGGAAGAGTGAAGTACATTTTTAACTCTAATCACTCTCATCAGGCATGGTTGTATCTACGCACAGTGAATGTATGGTAATCCCAGCGCCAGGATACCCGTCGGGTGACAGTACGCTATATAAGTCCAGATTACATTACATTACATTACCCTGTGCCCAGATGCCTCCCCAAAGAGGCGTTGGAGATCTATTAGGCGTGGGGTGATGTCCACTTCATCTCGAAAGTACACTAGGGCGTCATCCGCCTAGAGGAAAACTATGAACCACCTGTCCCTGATTTGGATACCCTAGTCTGGGGCCCTGGCATGGAGTGCGCATGCCAGGGACTCCATGGCTAGCGCAAAGATAATTGGTAATAGGGGGCAGCACTGTTGAGTATCCTGCTCGATGTAAAATTGGACCGATATAGTGGCACCTGTATTCACCCTGGCCAGCGTTCATGTTATGTTAATTGGTTTCTAACGTGCTCGATTACCCAAAGGTAACTTGGCGCTGGCTTAGCTGGCATGTAAGGTAAACCTAAGAGAGCGAAGCTAATCATAGCTTGAACCTGATAGAGGAAGAACCTACTAATTTTTAAATAACCAGGGTTTCAAGGCTTTCCTGAACACCGATAGAGCAGGAGATGCTTCTATGTGAAGTGGCCAAGCATTCCAAACATGTGTTGCTCCCCACACAAAGCTTCTGCCTCCCCAAGCAGAACGTTTGAACCTGGGGACAAGGGCACATTTAGCTGATGCGGATCATAAGGTCCTGCCTGGTGTATACCATTTGAAGCTCTCTTTGAGAAAAGCTGGGCCTAAATCATTTTGAAAATAGTTCTCTGTCTTATGGGAAGCCAGTGTAGTTTCTTAATATGTTTAGAAACCAAATGATATTTTGGAATGTTTAGGAACAGACGGGCTGCTGCATTCTGCAGCGTTTGCAGTTTGTTCAGTACGTACTGATGAGCATTAAGGAGTAGACCAATTCAGTTAATCTAACTTTGTCAACCCTAAAGAGGTAACAAGCATTTTATGAAAATGTGTAATACACGGAAAAATCTTTTTTAATGTTCTGAGGATGAAAAAGGCGACAGAGGTTACTGCATTGCCATGATCAATGTAGCACAGTTTGTCGTCAATTAGAACTCCAAGATTGCGAGTTTTGCCAACTGGAGCAGGGAGTGAACCCATTTCCTGTGGCCAGCAAGAAGTGGTCCAGAAAGAAGTCTGGGCTCCGAACAACAGCACTTTGGTTTTACCCGAGTTAAGTCTAAAACTATTTTTATTCATCCATGTGTGGACCGCCAGCATGCATTCGCAGAATCTAAGCTCTGTGTCAGTGTCTTCGCTTGCAAGAGAGACGGCAATCTGAATGTCGTCTGCGTACAAGGTAAAAGAAAAACCAAAAGTTCTCATTAAATCAGCCAGCGAAGTAACACAGACAATAAAAAGGTTAGGACTAAGCGAAAATCCCTGAGGGACCCCGCATGGAAGGGAGAACGATGGTGGGACAAATTTGTCCTGGCGAACAGCATGTTTGCAACCAGAGAGGAAGGACTTTAACAGGTCCAGCGCTGCTTCAATGATCCCAATGTTGGCTACGCGATCCATCAGCAACCCATGATTAACAGTACCAAAGGCTGCTGATAGATTAAGCAGGATAAGACCTACCCCTCCCCCCCATTTGAGAGTGCACCTGATCTCCTCCGTAGCTTTTATCAGTGCTGTCTGTGCTGTGGCCACTAAGAAAGCCAAACTGAGTGGCATCAAAGATAATATTGGAGTTAATGTGGTTCACACGCTGTTTGTTGATGATTTTTTCAACAATCTTTGCTGGTAGAGGTAGACAAGAGATGGAACAGTAACTATTTGCATCCTTGGGATCCAGGTTGGAGTTTTCTTCAGAGGGGACATCCCTGCGCGATGGTTTTGCCATTTACCGACAGAATAGACAGCTAAAGCTAGGGGGCGATAAAAACTATTATTTGTAGGACAGATGTAGTGGTCTGTTGCAACCCGCTCGCTCACTCTACTGCAAGGCAGTTTTGTTCACTATTGAAGTCACAAGAACTCAGGATTTTAGAGGCGCGGTCATATATCGCACGGCTGGTCCTAGACTAATCATTTTGCAGGAGATTGGTAATCTTCTGGAAGCCAAGATTCTATCCACTGACTATACAGTCCTAGAGGAGTTTAACTTTTACCTTGAGGCACTTTCAGACAAGGACACAGCAGCACTTTTACAGACTACATCAAGCTTAGGCATCCCACAAACTATAGTGGGTCCCACACATCTTGCAGGGCACACCTTAGATGGAATTTTTACTAATAACACCTCATTAGTCAATCTAAGGGTCCTTCCGATGACATGAACAGACCATAGCGCAGTTTTATTCAATATAAAATCACAATCACCTGGAGCAGGTGATTAAAGTACAACCGACGGTGTTATCCTCACGTGCCTGGCACAAAATTCATCCAGATATCTTTAAGAAAATTCTTACAGCCCCAATACCGGCCCTCTCTGAGGACATTGATGCTGCTGTTCTCAGTACACTATGTGGCTATGTACTGCTGCTAATTCCCTGGCACCAGTTAAAATGCTTACATTTAAGAGGAGTAACATCTCTGCACCTTGGTTTTCACAAGAGCTTAGGGCCTGCAAACAAAACTTGCAGAAGACAGGAGAGAAGATGGAGATCAGACTACCTGGATGCCAGAATATCTGGGTTAGATGAAGGATCAGCCCATGTTTCTGTGACAAAAGCCATGGAGGGTTTATGGGTGTCCATGAACAATCGGAAATCTGGGCTATGCTTGAGTAGTGACCTTGTATTTATCAGAATGCAGGGCAATTTAGTTTAGTTTATTTTGGACTGAGAAGCGGGGAAATTTAATAAACTGTGGTGGTGGTGTTAACATCATTAGTCCGCTGACACTTGTCTAGATGTCAGTCACATACCTGGCAGTTATGAGATGCAGAGGCCAGATTGGCGCCGACCTCTAACTTAGAACAGCCCAGGTTCTCACCTGAGTTTAATGCCACCAGGGCCTCACGTGCATAAATTATCTTTGGCTGCCCATCCATTACAGGGGGACTGGCACTCATGGACTTGCCTTATGCGAGCCACGTGCCCGCTGCGCAGACCCGCTATCCTGCCCTTGAAATGCCCCCCCATAGATGGGGGTGTGGCACGAGGTGTGGCTTGAGAGCTCTGCAGTGTATCGGCCTATAACAGGTGGACAAAGAAAAATAGAAACCTGGGTGCAGCAACCCCAGAAACCAGTTACAAGCTCCCCAGTGAATGGAAACTACTGGTAACGGAAGTATAATTAAAATAAGAGTGACAAAGCTAAAACAATGATATTTGAGCGGTGAATTGTAAAGCAGCGAGACCCAAGTCAAAAACCGCTGGCCAACTCCTAGCTTCATCAGAGCCTGTATTAGGTACGCCGACCCCAGGGTGTCAAATGTTTTTCAATATCAAGGGAAGCGACCCAGGGAGTTGCCCCAGAGGTCCTAACCCAATCCATAAACATGAAAAGACGACGTAGGTTTAGGAAGGTGTTTCAACCGGGTATGAACCCGTTGTGGTCAGAGTCATTCAAACACTGGACAACACGTATCAGCCGATTAGCTAGCACCTTCCCCAGGACATCGTACTCTGTGTCAAGAAGGGATAGGGGACGATAGGATCCCAGTAGCAGAGGATCTCTGTCCGGCGTCGGCAAGACCACCAGCACTGCCTCTCTCAGAGACTGAGGAAGTGTCCCTGTTCCATATTCCAATTTGTAGATCTGGAGGAGGCGTGGGGTAAGCTGCGAGACAAAGGCGGCATAAAATTCCAATGGCTAGCCATCTGCCCCTGGAGTTTTACCATGTACTGTTTGATTGCCTGTGAGATTGAATCTTCTAACAGCAGGGCCTCCAAGTCTGCAGGGTGAAATGCCGGCATCCGTGCGAGCTACAGCGTCTCAAGAAAGGCCATAGTAAGAGCAGAACATGAGGTTGATCGTTTCCTGTGCATTGACTAAGATACCAGCCACATCCCGAATGGCCGTAATTGGCATCCTAGATAAATCAGAACAGACTAGCCAGGCCAGGAGTTTACCCGCCCTGTCCCTCTCTGCATGTTTTCTGGCCATGTAATCCCTGTAGTCCAAGGAACCCAGGTCCTTCAAAGCGGCAGCTTGTGAGAGCCTCACCTGTGATAACGGGAAAGAGGCTGCACTGTCTGTGGGCAGTAGTAGTTTGCATGTCATGATTTCTCCTCCAGGCAGTGCAGCTCCCACGGCAGACCCAGTTTGGAGCCATAGACCATTTTAATGGCCAGGCTTCGAAGAACCACTTTGAATGCATTCCATTCGATCTGGGTGTCCAAAGCGGTGCCCCTGTTTTCCGCAAAGTATAAGTCTATGTGCTCAGAAAGAGTTTCTCAAAATGCTGCATCGCAGAGGGCCTCTACAGGTAGAAGCCATGTAGGTATACAGGGCCACCGTCCACCCCACGACAAGGAGAACTGAATACTGATTATAGTCGTAAGCGATCCTCCCAAGGTATTCAGCCTTCGCCACCTTAGAGAGTGCATTGGGCTGCAAATTCGAGTAAAAAGAGTATTCCCTACCCATCGGTTGTAGGCTGCCCTGGGCCTCCAGCTCCCACACGTGGGCCGCCTATTGTTGTAGGGGCTTTGCCAGGGAGAGAGACTGTGCACCGGGGACCAGTTGATTAGAGCAGTCTAACTCCAGGTCATCCACTTGTGTTGGGGGGGGGCAGAAAATCGACCCATTAACGTAATAGCAGTACTTACAGCACCCACAGTAAGTGTGGAGATATTGTGGGAAACCTAATGATAGTCCAATATTGGCAGTTCAAAGCAAGTCTTCCACCAACATGGAGGTGAGAGCTGGTACCCCTGCAACAAAACGTCTGGCAGGTACGGGTTGCTGTCCATAGGAGCGTGGCTTCAACCGAAAGAGGGGGAGAGGATGTACTGTGTAGTTCTGCAACCAATACCTCTTGGGCCCTCTCCGTGGCCACCTGTTCCTTCATGGGACCTGTCTTCCACTCCCTACCACAGAGGATTTTGGTACCTCTTTACCTTCCAGCCACCACTGTCGCCCTCCGCAGGCGTCACAGCAACACCCCAACCCTCGAGCAAGGTCCATGCCTCCTTCAGAGTTGGACAAAATGTGGTGCAACCTTCATGTAGGATCTTTAGGGTGGCTAGAAACTGCAGGTAATTTTATATCCCGTTTGCTGAGTTGGCTCTTTGCCTCCATGAACGAGGCCCTGCACCTCTGAACATCTGTGGTGTAATTTGGAAAAATGTTCACAGAGGAGTTTCCTACTGCCCACGGCCCCGTCACACGCACTACCTGCAGAATGTGGTCCCTGTAGTTAAAGAGGTGAATGACCACCAGCCTCAGAGGTGCATCGGTGGGGAAGGGCAGATCCCATGGGACCCTGTGTGCCCGTTCCACTGAAAAGAAGGTTGAACATTTCCCCCTAGCACTGTAAAGCTCAATCAATTAATCAATCAGGGAATTGTGAAGCACGCTACTCGTGAGGGTCTCAATGTGGTACTGAAAATTCTGGACCCGTGTTATAAACATCGTCGTATCATGACGATTTTGGTATCAGCAGACCAAGGATGATTAGAATACTATGCACAAGCATTTTCGTCATATTCGGGTGACGAAATCACCCTGAAATCAGAGTTTCCGTCCTGAACCCTCGGGTTCCATTTGAACGGCAGCCATTTTGTGATTGCCCTCACATAGGCCAATGACTAAGGCCAAAAACGAGTCTGAAGGACATGTACACCTTTGCTGACTCCTCTGTGACCTGGGCAAGCTGACTCCACTGCCTGAAGCCAAACCTGTTCGGCCAGTTCCTTTCCCAGTGGCCGAATGAGATTAGTATCAAGGCACAACCTATCATAAAACCTTTCATCACACACAAACCATGCCTAATCTTACACACACCTGTCCCTGTTCCTTTCTTTATGACTTGCTTTACGAGGAGGAGGTGCCCGTTTTTATTGGGGGTCCGTCGATATCTGATGAAAGTACTGAGTCTCGCCGGGTAATTGATTGAGGGCTGGACAAACTGAAATATGGGCTTGTCATCATGACTCTGCTTTTTCTTTGTAGTGAAAATATGTGAATGGTCAACTGTAAAATAAGGAATGTTTGCCTAAAGCATAATATTTTGTATAAAAAGAGAAGGCTGGCTTTGTAAGGTTGAGCAGTCTCCTGAGAATATACACCGTGTTGTACTTCTAGGATACCTGTTACTGGCTGCAGCCAATAAATACGATCTTTGACTTCACCAAGAAGACTCTGTGTTTCTGTAGTCTGAAACAGGAAGGACTCGAAGTCTTAGGGTGTGTCCCCTGGCACCGCTGGGTTCTGAAAAACCCAGTACTTCAGTTGGTGCCCAACGTGGGGCGATTTCAGCGGTACCGGTCTAAGCCAGAGGTTCGTGAGGAGCTTCGTGTGAAAATTCTGGAGGAAGGCCGCCACTTCATCGACCCCTGTATGTCGACGTGGTCCGAAAGTCTTTGCTGCGAGGTTCCCCGCTTCCCGACGGCTACGAAGGACTGCTGCCCTGACTATCGCCCTGTTTTGGACCCTTGATGATTGGTAGAGCGAAACGATAGACGAGTCTTCTGGTGACATCATCGATACCTCAGTTAAGTATAAGTGGAGCGTCTCCCAGTCCTTAGTTTGGTTCTTAGTTTGGTATCCCCTTGGGATCTTTGATTTGGAACTTGCAAGTACCAAAGCCGAGGGACTCGTGTATTCACGAGACTATCGTATTCGATAATCCTTTGAAGTTTGAAGCTAGACTAGAGAGCGAAGATGCCTGGTCTTAGCAGACTTGGAAATTTGTTTTGTCTTGGTTGTAATAGGGATTCCCGATTGGAGGACTCGTGTCCGGTTCCTCCGATTGGAACTCCAACCTATGAACTATATGTGAAACATGGCATAGGCCCCCTCACATATAATGAAGTATGGATCCGATACACCAGGAAAGATGGTGTTTTAAAATGGCCCCAATATGGTAGTTTTGACACAGAGATTCTGGATAATCTGGAGGTTAAACTTTTTAAGAAGAAAGCCCGGCCGGCGATGTTTGACTCTTTCCGCCTATGGCGTAAGGAAGCCAAACAGAAGGAAATTAAATTAGCAAAGAGAAATAAGAGAGAAAAGGGTACCTCGATAATGCAAGCTGCTTTGCAGTTTCAAGATAATGAAGAACAGATGAGTGAGCAGTTGCACAAGCAACGTAAAATGGTGATCGATAAATGTTATCCAGTTTTGCCGCTTCTTCAGCAAGATGCAGCAAAAGAACTTGAGAAAGATCCTTTAATGTCACACTTGTTGAGTTCGCCACCCCCTTATGCGCAGAGTGCTACAGCACCTCCGCAACTTTTAGTTGTGCAACCTCCGGTTATTGTGCCTCAGGTTCTTCCACAGCCGCCAGCTCCTCTTCAGTTGGCTCCTACTCCTATGGCGCAGCCCCCTCAAGGGCTGCCGACTTTGCTACCTGCTCCATCTGTACTTCCTACGACTTTGTCTACTACATCGACTGCCTCTTCTGGTGTTCTTCCTGATACTGCCTCTGCATCTGCATCTGCGTCTGCCTTGCCTCCCTCTGTTTTTCCTCCTGTTCTTTCGTCAACTTCTCCTTCTGTCCTACAGAGAATGACTGATACTGTTGCTAGCCTTGTATTTCCTCTCTTTGGGTCATCTGGTGTGACCCCTGATTCGGAGCGTAAGCAGTCGCGTAGTCAACTGCCTAATTCTCGAGAGAGAGAAATGTTTGACCGTATGGCACATAAATGGGTTACTTACCCTTCAAGATATGATGGGGAGTCTGTTATGGATGTCTTCCGTCAATGGGAAGCACCGAAACAAAGATACGTTTTTGAGAAAATGTGTGCTTTCCTTTGTGAGGAATTGGAGGATAATGATTTGGAAACAAATCCGCCTGAGTTGTGCCGTGTACGGTTTGAGTTTGAAAAGGGCACGATTGTGGGTTCCGATGTTGAGAAAGCAGTTGCGACGTTGTTGTCCTTTAGGAATAAGGATCCTTCTCAGTCACTGTTTGAACATGACTCCTCTGTTAGAAAAAAAGTGCGACAGTACCCAATGAGAGAAGTCCCTCCGGTATGGAAGGACGCCGTTGCGGCTGATGTCGCTAATCAAATTGATGCTGTTCCAGCTCATTTTCAGCGTGTTTGGGTACATGTTCCTTGGAAGCGAGCTGAAGTTATAGCCCTTAAGCAGACTTTGCCTGACCCCCGTAAAAACCCTGCAGGGTATTATAAGGAATTATCACAGACTGCAGACTCATGCATTATGAATTTAGCCGACGTAGACATGTTCTTTGGGAATGTTGTTCCACAGCCTTTGTGGGGATTGATTCGCCATACAGATCATGCGCAAGAGTTAGGTGACTCATGGGCTAATATTAGTGCTGCAAATGATAGACAAGTTGGTGGTGCCAAGCCTGAGCCTTTGGTAGCAGAACTTCCTGCTAGGATCATTACTTACATGAAGACTTTAATGCCTGCGATGCGTGTGAATTGGGATAAATTGTCTGCGTGTAAGCAGAAGAAAGATGAAACAGTGTCTGATTTCTTCACCAGGTTTGAGGAAACGTTTATCGACCACAGTGGTCAAGATATGAGTACAGAAGGTGGTCAACGGTTGTTCGTTGACAAGTTTGTGCACAATTTGCTTCCCGAGCTGTGTAAGAAATTGAAAGATTCAGAGAGTTCTTGGGCCGTTTCCTCTTCAGCACAAATATTGGCTACTGCACAGTACTACGAAAATAGGGATAAAGATGAGAAGGATAGAGCAGACAAGAAAACTAAAGAATTAAAGACGAAGGTTCTTTTACAACAGGCGTATCCGCCACGTGGTGGTCAGAGTAACTATCAGCAACCTCAACAGTTTCAGAGAAACTCGCAAAGGTTCGAGTTTTCTCAACCACGTGTTCCTGTAGGTCCCAATCAATGTTCATATTGTAAAGAAGAGGGTAATTTCAAGTATAGTTGTCCTATTTTGTTACAGCGTACGAATGGTGCTTCTGGCGCAAGAGGTCGAGGTGTTCAACAAGCCCCTAGAGGTAGAGGACGTGGAAATTTCCCCCAGAACGCGCGTTCCTTTCCGTCTCAGAATTCAATGAATAGTTTTGACCAGCAAAATAACGCGTCTGGTAGGACGGCTCAGTACTATGCTGACAACTACTATGTAGAAGATGAGAATATGGAAGGTAATGATTGCTAGGACAGCCATAGACAAAGAGAGGGAGTTGTTTCAGTTCCAATAGATCAGAGTGGACCTTATGTTGAGGTGATTACATCAGGTGTGTCAGAGCCTTTTCTGTTGGATACTGGTGCTACAAAGAGTTCTATTATGCACTCAAAACTCCCTGGCGCACCTTTGTCTGGCGAGATGAATGTTTCGGTAGGTTTTTCTGGCGCCCCGGTTAGGAACCCGATTTCTAGTCCTATGTCCCTTTCTGTTGGACCTTGTGAATTGGAAGCACCCCTTATTCTGACGACAGGTTGTGGTGAAAACTTGTTAGGATTGGATTTGTTGAAAAGATTGTATGCAACATTATATTGTTCTCCTTCGGGAGTACAACTTACACTGGGTAGGAAAGTGATCTCTCCAATGTATTTGTCGAAGGATAAACTTCCGACCGAATTGTCGTTTCTTCCTGATATTCTTTGGGCCACTGGTCCTAATCATGTGGGTCTTTTGGAAATACCGCCATATGTTGTGACATTGAAAGCCAATGTTAAATTGCCACACATTCCCCAATACAAGATCTTTAGTGAAGGTGAAAAGGCGTTACTAGCGATCATTTATGATTTGATTGAAAAAGATGTAATTGAAGAGACAAGAGGCAACGTTTGTAATAGTCCTGTTCTGCCTGTTTTGAAACGTACTGACCCTTCTCAACCACCTGTTTACAGGTTCGTGATTGATCTTAGAGAGGTCAATAAAATAGTTGTGCCACAGTTTCCAGTTGTTCCTGATATCACTGCCCCATTGACTATGATTCCAGCTTCCGCCACGTGGTTCTCGGTGATTGACTTGAAGAATGCTTTCTTCAGCATCCCGATTGCCGAGGAGAGCAGGGATATTTTTGGCTTCAGTTTAGGAGGCCGAAGCTTCCGCTTCAAACGCGCTCCTCAAGGCTACTGTGAAAGTCCATCAATATATAGTCAGGCTTTAAAAACAC
Source organism: Triturus cristatus (assembly GCF_964204655.1). Lineage (NCBI taxonomy): Eukaryota > Metazoa > Chordata > Amphibia > Caudata > Salamandridae > Triturus > Triturus cristatus. Next base: position 1,859,927,603 of record NC_140590.1, on the reverse strand, counting down.
AGCTTGATGCAATTGTTTTACCTGATGGCGCTACCCTTATTCAGTACATCGAAGATTTGCTAATCGCTGCAGATACTGAGGAGATTTGTAAAGAAGCCACCTTGTCATTGTTGCGTCATTTGTCTGATTTACATCACAAAGTGTCTCTTTCAAAACTGCAATATTGTCGACAAGAAGTGACCTACTTAGGTCATCTCTTATCGAAGGAGGGAAGGAAACTGACCCCAGAAAGAATTCAGGCAATTGCAAAATTGAGTGTGCCAAGGACACAGAGAGAAGTACGTGCTTTCTTGGGCATTACATCATACTACAGACAATGGATACCGAATTTTTCTTTGCTGGCCAAACCTTTGATAGCATTGACCTGTAAAGATACACCGAATCCCATTCCGTGGTCTGAAGATTGTCAGAAAAGTTTTTCCGAATTGCGTAATGCATTGTGTTCGGCTCCTGTGTTGGGTACCCCCGACTACAGTAAGCCCTTTACACTGTATGTCCATGAGAAAGAGGGTTGTGCATTGTCAGTGCTGACACAGTCTTTTGGAGACAAGCAGCGTCCATGCGCGTATTTTTCATCGACTTTGGATCCGGTAGCTAAAGCATTGCCGAGTTGCTTGAGAGCCACAGCGGCAGCAGCTGTTTCTATTCGACAGTCTGCTGGGTTAGTGATGAATAATATGTTGATTGTGATGGTTCCACATGCAGTGGACACGTTGTTAAACAGGACCAAGACACAGCACTTAACTAGTGCTCGATTGTCAGGTTACAAGTTGACACTGTTAGCGAGTCATGTGCACATAAAGAGGTACAATACGTTGAATCCAGCCACGTTATTGCCGATTTCAGTAGAGACAGATGATGTTGAACAGCATGATTGTTTTCTCAGGACAGAAGAAGAAACGAAAGGGAGAGTAGATCTTAAAGATACTCCTCTTGTAAAGTGTGATGGTACCTTATGGGTGGATGGTTCATGCTTCAAGCTTCCGAATGGTGATACGACTGCAGCATATGCTGTCACGACTTTGCATACGATTGTTGAAGCTGCACGTATACCACATAATTCAGCTCAAGCAGCAGAGTTGATTGTACTTACGAGAGCGTGTGTGTTATCAAAAGGAATGAAAGTGACCATATATACCGACAGCCAGTATGCGTTTGGTGTGGCTCATAGTTTTGGACGATTGTGGAAAGAACGTGGGTTCCTGACTTCGCATGGAGCTAAGATTCAGCATGGTCAGTTGGTGAATGAGCTTCTTGAGTCACTGACCTTGCCGCTACAAGTTGCGATTGTGAAATGCAGTGCACACAAGAAGGTTACTGATGATGTTGGTCGTGGCAATGCATTTGCTGACGAAATCGCAAAAGAAACAGCAAAAGATGTGATGAATCGAATGTATGTTGCAGGCCCTGCAAGAAGGGTTGGTGACGTTGGAATGTGTGAAGATACGATAGAGAGTGTGAAGTCTCTTCAAGCTGAAGCTTCAGAGAAAGAGTTGAGTGTGTGGAGAGAGAGTACGGGTAAATTGGATGAAAATGGTTGTTGGGTTGACTTGTCAGAACATCAGCGATGGTTGTTACCCGATGCGTATGTGCTTGCAGTGGTGACAATGGCTCATGGAATGGCCCATATCAGTGTGAAAGGGATTTGTAAGTTGTTGGCTTCAGTATGGCAAAATGCTGGAATTCCTAAATGTGCAGAAATGTGGTCAAGAATTGCATGGTGTGTCTGAAATACAATCCTGGTAAGGGAACCCCAACTCCAGCTGGTCATTTTGCACCTCCAACGTATCCGTTCGAGGTTTTGCAGCTAGATTTCATCCACATGGAAAGGTGCAACAATTTGAAATACGTACTCGTTGTTGTTTGTGCCTTTTCAAGATGGGTAGAAGCATATCCCTTAAAAGACAACACTGCCTTATCCACAGCTAAAGCCCTTGCCAAATAATTCTTCCCTAGGTTTGGAATGCCGAGAATGGTCTGGATTGATAATGGGAGTGAATTTGTGGGTCGAGTGATGAAAAAAGTATGTGAGGGGCTAGGTATCCAGCAAAAATTCCACGCTGCAAATCACCCCCAATCAGCTGGACTTGTAGAGTGCTATAATGGCACGCTAAAACTGAAATTGGCAAAGATACAAGCGAGCTCTGGTCTTAAATGGCCTGACGCTCTGCCTTTAGCACTCCTATCAACAAGAATGACTGTGCATTCGCGAGTGGGACTTAGTCCCTATGAAATTGTGTTTGGCCGCCCGGCCAACATATGGGGAGTGCCAAGGCCGACAAAATTCAGTGAGATCGAACACCCTGTACTGCTTGATTATTTGTATGAATTGACGGCTAAATTGCGTGTTTTACACCAACAGGTTCACGATACTCTGCCTCAGGTCTCTGAAGCTCCAGGACATCTTATCGATCCTGGATCATGGGTGCTGGTCAAGAACTTCCAGCGGACAAAGAATGACCAGCCCCGTTGGACCGGCCCCCACCTCGTCCTTCTCTCAACAAGATCAGCTGTTCGAGTGGAAGGGAAAAAGAACTGGATCCACGGCGTACACTGCAAGAGGGTCCCTTTGCCTCTACCGTACGACCGGTGGGTCCAGAAGGGGATCGCTGACTCTGAGACTGAGACTGTGCCTCCTTTTCTGCCTTTTAGCGATGCACGTGTAAAAGGAACAATTTTTGAACGAGAAAGTGACAATATTTTGCAAGAAGCTGTGCCACCGTCAATTCGATTGAACACTACAGAGCCTGAACTCTTGTTCCAGAACCAGACAGTACCTGGAAAAAGCCGTTATAATTTGAGGCCGAGAACTATGGACAAATAAAAAATTATTTTTCTTTGCTATTTTTGAAAGTGCAGCTCTCTCATCTGAGAAACTTTTTTATTTTTGTTTTTCGAACCGCCATCCGGGTTCAGCTGTAGGGTCGTGGTTGCCCAAGTCTTTGGAGTGCAGCTGAAGACGTTAGGTCGACAGTTCTGGTCGGCCTAAGGGAGATGCCCTGGACTGACAGAAGCATTCCCTAGCATAGAACACCCTACCACCGCGAGCAGCAATTAGAGAGGATGGAGTTTTTCGAGAATGAGAGACCTACCAAACAGATGGACTTTAAAGCCAGAATGTGTATAATGATGACAAAGAAACAATTTTTGATATTATGTATTTTCATGTTGCTTAGTGTAATGACGTTTTTAATAGGGTATGTTTTATTCTCTTTTCAAGTGACATTTCCACCCACTACACAGCCCATACCTCCTTCTACTGTTTCCTCGCATTCTTTTCACCCTCTGCCTGAACACGAGTCCGCTAGAAGATTAGAATTTGTCAATAATTCATTCGTTCAGCTTCTACACCAACACCAATTAGTAGTGAACACAACTAACTGTTGGGTGTGTGGTCTTATGCCTCATACTACTGATAAAGGTATCCCTTATCTGGTCCTGCCTTTCAGCCATAATGGTTCTGTGTGGGCATATAGAATGATGTTCATATACGCTCATGAAGCCAACCCCCTACGTTCTGTGAAAGATAATCCTAAGAATAGTGCTCTAGTTAAGGGTATAGTAGATATGATTAGGGAAGATATTTCCTATGAGACTATCCCGAGAGATGAGACACTAGCATATATTGGATGGAACATAACAGGATATGGAGTTACTCCGAGTGAGAACCAGCGAGCAAAGAGATCCTCCCCGATTTGGATTGTACCCCATCAGGGTCACCTATGTCTGCAAGGTAATGGCAAGAATCCCAGAGCTCAGTTAGGGAAAAGTATCTGCACTGAAACATATGTTTTTGCGTCTCAGACTTCCCCTTCGTTCCTAGCAGCTAAGGGTACCTATTTCATCTGCCATAATAGAGCCTATACATGGTTGCCCCCTGACTTCTCAGGCACATGTTTTGTTTCGTTCCTGTTGCCTCCCACCTACACGGCCGCGGCAGATTACCATAAAACAAGGATAGTTAGAGGTGTCATCAGTAAAGAAGACCCTACAGGACAAGAACTTGGAGATTTCGTAAAGGGTTTTTTGCCATTTGGGGGGCCTATGGTTAACAGCAGGAACATAAGGCAATTGACAAGGGTGGTTGAATCCACGGTAGTTGAAACCGCCGGTGCCCTTAGTAATTTGACTGCTGAGCTCCAGTCGGATCGCCTTATGACTCTTCAGAACAGGGTCGCATTAGACGTCATACTTGCAGACCGAGGTGGGGTATGTAAAGTGATCCAATCAAGTTGCTGTGTTTTCATTCCAGATAACGCTCCGACAGTCTACCAGGCCATTTCCAAACTGCATAAGATCTCCGAATCTATTCATGTGGATAAAGGAGATTGGTCATTGATGGGGTGGTTCTGGGAACTGATATCCGCCTGGGGATGGAAGATTCTGATAGTCATTGGGATGATCTTAGCCATTCTTTTCCTGTCCTGTCTGTGTGTACAGTGTGCTCCTGCAATATGTGGCCTCTGTGCTACATCGTGTGTAAGGAAACCTGTATCAAGAGACGAGCTAAATAATAGGATGATGCTACTGCAACATCTCAACGACTTTATGAATATAGACCTGGACTCAGATTAGCGTGAGTATAGGTTATTGCCTATGTAAGGGCAAAAGGAGGGTCTGTGGTACTGAAAATTCTGGACCCGTGTTATAAACATCGTCGTATCATGACGATTTTGGTATCAGCAGACCAAGGATGATTAGAATACTATGCACAAGCATTTTCGTCATATTCGGGTGACGAAATCACCCTGAAATCAGAGTTTCCGTCCTGAACCCTCGGGTTCCATTTGAACGGCAGCCATTTTGTGATTGCCCTCACATAGGCCAATGACTAAGGCCAAAAACGAGTCTGAAGGACATGTACACCTTTGCTGACTCCTCTGTGACCTGGGCAAGCTGACTCCACTGCCTGAAGCCAAACCTGTTCGGCCAGTTCCTTTCCCAGTGGCCGAATGAGATTAGTATCAAGGCACAACCTATCATAAAACCTTTCATCACACACAAACCATGCCTAATCTTACACACACCTGTCCCTGTTCCTTTCTTTATGACTTGCTTTACGAGGAGGAGGTGCCCGTTTTTATTGGGGGTCCGTCGATATCTGATGAAAGTACTGAGTCTCGCTGGGTAATTGATTGAGGGCTGGACAAACTGAAATATGGGCTTGTCATCATGACTCTGCTTTTTCTTTGTAGTGAAAATATGTGAATGGTCAACTGTAAAATAAGGAATGTTTGCCTAAAGCATAATATTTTGTATAAAAAGAGAAGGCTGGCTTTGTAAGGTTGAGCAGTCTCCTGAGAATATACACCGTGTTGTACTTCTAGGATACCTGTTACTGGCTGCAGCCAATAAATACGATCTTTGACTTCACCAAGAAGACTCTGTGTTTCTGTAGTCTGAAACAGGAAGGATTCGAAGTCTTAGGGTGTGTCCCCTGGCACCGCTGGGTTCTGAAAAACCCAGTACTTCATCAAGGCGCTGTGGGGAGTGGTGGTGTGCAGTTCCAAATAAGCCAAAGAGCCAGGTCTTGAGGCTCTTCCTGAAGGTGTGCAGAGTGGAGGAGCATCTGATGTTGATCAGGAGCTCATTCCAGGTCTTTGCCGCGATGTAGAAGGCTCTTTTACCCGCTCTGTCTCTGCGGAAGCGCGGGGTTTCGGCGAGGTCAGCGGAGCGGAGATTACTCTTGGGTACGTGGAAGGAGACTCTTTCATTGAGGTATTTGGGTCCGATGTTGTGGAGGGATTTGTAGGCATGGGTGAGTATCTTGAAGGTTGCTCTCTTCTCGATGGGGAGCCAGTGGAGGTCTTGCAGGTGTTGGGTGATGTGTTTGTGTCGTGGGAAGCCAAGGACAAGTCTGGCCGCGGTGTTCTGGATGGTCTGGAGTTTGCGTAGCAGGGATTTGTTGATTCCGGCGTAGAGGGTGTTTCCGTAGTCCAGTCTGCTTGTTATGAGTGCATGGGTGACTGTCTTTCTGGATTCAGGGGGGATCCATTTGAAGGTCTTGTGAAGGATGCGGCGGGTGTTGAAGCAGGTGGAGACGACGGCGTTAATCTGTTGAGTCATGGTGAGGGAGGAGTCGAGTATGATGCCGAGGTTCCAGGCGTGGTCCGTGGGAGTGGGGGGTTGCCGAGGGCAGTGGGCCACCAGGTGTTGTCCCATGCTGAGGAGGTGGGGACGAGGACTTCACTCTTCTTCAAGCTGAGCTTCAGGCAGCTGCTGGTCATCCAGGATGCAACGTCTTTCATTCCTTCCTGGAAGGTGAGTCTGGTGGTGTCGGGTTCCTTTGTGAGGGAGAGGATGAGCTGGATGTCGTCGGCGTAGGATACTATGCTGAGTCCATGCTGTCTGACGATGGCGGCGAGGGGGGCTATGTAGATGTTGAAGAGCGTGGGACTGAGCGATGATTCTTGGGGTACTCCGCAGTTGATCTCTGTGGGTTCGGAGAGAAAGAGCAGGAGTCTGAGTCTTTGAGTTCTGCCGGTGAGGAAGGATCAGAGCCAGTCGAGGGCGGATCCCTGTATGCCGGCGTCGAGGAGTCTTGCAGTGAGAGTGCGGTGGGAGATGGCGTCAAAGGCAGCGGAGAGGTCTAGTAGGATGAGGGCCGCGGTGTGGCCTTGGTCGAGGAGCCTGCGGATGTCGTCTGTGCCTACGAGGAGTGTGGTCTTGGTGCTGTGGTTGCTGCGGACTCCAGAATAGGAGGGGTCGAGGATGGAGTTCTCTTCGATGAAGTTCGTCAGCTGGGCGTTGATGATCTTCTCCATGACTTTGGCAGCGAAAGGGAGGAGAGAGATGGGTCGGTAGATTTTGAGTGCCGTCGGGTCTGCGGAGGGCTTCTTGAGGAGGTGCTTGACTTCTGCACATTTCCATTCATCGGGGAATGTGCCAGATTCGAAGGTGGCGTTGATGGTGCGTCGTAGCTTGGGTGCTATGGCGGCGACTCTGTGGAAGATGTGCGACGGGCAAGGGTACGTGGGGGCTCCTCAGTAGATGCTTTTCATGGTTGTGGCAGTGTCTTTGGTGGTTACCGGGGTCCAGGCGGAGATGGTCAGCTGGTTGTCGTTGCTGGAGGAAGGGGAGGTTTTGGTGCCTGGAGTCTGTTCGCTGAAGTTGTCATAGAGGGACTTGATTTTCAGGTGGCAGTAGGAGCTGAGCTTGTTGCAGAGGTCCTAGGCGGAGTTCCTTTGAGTTGCTGGAGTTAGCAAGGATTTTGTTCCAGAAGAAGGCCCTTTTGGTGGATCTCATGAGTTGGTGGTATTCTGTCATGGCGTTCTTGTAGGTGGTCTGGTCTTCCGTGGTTCTGCTGGTTCTCCATCGCTTCATGAGACGTCTGCAAGTGCACTGGATCCTTGGAGATTGCTGGTGAACCATGTTGCCTTCATGGGACTCTGTCTGTTGGGGTTGCGGAGGGGGGTGAGCTTGTCTGCGCAGTTGGTGATCCATCTGTGTAGTTCTGTGACTGCAGAGTTGGCGTCAGTCGAGGTGGGAGGGGATTATGGCTGAGGGTGGAGTCGAGGTGTTCCTCAGTGACATTGCTCCAGTTCCTTTGCGCAGGGCATGGTATAGTTTTGTGAGCGGTGACTTTGTCGGGAACAAATTCCCGGTCAAGAACCCTTCTACTTTCACTCTCCCCTGAGTTTATTTCTTCCTCATCTTTCTCATCCTTTCCTGTCACATTCTTGATTTCTAGATCATATCCCATGTCCCTTACAACTGGCTTTGCATCTGGTTTAAATGATATGGAGTTACATATATTTGAACAGTCATCAGCAATAAAGCTTAATCTCTTAGTTGTATTCTGTATTCCCTTTACAGTGGTGGTCATGTCACGATAGCCCTTATCCTCTTCCTGATATATTTTTGATTGTGCCCCTAAATCAAACTTCACCTGTGGGGTGCTTATATAATATCCATTTCCCTCACTTGAATTTTGAGGAATCTTGCTAGCCCATTCTAATATGTCTTTTGACTTTTGTTCCAGCGATTTTTCATTGTTGTCTTGTCTTAATTTTACTGAAATGTCTCCTGTTAAGGACACTGTTCCCGCATATACATTTTATTTGGCATGTTTTATATGCATGAAAATGTTTATAAATCAGACTTTTTTGCCATCAAACTAGGTTTTGATTAGACTTACTAAAAATTGTGGCTTGTGCTCAAGACATTGTGTACAGGAAAATCACGTCCGTATCCCGGTCCACCCAGACAACCCCACACTCCCTGTCATGGTCAACCGGTACCCAGGTCGCCAGGGGCTCAATACAGAAGGCAAATAGAACTGGGTACAATTGACACCCCTGCCGCATTCCTATCACCAACGGAAGGGACTCTGAAAGCTCCCCATTAACCTGCACTACTGCCGTGGTGTCCATATACAGGAGGGCCACCAAACTGCAAAAACGGGGTCCAAACCCAAAAAGACTCCGGGCCAACCTGAAATAGAGCCAATGGATGGAGTTGAATGCTTACTCTGCATCCGTGGAAACTATGACTAGGGGGGTCGTCACCTCCCCAACTGGGTCAAACCAGTAGAACAGCCTCCTCAAGTTCCACCGAGTAGACCTATGGGGCATAAACCCCTTCTGGCCCGGGTGGTCAAGAGAAGTGATGACGGTATTGAGCCTTTGGGCCAGCTTAGCCACCAGTAATTTAGTCCTGATATTAAGGAGCGAGATAGGTTGGCACGACTTGCATTCTGTCCTGGGCTTGCCCTTCATGTAAAGTACAGTAATAATCACATGGCGAAGGTCTGGAGGTAATTGCCCCCTTTCGCGTGAGTCCTCAAACAGACGTAACCGGTGTGGGCCCACAAACCCGACAAGGCTATGGGAAGCCCATTGGACCCCGGGACTTTGCCACTCTGCATTGCCGTGAGGGCCCCTGACATCTCCTCTAATATGAATTTGGCCTCCAGCACCTCCACATTCTGCCGCAACATCGCCGGGACAGGGATTGCAGCCAGGAAGTGCCCTGTCTCCCGATCTGTTGACTGAGTGTGAGTGTTTGATTGGTTCTAATGCTCCGTCCATCACCACCCCCTTTTGTACCGCTCTGTCTCCCAATCGGGCACCTGTGCTTGGGCAACGTACAGCTTCCGGTTGAGCAGCAAAATCATGGGCAATGTCTCCACTGGTGGTCACCTTCTCCCCTGTTGGGGTGACAAATACTCTCACCCATCTTGGTACCTCCTCTCTGCAGCTTAACCAGGCCAGGAGACTTCGTGCCTTTCTCCCCACATCATATAGCCTTTTCTAGGTCGCCGGATAATGGCTTCTGGCAGCCAAAACCGCTCCATTACGACATTCCTCCCTGGCCTCTCTCAGCTGCTGGACGGCAGCCACATCAGCCAGCATGATGGTCCTGTGTTCAAGGTCTAGGACCGTCTTCTCTAGAGTGAGCAATATTTCCATCGCAGTGCGTCTCTCACGGGCGACCAGCTTCTGAATTGTGTCACGAGGGTCTGTTTTGAAGGCCTCCCAGACAATGGTGGGAGAGTTGACCAAGTCCCCGTTCTCTTCAAAATAGATCTCAGAATCCAGTCTGAGTTGTCTAATGGTCTCTTAAGTCCTGCAGCTCCCAAGCACTAAATTTCCAGAGCTGCGGCTGAAAGTCACCCATTTTACCCACAGTAACCAACAGGGATGAGTGTTCCAAAATACCACTAGCAAGATACTCGGCTCCTTTAATGGCCGGATGATTGCTCGCTGACATAAATATGTACTCCAACCTAGAGAACGTCCCTCTCGCCCCACAGTAAAAAGAGAAGTCCCGCCATGCAGGGTGGCAGAGCCTCCGCAGATCAGTACGGCCCATCGCCAGGGTAAATTATGATAACACGTGTTGATGGTCCGAGTTAGCCGCCGTCTAAGTCCGCCATCATGGTGTTGTTAAAGTCCCCACCTAGGATCAGGAGTGCATCACCTGCCTCCGACAGAATGGGGCCAATTTTGTCTATGGTATCCACTTGTAAATGTTGAGGTGCAAAAACATTAATAAGAGTGTATCCCTTCATGCCCCGGGTACCCCGATCCCCAATGACTATCCCCATGGGGTTCACCCAAGTCCTGGTAATCATAAATGGGGAGCTTTTCTATGCCAAAATAGCCACACCGCGGGAACCTTGTGTGAACTCAGAGTGTACCAAGAACACATATTGTTCCTGCCCAAGAAAGCAACACTCCACCCCCAACAAGTGAGTCTCATGCAGGATGACAATGTCTGGTGCAATGCGTTTGATGTACTGTGCGACCACCCCCGTTTGATCTTGCTCCCCAACCCATTCACATTCCATGTAACGATTTTTAGACCATGTTCCCCACCATCAGCTATAGTCGCGGAATGTGTTGCAGGGCGTGCCCCCATCGGGACCTTCACCTCCACTTGTGTACACGCTCAGACTGGGCCCCTTGACAATGTCAGACAATGCCAGAGCCATTGGTTGGAGGATACAACAGACCAACGCGCTGTAGTCATAGACTCCAGTGCGGAAACACCCCATTCCGCATCTTCTAGCCCAGAAAGAGAGCATAAATCGTCTAGAGGCTCAAAGGAAGTGTTAAAGTCTCTTGCACGTAGAAGCATGCTTGGGGACGGATTTACCTCCAAATACTCATTAAGGATATGTAACTCGGAGATCCCTATAGCAAGCAACTGTCCGGTTGTAAACATTAATCTGACAGATTGACCTGATGAGGAGGGACATCAGGAGTCCAATCTGATCCTGCAAATTAATGGGCAGATGTTGAATTTTGCATGGAGCGGAAGGTCTCAGCGTTACAATTCAGGAATCCTGATCTAAAGAGAGATTCAGTTGCCAGGTCTCTTGAAAAGTTCATATTCAGAACCCGTCAAACTTCCCCCAGCCGAGGGTCATTAAACTTTGGCCTTAGGCCAGCTCAGTTATATGAAAGTATGAGTATCTGCGGAGCTCCAATATTAATTGACTCAGAGTCTAAGTCTATACTCAGTCTCGTCCCGAATCAGTTTACCGGGAAGGGGTGATCTGGAGTAATGGTTCATCTAAACGTGTTTGCGGAGTTGGGATTGGTGGATATTAGTCTATCAATATCACCTCGAAGTGGATGATCTAAAGTAACCACTGCCCCCCCAACTGAAATATACCTGTCCCTTCCCAAGTCAGTCTAACTCTGACAGTTGTCCCTGCACACACCTAAGTGTCAAAGGCATCTGACACCCTCTGCTATTATTACAGAATGTGTGCAGCGGATTCATCTTGTATTGGTTTACAGAAATATTTGGTGTCAAGTCTGCTGATCAAAGTCACCAGGCCCTCAACTAAATAGCCCGTGGTTAATTCCAGCATGATTGCGTCAAAAGCTCAGGGCTGACATAGTACCACCTTACCAAGATCAAATCATCTCTCTCTACCGAGAGGCATGTTCACTGGAACCTCAAACAATGACTCTTGATCTTCATATGAATCAGGTGGAAGTTTTAGTACCTGGTCATGTAAACAACATTCTTGGTAGCTCAATGAAAAGTTCCTAGTTTGAACACATATTTGTGGTGTAATGAGGAAACAATATCTTGTGTATGTCAATCTATAATTTTGTGTTTCCCTGTATTCATATGTCTAATGTCTGTATTGTGACGAGTAAAATACTGTGTGGTTCCACTACCTTGCTCTCGAGTAAATTGGGGACAAGTCCTGCTGTGGCACTTGGAGCTGGACTGTTCCCATTGGAGCATTGCAGAATTACAATGGGCTGGGATGCGGCCCCAAGTAATTGAGAGTGTCTGACATTAATTCAACCATTGCATCCATTACGTTTTTGTATACTTTAGTGTGTCGCCCAAAGTGGGATGCGTATGCCCAGACATGGGTCCCATGCACACTGTGTCACTGGAACCAAGCTATACCTGGCTCATGAGCCCATAATATGACAAAACAAGTCCTGGGTTGTTGTTGCTTCTGTTCAGGGATGACCTGGTTTGGCAGTTTTGGATGGACACTTCCCACCAGAGCAGGGTTAAGACTAATTTGGGTATGGGTGGATCCAAACTGAGGTGGCACGGTGTGCTAAAGAACGATGGATTGGAATTCAGCCCTGAGTAACTATCAGTCGCTGAGATTAATTCAAGCATTTCATCCAACACTGTTTTCTATACTTCAGTGTTGTACTGGAGGCTCTTTTTGTATGGAATGTCTCGGTGTTATTCTTGTTTTTATCCTGATTTATTGTCATTTATTATAGAATACTCTGTCATTGATATGATTGGTGTTTTCCTATGTGGTGCCATCGGCTCTGTACTTGATTCAGCCATCTGTAGTGTTGTTGGTAATTACTCTGTGAAAGTTTTAAATCACAACCTATAATTCCCTATCTCCTGATATATTTGTCTGAGCTTGCACTCAACAGACGTTATTTCCCTTAATGGAATCTTTTTTCAGGGGATCATTTGCTTTTTAATAATGTGCTCAGAGGACTGTTGATAATTTGCCCGTAGTCCTTTCTGAATGCGCGCTGGACACAGCCGGGCGCTCATTTAGAGTTTGGAAGAGCGGGAATCCCTTATACATCAATGCGGCTCCGCACCATCAAACCCACGGTTTCCCCACCTGAGTTATAGGTGGAGAAGTGGCAAGCTTTCACGGGGGAAGGTTCAACTGGCTCCCCTGCGTTAAAGCTTTGATCTGGCGCACATCTGCAACAGATGTTGAGTCACATTGCTGGTCATCGTGCCCTGTTTATGGCGGGATTAGCATCACTAGAGATTCTGACAGGGAATCCACGTAATGGCCCTGACGAGGAGGGAAAGATCCCCCTCAATATGTGGAAGTTGATATTGTGTCATCCAGAAGAGAGTCTAGTTTTGGGAGTTGATCCTTGAATAACAAAATATAGATATTAAATAAAAGACTATAGCAGCAGATGGTATAACACAATATGTCAAATATATAAGAAAAACACAGTCTACATATAGAAACAAGCATTGGCATAGCCAATAGGTCTCGCCTTTGGGACCTTATAAGTGTTTAGCCATGCAACAGTTGCATAACTAAATACTTATATGGTCCTAAAAGAGAGATCTATTGGTTATGCAAAGCGGCCGTGTGGCCACGAAAGTGAAAGTGACCGCAATCGCGATCACATCAAACATCAAAGCGGCAGTGCGGCCGCGAAAGTGAAAGTAATCGCGGTAAAGCGCGCCCGCGCACATGCACTGTAGCTCTAGGCTGGCCTAGTAGCACTTTTTGGAGCCCTCTCAATAAGTCTCGCCAGACCAGCGCATGCGCTGGGTCAGGCGAGACCTAAAAAATGACCAATCTGGTTAAGTGTCTCATGACAAAACCAAGTGCTCAAAGTCTGTAAGTAGAAACATTTGGAGAGTTTCATCAATTATATTGAGACCAGTAGTTGCGGAATTTATATGGTCAATCCATCTGTATTCTAATGTCATCAAGGTTTGAGAAATATTGGTAACTTTAGATATTTTCATGATTTCTTCGATGACTTGCCATTACGATCTTGTGCTGTGACCCATCTGTTGAAAGTGTTCAACAAGGGGTGCAGTTGTAATCCCACAGCGTATTCTGCTCCTCTGTTGTAAAATCCGGCACCAAATGCGTTGGGTTGTCATCCCAATGTAGATTTTTCCACAAGGGCATCGGATTGCATAAACAATATTCTGAGGGTTTGATTTTGTATGGCAAGTCAAATGAAATTGAACATTGGAAGGATGGAATACCTTGGTATTAAATGTGTAGTCACATACACTGCACGTTCTACATTTAAAATACCCAACAACTGGACTAAGGGCCGAGGTGTGAGTAATTTGAGTTGTCATAGGTGTTACTTCATTGCCATTCGCCTTCCTAGATGATCCGTCAAATGTGTTCCTCTTTTAAAGGAGAATAATGGGGGTTGTAGACCATACCCTCTAAAGATCTCAAAGTACTCCAGTTCGAGGGGACAAGTTTCATAATTTTTGCTCACTGGTGTAAATTGAGTAACAAAGTCAGTCTCTTTTGGGTGGGCGCCTTCATGGCAGGGGACAGCAGGTTTTTGTGATGTGAAAGTCAGGCACTCTCTCTTGCGTGCTCTTGTGAGTAGTCGTTTGGGGTAACCATTTCTAGGAGGCAAGATATAGGGATATCTGACTCGCTAAAGAAATCTTCTTTCTTGGTACAGTTTTGACAAATTTGTAGAAACTGGCCAACAGGCAAATTGTCACGTAAACTGTGTGGATGAAAACTGGAATACCGGAATGTAGATTTCTTTTCACTTGGTTTTAGGTACAATGACACACACAAACAACCATTTTCATTCCTTATGATGAGGTTGAGAATGTTCACCTCTTTATTACTCGAGGTTAGGGTGAACTGAATATGGGGATTTCTTTCATTAAGTAATTTATGGAACGGACTAAGGTCATCCGCTGTGAATCAACAAATCATGGAAACACCATCAATATAATGTTTCCATACAACTGTATTGTACAAGCGCGGTGTCATTAAACATGTGCTTTTACTCAAAACCATACATGTATAGAATAGCAAAATGTGGGGCAAAATAAAAGCCCCCACTGCAACTCCCATTATTTGAAGTTAATAATTCCCTAGAAATGTAAAGAAGTTTTTGTTGCATGGCAAATCTTGAAAGATCAATAAGAAATTCAGTAGGGACTTCCATCGGAGTGGGGCGGGTATCAAGTGAGCCTCGTATCACATCTACAGCCTCCTGTTGAAGGGTATTTGTCAAAAGAGATGGAATATTCAGATTCTCTGTCAATTGTTAGTGCCTCACCATTATAAACAACGATCATGTGACTAGACTACTGACATTTCTGGATTGATTAGAATCATCACCACAGAAGCCAAAAGATGTGGCTTTATTAGCGACAATGAATTTAGGTTTCTGAACAATGCATCCTCGACAACAACAGTTATTCATGCACTTCCTAAAATTCACAAGGAGGCATATTCACCCCTTCCCTCGCTTGCTCGTAATACATTCACCACCTGGCAGAGATTATTTTGGGATGTGGTTCCTTGCCCGAAACACTTTCCCAATATATTGATTATTTTTTAAACCTTTTGTTACCCAGATTTTGACATACATTAGAGACATTACAGACTTCATCAAGAGTGTGGAGGATCACCCATGTTTGGAAAGGGAACACATTTTAGCGGCTCTGGATATTCAGTCTCTTTATATGAATATTCGTCAACAGAAGGCTATATATGCGATAAGAGACATACTTAACACCCCATAATCCCATTGAAGTCCGTACAGGGAACTACAGGTAAAGTATGATTTGCCCAGGATCAAACAATTTGTTAATTAATAGACCAGGGAAAGCAGCACACTGTTACTGGCTGCAAATGGAATACATTTACCAATATACTACATTTTGGTGAATATATTGATGGAGAGAAGTACAGAAGATTTTGTGTGTACCCCGTTCAGACCAATCCCCCCCCATAACAAAGTAATATATTAATTTTGTTTGCTGTGTATTAACCAAACACACACATTATATGTGGGAAATGCTCTGCATTAACAGATTTGATTAACATATTAATTAATGGTGCAACACGCATGTTTAATCTATTTTGCGCATTTAAGTAGTGTAATAGTGCATGTCTATGTTGTAGTGTACATTGTGCATTACATGCTGCTTTTGCTTCATTTTAATGGCATGCAGTGTGATGCTTTTCCGCTAGGTAACAGTGTTTAGGGGATAAATATTAGCACTGGCGGGTGGGGGGGACAGAAAACACTTATTTTCTGTGTATTCACATTTTCTTTGTGTGTGTTTATCGTAGTTTGGCTGGTGGCCAGTTTCAAGATGGCTTTGTTTTTCCCGGTTCTGCGCATTAGAGAATGCTTGCATCATCTGGCTGGAGGAACCTCGTGCATGCCTTGTGTTCCACTGAACTTTGCAACTCCAGCTGACTATGTTCGAGGCCATTTGGTGTGAATGCCGGTGAGTGTCTGAGAGCCAGAATGATAGCACAAGAACAGCTGAATGCCTGCCAAAGAGAACAATCGAATTCCCGCCAAAGAATGACCACGTGGAAACAGCTGAATCCCTGACAATGAACAGTTGAATCCCTGCCAATGAACCTTTGAATGCCTGCTAATGAACTGTGGACAGTCGAATTTGTATCCATCAGCTTGTCAAACATAAAGTTATTCACGGACATCCTGGGAGCTGAGAACTGTATTGTCATAACCGGACATCCTGGGAGCTGAGAACTGCAATGTCATCACCAATCAGACCAAGGGAAACGGCAAGAGTTGAAACATTTGAGGGTAGAGAGCCAGCAAACACAGTATAAATATCAGACCAAAATTGAGTGTCAGAGAAGCTGGTTGAAGAGAAGCTGTTTGCAGAGATGCTGGGAGCTTGAAACTATGCCAGAATGCGCACTGATGACCCCTGTAGGTTCGAGATTGTTGCGGGACACTAGCCTGGGTGAGAGAAGTAGTTGAGGAGGCCAAGGGTTAATTAAGTAAGTTGGGGTTTTAGTGCTGGGTAGGAAGGTTTTAGTGTAGGAAATCTTTAGAATTAAATGCATATTCTTAACTGTGGTTCACTGATCCTTCATTTTTGGAACCCTCTGTCAGTTACATGACTAAGGATTGATTTGAACTATTTTGAAAATAATGAAATTAATGTAAATCTACATGTTCTCTTCATGACTTTTATTAAACAGTTTCTTGATTTATTTCCTGAATAAATGGCAATGCTCAGTGAGAATTAATAGTGAGAAAATTAATGATAATTTTCTTTATGCAAATTAATATTAGATAAACAAATTTGTAATAATAAGAAATGAGTTTGTGATTCTTTAACTGAGTACTGGAATTTAGACAAATGTTTCCTAGGCTTTAATTGTGTTTTAGCTGGTTCTAAATCACCATCAACCAGTCCAACTAATTGGTCCGTCGACCAAGTAGTGGAGTGCCTTGATGGTAAGGTCAGGATTCCATAGATGTAGATGTATATAATGTATAGAAATTAAATCCTGATAGGTAATAAGGTACCCACATGTCCAGCGCTTTTTCTCCTGTGTGCAGATTTGTGTAAGACGAGTGCGTGTAGGTGTTATGGGCCCCACCAATGAATGAGTGTATTGATGAGTTAGTATGGTGATGAGTCTGTGACATAGGGAGAATATGTAAATTTGCCCTTTACGCTGGAGCAATATCATGAGACTGGGCTCTTCTCTCCCAGAGGTGATTTTCAGTCCATTTTGTAACCACACACACTTACCAGCAGCTTTTACAGTGATTCGCAATACTCCCAATCTTGCCAAAATTGGATTATGACAGTAAGTTCAAAAAGTGATTGCCCAAGAGCACACACTTTGCCCACGTGTGAGGCCACGATTAAAAAACGTCTCCTCATTTTATGTTTCCATGTGTTAAATAGAGCTCCACTGGGGCGGCACTGATTAGGACAGCATAACCATGGGAAATATGTTGTGGCCCCTGCTGAGCTATAGGTAACAGCATTTATTTCCCTATATTTAGGTAAAGCTGAGGCTAGGCATCAAGTATCCTTGTTCCATGGCTCAAACGTACCCACTGGGCCAGGTCCAGCGGCAGTGGGAAGCCACTGGGCAGCAACGAGCAGGCGTGGGCAAGGCTTACTCCTGGAGGTGGTAAACAGATTAGAACTCAAACATGGTATGTCTAATATTAACACTCGAAAAGCTCAATCTCTGTCAGAGTTATAACGATTGAGGAGCGGGATTTAGAATAAAACTCAGAAAATGCACTACGTGACTCGTATTCCTCACTTTCCAAACGTCTTCTGATGTCTCCACACGTGCAAAGTGTCCTGCAAAACCATAATGAAAAGTTGGCCAACCTAGTCAAAGTTCTGATGAATAATAAACTAAAAGCAAAACTGAGTTAACTCTCTCTAGTTGTCGCTAACTGCCTTGAGGAATGCTGGTGAATTTACAGATTACCACTCACACAGCAAAAGTTAATTAACTGCAGGACTCATTGCACACAGGACCCAAGGCAGCCCTGCCAAGTGTCACACATCAGGGGTTAAAGTAATGCTTTTTGGAGAAATCCTTTCAGGGATCAACATTAGTCATGCAAATCAGCTGATATCATCATCCCAGCTCTGCTAAGAGTATACTCTTAAGAACTGGTGTCTCATGATTCTGAGAGCTCCCTGTGCCTGCTCCTTAGGCAGCCTTGCACTATGTTAGACAGCCTAGGTCTGGCCAGCTCCCTAGTATACAGTCGGATGATCAGCTGCTGATTTCGACCACTGCAACTCTTTGTGATGGGTCCCAAATATTGTATTATAATTGCATTTATATCGTTCTTATGTGAAGGTGCCATGTGGACTGATGCTTTATGTACAGGGAGCTAGCTGTTGCTTTATCTGAAGGGTACTGTGCATGTATTTGCAAACCTGCACTTGGCCAGCCTGCATGGAGCAGTCTTTGTCTGCAGGGAGCCCCCCTCCCCAGACATGTACAGGGAACTTACTGGGAGCAATGAGCTGTCCTTTTGTCTGTAAGGAGCTGAATCTATGTGTGCAAGAACCTATCTGTGGGTGCATGGCGCTGCCCATGGGAGTGGGGAGTAGTCCTTTTCTGCAGGAAGCAGTATGTGTGTGCACAGAGCTGTCTTTGTGTCTACAGGGAAATTTATTTATTTTCAGGGAGCTACCTCGTTCTCTGCAGGGAGCCACTACATTTGCATGGATGATGCACTGGAAAGCTGCCCCGGTCTAGACAGAGGTACCCTCTGTCTACAGGGACTTGTCTGTGTGTGGGCGACCTGACTCCGGCTATGCCAAGCTACGTCTATAAATATATTGTATTGTCGACAGGTAGCAGCCCTGCCAGAGTCAGCAGGATGTTGCCACTTACTGTCTTCTATCCAAGGTCACACACTACAACAGAGTTACTCCACAAGACACAGGAGCACCAGACACTTGGGAGTAAGTAGACAGTAAGTGAAAAAAGAAGAGAGAAGGCCAACAGAAAGACTGTGAGCGCTTCGAGGGGAGCAGAAAGAGAAGGCAAGAAGAAGGAGCGGGTGAGGGAGAGGGTTGAAGCGACAAAAAGAGGACCGAGAGGGTTAATGAAATAGAACCAAAAGGAAAAGGGAGAGGAGTTACAAGAGAGGGAGGGAGCGATACCGGGAAGAGGGATATATACAAGAGGAAGAAGTGATGGGCAGGAGAGAGATGGAAGGAAAAGAGGTATGCATAGGAGGAGTAAAGGAGCGGCTGAAAAAAGCAAGAGAACTGGAGAGAAGAGAGTGATACAAAGGGAGAAGTTTGATTTGGGAGAGAAGATCCATGGAGAGGGACAAAGGAAGGATGAAAATGAAGAGTATGAGGAGCTTGAGTGTGAGAGATAATGGGAGAAACAGAGGAAAGGAATAATGGAAGAGGAATGGGAGGAAAACAAATTGAAAAGCAGAGAGCTATAGTGGGGGGACAAAGCGAAGGGAAGATGGTTGGGCAGAGAGTGAGAAGTTGGTCTGACTCGAACGTAGTAGTGGATGGAGATGACGGACAAAGAGAAGGATGATTGAATGGGTGTAGGAAGCCAACCAGCCCCTAACTTGTATCCAGGACATCACAGGCACTCTTATGACTCAGTGCAGGCAAAAGGTATAAATAAAAAGGACTATGGCCTTTCAGGGCTTGCTCCCTTTCTGGACATGTTGTATGTGTGGTTTTCTTCTAGTGCTCACAGCCACCAATGCTACAGTGGAGAAGAGGACATCAAAGGGGAGCTCACACCTGAGCAAAAGTGAAGAAAAGCATGACAATAATTAGGGACCCTGTCTGCTCTCGTCCGCTGAGATATACCGCCCGCCACCCCGGGAGAACATACCTGGGAACCGACATGGCCTGATAAGAAGTTCGTTCCAAGAGCCACCTGGGTGCAAAGGTTTTCGCCCCTTCAAACAGTGCGAGAGTATCCTATGGTAGGAGGGATGGCCACCGCTTTGTCTCTGCAGACACTCCTAGCAACAAAGGGGAAGTGTGAGCCATCCAGAAGGAAAGGATGTGTGCCTGTGTATGGTCAAAGATCAACACCACGAGTGCTGAAACAAACTACAAGAGTGAAAAAAGGAACGAAAATAACATATCTAAAAAAAAGATGGAGCCTCTCAGGGTTTAAGAGAGACACACAGTGAATCCTTTGTGACCAAAGAGGCCCAGCAAGCCTCAAGACAAACCCACATCAAAGCCCCACAGATCAACCTCAGCCATGGGGCAAGTAAAGCACACTGCACTAAAAACAGCAATATATTAGCGTAGCTCACAGAAGCCCAAGTATATACAGGACATTATATACGTGGAGGAACCTGAATTAACCCGAGAGAGACAAGGGGCAAAGCTCAGCAGTGACATCCCGGCATGGCAGATGAGCAGCATTGAGCACCAGGCAGTCAGCAGCCCCACATCTGAAAGGAAGAGTCGCTGCACGCAAGTCCACAAGATGGTGGTACCCCCATTCAGTGAATTAATTGACCCCGCCACAGCAGCCCCACAGTGGAAGATGTGCGTCCGCCACCTCAACAATGACTTTAGAGAGGGAGGAGCCTAGCGCGCAACCAAGATGGCCGCGTAGGTGCGAGGCTCCCGAGGACCACCACGACCTCCTGAATTAATCCTGGCTATATCCTGTCCTTGTTGAGGGGACTGCATCGGTGAACCCGAGCTGAGGCGCCATCCGTTTTTCCTTTTCGAATCGGACCCCGGACACCGGTGGGAGCACCGATTGAAGGTTGTGGCCTTCTCCGCGCTGGCCCCCCGGATTGGAGTAGTGGGGCGATCCGGGGACAAAGCGAACAACAGCGGCGGGCAGGGCTGGGCGACTCGTGTACCCCGTGCTTTCACTTTCGCTCTTGCGCTCTCCTTGCCCTCAAGCGAGGTAGGGTTGCGGAGCGGGGTGCGGTGGTGTGGCCTTGTCCAGGTGCCCGGCTGACCCGCCGGCCGCGAGTCGTCCCGCGGCCCAGTGGTCGCCCTCCCCCCCCCCCCCGGAACCCGTGAACTGGTTTATCGGCCCTTTCGAGGAGATTGGCACGATGGTGGGAGAGCAGGCATGTCCACCAAACAAGATGGCGACCGGGCGAAGGTGAAGACGACCCGCCGCGGCCCGGCGCCTCAATCCAACAGTATGGACCGCTACACCCTCCAGAAGGGATCTCCGGAGACATCGCGCACATCCCCGGCGGGCCTGACGGAGGCATCTGCTCAACCGGTGGATCTGACCCTCCGGGACGTCATGGGCGCCATCGCAGAGATGAAGGCCTCGGTGGACCAGCGCTTCGACACCCTAGCGCAAAAGATAGACTCGGTCCTGGTGGATGTTAGCCTTGTGAGGGCTGACTTGTCCAAAACCAACGACCGGGTCGATTCCCTGGCCCACACCACAACGAGCCTCACGACGGACGTGGTGGCCCTCCAAAAGGAGGTGCGCCGGCTTGGCCAGGCGAGCGCCCTGATGGACCGGCGACTGGAGGATTCCGAGGGTCGGGCCCGGAGGAATAACGTTCGCATTGTGGGAGTGCCGGAGGGACGAGAGGCGGAGGCGGCAGATCTTTTTGTGGAAGAATTGATCCTTACCCATCTCCAGCCCCGGGGGCTGAGTAAGCTTTTTGCGGTGGAACGTGCTCACCGGGTCCCTGGGGGCAGACCTAAGGCCGGTGCCCCGCCGCGGCCTCTCATTGCCCGGATTTTTAATTTTCGGGACAGAGACGCTATCCTGCAGACCTCCAGGCAACAGGGACCGGTCAAGCTTGATAACATGGATGTGCATTTCTACCCAGACTTTACTCCGGCGGTCCAAAAACTGAGATTGAGTTTTCTCGGAGTTAAACGTCGCCTACGGGACCTGAACCTTAAGTACTCAATGCTTTTTCCAGCTAAGCTAAGGGTGGAGGTGGATGGACGCACGCACTTTTTTGACCAACCCAAGGCGGCTGGGGACTGGTTGGACACTCTACCTGGAGATCGGGGCCGAGGGGGTGGGGGGGGTGCGGTTGGCGGGGAGGGCCCGCCGGATCAGAACTGAGGGGTGAAGAATAGGCCTTGCTCTGGACAACATTCCTTTACCATTTACTGATCGTTTAGGTTCCCCTCCGATGGAGGTCGTGTGGGGTCTGTTGTGGGCTTCCCTCCTCCTCTGGGGGACTAGTTAGTTTTCATCTATGGGGCGACAGGCACACTGCACTTTGGGGGGGCTGTCTGGGCTCATGCAGGGGTGCAGGGAGGGGGGAGTTCTGTTGGGATGGGGGGGTGGGGGGGTGTGTTGTTTGTTTGCACCGCAAGGCAAGCCCTTTACTGTATTGTTGCTCTCGAGAGGCTCTGTGGGGGACGACTGATTGCTTCTACGTATGATGGGGGGTAGGGATTTGACTGTGTTGTCATGGAATGTTAACGGCCTGGGGGACAGGATTAAGCGTGGTGTGGTTCTGCAGTACCTGAAACGTATCTCACCAGATGTTATCTTCCTGCAGGAGACACACCTTATAGGTAACTCCTTCCATGCCATGAATCGGCGAGGCTATCGTTTGGTGGCCCACTCGGGCTTCACCTCGGGCTCGCGGGGGGTGGGTATCATGATTAAGAACTCGCTCCCGTTGGAGATTGATGAGGTGCGCCATGATGAGAGGGGACGCTACACTGTTCTGGTGGGTAGAATGGAGGGTAGAGTGTTTGTTTTTATATCAGTGTACGTCCCGCCTGGGTTACAATCTACTACATTTGCGGATTTGGGGCGCCTCCTCCTGGACCTCCCGGGTGGCCTGCTGGTGGTTGGGGGGGACTTTAATGCGGTAGTTTCTGGGTCTATGGATCGCCATCCCCCTAGGGACCTCCCCCGGGCACAGGCCTGGCTGTCCGGCCTTTTAGATACTTTGGGCCTGGTGGATTGCTGGCGACTAAAGCATCCCGCGCAGCGGCAATACACCTTCCACTCGGGTGCCCATGGTAGCCTCTCGCGGCTTGATTATATCCTTGTCCCGGCGGCCTATGCTGGGAGGGTGGGAGAGGTGTGCCATCTGGCGCGGGGCATTTCAGATCACTCCCCAGTACTGTTACACTTCGATGTCTTCCCTAGGGGGGAGGGCAGGGTGGCTCCAATCAATGCTTGGTACTTGCGTGACCCCACTATTCGTGCCGACTTGATCAAATCCTTACAGCGATATTTTGATGAGAATGTGGGGTCTGTCCCTTCGGCCATCTCCCTGTGGGAGGCTTTTAAGGTAGTTCTCAGAGGGGAGGCCCTCTCCTCTATCTCCCATGCCCGGAGGCGCGAGCGGGAGGAGGTAACCCGGGTGGAGGCCGAGATTGCGGAGCTGGAGGGTGACCTGGGGAGCGGGGTAACAGACGCCAAGTTGCATGTTCTGCACCTCAAGCAGGCGGCCTATAGGGCCCTCGTCACGGAGGCGGCCAGGGGCCTCAGTAGAGAGCAACAGGGGCGACTGTATGATGTGGGTGATAAGGCTGGTAAATTGATTGCGTGGTTGGACAAGCGGGAGAGAGCGAGTCGTGTGGTTCCTTTGATTGAGGGGATGGATGGTGTGCCTGTCACCGAGCCGGAAGCCATTGTCTCCTGCTTCGCGGATTACTTCCGCGAGGTGTACTCCCCGGTTTCTCCCTGCTCGGAGGAAGATTCCCATGCCCTGCTTCGGGACATCGCGCTGCCCTCCCTTACGGTGGAGGACAGGGATTTGTTGGACGCTCCTCCCACCTCGGACGAAATTGCCCTGGCTATTCGCTCGGTCGCATCCGGCAAGGCCATGGGCCCCAATGGTATCCCCATCGAGCTTTACAAGCTGCGACCGGATGTACTGGCGCCCCACCTGCGCGCCATGTTCCTGGCGGCCCACTCGCAGGGTTCCCTCCCGCCGGACCAGCGTCTGGCTACAATCGTGGTGATCCACAAGGAGGGGAGACCCCGTGAGCGGGTTACATCCTATAGGCCTATCTCGCTCTTGAACGCGGAACCCAAAATCCTCGCCAAGGTACTGGCCAACCGGCTGGTTGGCGTGGTGGGGGATTTGGTCCACCAAGACCAATCTGGCTTTATACCCCATCGCAACACGGCTCTTAATCTGCGACGCTTGCATGGGGTGCTCGCGCGTGTCCCGTTTGTGCGGGAGCCGGCCATCTTGGCGTCCTTGGACGCCACCATGGCGTTTGACACGCTTGAATGGCCATACATCTGGGCGATGCTGGCGAAATTTGGATTTGGACCGGGATTCATTAGCTGGGTCAAATTGTTGTATTCGGGCCCATTGGCGCAGGTGGTGGTGAATGGGCGAGTCTCGGCCCCCTTTGCGCTGGGGCGGGGCACGCGTCAGGGTTGCCCCTTGTCACCGTTCCTGTTTGCATTGGCCTTGGAGCCCTTGGCGGAGTGGCTGCGGTGGCACCCCTCCATCCGTGGTCTCCGCTGGACCCCCGAGCATGAGGACCGCGTGTCCCTCTACGCCGATGATATCCTTTTGTATCTCGCCTCCCCGCGTAACTCGCTGATTGTCCTGGTTGATGTTTTGCGCTCCTTCGGTCGTAACTCAGGCCTTGTCATCAACTGGGCGAAATCCTGCGTGTATGTGCTCTCCGGGGAGGCTCCGGCCCTACCACGGGACTGCCCGATCCAGATTGCCTCCCAGGGGTTCCGGTACCTGGGTATATATATTACTCTAGACCCGGAGGCCCGCTACGAGCGGAACTTGCTACCCCCCCTCCAGCGCCTGCGGGAGGACGTTGCGCGCTGGCGGCGTCTTCCGCTTTCGCCGCTTGGCCGAGCGGCCTTGTTTAAGATGATGTCCTTGCCGCGCTTCCTGTATGCGCTTCAGAACACTATGGACTTGGTTCCGGCGCGCTACTTCCGTGAGGTGGAGAGCCTGCAGCGGCGCCTGTTCTGGGACGGGAGGCCGCGTATTGCTCTGGCTAAATTGACGCTCCCGTGGTACGATGGGGGGGTTGCCCTCCCGGACATTAAACGGTATTACTGGGCCTCCCAGCTAGCTGCGATTAATCATGGCCTTTACGGGCCCGCCCTGAACCCGGCATTTGAAATGGACAAGATGCTCCTGCCCGGTGGCGACTACAATCGAGCGCTCTACTCTGGCGCGCCCGACTCCCGTTTGACGGGACCGACGCGTGTCATGGTGCGTGTCTGGCACGCGGCTAATGCAGCGATGGGGTGGAAGGACCGTTTGACCCGGGCGACACCGCTATATGCGTCTGAGAGGTTGGGCTCCCTGTGGACATCGAAGGGCTTCGAGAAGTGGGACACGATCGGAATCAGCACAGTGGGAGACCTCTGGACAAGGGGTGGATTTAAAACTTTTGAGACGCTGCGGACGGAATTTCAGCTGCAAGGCAGTGAGTACTTTCGGTACTTACAAGTCCGCCACGCGCTGGGCTCCGTCTTCCCTGATGTCGCGTCCATTCCGGAGTCTTCCCCCCTGGAGGACAGAGTGCTGGATGGCCATGTCCCAGACAGCACGATCTCCCTTATATATAAGAAACTGATCAACGACAGATCGTGCCTGCTGACTAGTCTCCGCGAAGCCTGGGTTGCCGACGGGCTGGAACTGGACGACGAGGACTGGATTTCCGCGGTGGCCTCTCCGAAGGAGGTGGCCATCCCGGCTCGCCTTCGCTTCGTCCAGCTTAAGATCCTCCACCGGGTTTACGTGACGGGGCCAAGGCTTCTACGTATGGGCTTTGTTGGTGACGGATTGTGTAAGCGTGGCTGTGGTGCCTTGGCAACTTTCATGCATATTCTGTGGGAATGCCCACAGGTGGAGCGATTCTGGCGTGGTGTGCATGAGGTCCTGCGTGTGGTGACGCGTGTTGCGCTGTTGCCTGAAGCGAGGAGATGCTTGCTGAATGTGTGGGAACCAAATGACTATTCGGTCCCGCAGACGCGGTGGGTGACTCTGGGATATATGATAGCTAAGCGTGACATTGCTCAATTGTGGGGATCCCAGAGACCCCCGGCGGTGTCGGCCTGGAAAGAACACACGGATTGGTGTATGTTTCGTGAAAAGGTGGTGTATGTTGCGAGGGGTAAGCCTGGGGCGTGGGTGAAAATCTGGGGCCCCTGGAACGCCTATCGCGGGGGTATTTGTGAGCCGCCACTGCTACCGGCCGCCTCACCGGCTCCATCCCCTTAGCCGACCCCCTCCCCCAGCCGCGGGCATGTGGTTCCCCTGTCCCTGATCTATTCCCATTCCCCTCTTCAGAGTTTGGCTGCTGGTTGGGATCCCCCACTTAAGGAGCACGTGCCGTCACTTTGGATGTCGGGTTGCCTTGCGGGTGTGGTTTTTTGTGTTGTTCTGTTTGGAAAAAGGAAACCGTATTGTGGGCTTGGAGTTATGGGGCCTGCGCTATTGATATCTCCTGATTTACCGATCTGCACCGCCAAGAGACTCTTACTGCAGGTATGTCATATGCTTCTGCCACTCTAGCGGCCGGCCGGATGGTTGTAGGCCCATACTTGTAACCTTTTTTAACATGTAATAAACGGTTTAAAAAAAAAAAAAAAAAAAAAAAATAAAACAATGACTTTAGAGCTATGAGGGGGATAGAAGAGGTCGCTGCTGCCACATTTCGTGGGAGAAGAATTATACAAGCTATTCAAGAATTCCCCTGGGTCCAGAGCAGACCATGACTACGACGTAGCGATCACAGAGCTAAACCGCACTTTGTTATTCAGCCTAACCCGGACTACAAGCAATTAAAACTGCACACAACAAGTGGAGGGGAAGACAATACATTGGCTTCGGTGCCTGGTTAAGAGGCTGACCAGCACTTGCACCAATGATGACCAACACAAGGAAGTCCAAGCCCAGAACATACATGGATGCAGACCGCCGGTGTTGAGACAGCTGATACTACGCAAACCAGGGATGAAGTTGGAGGACATACTGATTTTGGCCAGACCTCATGCACTGTCTAACAGCTGGGCTGACGAACTGGAGATATTACTGACACTTGGCACGATGACACACTGTCACAGCAGACTCATGCCAATTAAGAAGGAATCGATGGATGCAACAAGAGAGAAGGCCTCGCCAAGACAGCAATCAGCAGAGTCAAGAAACACGACAGCCGAAGGCTGAAATTCTGGGCTAGACACCCATGCAATACAGGCCCACTACTTGGCGTGCTAATTGACACAGTGAATGTGAAAGTGTCAGTGATTGTGTTGGCTATAAACCAGTAGCAACATATCACACATAACATAATTGACATAATGACATAATTATAGCCCTTAATGGACTGCAATGGTTCGTTCTCCAAGTTAGATCTAAACACAGGGTACCACCAGTTGATGCTTGCCTCAGCCAGCAGGTATATCATGAACTTCTCAACTCACTTAGGGGTGCAGAGATACAAACACCGTAAATTTTGAATTTCTTCTACCGCAGAGGTGTTTCACAATACCATTCGTGACACACTCTCTGGGCTTGGGGGCATTCTGAACATTAGTGAAAACATTCTCATATTCTCAACGCCTTCAGTGGAGTTCCACCAATGGCTACGTGCAACACTCAAATGACTATCAGATTATGACCTGACACCGCCCAAGGAAAGAAGTTCATTTGTCGATACACAAATTGAATTAAGTATGCCTGTTTTCCAAAGAGGGTTTGAAGATAGAGCCATGCAAGTCTCACACCATATGAGGAGCTCAAGTGCCCACGAGTGCCATGGAAGTAAACAGCTTACTGTGGCAGATCCGTCCCTAGTTTGGCCCCCCTTTCTAAACTCCTGAGAGCCCTAACCAAAGCCAACACCAAGGGAGAGTAGATTGCGGAGGAGGCATTCAACAATAGTAAGACTGCGTTCTTACATGACCCAAGAGTGCTGAACTTTGACCCGCAAAAGATCACTGAGGTGGTGGGTGACAAGACTCCAGTAGGTTTGGGTGCTGCCTTGCTCCAAGATCATAAGAAGGGAATATAAACAATGTAAGCGCTTGTCAGTAGGGCCTTAATAGTGAGAGGGTGGCTCTGGTAATCAAGAGATCAAGAGGGGGGTGTTACCACTTCCTTCTATATTTGTAAGGATGAATCTTCAATGTAATCCCTGGGCACAAGCCGTTGTTTGCTGGGACAGCACAGCACCTTCCACTGAGGATTAAAACATGAGTTGCGCAACTTCAGCAATATGCGTTCAATGTGCTGTATAGACCAGGGGCCAGTAATTCAGTGGATTACCCATTGAGGCACCCACCAACACCTGGACCAAGTACTACGGATGTGGCTGATGAAGTTAAGGAGTACTTTTGCATGGTGGCAATGAAGGCTGACTCTGGACAAGTTGGCAACGGTATCCAAGGAGGACAATGAAATACAGAGAGTCATTGAGGCAATGCAAAAGCATAGCTGAAAAGTATTTGTAAGAGATGCATGCAGGTGGACCACGAGTACCAACTGATGCTGCTTCATTTGTGATGAATAAGACAAGACTTGAGCAATACAGTAACTGGACCCCCGAAAGGGAGCAGGATCGTAGTACCGCATGTGCTCACAAAAAGAGTATTGGAACTGGTACACCAAGGACATCAGGATGTCCCAAGATAAAATCTAGGATTAGGTAAAATATGTGGTTTTCTGGTATAGATGATGGTGTGCAGGCGATGGTCTACCAGCTGACGGGCAGACCAGGACGACCAGCCCCAGTTGTGACAGAAGAGCCATGTGAGAGTCCATGGATGAAAGTAAGAATAGATTTTGGCAGCTTTCCATATGGTACAGTCACTGGTAATCGTAGATGGCAGTGAGAAGTTGATCTGAATCAAAGGTAGTGGAGGATGGACATGCCAGACCGAGAGAAGGATGAACGAATGGGTGTAGGACGCCAGCCAACCCCTAGGCCGAGTCTAGAACATCACACGCATCCTGATAGTTGGGCGCAGTTTCAAATTAAACGGAAAGAGGAGTCATCTTTGAAAATGTATTGGCGTGTTGTTCCATGCCCGATGAAGTGTCACTCAATAGACACCATGCGGGGGACTTGTTCTGGCAGTATGCAATTGATGTTTATTTCTTCAATTAAAACAGTTTCAAAGTGCTGACATACTGTGAGGTCAGCAGACAGAATTAAAAGAAGAGTATGAGATTCCCAGGATTAAACAATTAGTTCAGCAGTGGAGCTGAGAATGCAGCACAATTCTGCAAATTGAATATATTTACCAGTGTATTGCAAGGTCAAGGGGCTGCCCTTCCCAGGATGATTCCACTCTGCTGTGCGCCCTGCTCCGCTTTAGATTCCAATGCATTTGGGGGAAGGTATAAGGCTGAGATTACACGTAATGGTGCTGCGGGCTCTGCTCCGCTTTAGATTCCAATGCTTATTTACAGCATATTTGGGTGAAGCTGTAAAGTTGAGATTACACGTCATGGTGCCTCGGGCCCTGCTCCGCTTTAGATTCCAATGCTTATTTACAGCATATTTGGGTGAAGCTGTAAAGCTGAGATTACACGTCATGGTGCTGTGGGCATTTGGGTGAAGCTGTAAAGCTGTTATTACACGTCATGGTGCTGTGGCCCTGCTCCGCTTTAGATTCCAATGCTTATTTACAGCATATTTGGGTGAAGCTGTAAATCTGAGATTACACCTCATGGTGCTGCGGGCCCTGCTCCGCTTTAGATTCAAATGCTTATTTACAGCATATTTGGATGAAGCTGTAAAGCTGCGATTACACGTCATGGTGCTGCGGTTCTGCTCCGCTTTCGATTCCAATGCTTATTTACAGTAGAATTGGGTGAAGCTGTAGAGCTGAGATTACACGTCATGGTGCTGCGGGCCCAGCTACGCTTTAGATTCCAATGCTTATTTAGAGTATATTTGGGTGAAGCTGTAAAGCTGAGATTACACGTCATGGTGCCGCGGGCCCTGCTCCGCTTTAGATTCCAATGTTTATTTGCAGCAAATTCAGGTGAAGGTGTACAGCTGAGATGACACGTCATGGTGCCGCGGGCCCTGCTCTGCTTTAGATTCCAATGCTTATTTACAGTATATTTGGGTGAAGGTGTAAAGCTAAGATTACACGTCATGGTGCTGCGAGCCCTGCTCCGCTTTATATTTCAATGCTTATTTACAGTATATTTGGGTGAAGCTGTAAAGCTGAGATTACATCTCATGGTGTTGTGGCTCTGCTCCGCTTTAGATTCCAATGCTTATTTACAGTATATTTGGGTGAAGCTGTAAAGCTGAGATTAAACGTCATGGGGCTGCGGGCCGTACTCCGCTTTAGATTCCAATGCTTATTTACAGTATATTTGGGTGAAGCTGTAAAGCTGAGATTAAACGTCATGGTGCTGCGGGCCCTGCTCCGCTTTAGATTCCAATGCTTATTTACAGTATATTTGGGTGAAGCTGTAAAGCTGAGATTAAACGTCATGGTGCTGCGGGCCCTGCTCCGCTTTAGATTCCAATGCTTATTTACAGTATATTTGGGTGAAGCTGTAAAGCTGAGATTAAACGTCATGGTGCTGCGGGCCCTGCTCCGCTTTAGATTCCAATGCTTATTTACAGTATATTTGGGTGAAGGTGTAAAGCTGAGATTACACCTCATAGTGTTGTGGCCCTGCTCCGCTTTAGATTCCAATGCTTATTTACAGCATATTTGGGTGAAGCTGTAAAGCTGCGATTACACGTCATGGGGCTGCAGGCCGTACTCCGCTTTAGATTCCAATGCTTATTTACAGTATATTTGGGTGAAGGTGTAAAGCTCAGATCACACGTCATGGTGCTGCGGGCCCTGCTCCGCTTTAGATTCCAATGCTTATTTACAGCATATTTGGATGAAGGTGTAAAGCTGAGATTACACGTCATGGTGCTGCGGGCCCTGCTCTGCTTTAGATTCCAATGCTTATTTACAGTATATTTGGGTGAATCTGCAAAGTTAAGATTACACATCATGGTGCCGCGAGCCCTGCTCCGCTTTAGATTGCAATGCTTATTTACAGTATATTTGGGTGAAGCTGTAAGGCTGAGATTACACGTCATGGTGCTGCGGGCCCTGCTCCGCTTTAGATTCCAATGCTTATTTACAGTAAATTTGGGTGAAGGTGTAAAGCTGAGATTACACGTCATGGTGCTGTGGCTCTGCTGCGCTTTAGATTCCAATGCTTATTTACAGCATATTTGGGTGAAGGTGTAAAGCTGAGATTACACGTCATGGTGCCGCGGGCCCTGCTCCGCTTTAGATTCCAATGCTTACTTACAGCATATTTGGGTGAAGCTATAAAGCTGAGATTACACGTCATGGTGCTACGCGCCCTGCTCCGCTTTAGATTCCAATGCTGATTTACAGTATATTTGGGTGAAGCTGTAAAGCTGAGATTACACCTCATGGTGCCGCGGGTCCTGCTCCGCTATAGATTCCAATGCTTATTTACAGAATATTAGGGTGAAGCTGTAAAGCTGCGATTACAAGTCATGGTGCCGCGGGTCCTGCTCCGCTATAGATTCCAATGCTTATTTACAGTATATTTCGGTGAAGGTGTAAAGCTGAGATTACACCTCATAGTGTTGTGGCCCTGCTCCGCTTTAGATTCCAATCCTTATTTACAGCATATTTGGGTGAAGCTGTAAAGCTGCGATTACACGTCATGGGGCTGCGGGCCGTACTCCGCTTTAGATTCCAATGCTTATTTACAGTATATTTGGGTGAAGGTGTAAAGCTGAGATTACACGTCATGGTGCTGTGGGCTCTGCTGTGCTTTAGATGCCAATGCTTATTTACAGTATATTTGGGTGAAGCTGTAAAGCTGAGATTACACGTCATGGTGCTGCGGGCCCAGCTACGCTTTAGATTCCAATGCTTATTTACAGTATATTTGGGTGAAGCTGTAAAGCTGTGATTACACGTCATGGTGCTGCGGGCCCTGCTCCGCTTTAGATTCAAATGCTTATTTACAGAATATTTGGGTGAAGCTGTAAAGCTGAGATTACACGTCATGGTGCTGCGGGCCCTGCTCCGCTTTAGATTCCAATGCTTATTTACAGTATATTTGGGTGAAGGTGTAAAGCTGAGATCACACGTCGTGGTGCTGCGGGCCCAGCTACGCTTTAGATTCCAATGCTTATTTACAGCATATTTGGGTGAAGTTGTAAAACTGAGATTACACGTCATGGTGCTGCGGGCCCAGCTACGCTTTAGATTCCAATGCTTATTTACAGCATATTTGAGTGAAGGTGTAAAACTGAGTATAGAGCTCAAGTATCCTTGTTCATGGCTGAAAAGTGCCCCTGGACCAGGCCCTGGGGCAGTGGGAAGTTACTGGGCAGGAACAAGAAGCACCGACAAGGCTTACTCCTGTAGGTGGTAAAGGATAACAACTCAAAGACAGTGTGAACAGAATTCACACTCGAAATACTCAATCTCTGCAGAGTTATATCTTTTAAAGAGGGGTTTAGAACAAATGCACCTCATGCAATGAGAGTGTGTGATTCTGAATAATAATCCGAATGTATTGCCCCCAGTGATCTACATTGCAGCTGAGTTGGTTTTAGGCGGGAAGCAGCTCAAATGAAGCCATTTTTGGCTTCTAAATCGGTCCGGTGGCTTGTATGTACAGGGCTCATACTGTCACCCCCAAATAAACGCTTCTGAGGCCCCCCACCTCCGAAGGGTCCTGCAAAGAGTCAATCAAAAGCCCCCCCCCCCCCCCAAGAGTATGATGAATAATAATACCATAAAATACAAAAGACAGGCAACTCTCCGTCGTGGGAACTGCTTTGAAAATTCCGGTTAACTAACAGAGATTTCTAATCACAAACTATAATTGTATTAACCGCAGGAATCACTGCAGACACTGAGAGGCCGGTTTTGGTTTCACTTTGCCTGTTTTCCGGTCCCACTCATCTCTATCTTCCGCCTCATCCGTCTTCTGATCCCATGCGTCACCGCCTCCTCTTTGCCTGTCTTCCGGTTCCACCCGACGCCTCCCTTCCGCAATACCTGTCTTCTGATCACATGGGTCACCCCTCTCCCCATTGCCTGACTTCCGGTCCCACCTGTTCTCAGTCTAAATTACTTGTTTATTTGATAATCGGGAGCGGGGAGCTTCGCAATAATGTTTGCATGAATTGACATGCATCGTGACACAGCAGCCGAGAACCTGCAGACGGTGAGTGCGGACACATTATACCCAAAATATCTTAAATGTCATAAAACACAGAGGGGCCTGGTTTATTCCTTGTCCAGCCGCTGTTAATGTATCCTGCCGCCCTGGAAGGGAGCTCCCCTGAGGTGCTGAACCCATAGGATGGGGCCCTCTGGTGAGAATGTAACGCATGAAGTCATGGGGGAGCAGTTATATGTATTTATGTCTCAGAACCTTCATTTTGAATAAAACAAAGAAGCATCTTTGTCTCCTTGTTTCTCTTCTCGGGTTTTATGACCTTAGATCCCTAATTCCATCTCTTGCATCAATCCAGCACCAGGCTGTCCCTGCCTCTTTATCTCACTCTTGTAGGTTCTTTTTCCATCCCTGCTTCCTGCCTTTGTCACTCTTTTTTTATGTTTCTCTTCCTTCTTTCCTGTTTTTCTCTCTCATGCTCTGGATCAGAGTCAGTTGAAGAAAGATATGGCCCAGCCCGACAAATGAGTGCCAGTGGCCCACACCTGCAACCACCGGCGCAAATTAAGCACTATTCAATTCGATTTTATTGTTCGGTTAATTAAAACCTTTACTAAAGTTAAAAATGTACAGTGACTAATAGTAAAACAGTATAATAAAAAATCATCGCTACATATAAGCAGGGAGAGTTCATCTGAACCATTAAAATGACAGTTTAGGAGTCAGTCGTGACACGTAACTAAGCAGGTTTTTGCACACAAGGGTTAAACATTGTTCAAAGATACGCAAAACACAAACCAGTTGTAAAAAAAAAAAAAAAAAGGTAGATCTGCAGAATACAAACAGAAGGAATTCAGCTCAGCCACATATTAAGGGGTAATGTAGGTAACCAATAAAAGTTTTGTTAACATGATTTATAAACAGTGTGCAAAGTATGCAAAACACAGACCAGTTGTGAAAGGAAGGATCTCTAACGGTACTAACCTAATTCATATTGCAAGCTTATCTTTCTCAGAGGCTTGCCCAATACAATCCAAGTGGCAATCGATTAATTTATTTTTATTTATAATGTTTTATATAGCGCTAGCTTGACCCGTGTGTATCAGAGCGCTTTACATACACAAAGGAAAATAAAAATGTGCATTGCATCACATGATAAGAGGGAGCAATGGGGGTGTGGAATTTAATAAAATATCTACTTGTCCATGGGGCAGGTTGCCTCATATATCTACTTGTCCTGTAACAAAATCCACTTGTCCCTTTTGTTGCATGCAATGCGGTGACAAATTACGGCAGCAATCTCATTATAAAAGGGTTGTGAAATAGCCTCTCTGATAATGACAAGGCTTGTACCATAGTAGGGTTTGAATACTAGCAATTCCCTTATGTTGCATTGTTTCTGCAGGTCTACATACTGGGGCTGAAGATAGTGGTACAATCGTTCCAGGGTTGGAAGGCCCTTTTCAGTCTTTGCAAATCTACTAGGCCACATGTCATGTTTTAAGGGTTTTCACCAACTCTTATCTAATCTTTTCCCATAATGAGAAATGTTGGAAATTTACTCCTGACAGTCGCAGATGTATACCGTCTTCCAGGGTTAGGAAAAAAGTGGTTGGAGGAAAAGTGAACTTGGAAACATTCAGATTTTCACCTGAGCAAATCTACGCATGAATATTTGCTCATGGTAAAATGCAGTTCACAAATATTTTCTAGCAGTACTTTTGCTTGGCCTACTTCTGTGAAATCACTGCAACTGTATTTATGCACTGAATGCAAGGATATATACCATGAATGCACTTTTGACACTTTCTTTAATAATTGGGCCTCTAATTAGGCCTGGCCATAACCATGACCTTTTGTGTTTATTAAAATGTGGTCTCTCTCTCTCTATCAGCTGGCTTCACTGTGAATGACAGTCTTCTGCTCTTTCACATGGAGCATATTGGCACACAAAGTAGTTTTCATCAGTGCCCGGACCTGCTGTGGCAATGTGTACTTTTTGAGACCACATTTTTTTTTGCTTATGCCAATGTTTGTTAAAATGGTGAGGGCCCAGCAGCTCTCATACCGATAAGGTTTTACAAAAACCATGCCTGTAGAAGTCACGCATTGACAAAACCAAAAGACTGACCTCCAATTTCAGACCTACTGGCTTTGCCAATGCTTATTTATTTTTGGTTTCCATAATTGTATTTAAACTGGTTACACTGATTTTCCATTATGAATATTTTTGGGAAATACTAGCATACATCAACAGGTTACTAAATGATGCTGCAAAGATATGGTACCTAGAATCTTACGGTAGTTTATCGAAATGTTTTTTCCTACTTGCATTTTTTTGTGAACATTTTATTTTGAAAGCAAAGAATCATCACTCTTGCTTTCAAACTTCTGCAAATATTTGTATATAATGAGAACGCATTCTGGGACCATTATACATGGCCTCATATTACTAAACTTTGAAAACGTGAGTTCAATTTTATACTGGAACCACTGTCAGTAGTGCAGTCCGAGCTTACAACATGTACTTAGAGCGCTCACCCTAATAATAAAGGCATTCAAAAATTGAACCATAAATACAAGTATGAACAGCATTAACACATGGACACACATTACCTAAACTGTAGACAATGCCTTTTCCTGATCTAAAATGTGGTACTGCAAACTGGCAGCCAAAGGGTTTGTGCTGCAGGGGGTTGGGCCTACTTGCCCCAAGGACAAAATACACATTACAACTTGTTGCCCTTGACCCCAAACAATATGTCCTGGGCGTCGGGCTATAGGAATTCCACATCCCTGGAGCATAAAGATATAAGCAAAAACATAATACTTATGATTACAGTGCAAGGGAGATTAAAAGGCAGGTGGTTGGAACAGTCAGATAACCCCCCATCCTTGAAGGTCCAGTGAGAGGGGAGTCCACTAGGTTATTGAAGCCTAGGTTAGTTGGCTTTGGCGGTAAAGTAATTGTTGAGGAGATGGAGTTTCAGGTCCCTTTTGAAGCAGGAGATGGAGCATCTGAGGTCTATAGGTAATGAGTTCCACATCCTGGGTAACCAGAAAAGGCTCGGCACTGGGTCGTTTTCCTTTTCAATTTCGGAGGGATGAGAAGAAGTGAGTTGGTGCTTCTCAGAGTTCTGGATTTTCCTGCTTTTACCAGTTTGCTGTTTAGGTAGTTGGGGGAATGTGCGCGAAGGGCCTTGTGTGTGATGTAGACCAGTTTGTAGATACATCTACGTTCCATGGGAAGCCAGTTGAGGGTTTGTGTGATGTGTTCAAATCTTTTTATACCATTTATGAGTCGAGCTGCCATGTTAAGGACTGACCTTAGTGGGGCTAGGTGAGCTTTTGGTGTCCCTGTTAGGATGGCGTTCCCATAGTCCAGTTTGGAAAAGACTTGGGATTGAACTATTGTCTTGAGATCATCCTGGGGAATTAAAGGTTTAATTTTCTTGAGGTGTTTTTGTGAGTAGAACGTACCTTTTGCAGCGTTTTTGATGTGGTCCTTCATTGATAGGTTCTTATCTAGGGTAATGCCTAGTGACTTTACCGAATCGGATAGGACGAGGGAGCAGTTTAGAGCCTCAACATTCTTGAGCCAGTCTTGAATTTGTCGGTGGTTACTTTTTAGAGAGAACAGTACTAATTCCGTTTTGTCCGGGTTCAGATTTAAGTGGTTTGCGTTAAACCAAGTTTGGATCTTGGTTCGCATGACATTGTGGTGTTGGACGTCCCTGGGTGATTTGATTTTGTAGTAGATATGTGTGTCATCTGTATATAGGTGGTATTGAACCCCTGCTTGTTTCAGAATAATTATAAGGGGTTCCATGAAGAAATTGAAGAGGGATGGTGAGAGGATCAATCCTTGTGGGACTCCAAGTGTGACTCGTGTTGGTATCGAGAGGCAGGAGTTGATTTTAATTTTTTGTGAACGTTGTTGAAGGAAGGAAGTGAACCATTTTAGTACTGTGCCATTAATGCCAGAGCGCCTCTGCAAAGTCTCAAGTAGAGCTTGATTAGTTATTGTGTCGAACTCCGCTGATAAGTCAATAAGGATGAGGAGACAAGCCTCCCCTTCATCTAAGGCTCTGTGGATATCGCCTGAATTATTGAGCATCGCTGTTTCGGTGCTGCAACCTTTCCTGAATCCTGATTGAAAGGTGTTGAGGAGGTTGAAGTCATCCATATGTTTAAGTTGTTAGAGAACACACTTCTCCAATGTTTTAGCTAGGAATGGGAGGTTGGAGATAGGTCTCAGGTTGTTGAGCTCGTTAGGGTCGGCCCCTGGTTTCTTGAGTATGGGTGTGATTTGTCATAGTTGAAGGGAGTCTGGGACACAGCCTGATGTAAGAGAGGAGTTGATGATTTTTGTCCAGAAAGGGGCAATGATGTGGTTGAGTTTTTGTACTAATGTGGATGGGAGGGTGTCAGTAGTGTGGGAAGTAGGCTTTAAGCTTGCAAGTATATTGTAGACCTCGTTTTCCAACGTGAGTTCGAAGTCCGACAAATTAGCATCAATTTTCAGATGAAAGCGGACCTGGTTGTCGGTGGTAAGATTTTGATCTGTTTGGTCAAGGGTGATTAAAGGGGGGCATGTTGCGAGGGAGGGAGGATTTGAGGTTTGGATGAAGGATTGCTCAATATTTGAGACTTTATCTGCGAAGAAGCTGGTGATTTCTTCGCATCTATCCTTGGTGGCATTTATTTCTTGAGGGGGTGTGCCATTTGTTTGACTTTTAACAATGTTGAAGAGTTCTCTAGGTCTATTCTTTGCCTGGTCTAGTTGGCTGCGGAAGAAAGTGGCCTTTTCTCTAAAAATTTGTTTTTTGTATGCCGAACGGGCCGATCTAAGTTGCGCTATGTGTAGAGTCGAGGGGTTTAGTCTCCAGGTCCTTTCCGACTGTCTGAGTTGTCGTCTTTTGTTATTAATTTCCATGTTGAACCAAGATTTGGATTCGATAGATCTCACATGTTTGAGTGGCGCTACTTGATCTAACACCTCCGTCATTGTTGAATTAAAGTGGGCTGTGAAGTCGTCGGCTGTCATAGTGGCAGGCTGGAGTTGTAGATGGGCATGAATCCTGGATATCAGTTTGGTTATAGGGATTTCTTTGAAGTTCCTGGTACAGTGCTTAGGTTTGTCAGATCGTATTGATTGGTATCTGACATGTGAGTCAATATTTAACCGTATGAGGTGGTGGTCAGACCAGTCAATGGGAGAGATCGATCTCCGAGAGACCAGCTAATTTTTTGTGATGATAGCATCCAGTGTTACTCCTTTGATGTGAGTTGGTTCATTGCAGAGTTGTTTGAGGTTGGTAATTTCAAGCAGGTTGGAGAGTTTCTGGGCTGTGGTGTCTTCTGGGTTGTTCCAGTGGATATTGAGGTCACCCAGGAACACGTCTTCTGTGTCTCTTAGGGAGAAATGTGTTATTAGGTCGGTGAGTTCTTCAGCGAAGAGGGTGCCTTTAACTGCTAGTTCAACACCTAGGTACTCAAGAGTCAGGTATTCTGTAGGTTTTAATGTGGTAAGCTGTATTCCTTCTTTGTGAATGATAGCTAGACCGCCACCTGTTTTGATCGGTCTGTCGTGTCTGATGATGTTGTTACCTGGGGGGTGAGAAGGTCTAGGATGGGGGTAGAATGGTCATTGAGCCAGGATTCTGTGCTGAATGTGATGTCTATTTCGTACGCGAGTATGACTTCTGCAATGTCTGTGGCGTGTTGTACTGCTGATCTACAGTTGAGGAGCATGCACAATAGAGGACGGGGAGCCTCAATGTTGGTGTGTGCTGTATGTATGGAAGTGTATTGAGCAGGGGGTCTGGGCAAAAGGACGGGTCTAGGGATTCTATTTGTACCCACTATAACTGGGATTGCGAAATGAGCTGTGTTCTGACTTATTGCGAGGTAAGAGTCATTGATCTCTTTTGCTTCTCATGTTGAAATGGGGCAGAGAGCTCGGCTAGGGTGGTCTGCCTGACTCCTCATAGGACTGGCGGCCCAAGGGGTGCCAAGTGGGGCCATGGAAGAGGCTGTGTGGGGAGAAGGTGCGATTAAAAAAATTATTTGTTATTAACATGGGTAATAGAGCGATGTGCGAAATACGCTGAACACAGGCAAATTGTAGGATGACAGGGCTATAAACGAGAACATGTTACAACCTTGTTTTGCTCAGAGACTGTCAAAATGCAGTCCAAACAAAGCTTATTTAGAGAAAACCAATAGTCAGCCAATGGAATTTTTTTTTTTTGGGTGATGGGAATCCTGACTTCAACAGAGATGTTCTTGCTTGAGTTTGATGAATTCCACTTAACATGCAGACCCTGTTCTTGGCACACAAAGGTAGTGTTGCAAGCTGTGAAAAAGGTAGAATGATGCACACAGCCAACTTTTGCGGCAGAAGGTTGGCTTGGTACGACTGAAAAAAGACCTCTCTTGTCGGGACCTTCGTAGACCTACTCCTAGAGCAGCAGCAGTAGGATCCAAGTTTCGGGGACGTTTAGTTTAGTTTCATGCCTTGTGGTCCCACTGGAGTTGCAAAGGAAGCCTACTACAAGTTAATGAGAGTTGGCTTGTTGCCTCTCCCTTTGGATAAACCCTTTTGCCGCTCTTGTGACAAACTTGGTGAACCGGATATTAAGCATCAGGTTCTCTGGGTTCATACATGCAAGGATAGCTCTCCTGCAGGTGCGGACGCTGAGTTTGTTCCAGTCGCCCCATAACCAAATCCTTCGGTCGTTGAGGAGTGCAGGGCATAGGCAAACTACGTGCTCCAATGATTACTTGCTGCTCCCACAACCCCTGCACGTTGTATTATCATTAATGTGGTGCCAGCCAGGCAAGTGGTGCAGGTACGGCCAGTCCCCCATTCTAAGAGCTAGGAATCTTTTTTTTCCAGAACACTGCATAGGAGCAGGACCTGTGTGGTGCAGCAGTCCCTGGCTTAACTCCCGAATGATCGTCCAGGAGTGCTTACCCTGTGTCAGTTGCACTCTGTCTGAATGGAAGGACCAAGAGCAACACTATTGTTGATGTACATTTTAAGAGGTGGCAGGAATGGATTGGTGCTTCAGATTTCTTCGCTTCCAAAACTTGTAAGGAGTCATCTTGGTAACGCCGATGTGATAGTCCCTGTTGACTGTAGGATATTTCCTGCCACACCATAGCCTCCAGGCTTGCTTCTCTGGACAGGCATAGCTTATTACACCGCTTGACAAATGCTCCAGCACCAACCGCTCGATGATCTTGATGGCCAAACTCAAGTCATAGCTGCATTGGTGATGCGTTTTTTGGAAGTCTTAACACTTGCGTAAAAATTCTTGTTGTGATCTTGTTCACCAGGTGGTTATCCTTCCCGTAGGTTAAATAGTTGGAGATTTTAGCCTTCATAACGGTTATTAGAGGGGTCAAGCTTGGTCCAGATCGTTGCCTTAGGAGCTTCGCGAGTGTTACCTGGATGGTCAGGGCTTTGGCTCCTAACTCATCCCTGTGTTTAAGAAAGGTGCACCTTTTGTCCATGTGGACCCGTAGGTATTTATATGAGGTGGCCCTTTTAATGATTTCACAGTTGAACTGCCATCCACCACCTTGATGTTTTCTTGTCCCATAAGTGATTGTCCTTGTCTTTGTTAAATTTAGTTCCAACTTATTTGAAGATGTGTATAGAAGCAATTGATTGAGCAGCCTCTGCAAACCAACCCTTGTTTGACTGAGCAGAACAAGGTCATCCGCTTACAGCAGATTGCAATCCCTGGTTCTGCCAAATTTTGGAGGGTGGGAATTGACTTCATCAAGAGACTGTAATAGGTCGGAGATAAAAAGGTTAAAAAGAAGGGGAGCCAACACGCACTCTTGTTTCACTCCACGTGACGTTTGGGTTTTCCTTGAAATGTGGGATCCATCTCCCAGTTTCATGCGGATCCATGTGTTTGTGTGAAGCTGAATTATAGCTTTTAGGAGGGCGGGTGGAATCCCCCAGTTCTGCAGTTTAATCCATAATTGCCCCCTAGACACTTGATCGAAGGCTGCCTTGAAGTTGACAAAGCTGCAATGAATTAACAATCTTGAGGCTGTTGCTTTATCCATCAGTACTGATATGGCAAGCAGGTTTGGTATGGTGCCTGATTTTGTCACGAATCCCGTCTGGTTGAAGGGAATAAGATGACTTTTTGTAGCCCATGATGACAGGTCTTCAAGCAACAAAATGGCATAGTATTTTGATTCAACATCCAGGAGGGCGATCATCCTGTAATTTTTTGTATCGGATCTTGTGCCCCCTTTAAAGATTGGGTGTATAATGGCTCCACGCCAGGATTCTGGTATAAGCTGACTAGCTCAGCAATAACTGAATAAGGGTGCCAGATGTTCGGTCCAAAAAACGGTGTCTTGCTTGTACAAGGCCTGGGGAAGACCATTTGGGCTGGGAGCCCCGTCTGAGCGGTCTTTGATTATTGTCCATACGATACAGGTTCTCAGAAATTCTAATGCTTTTGATACCTGGTGGGGAAACTCCTCCTGCTGGGGTGACGGTTCGATATCTGTTGCTGGTGGTAACCAAATAGCTGTGTCTACTAGTTGGTCAAGTGGCCTGATTCGCTGTGTGCTCAGGGGGAGCTGGATTTGACTGTGGTTGAACGGCGTGGCCGGTGTTATAGTTTTGGCCGTTGGACTTTCTTCCTTTTCGGACTCTTTGAAGTGAGTTGTTAAAAAGAATACCCATTCACCTTCACAGATATTCGCTCTGCTTTGTCCTCCATAGGAATGTATTTTCCTGTTCACCAGAGACTAGAAAGACTTTGAATTATGATTTTTACTTGCATGGACTAATCTTAACCAGAACTGGTCAGAGCGTTTTTGTTTCTCTAAAAAGATTAATTGCCTAAATGGTTTTTGGGCTTGTTTGTAAAGGTTAAATAACTTTTCATCTCCCGGGCACCTCAGTACTTGTCTTAGTGCTGAATTGCATAGATTTTTTAGTTTCTTAATTTCAGCAGATACAATTATTGAATTGTGGGTCTTGATTTTTCGTGAAGTGAGCGCAAATATTTTAAGTAATTGACAAGAAAAAATCTCCCATAGTGTAGTGGGCGAAGTGTCGTCAGAAATCCTTGAGCCTAACTGGATTCTGCATGTTGTCATTATAGTTGGTTTTAAATGATCTGACCATTTTAACCTTTTAAGGTTCTCTGTGAAGATTTCGCTTGTTGTCATGCTTGCCATGGCATGCTGTGCAACACGAAAGGACAGGATGATTGCTTGGGGTGGATGGTCACTGCCGTCTCTTGCAACTATGAAATAATTTACGATCGGGGGCAAATCCTTATTGCATTTGGTGCAGTGTAGAAAAGAGTGCGTACGGCCGTTTGTTCTTGTCCAGTTTGGAGGTTTATCTGTAGAAAAACGACCATTCAGGATTATATAACCCAGGATGCTGAGCTGCAATACCATATATTCACCAGTTTTACTGTGTTTATTGCCAGCAGGCTTTGTATGCTCCATAATGTATGGAAGTCTCTCTGAACATATTTCATCATGGTCATCCGGAGGGTCTTGAAAAAGGTTTGTGCTGTAATCGCCGGAGATTAAACCGGCTACACATTCGTAATCACTCAGTAGGTTACGTATTATCCTGATTAGATGGTCGAACTTAGTTGTCAATGTTTATATTTATCTTGGCCGTAACGTAGATCGAGAGACCACCCCTTGGTCTACCATCCTTGTGTAATCTTGAGGCTGGAGACCTATATTCCAAATAGCCTTCTATCAGGAGGCTTACCTCCGACCATGTTTCCTGAAGGAGTGTGACCTCCTGTATTTTAAAAAAATGTTATCACATCCAATGACTGGAGTTTCTTGGTAGGACCGTTGATGCTCCAGGAGCACACTGAGAATCTAGTTTGGGCATTATTCCAATCACGGTGACCCCCAAAGAGGGCTGCTAACAGCCAACACCAGTCATCCTACGTGGGGTTGGGCTCCTCTGCTGCAGGTTGGTTATTACTCGCAGGGGCTCCGCTTAGGGCCGATATTAGTATTGAAAACGGTGGGTAACTGGGGTTGTCATCAGTGAGGTCACTGACAATGTCATGAATGATTTAATATGTGACGTCATCAGCAGTGCATTGCGGGGGCGCGAGTTATAGTTAGTTGAACTAACTATAACGCCGGAATTTCTAGGGTTTTATACAAGTGAAATGTCCAACTAACTAGAATGCTCCTGAAACCTATGGTTTTTTCAGTGAATTTCTATGGTTTTTTAAATGCTAATTTCTAACTATAAAGTACCTGAAACCTATGGTTTTTTCAGTGAATTTCCATGGTTTTTTAAATGCTAATTTCTAACTATAACGTGCCTGAAACCAATGGTTTTTTCAGTGAATTTCAAAGTTTTTTAAAATGAAAATTTGGAAGTCTAATGTACCTCAATCCTGTTTTTTTTTATTTTATATATATATATATATATATATATATATATATATATATATATATATATATATATATATATATATATATATATATATATTTTTTTTTTTTTTTTTTAAATTGTGAA
This sequence comes from Triturus cristatus, assembly GCF_964204655.1. Lineage (NCBI taxonomy): Eukaryota > Metazoa > Chordata > Amphibia > Caudata > Salamandridae > Triturus > Triturus cristatus. The sequence goes on along the minus strand of NC_140590.1, from coordinate 1,859,883,971 downwards.
TGATTTTTAGTTAGGAAAACTATAGTCAATCTTTTTTTTTTAATATTATACAGTCGCGCACCCTTCGCGCACCCTACACGATGGCTGCATGCATTCTGGTAGCCATTTTGAAAAGTTGCGCTGTGGTCGCGACTTCGGAGCAATTTGTAAAGTATGAAATATCTTTAAAATAATTATAAATAAAAGTTTTCCTTTAGGTGTTTGTCTAAATTTATTAATAAAAGTATTTTTAAAGTATTATTTTTAATATAATTTCTACAAAAAATTATTCGATTATTATTGGATTCGGAGGTTAGGAGGGATGACCATTTTGCTTGATCTGTTTTGCAAGATTTTTTGGTCTAGTCAGGTGGACATCCTCCTGCGGGTGAGGTACGGCTTGGGGATTCTATTCAAAAGGTGAGGAATCCACAGGCAGAAGTATCCATCAGAAGAACAAGTTACTTACCTTTGGTAACGCTTTTTCTGGTGGATACAGTGTCTGCCTGTGGATTCCTCACTGTCCCACCCGCCTCCCCGTTGTGTGTTTTGCGGTTCGCCCTATGTGGGAAGGGTATGCCCAGACGTGGGTCCCGTGCTCACTACACCACTGGAGTCAAGCTATCCTGGCTGAAGTGGGGTGAAACCCCGAAATCGGTTCTAGGATGCTTGATTCTGGTCCAGGGAAGACATGGCTTCACAGTTCGGGCTGGACTGTTCCCATGAGGCACAGGGTCAAGACTGATTTGCATATGGCCATGTCTGAACTGGGGTGGCGTGGTGAGCAAAATAACAATGGATTAAACCCAGATCTGTGACTGGGGGTGAATGTTTTGCCAATGTGCGACATTCCATTCATCATCTTGTGTGTTTTGCGGTTCGCCCTATGTGGGAAGGGTATGCCCAGACGTGGGTCCCGTGCTCACTACACCACTGGAGTCAAGCTATCCTGGCTGAAGTGGGGTGAAACCCCGAAACCGGTTCTAGGATGCTTGATTCCGGTCCAGGGAAGACATGGCTTGGCAGTTCGGGCTGGACTGTTCCCATGAGGCACAGGATCAAGACTGATTAGCATATGGCCATGTCTGAACTGGGGTGGCGTGGTGAGCAAAATAACGATGGATTAAACCCAGATCTGTGACTGGGGGTGAATGTTTTGCCAATGTGCGACATTCCGTCCATCATCTTGTGTGTTTTATGTATGGTAAATGACCGTGCATTCTAAAAAACATGTAGACGATCCATGTTGTTGTAAGGAAACCGAGGCTGTTCCGTTTCCTCACAACGACGTGCACTGCCCCTCAGAGACGACGTGAAGCAGGAACCATGAGGAGAGAGGAACCACGAGGAGTGAGAGGTAAGGGGGATTGGGCATGGGGTGGGAGTATCTTTTCTAGGGTTTAGGGTAGTGCAGTGGTGTTTGGGTAGTGTAGGGGGTCGTGCTGGGGGTAGTGGTTTAGGGTAGTGCAGTGGTGTTTGGGTAGTTTAGGGGTCGTGCTGGGGTAGTGTTTTAGGGTTTAGGGTAGTGCAGTAGTGTAGGGGTCGTGCTGGGGCTAGTGTTTTAGGGTGTAGGGCAGTGCAGTGGTGTATGGGTAGTGTAGGGGGTCGTGTTAGGGGTAGTGTTTTCGGGTTTAGGGTAGTGCAGTGCAGTGGTGTTTGGGTAGTGTACGGGGTCATGCTGGGGGTAGATTTAGGGTTTAGGGTAGTGCAGTGGTGTTTGGATGGTGTAGGGGGTCATGCTTGGAGTAGTGTTTTAGGGTTTAGGGTAGTGCAGTGGTGTTTGTGTAGTGTAGTGGGTCGTGCTGGGGGTAGTGTTTTAGGGTAGTGCAGTGGTCCTTGGGTAGTGTAGGAGGTAGTGCTGGGGTAGTATTTTTGAGCTTAGGGTAGTGCAGTGGTGTTTGTGTAGTGTAGGGGGTCGTGCTGGGGATAGTGTTTTAGGGTTTAGGGTAGTGCAGTGGTGTTTGTGTAGTGTAGGGGGTCGTGCTAGGGGGTAGTGTTTTAGGGTAGTGCAATGGTCCTTGGGTAGTGTAGGAGGTAGTGCTGGGGTAGTGTTTTAGAGCTTAGGGTAGTGCAGTGGTGTTTGTGTAGTGTAGGGGGTCGTGCTGGGAATAGTGTTTTAGGGTTTAGGGTAGTGCAGTGGTGTTTGTGTAGTGTAGGGGGTCATGCTGGGGTAGTGTTTTAGGGTTTAGGATTGTGCAGTGGTGTTTGGGTAGTGTAGGGGGTCATGCAGGGGATAGGGTTTTAGGGTTTAGGGCAGTGCAGTGGTGTTTGGGTAGTGTAGGGGATAGTGCTGGTAGAAGTGTTTTAGGGTTTAGGGCAGTGCAGTGGTGTTTGGGTAGTGTAGGGGGTCGTGCTGGGGGTAGTGTTTTAGGGCAGTGCAGAGGTGTTTGTGTATTGTAGGGGGTCGTGTTTTAGGGGTTAGGGTAGTGAAGTGGTGTTTGTGTAGTGTAGGGGCTCGTGCTGGGGGTAGATTTAGGGTTTAGGGAAGTGCAGTGGTATTTGTGTAGTGTAGGGGGTCGTGCTGGGAGTAGATTTAAGGTAGATTTAAGGTTTAGGGTAGTGCAGTGGTGTTTGGAAAGTGTAGGGGGTCGTGCTGGGGTAGTGTTTTTGGGTTTAGGGCAGTGCAGTTCAGTGGTGTTTGGGTAGTGTAGGGGGATCGTGCTGGGGTAGTGTTTTAGGGTTTAGGGCAGTGCAGTGGTGTTTGACTAGTGTAGGGGATGTGCTGGGGGTAGTGTTTTAGGGTTTAGGGCAGTGCAGTGGTGTTTGTGTAGTGTAGGGGGTCATGCTGGGGGTAGTGTTTTAGGGTAGTGCAGTGGTGTTTGTGTAGTGTTGGAGGTCGTGCTGGGGCTAGTGTTTTAGGGTTTAGAGTAGTGCAGTGGTGTTTGTGTAGTGTAGGGGGTCATGTTTTAGGTTAGTGCAGTGATGTTTGTGTAGTGTACGGGGTCATGCTGGGGGGTGTGTTTTAGGGTTTAAGGTAGTGCAGTGGTGTTTGGGTAGTGTAGGGGTCGTGCTGCGTGTAGTGTTTTAGGGAAGTGCAGTGGTGTTTGTGTAGTGTAGGGTGTCATGCTGGGGGTAGTGTTTTAGGGTTTAGGGTGATGCAGTGGTGTTTGTGTAGTGTTGCTTGTCGTGCTGGGGGTAGTGTTTTAGGGATTAGGATAGTGCAGTGGGGTTTGTGTAGTGTAGGGGGTCGTTTTTTAGGGTATTGCAGTGGTATTTGGGTAGTGTAGGGGTTCATGCTGGGGGTAGTGTTTTAGGGTTTAGGGTAGTGCAGTGGTGTTTGGGTAGTTTAGGGGGTCGTGCTGGGGGTAGAGTTTTAGGGTGTAGGGTAGTGCAGTGGTGTTTGTGTAGTGTAGGGGGTCGTGCTGGGGGTAGTATTTTAGGGTTTAGGTTAGTGCAGTGGTGTTTGGGTAGATCAACAACAATAGATCTCGCCAACCGCGCAGCGCATGCCCTGCGTCGCTAGGCGAGACCTAAAAGCATTGCACCAAGATGGCTGCCAACACTGGATTGAAGTGTTGTCAGCCAATTAGAGCCAAGCTCGTGCTTGTGTAGTTAGGTCCGCCCAGATATATAAACAAATGTTTATATATCTCAAAAACTACTGAATGGATTTACACCATTTTAAAAAAAGGTCTCTTTCTGAAACAAGGGCTACCTTTTTGCCAAATTTGGTGTAATTCCATTCAGCAGTTCGAGCTGTAGCCGTGTCTAAAGTTTTCTATGGGAATTAACATTGAGAAAACACGATTTGGGACCCCCCTTTTTTGTTGGCCCCCGCTTGGTGAATCACCCTGAAACTTCAGGATAGGAGCTGACAGGAGCGCCCCACAAGTTTTGAAATTTTCGTGAAGATTCGTCATCCGGCGCCAAAGTTATTGGGAAAACAAAAAACTTTTTTCCTATGGAAACTAGGTCCTAACTTTAACTATCTACTGGCGACCGCCAGTAGTATATATATACATACACACGTGTGTGTGTGTGTATAGTATATATATATATATATATATATATATATATATATATATATATATATTCACTGAAAAAACCATAGGTTTCACACACGTTATAGTTAGGAATTAGCATTTAAAAAACCTTAGAAATTCAGTGAAAAAACCATAGGTTTCACACATGTTATAGTTAGCTGGACATTTTACTCGTAAAAAACCAATGAAATTGCCCCGTTATAGTTAGTTCAGCTAACTATAACTCACCCGCCCGCAATGCACTGCTGATGACGTCACATATTACATCACTCATGACATGGTCAGTGACATCACTCATGACATCACTGATGACATCTCATCTCAGCGTCCCAATAGATCCGGAAAGCCAATACTTGTTCGGATTTAGTTTAAATGGACGTAGCTTTAAATTCTCACGCGCACCTCAAGGATTTACAGAAAGCCCCAGCATCTATAGCCAAGCACTGAAACGAGAACTTGACAGTATCCACATGCCAGTCAACACTGCTTTGCTTCAATATGTCGATGATCTGCTGATTACCGCAAGAAGCGAACCTGAATGTGAGAAAGCATCACTGACAGTTTTACAATTCCTAGCCGAAAAGGGGCACAAGGTGTCCCCTTCTAAGCTGCAATTCTGTGTCCAGCGAGTTGTTTACCTTGGACACTCGCTGTCCAAGGAGGGAAGGCAGCTTACATCCGACCGCATTCAGTTAATAGCTAACATGCCAATACCCAAGACACAAAAGGAAGTACGAGCTTTCATAGGCCTCACGTCATATTGCAGGCAGTGGATCCCTCAGTACGCATTTCTAGCAAAACCACTCATTCAGTTAACCACACAGGAGGCAGCCACACCGACTGTTCTCCCTTGGACTCAGGAACACACACAAGCTTTTGAAAGCTTAAAGAAAGCTTTATGTCAAGCACCCGTTTTAGCAACGCCATGTTACAAAAAACAGTTTACACTCTTTGTTACAGAACGCGAAGGTACTGCCTTGTCAGTACTCACACAGGAACAAGCAGGAGCACACAAACCATGTGCTTATTTTTCTAGCACATTAGATCCCGTAGCTCAGGCTTTGCCTGCATGCCTGAAATCAGTAGCAGCGACAGTTTTGGCAATCAGACAAAGCGATGCTATAGTGTTAGGACATCCATTGACAGTTCAAGTACCACACGCAGTAGAGGTTCTTGTGAATAGAACGCAAACACAACACTTGACCATAGCAAGACTTACAGGATATGAGCTTACATTGTTTCAGCCACATATAGAAATCAGACGCTGTAACACATTGAATCCTGCCACACTTCTACCTGTAATAGGAACAGACCCACTAGCCCATGACTGTATTGAAGTTATTACGATAACAACAAAACCCAGACAAGACTTAACCGATGTCCCATTATCAGACCCAGACCTGACATTGTATGTAGACGGTTCATGTATGAGAACAAGTACAGGAGAGTTAGTGGCCGCTTACGCAGTCACAACAGATACTGAAGTCATTGAAACTAATCGTATAAATACTTTGTCAGCTCAAGCCGCAGAGCTCATCGCTCTGACACAAGCCTGTATTCAAGCCACGAATAAAAAAGTCAACATATACACTGACTCACGTTATGCATTCGGAGTTGTACACGACTTCGGCGTGCTGTGGCGAGAGAGAGGTTATTTAACTTCCCACGGTGCCCACATTCAGCACGGACCCCTCATTCATGCCTTATTAGATGCGATACATCTACCCACTGCAATATCAATCATGAAATGTAAAGCTCATACGAAGGTTACTGATATCATTTCTCAAGGCAATGATCTAGCCGACAGAACAGCTAAACAGACTGCTCAAACTCAAATCCCCGACGTGACAAAGACAATAGTCCCGACACATTGCATGACAGTTAAAGATCCTACTCTTGACGTAATTGACATACAGACACATGCTACACCAGATGAAATAAAGAAATGGACTGAATTAGGGGGGATCCAAACGGACCAAGGATGGATGATGAAGGAAAAGTCTGTATGGTTCCTTCCTGACTCAATGGTCCAAGTTATAATAAACACTATACATAGTCCAGCACATCTAGGAGAAAAAGCTATGCTAGACAGCATTCAACACATTTGGTTCAATAAACATTTACGAGCAGCAGCAAAACAAAAGGTCCGTACCTGTATGATCTGTTGTCAGTTTAACCCAGGAAAAAGCGTTCCCGTAGAACAGGGTGGATTTCATACTCCTAACCATCCTTTTGAAGTACTCCAGATGGACTATATCCAGATGGAACGATGTCGAGGATTCAAATATGTTCTTGTAGTTGTCTGCGCTCTGTCCCGTTGGACAGAGGCATACCCGGTTTCAGATTACACTGCCCCGACTACTGCCAAACAGTTGGTTCGAGAATTCTTCCCACGATACGGTTTACCACGTGCTGTTTACTCAGATAACGGCCAGCCGTTCTCATCCGAATTAATGAGACACGTTTCACTTCTGTTAGGATATCAGTGGAAATTCCACTGTGTCCGACACCCCGAGGCAGCAGGCCTCGTAGAAAGACATAACCAGATCCTGAAAATCAGAATGTCCAAAATATGCAGAGAAAAAGGTGTCGACTGGGTAGTAGCGCTACCCGTTGCACTCTTTTACATGAGAATGGTAGCACACTCTCGAACAGGGCTATCCCCGTATGAGGTGATCTTCGGCAGACCACCGAATATGTGGGGGACGCCTATACCTCGCAAAATAACTGATGTTGACTGTAATATGCTGACAGATTACTTGGCTTCCTTGATGTCTGCACTACAATCTTGTCGTTCACAGGTAGCTGCAGCCTTTCCCGACAACACCGAGGTGAAACCCCATGACGTTGTTCCGGGTGATTTGGTGTTTGTAAGGAATTTCGACCGAAAGACCCAGCTGGAGCCCAGGTGGAAAGCACCCAAGTTGGTCCTGTTGACCACGAGGACAGCCGTGAAGATCGAGGGCCGTAAGGGCTGGATTCATTCAAGCCACGTCAAAAAATTTCATGGACTACCCTCGGATATAGACATTGTGCCCTGCACTCCCTCACAGACTGATTCAGAACTTCCCTTTGTTGAACAAAATGACTCTAAGAACTATAAACTAAAGCTTAGGCCCAAACAGTCGAGCAATTTGATTGTTTAAGTCCTCTCCAAGGTGAAGCGGTTGAATTGTCTCTGACATGTATCCCTTGGACCTGAGTAGAGAAAATACCCGGAAAATGTTGAAACGACAGGCGTATTGTAAATCACTGCGTAGCCACTGTATGGGGACATTATTAATTCTGTTTTTATTGAGTCTTTTAATAATTAGTACGAGTATGTTGTTGCACATATATTACCCTATTTCTAGACATGTTTATAATGTTACTACTGAACATTCTTTTAGTGACTTACCTCCGCATGAATTATCTTATAGACTTGCGCTGCGCAATAACACATTCATTAGTATGTTACATCATTCCCATCAGACTAGTAATGCCACCAATTGTTGGGTGTGTGGCCGACTCCCTCCCTATCAGAATTATGAAGGAGTCCTGCCTTTCTTTCCACATCCATTCACACATAATGGCTCCTGTGGAGCATGGTTTAGTTTAATCAATTCCATAGACTCAGACACAGCAGTTTACCAAGATCATTGGATATGGGGAAACCTGAACCTAGTCTTACTCAAGGTCTGCTACCCTGACAAGGAGGGTCGCCCCAAAAGAACAGGAACTGATCTAGAAAATGAAGTATATGGATTAGGTAATTTTACACCTAATCTCATAATTCTAAATGTCGTATCTGAAGTTGAACTAGTCTTGCCCACCATGTCAGTATTCCCAGCGAAGGGTGAATTGTGTGTAAGAAAGGTTGGTTCCATACCTATGGGCCATAGTAAAGGCAATACTATAGTAGAATTCCGTGATCAAGGCAAATCTTCATTTAGAGCTTCTCGCCACTCCTACTTCATATGTGGTCAGACTGCATATATGCGTCTACCTCCAGATTGGGATGGTACCTGCTACATTGCATTCCTTTTGCCACCTGTTTTTCTAGCTCCTCCTGATTACTACAGAAATATTCATTTAGTACACAACAGAAAGCGGAGAGATCTCCCCATTGTCGATTACACTGAAACGGCATGGGACAAGTATGTAGATTTTAATAAAGGCATCTTTCCCTATATAGGTACTGTTACTAATAGTAAGCTGATACGTAGATTAACCAGAACCCTTGAAGCAGTAGTGAATGAGACTATTTCCGCCTTAGGCAATTTAACAGAAGAGCAGTCTGCTATGCGGATTGTTGTGCTTCAAAATCGTCTTGTCCTTGACGTCATCCTGGCTGATAGGGGCGGAGCTTGTAGGGTCATCGGATCAAGTTGCTGCGTATTCATACCAGAAAATTCGCCATCTGTATATAAAGCCATCACCCGCCTTCATAAGATTGTAAACCAGATACACCAGAACCCAGGCACTTGGACTTGGTCCAGTTGGTTTTGGAGTGTGATATCAGCCTGGGGATGGAGAGTTTTATCCTTCCTAGGTATTGGCTTTCTCATACTATTCAGTTGCTGTCTATGTCTACAATGTGGACCAGCGATTTGTGGTCTGTGTGCCACATCGTGTATTCCACCACCCAGATTTCATTCAAGATCCCGGAAGAAGAAAGAAGAACAAATGATGCTATATGAACAGATCGATGGATTGATGAAGATCGATATCTCTTGAAGGGCAAGTAGGGGGACAAGGAGGGAATGTGGAAATGTGGATTTTCCTGGTCAGTTATGTCCCCTATCTTGGACCCCAACGGTTCTATGTGCATGTCACAAGTACATGTATGCTCCCTCCAGTTCCAGTTATGAAGACGCAAATACATGTGCGTCCACCGTCAACATGTCCTCTGTCAGATCCGCCATGAATATGTCGGATATTCCATTTCTAAATATGAAAGGCCACCGGCTTTATATGGTTCACTTATGCCATTTTACAGTCCAAGGCAAGTAGGCCCTGATTCTGTCATCAAACTCCTTTTTGCCTTCTGCCTCTGAAAGCTCCAGTCTGAGCCTGCATCTGTGACCATGAACTCTGTCTCATTCTCTGCGCGGCCCACGAAGCCTGACATCAGCCTATTCTCTGCCAAGAGCTGTATTTCACCTTCGAATTATCTGCTTCCCCCTCAGCCGATGCATTCCTGCCTAGTAGCTTAAGTAAACATTCTTCCAGTTACCAAGTAAGAGGCCCGGTTTCTCTGCCCTCATGCAAGTAATTCATAGCCCTGTCACCATGGAATATTCCCATCCCCTCGCATTCAGTGTAGACACTTAGACGCTTGTACACACACGCACAGTCAGTATAGAATAGATTCTGTCCGAGAGTCCTTCTTTATGGATAACATAGTTCTTTAAACATAGGATGTTAGATATGATTTGGGATTAGGTTGATCTGACCCCCAGACTTTTCGTCTCCACATGTAGAGCTAATGTCAAGTTCCCTTCACCCCCTAGTTACACGTCAATTACACGTCATGCTGCTGCGCGCGCATCTATGTCAAGTATTATCTTATAGATCCACCTATGCATGAAATCATAACCAATCATGTGTCTTTTTACTCCTTGTAAACACCCATTTTCGGTTACGCAGGTACCACGTCAAGTTCCTTATCAATTATTACGCCTACTGTATTTGCTTCATTATAACGTATGTACTATAAAAGTTACTTCTTGTCAATAAAGTATGTACTTCACTTCCTGAACCCCGTGGTGATGGAACTTGAAGCATCCGATTATAATCGATTATTGGAATAAAGCCCATTCAGAAACTCTAATATCACGGATTCTGCCTCTCATTTTACTGAGCTATTTTATTATGATTATGTATCAAATTCAGTCCCGGTAAAGGAATTTTTATTTACCACAAGCCAACCTTATCTTTCATCTTTTTTTTACATATGTTTTTTAAAACCTTTTTTTTTTTTTTTTTACCGTACGCGTACGGTGCGCGTACCTTTTTTTTATTTTTTTTTAAAAAAAACACTAAAAATCAATTATCACATTACAAGGTCCTTGAGAGACTACAATTATTATTATTGACTTACCATACTCACTCAAAAAAATATTTATTCATTTGTTTTTTTTAAAAATAGTTTTAAAAATGGTTGTAGTTTTCGAAAATTTTCTATATCGATCTGAAAAAAAAGAAAAAAGTATTAATATTTTTTTAACAATTTATAATACAGTATACATATTTACATTTTTTTCAAAAAAATATTTTTGCCTTATTTTTGCTGTTTTCAGAATATATTGCATTTCACTATAAATTGTGAAAGCAATTGCATTCATCATTTTACAGCGGGCAAAAAAAAATAACAATCTCAAAGATTGTATTAAAAAAGCCCAGAATCTCTTCTCACTTAAACTTATCATTACAGAAATGCATATTATTCTAAAAAAATATCATCTAAAAACAATACTTATTTCTTTAAAATACCGTCTGATATGTTTGTTTCAGAAGTATAATCACAATATTATATCTCAAATAACTCCAAAATACATCTGATTTCATTTCCTTTAGGCCAAATAGTAATTTTAATGTAGACATTAAATGGATTGGTCAGAGAGGGTTAAAGTGGCACCAATTGATGCCATTGGTGAAATCCTTCATTCAAATCCAACACCCTGACCTCATAATAGTGCACTGTGGTGGCAATGACCTAGGCACTTTGACTGGGGTAGGTCTGGAAATGCTTATGAAGGACACGTTTGCACAACTGTTTACACTTTTCCCTAAAACTGCCTTTGTGTTTTCCAACATATGCCAAAGGCAAAAATGGAACTGGTCCAATCATTTCTGTCCACAGATTGACAAAGCAAGAAAGCACGTCAACAAATCTGTTTCTGCTTTCCTCCGTGACTATGGTATGGGTGCCATTTACCACAACAACTTGCGTTATGACATGCAAGACATTTATAGAGGAGATGGTGTGCACTTCAATGATGAAGGGAACAGAGTCTTCCTCTTGAACCTTAGACTCTGCATCGGTACTTACTTGTAGGTACCACTAAAAAAATGACTTCATAAACACAACAGCTCTTTTTAGAGCTCCCTAATTTCTAAACTCTTAAATCTGCTTTTCATTTATCTATTTTTATTTTTCTACCGTACGCTTACCGTAAGCTTACCGTACGCGTACCCCGTGATTTTTTTTAAAATCAATAAATGTTTTTTTTGTACTTTTCTGTCCTTCTTTGACCCCCTTACAAATGTTAGGGGGTCTGTAACTCTCCTCATTGCCCCCTTTCCTTGTTTTCACTCTTTTTTTTCAGAGTGAAATACACAAAATGGCGGCCGCCGCTTCCTGGTTTCGGCCGATTCGAATGTTTACTAAGATCTAACAGCCAATCAGAATCGCGCTCGCGCACGCCGCCGTACGCTTACCGTAAGCGTACGGTAAGCGTACCGTAAGCGGGCTCAGATATATATATTGATTTAAAGGCTATTTTCTCAGAATCTACTGAACAGATTTACACCAAACCTACAAAAGGCACTTCCTTGACCTAGGGACTACCTCTCTGCCAAATTTTGAGTAATTCTGTTCAGCCGTTCGGGCTGTAGCTCGTTCTAAAGGTCCTATGGAAAAATGCATGGGAAAAACGCGTTTTGGGACCCCCCTTTTATCTCAGCCCCCGCTTGACGGATCCCCCCGAGACTTTCAGGGTAGGAGCGGAGCGTAGCGCCCCACCTATTTTGAGAAATTCGCGAGGATTCGTCGACCGGCGCCAAAGTTATTCAAAATAGAATGTTGAGGTTTTCCTATGGAAACGTGGTCCTAACTATAACTACCTACTGGCGACCGCCAGTAGGTAATATATATATATATATATATATATATATATATATATATATATTCACTGAAAAAAACATAGGTTTCAGGGACGTTAGTTGTACATTTCACTCGTACAAAACCATAGAAATTCAGCCGTTATAATTAGTTGAGCTAATTATAACCTGCGCCCCCGCAATGCACTGCTGATGATGTCACATATTACTTCATTCATGGCATGGTCAGTGACATCACTGATGACATCACTGATGACATCTCAAATTACATCACTGATGACATCAATGATGACATCATCCAGTGACTGTGTGTTTCTGTAAAGTTTAAATATGTTTTATATATATATATTGACCAAGGTGTATTGAAGAATGAGTGGGTGTATAAATGTGCGGATGGAGGATTTAGTAGGTGCGTGACTGACTGTGTGAGTGATTAAATGTGTCTTACTGAATTCATGGGTTAGTGATTAAACTGTGTGAATGTCTGTATCAGTCTGTCTATTGCTGTGTAAGCTGCTGCATTGGTTGGTGAGTAGCTACATGAGTGTCTATATGGGTTATTGATTGGTTGCCTAAGTATTTGTATGGGTGCCTGAGTGTGTGTGTGGGAGGTGTGTGACTTTGTGCATAGACGTGTGAGTGTTTAATTCACTGGGTGTATGGGTTCAAGAGTGCATGTGGAAACAGCTGTATGGGTGGGTGAGTGTGTGTATGGGTGTGTTGGTGAGTGGATGGATATCTCAGTGCTACATGTCCAAGTAACGACATATGTAAAACGCAGTGCATGAGAGAGTTGGAGTATATAAATGACTATATGTGAGTGTCGGTGATTGCGAGAGTGGCCGTATGGATCAGTGTGTAATTGTATCACTGATTGTATAAGAGAGTAAGTATATGTTAGTATCTGTATGAATAAGCGAGGTTGTGTGTGTATAACTGTATAGGTGAGTAAATAGAAGTGTGATTGATTCTTTGCATGACTGACTAGATGTGCGAGTAACTGGATGAGTGGTGGTGTATGAGTGTTTGTATAGGTGTATGAGTGCCTACAATAGTGTTGTATTGATGAGTCACTGCATGTATGAGTGACTGTATGGATGAATGAGTGGATGTGTGTGTAGACCTAGGAATCAGTGAGTGCATAAGTAGTAACTGGCATTGGTGTCTCTATTGTTTCGAAAATGGTAGTCTGTATTTTAGAGTGGGTGTATCAAAGGTTTTATTAAGGTATGAGGAGGTGATTCAGATTTTTGTAAATACAAATCTTTAAATATTCACAAATAGCTACGTATTATAAGTATCTACTATGCCATAATCAAACAACTTACAACTCCGTAATATCTTTTGTTGTCGCAAAAGAAAAATCCGACGCTAGATAACGGAACCTGCATCACAGAATGGTCACACGTAAGTAAGTTGCAAAAACAAAACTAATCAATCAACGGGTGTGGTTTATATACTTTTTGGTTATTCAGTAGTCTATGGAAGGAACATACGGCTCCGCCCATTTGGATTTCATGTTTTACAGTTGACACGTGCTCACGTTTTCACTGTTTAACTTGTGCACGCGTTGGGAAAAGTTACAAAATGTGAAGCCGTAAAGGTTTCAATTTTGATCATCACACGTATATGTATAACGGAGAGCTTTAAAGCTGTAACCAGGCAAACCGTGTCATTTCCTTTCTCGTGACTAAAAACATCTATTAATTGCCGTAATTCTAAATAGAAGTCATAAAAAAATATCATTCCGAATAGAAGAAAAATAAAATGTGCTAATATTTGTCATCACTATGGTTTTAAATAAACAAAATGCCAGGATTTATAAAGCGTACAGCTTCCTCCAGAGAGGTGTCCCGGTGCTCGGGGGCGTCGGGAAGATTAAGCAAGGTATTGCCCACAGTGATATAGTGGTGGGCTAACGTGCCGCCGGAGCCGGGAATCGAACTGTGAACGCTGTTGTTTGAAGTCAGGTATCATAGCTGCTGCATTACAGTTTTTCTGCACTTAGATTTTAATTAGTGCTAATTAAGTTTAAAACATTGTTAAATTAAAACTTGTATCAGACTACTGTTACAGTTAGTTTTTCAATACAAAAAGTATGCACGTCTTTTTAAAATTTACTTAAGAACAATATAGGTTTCAGGGACATTGTAGTTAGAAAATAGCATTTATAAAACCTTTGAAATTCACTGAAAAAACCATAGGTTTTACAGACATTATAGTTAGAAAATTAGCATTTAAAAAATCTTTGAAATTCACTGAAAAAACCATAGGTTTCAGGGACGTTATAGTTAGCTGGACATTTCACTCGTACAAAACCATAGAAATTCCACCGTTATAGTTAGTTCAGCTAACTATAACTCGCGCCCCCGCAATGCACTGCTCATGACGTCACATATTACATCATTCATGGCATGATCAGTGATATCACTGATGACATCTCAAATGACATCACTGATGACATCATCCACGTGAAAATCTGATGCACCTCCTCACACTCTAATATAACCTTTGATACCCCCACTGTAAAATACAAACTACCATTTTTGAAACCATCGACACACCAATACCAGTTACTACATACGCACTCACTGATTCCTAGGTCTACACACATCCACTCATTCACCCATACAATCACTTATACATGCAGTCACTCATCAATACAACACTATCATATGCACTCATACACCTATTCAGACACTCACACACCGCCACTCATCCATGGAGTTACTCACTCACCCAGTCAGTCATGCAGAGAATCAATCACACTCCCATTTACTCACCTATACAGTTATACATAAACCACCACCTCACTAATTCATACAGATACTAACGCATACTTACTCTCTTATATAATCACTGATACAAGTACACACTCATCCATACACCCAACCTCACAATCACTCACTCTCACATATAGTTATTTATATACACCATCACTCACGTATACTGCCTTTTACATCTGTAGTTAATCACACATGTACCACTGAGACATCCATTCACTCACCAACACACCCATACACACACTCACCCATACAGCTGTTTCCACATGCACTCTTGACCCATACACCCAGTGAATCAACCACTCACACATCTATGCACAGAGTCACACACCTCCAACCCACCCACACACTCCATCTCCCATACAAATACTCAGGCAAACAATCAATAACCCATATAAACACTCATGTAGCTACTGACCAACCCATGTAGCAGCTTACACAACAACAGACAGACTGATACAGACATTCACACAGTTTAGTCACTAACCCGTGCTTTCAGTAAGACACGTTTAATAACTCACTTATACAATCAGTCAAGCACCTGCTAAATCCTCCATCCACACACTTATACACCCACTCGTGGAGTAGCGTGGCAGCAGACCCAGGAGCAGAGGACGGCCCGGGACCAGGGTTCAATTCCCGACGCGGCATAGTCATGGACCAGGGCCAGCGGACTCGATAATTCTCGCCTCGGTGCCTACTCTAACCAGGGATCACACTCGGCAACTCTGGGCATTGGCTTGCCTCATCTCCACAACGGCCCCCCACATTCGCCGGGGATACCTGGTTTCACCTTGGAGATATCCAGGAGGGACCATCTCAGAGGGATAGCCAGGACGGGTTCCCCAGCGGTCTACAGCGCCAGGACGCCTCATGGCAGCAGTGCGCTTTACAAGACACATACATTTACATACATACATTTACATTCTTCAATGCACCTAGTAATATATATAAAACATTTAAAAATTACACAAAAACACACAGTCACTGGATGATGTCATCAGTGATGTCATTTGAGATATATATATATATATACTGGAAAAAACAAAGGTTACAGGGACGGTATAGATAAGGAATAGAAGTAAAACATCCTGAGAAATTCACTAACAAACAAAGATTACAGGGCCGTAACCTTGGAGTAGTGGCCCAAAGGAGACAAAGACTATAATCAGAGGAGACACTTTAGTTTGTGCCTCCGAGAGATGTCAGGGGGAGGCATGGGGCAAGATGGGGGCCATGTTTATAATAAAGGGCAGAGAAGACAGCCCCCTTTGCAGGGCAGCGGCCATCATTAGCAAAGCAGATGCAGAAGTACAGAGGTACAAGGGTATGAATGCCCCCCTACATCCCAGTTATGACTGTCTTAATTTAAAAGATGAACAAGGAGGATCATTTTACTTGATAGCATTAGGAATGAATGAATGAAAGTTGTTTTTTTATTAACAATTAGGTAAAATCATTTGCAATATTCCATAAATGATACAATCATTAAAATTCACACTTAAAATTGTACACATTGTTTAATCTTCCAGAAGAGGTCATTTAAATGGGTGATTCCTGTAAAAACATCTCTTAGCAACCAACGATCTAAGAGTTTAATTCAGTTCCTAATACATACAGAAAAGCAAAAAAGAAAAGGCTACTAGCACCCATTCATTATGCCAAATTGTCTAAAAACCCTGAGGCTTAAAGTGCTGTTGTGCTTTTTGAGGCATGTTAATGTTCATGTTATAGCTGCCTAACGGGTCTTTTCACTTCTTCGTGTTACTTACTGGTCGTTCTTACTGGCCACAGTCATATCAGTAAGCCCTTCTTGTTCGACTAACCGGGCACACACCTTTGACATATATTTCCCAAATGTGGCCAGTTCAGTTGGTGTGGTGCAAGAGAACAAGTCTAATACTGCTTCTTTGCATGTCCGGTCCCCTTTCGACAGCCACATCAGTTTTAACCACTAATGACATTGTAATAGCAGGACTGGGCAGCAACACACCAGGTGCAGCAGGGACTCGTCTCTATACTTGCAAAGTTTGCATTTGGTTATATGTGCCAAAGATTTCCAACCGGGATTTAGCCCTTTTGTTGGCAAAGGCACAAGCCTGGCCCATTGAATAGCCTTCAAGCACTTCCTACTCAGTGCTTGGTTCAGATACAGCTGTATTCTGTGTTCCTTGTATGATGTGATAAATCCAGGTTGGTCTTCCCTGGCTAGATATTTTAATTTGTCTGCTTCTCGTTATAATTGTTGAATTTGTTTGTCTTTTGCGTTCTTAATTGCCGCACAGCTCGTCCCTTCCAAAAGCCAATTTTGCTTTGCCAAGCCAAGAACTGCCACAGCTTTTTGCGTATGTGTATTTCATGGATTGGACGTCCCTTCGTAAATTGGTTCAAGCGCGTATTTTAAGCGTCCAGTGGGTGCTTTGAAAAATTGGGGTTAGTATTTCGCCTATGTTCCCAAGCATTCATAGTTTTGCTGGACAAGGCCAAACTCCAGGCGAATCAGGCTGGTGCAGGTATACTTAGGTAAGTTAAACATACGTTTGTACACCTGGCATGAACATTCTTCAAGCAGGCTATCCATTTGGCGGGGAATGCTTGCTGTGCGTAGCCCACTATCGCCGTTATTTTGTATTTTATGACCCTTCTGATTTGCACCGTCGTCGGACTGCACAGCTTCCCGTGGAGTTTGCATAAGGCGTAGAGTCGATTGAGCCTTGGACTTCATTCTTTGTTGATGTGTAGTTGCCTTCCCAGTATCGCTGAACCTTGTGCCAAGGTAGTTATACGTTCTTGTTGTGGAAATTACCTGATCACTCTCTCTCCATTAAAGCAAGGCTTTATTTGCGCAACAACCAAAAACCATCACTTTGGTCTTATTTGGGTTGACAACCAGTTCATTACTTTCATTATAGTTTTTGAGAAAGTTCAATCCCCTTTGTAGACCAAATTTAGTGTGGTCCAATATTACCAAGTCGCCAGCATATTGCAATATTTGGATTCGGTTAGAGCTGATTTTGGGAGTTGCGAGATTTGCATTCCGAAGCATCTTCCCCAAATCTGCAATGTATTAATTGAAGAGTTGGGGCTGGAACACATCCTTGTGTTAGGTCGCAGTCCGTGTAGCATTTTTTTTAGATCGTGTCTCCTGCTAATTTAGTTCTTACCCAAGATTTTTTTGTATAAGGAAATGACTGCGTTCAAGAGGCCTTCTGGGATGTTCCATTTCCTTAGCTCGTTCCACAGATTATTGCGGTAGACCCCATCAAACACTGCCGAATAGTCGACAAAGCAGGCAAAACAGGCTTTTTTTAATGCTTGCTTGCTAGCCTTAATTAGATAGTGCAACTACGTTGTCAATCGATTGTGCTGAACCCAGTTTGCCTGTCCCATCCTCGTCGCCAAAAATGTAGTGGGCTGGCCCCACATGTTCAGGTGACATAGTAGACGTAGCCGAGATGATTTTATGTGATTTATTAAGTCCATTATTAGAAGTTACAGCAAACCCCACCAGGAGCAGCCTGCTAGCTGCGCAGCCTATCTTCCAACTGACACACTCACACACCAGGCACCCAAGCATTCCACTCATGTCAGTCACACCAACATTCTACACGGAACACTCACACTGGCTGAGCAGCTAGAGAGGTAAGGTGAAAAGGAACATAACAGCATAACATGAGAATACTACAGTATGGTGGGAGTATCTCTTTGTCCTTGATCCATCTGTTCACTTTTGCCAGTAGGGTACTGGCGAATGCTTTCCCTTCTATGTGCAGAAGGGCGATCAGTCTGTAGTTTTCTGGATCTGTATTATCCTCCTTCCTGAAAATTGGCTGTAACAGAGAGCCCCGCCATGATTCCAGGACTTCGGCTTGCAGCCTGCAACATTACCTTATATATTCCCCCGGAGTCCATTTGGGCCTGGCTTCAAGACTCTGAGCACCATTGCGGCAAATTAGGGGGCAGCATGTGAGAGCTAATTTTTTTTCTCCAGAAAGTACAGAGAGACGGTTTGAAGACTGAGGTGATGGTGAAGGATAGCGGGCAAGGGGTGAGAGGCAGGGAAGTAGGCCTACGACTCAGGCCTGTAGCCATCATTTGTGCAGCAGATGTAGGAATATGAGGGGCTCACAGCCTCCCAATTATCAGGAGCAGTGTTTTTGGTCAATTTGTTTGTTTGATGCATTTACTCTTTTATATGTCTTACTTTTAATGTGGATTATGAGATACAGAAAAGGTATCCATGAATTGATCTCCTAAGTTCCATCCCTCCCACTCCCCCGATCCTTGCCATAAAGTTTTAGAGGAAGGCAAGACTTCAAAACATTTTACTTATGAGAACCTGGTGCAAAGAAAGTGACCTTTGCCCTAGGATAAGACTCTAGGGGCAGAATTGGTAGGCCCCTGAGGCGCAACTTCAGTTTCCAGCCATTGTTTGAGGAATGAAAACATGTCCTGTCTGCTTCTTCAGGAAGACCTGTCTGTGAAGTCTTGGATTATGTCCTCAATGTTTGACATGGTTGCAGTTGTGATATGGTCAATCTGGTCTCTTTGACTCTCTCAGACAGCTTCCTCTGTTTGAATTAGAATGCCTGCCTTGTAGACGAGATCGTTTCCAGAATTCTGTCCAGTTTGTCTACCATTGTAGATTCTTGGGTCAGTTTGGCATCATCTGGTGTTGGTCTTTGAGTGCTTGTATCATCTTTCCTTCCTGATGATGACAGATTTGTTTGATGAATTTGTTTCTCCACACCCTTATTCCATCCTTTGTAAACCTGCTATTTAGTTGTACAATGTGGTCTAAAGGGAGAGGGGTGGGGGGTGCTTGATGTTCTTGTTTCTGGCACCCTGTGGTTTTGTATTGGCCTAGCACCTACTCCAGGAAGCTTTCTTGTTTTTGGGTTAGGGTCCCCCTTGGGAAGTCCCTAGTCACAATTGTCGGATTCAATGCTGCATAGGTATTTATCCAACCTAGATTTGTTGTGCTTCCCATCCCAGTTTCAGCTGCACTTTGTGGGCAGTTTACCTGGGAGACCCTGTTCCGCTCATTCCTCCCGGTCTCTTGGTTAAATTGGGATTATGGCTTCCTGTTCAAAGTTTGGGCGATCCTTGAGCTCCCTGTTTCTTTTATGTGGCCTTTTCCATATTTAGCTGCTTCTACGTCCATTCAGTGTTGCCCTGCTCCTCTTTTGGCGACACAGACCTCTTGGCAACGAGACAGCAGCAAAGTAACTGCGATTCTAAGCTGGGAGGTAGGGGATCAAGAGTGCTGTTCTCTCTCCATCTACAGTTCGGTAGCCGCCTACACTCACCGCAATGACAGAGACAACTCTGTTTCACTCGGTGGGAGGGTTGCCATTCCACGGGACTGCCACCTCCACAGACTACTCTTCTGTACGGGTCTCACACCATCATGTCTTTGTATTTTTATTGGCTTTTTCAATATCGATGAAATAGAATTCTTTTTGATGTGGCTGTCTCTTCTTACTTTTCAACTGTGCTGGTTTTCTCCAATCCCAGACCATAAAACACTATTTCATTAACAGAGCCTTGTATATTGCTGGTCTTGTTATTCAAACAATTGGTCAGCTATTATCAAGAGATCAGTAGTTGTTCAATCTGATTTTAAGCAGCCAGTGGCCTTGAGTGCACCAGGGAGACTCTGTGCCACCAGTTAACTGTTAACTGCTTCAAGTTATTTACCTTCACAGACTTCCAGACCGCTTCTGCTCCTGTGTTCCTATGAGGGAAGTTACTTGTACTCGAATTCTCAGCACGAGCACACAGTGTCTTTATAGTGCACAAGATAAGATCATTAATGCTATTTGTGTTTTATTGTACATGCAGAAACTAACGGAGAAACTATTTTAATCCAACAGGTATTAAAGCTTCAGCAGAAACTGATACAGTGACACCTGTGTTAAATCACCTGAAGAATGAGACTGCAAGAAATGTTGTGAGAAGCTTGTGAAGATGCACCAAAAGCCTTGTTAGAAGGCACAAGCTAACTGAAAATGATCAGGAACTGAGAGATTTGAAATTACAAAATGTGAAAATGGTTTGAATCATCCACCAGATGCGCCGTTACATCATGAGAGCCACGCACGAGACAAGCCAAATCTACTGAATGCCGGACTCTTTGGAGCTATATATTTTTCCTCCCATTACCTGATTGAATTCCTAATGAAAAAAAACTGTGTTGGTGCTAATTTGTAAAATATCTTATCCATAAGGTAGTTCTAAACGCGAGCCACAGTCAATTGAGATTACTACAGAGCCCAGACTTAGTATCCACAGTCAACTGAGCTTACTGTACACACCCCATAGAACCTAGCTGCTTAAGAGCAACCGTGCTTATTATCCCCACCTGACAGAGCCTCAGCATGCCGAGCCTAGTAGCCACAGACAATAGAGATTTTTTATTTTCCTAGGACTCCAGAGCTCTGTGGACAGAGCGTACCATCTATAGGTGACCGAGCTCACTATCCAGTTGACAGAGCTTACTATTCATAAGAGAATGCCTCTGAGTGAGAAAGTACATCAGTGCTCTGAATGTGACAAATGGTTCAGGTTAAAGCACCAACTTATCGTCCATGAGAGAACACATACAGGTTACCGGCCCTTCAAGTGTTCTGAATGTGGGAAAAAGTTCAGTTGCAAAAATTATCTTACCTACCATGAGAGAACACATACAGGTTACAAGCCATACCAGTGCTCTGATTGTGGGAAAACGTTCAGTTACAAACACCACCTTACCTACCATGAGAGAACACATACAGGTTACAAGCCATACGAGTGCTCTGAATGTGGGAAAAAGTTCAATTACAAAACCCATCTTACCTACCACGAGAGAACACATACAGGTTCCAAGCCATACCAGTGCTCTGAATGTGGGAAAAGCTTCTGCCAGAAAGGACAGCTTTCAGTCCATGAGAGAACACACACTGGCGAGAAACCATACCAGTGCTCTGAATGCAACATTAGTTTCAGTGCTAAAGGCGGTCTGACGGAACATGAGAAAACACATACTGGCGAAAAACCTCATCAGTGCATTGAGTGCGGGAAAAGGTTCTACCAAACAGGAGCTCTTAAAGTTCACATCCGTATACACACAGGAGAGAATCCATATCAGTGTGGTGAATGTGGGAAAAGGTTCCGTAGAAAGGGGTCTCTCTCTAGCCATGAAAGAATCCATACAGGTGAGAAACCCTTTCAGTGCCCTGAGTGTGATAAAAGCTTTCGTCATGGAAGTGACAGGAAGAAACATTTAAGAAAACACACAGGTGAAAAATCATTTCGGGACAATAAATGTAGGACAAACAGTACTGTGCATAGAAGAACACACATGGGTGAGAAGATACACATTTGCAGTGAATGTGGGAAAGGATTTAGGCGTAAGACATGTCTCACCCTTCATTTAAGAGTGCATACAGGTGAGAAACCTTATCAGTGCTCCGAATGTAAGAAAAGCTTTATTAATAAGGCAATGCTTAATGTCCATGAGAGAAAGCATACTGGGGAGAAGCCTTATCAGTGTTCAGAATGTAGGAAACGTTTTAGCTCTAGTGTTAACCTGAAAATTCATGCGAAAATTCATACAGGTGAAAAACCGTATCAGTGCAATGAATGTGATAAAAGTTGCAGTCAACGTGGGAATCTACTTGCGCACAAAAGAAGGGTACACACTGGAAGAGAAAAACTACATGACTGTACAAAATGTGGGAAAAGCTTCTTTGACAAAGGCCAACTTACACAACACGGAAAAACACACACAGGCGAGAAACCATGTCAGTGCAATGAATGTGGGAAAAGCTTCCGTGATAAAATTTGTCTACTCCGACATGAAAGAACACATACTGGTGAGAAACCGTATCAGTGCGGTGAATGTGAGAAAAGCTTTGGTACTGTATCAAATCTTAACGTACACAAGCGTTGTCATAATGGAGAAAAGCCTTATCAATGCACCGAATGTGGCAAATCTTTCAGGCGTAAGCACCATCTTACTAGTCACGAAAGAACACATACAGGGGAGAAACCTTATCAGTGCACTGAATGTGACAAAAGCTTTAGCCATAAATTCATACTTACTGTGCATCAGAGGACACACACTGGTGAAAAACCTTACAGATGTACTGTATGTGAAAAAAGATTTAATAATCTATCAGATCTTAGAAAACATGAGGGAATACATTCTGTAGATAAGCGTTACAAGTGTATGGAATGTGGGAAAGGGTTTACCCAGAAAAGATGTCTTACTTCCCATGAGAGACAACATATGAAAAAGAAAAACGCATGACGTCTAATAAACTACAAAGTATAGGATGGAACAGTGAACGTTGAATTAGTCCTCTATTCCTGATATTACAGAACAGCATCTTCAAGAATCAAATTTGCTTTGTTGCATGTATACAAAACTGTAAGATAGTAACTCATTTGATAGAACATTAGCCTAACGATGAAATACTTGAAAATCTGAAAAGATGTCTGTGTACCCCACGAGAGAGAGGATGTAAAAAGGTAACCAAAGTCATAACAAACATGAAGTTGACACATTTAGAAACACAGATTTCTCACCTAGTGATTCCTCGAAAATGCAAATCTCCCCTAGCACCTGACTAGATCTGGGATCTCCTGCAGTCGCTTTTGCCTAGCAGTAAATGGTACTTTCGGATTCCATCACAACTCCATCGCATCTCCGGTCAAGTGGACATTGCATAATGGACCCTTTCCTGCCCATTGATGGAAATTCTTCTTTTTCCTCACCTAAAAACGAGGACCAGAACGCCACTCCTGCGGGTTTAAATGTTTCAGTGAAGTTTAAAAAAATGTAAACTGGGATGCTGTGCAAGGATGTCATCCCCAAATATGACAGATTTTAAGCTGCGCTGTTATCATTTTGATATATTTTATATATAGTGGTCGCCCTATATATAAGGTTTTATCTCCATTTATTCACAATGTATGGCTTTAAATGAAAATGCTTTATTCGCACACCACTGAAATGCATGCTCTGAGATATTGTGATAATAGTGATTGCACAAGTAAGTTATTCTAGATGTTTTTTTAACCCAAACTGGTACATTGGCTTCCCTGTAATTTACTTTCAACAATCAGTGCATAACGTGTAATATAAGTACGTAAGAGACAGAGAGGAGACAGAAACGCTAATTGTTTTTAACATGATTTTAAAAGAATTTCTGCACATAAGTTTATAAAAGCTCTGAACATTTATTGTGCCCTGAGAGGACTTTGGATCAGACAGGAGGAGGTGCTGTTGGGGCACATACAAGACCGGAACATCAACATCTTCCCTTTCAAAGGATACTGCTTCTGCACATTTCATCTGAGTGCAGCTTATTAAAGGACAAGGACTGTAACTCTTTCTGCCATCTTGAACTGAACTCTTTTTGTTCTGCCAAAGTATATGGGTGTCGCTTTCAAGTAGGTTATCTAATATGACACAATAGGATTCCTTCTAGTACTTAGTTTAGCCTAGTAGCCTAGGCAGATGCAGGAGAGTTTGGGAAACTATCACTTTCTAAAATATATGATGGATTTGAATAATCATGTTGCAGTAGTTCCTTCTTTTCTGTTTGCTTGTAAACATTTCCTGGTTGTTTTAATAGGTACCTTAAACATCAAAGAAAGAAAAAACCTGCCTCTGATGAGGTTAAGCACAATATCTCGCTAAAAATTGGGGACAACTACCAATACAATCGATCCACAAATTAAAAAAAAACTTCAATGATGAAAACAATAATCTTAGTTAAATTTAGAAAATCTTCAGTATTTAATACAAAATGAATCGCAATTGATGTTGACAAATTATATACATAAATTCTATAAAGTCATAAAAAGACTGCACTCTGGTAGATTACAAAAAATATTTGTCCTCATCCCCTACAATCACTCAATCTCAACAACCTCGCCTACAGTCATATCACACACACCACACACATCCATTTTCTACGAACATACATTGTACCTCAATGGATATCTCTAACCAGAACAGGTAGAAACAATATCACAGGACCAAAATGTAGAGCGGTCTTCACTTCAGCTAGTTAGATATAATTAATACATGGAAACATCTTGATAACTCTTTAGTGTAGGTCCTAGATCCATCTGAATGGGTAAAGTATTCAACTTCTACATATATTGATGTAGGCAACACAATCAAATGGTATAGTCCTAGAACTCCTGGTAAATCGTGCAATATTAACTTCTTTTCTGTTTGCTTATAAACATTGGCTGCTTTCCTGGTTGTTTTTAGAGTTACCATTATTTATTTTGTGTGTACTAGGATAGGTTTTTAACTTTTAATAAAAGCTAATGAACGCTTATATTGTTGTGAATTCCTGAGTGTGTTCATCTAGAGAAGAGACCTTCATAATGTGAGGCGCTATCCGTGGCTGCATTCTGAGAGAGGCCCAAATACCTCAGCAAAGAAGTGTAAATAAATATCACCTGAAAGTGCGGCCTTCCTTATTTGTTGGGTTTCAGTCTGCCTTCCTTTACAGACCTTGAAGTGACTAAAAACTATGGGAACTGTGATCCGGAGTGCCACGGGTGCTGAGGTCATTGAGTGTGGTGACAGGGTGAAAGAGGTGGCTGAAAAGAACAAAATATTCTGCAAGTAGTTTGTTATTTTTGTTTTGAGTGCTCGTAACTGAATGTAAAGTAACCTGTGCATTGAAATGAAAAATAAATGCAAGTTAAACATCTTATGATTCTTTAAAAATAACTTCATCTTCCCATGCCAAAAACAGAAAATTGTGCGTGACCATTGTGTAATGTGTCTGGGGCTCATGTAAAGTGCTCCAGTACCTTCAGTCCTTGTTTGTGCTGTATAAAACTACAAAAGAAATAGTGAAAAATCAGTGGGAAATCAGCCATCTCTGATGGTTATTGGGATCACTGTAGATGTTTGTGTGTGTGAGACCAGAAAGGCACAGAATTGAATTCTAGTTGGTGTAGTGTGTAATAGCGACATATTTATTTATTGTGGTATGAGGTCTCAGTCTTTGACAGAAAGTAGTGTGAATGTCTAAGTCATTATTTGAAATAGTATTACACACGGTATAAGCTAGGCTGCCAAAATTTTCTTTTTTTTGTGTGCATTTTTATATAGCGTAGACACAACACAAAGGTATTGGAGCATTTATATGAACACCAGTTATATTACACAATATCACAATCATTTGTTTTTATTTTTTAGACTCAAGAAGATTGATTGATTTGCCCAGAATCACAGGATTTTGAGCAAAGGCCGGGACTCAAACCTGGTTTCTCAGTCCCAAGGTCAGCAGCTCTAGCGGTAAATCCACATCCTGAAATAGTATTTTAGATAAAACAAGTGCTTTCAAAGTATATATTTTAGCAAAATGTAATAAGGCTGTAGCTAATGGTAATATTTTAGTAAGTGTCCCATTTACTCTGGAACTCCGCTATGACACCCTTATATTACCTCTTAAAAAGAATAAATCTTTACAACCATGAAGCTTTAATGCACTCCATCATTTAACAGCTGGTGAGAAGCCTTTTTCTACTTTAGCTCTTTAGACTCCACCACGCCCTTCGCTCTCAGGCAAAGGCACCTCAAGGTCAGCATTAATCATTCAAGGATAGCTGTTTTTGTAAAATGTGAGCCCAAAGGGGTGGCAAGGCAGAGGCAAACTGAGTTGCATTCCGATGCAGAGCCCTAAACCTCTGGATCGCTGGGGTTCAGATTAATGGCAGAGGAAAAAACTGAAAGCAGCAAGATGGATAATGTAAATGATATGGCCCAGAAGAAGGGGCAATATTTGGGGGCTCATTTTTAGGTTTGGTCTGCATAGCACTTGCGCTTAGCTTGTGAAATCTATTGTATTTAATGTAAATCTTAAAAGGTGCTTATATCCTGCCCCCTTGTTGTCCTTACTTTTCATTGGTTCCTGTGCTCGACACTTTTCCTCCGTTTCAATTGGCTGTAGCCTACTGTTTCCTGTTGTTCCTTGTGTCTTCCTCATGTGCTTTTCTTATCAGTTTCCGGTTGACTAAGCACTGTTTCCATCTGTTCTTGTGGAACAATTTTTTTTTAAGGTTATGCCTCATTTTATTTTTATAATGTCATTTCTGTTCAGAGGCTTAATTGGTTTTTCAAACGTTTTCCACACCAATGCTTTTTATTAGTTTATTGTGTTTCAATTTCATTCTCACTGTAAATTTTGTCACACAAGGCTCACTTCACTGCATACCTCGCAAACCCACCTCATCGCTCCCCCATTTCATAGGAACTCTGGCCTATGGCTGCTGGAGGTGTCTACTGTAAAAGCCCCACCCCTGTGAGTCTCAGCGCGACTCGCTTGTGTTTGTTGCTGGAGCTTCTTTTTACTTTGTAATCAATGTCTGTTTGCGACTGCATGTTGTTTATGAAGCTGTGCTTTTTTGAAACATTAATTCTGGGTAATGAACCCTCAAAGCGTTGTGCTGATTGTGTACATGCCTGCCACCATCTACGTAGTGTTATCGCAAGCCTTGAGGAAAAATCACTCCCTCCTATTTTTAGACAGGGCAATTGACTTGAAGGTATTGGAGCTCTTTATTTGTGCACCAGTTACATTACACAACAACATGTTAATTTTTGTGCGAGGCATGGGTAGATTCAGTAATCTGCCCAGAATCACACAATGTTGAGCCGACACCGAGACTCTAACCTGGTTCCCCAGCTCCAATGTTGGCAGCTCTGGTCATTATGAAATGAATTTAAAATGAAATGTATAAAGCGCGATGGCTACCCTTAGGCCTCCCAGCACTACATACGGCGCAGCCGATGGCTGAGCAGGTATGAGTTAGATACCGTTCCTAAAAAGCCATATTTTTAAAAGCTTTCGGAAGGCCCACAGATTAGGCTCGTTTCGGAAATGAAGTGGAAGAGTGTTCCAGAGAATAGCAGCATTGTAGGCAAATTCAAGCCAATAAACTCTTACTCTGAGCCTTGCTTTTTTCGGCTGTCTAACGGAGGGCGCTTTAAGCACATCGTGCAGAGGTGCAGCAAGGATACAAGTGCCCATATGCCAGCTGGGGGAGGTGTCAGTCTCTGAACTTGCGCTGTCCTCCAGCACTTGAAATTACATGGGAAGGCCGCTGATCTGTACAGGAATAAATCAAGTACTCAAAGTCAATAAGTAGAAACAGTTTGTACAGTTTTTTCATTGATATTGAGACCAGTAATTGCGGGATTCAGATGGTCCCTCCATCTACATTCCAATGTCATCAAGATTTGGGAAATATTGGTAACTTTTGCCATTTTCATGACTTGTTCGATGACTTGCCATTTAAGATCTTGTGCTGTGTCCCATCTGTTGAAAATGTTCAACAAGGGGTGCAGTTGTAATACCACAGCATATTCTGCTCCTCTGTTGTAAAATCTGGCACCAAATTAATTGGGTAGTCATCCTAATGTAGATTTTTCCACAACTGCACCAGATTGCATATACAATACTCTGAAAGTTACATTTTGTATGTCAAGTCAAATTAAATTGCACTTTGGAATGCTGGAATACCTTGGTATTAAATATGTAGTCACATGCACGGCACACTCCACATTTAAAATGCCCAGCAACTGAACTAAGGTCCCAAATTTTAATAATTTGAGCAGTCCTAGGTTTTACTTCATGGCCATCTGCCTTCACTAGTTGATCCGTCAAATTCCTTCCATCTTTTTTTTTTTTTTTTAAAGGAGAATAGTGGGGGTTCTAGACCACACCCTATAAAGATCTCAAAGTACTCCAGTTCGAGAGGACAAGTTTCATAATTTGGTTGCTCACTGGTGTAAATTGAGTGACAAAGTCAGTCTCTGTTGGGTGGACGCCTTCATGGCAGGGAACACCAGGTTCTCGTGATGCGAAAGTGAGGGACTCTTGCGTGCTCTTGTGAGTAGTCGTTTGGTGTAACCATTTTTAGGAGACAAGATATAAAGATATCTGGCTCTAAAAAAATCTTTTTTGGTACAGTTTTGATAAATTCGTAGAAACTGGCCAACAAGCAAATTGTCACATAAACTGTGTGGTGAAATGGAATACTCTCCCCCAGACATATATCACTCTAAAAAAATATGTCCTGACCAACTTTACTCAGACATCTACATGACAACAGCCCCTAATCAAAATGTCGAGGCATAGCTACTAACCTGGAATGTCTGCAGCCTCAATAATCCCCGAAAATGTAAGCTAGTATTATCCTACTTGCACGGACATCACATCAAGATAGCCTTTTTACAGGAAACGCACCCACCCCCTCAGTCCGCTCCCCCGTTCGCCTCCCCCTGGGGGCCATACAGATTTTTCGATGGCTATAGCACATACTCACGGGTTGTGTGTTCACTCATACATCATAGCCTCCCTTTCATGCCACCATGCGGACGATCAGGGACGGTACGTTCTAGTAACCGGGATACTTCTGGGCAAAAATGCCCTGTTACTCAACATTTACACCACAAACGTAGACGACCCCTCCTTCTTTACTGGAATACTAACACTACTCGACCAACACGAACCTGACACCTTAAATATTGGCGGTGACTTGAACCTATGGCTGGACCCCAGCCATGACACGTCCGGAATGGGGCAGGGTAGCAAACCTCAGGCCCTTCGGGCTTTCCGCGAACTCCTGAATTTGCTGGCGCTCCATGATGCATGGCGCATTTGACAACCATTGAACCTGGGATACACATTCCATTCAGACCCCCACTCTTCCTCTTGTCAGTGGATACGTAATGCAGAAATGCTGCCCCGCACCCTTTCAGACCACGCGCCCGTGCTCCTTCACGTCGCGATCCCCTACTCTACAGGCTGGGAACGTAGGTGGATATTCCCAGCTACAGCATTGTTGGATGAACTGTTCCGGTCAGAACTACACAACGCTATGCTTGAGTACTTCACTCTCAATACAGGCTCAGTGGCACAGCACTCCGTGCTATGGGACGCCTTCAAGGTGTATATCTAAGGCATCTGCATTCTAAACAATCAGGGGAGCTGCGGGCACTACGAGGCAGCCTGACCCAACTAGAAAACGAGTTGATGGCTATGGATAGTTCCACTGATGCCTCAGATCCATCTCTCAAACGTAAATCCCTTTTATTGGAATTTAACAAACTCGCAGACAGGGAGGTCACACTACTAGGCAAATACCAGGCCGCACGCAGATATGGGGAGGGACAATGTCCTGGCAGGACTTTGGCCTGCCTTCTACGCCCCCCTCGAGGGGTTGGTCACATCACATCCTTGCTCCGAGAGGATGACACCATGATCAAAGATAACGCATACATACTAAGTGACTTAGTTACATACTACATGACCCTATACGCCACTAAGCACCCCGCAAACTTCACATCTCATTTGGCCTATCTAGAGGAGGTGGAAATGGTGTGGCTAACCACTGGGCAGGCTCAATTCCTCAGCGAACTCTTCACTGCTGAGGAGCTTAGTCAAGCAATAGATTGACTCGATGGTTGAAAGGCACCAGGCTTAGATTGCCTGTCCGGAACCTTCTATAAAGCATTCAAACAGACGCTGACGCCCCATCTGCTCAAAGTATATTTCGAGCCCCTCGACAACGGTATACTCCCACCGACAATGCGGGAGGCAGCGATTACTCTCCTACTGAAACTAGGTAAGGATCACATCAGATGTGCCTCATTAAGACCTTTATCCTTATTAAGCTTTGACAATAAGATGCTAGCCAAGATGCTGGCAAACAGGCTATCACTACTCTTCGATCAGATCCTCTCACCGGTGCAGTCCGGTTTCATCCTGCACAGGTCTGCCGCTCTTTACCTCAGAACTGTCTACTCGGTGTTAAAAAAGGTATCATCTACGACTCCTGCAGCGGTGGCACTTCTTGACACCGAGAAGGCTTTGGACTCATTAGAATGCCCCTTCCTCTTCGCAAACCAGGTATGACCAACAAGTTTATGGTGCGAGTCTCACTCCTATACTCTTCTCCAGCAGCTAGGCTTCAAGTAAGCAGCTCCTTTTCAGACCCCTTCCCAGTGTCTCAGGGTACGCGGCAGGGCTGCCCATTGTCACCGCTACTTTTTTATTATTGCCATAGACCCCCTGGTTAGCCATTTGCAGAAGAAGCATATACCCCAGGGCCTTCAGTCCCGCCTACGCCCTCTATTAATATCCATGTATGCAGATGACATTCTGCTGTTCATAAGGCATCCCGCTGAAAATCTAAAACCGCTTGTGGACGAGATCCTCTGAGCTTTTCACTTTGACACTCAACAACTCTGCCATGCAGCGACTGCCCCCTTGCGCTGGGCGACCGATACCACGAAAAACCTAGTGATCACATTGCATAGACACAAGGATCAGATAATCCGTCTGAATTATGGCCTGCCGTGGATAAGCTGACCAACCAGGTGGATCGTTGGATTCGACTTCCGCTGTCTATGGCCGGCCGCATAGCCCTCATCCAAATGAATCATACAGAAAATCAACACTATCTATAATAAGATTACCGCTGCAAGCTGTTCACAGTTGGCGGACACTGCAATGGTATCCTCATCAAGCCCAAGGACAAACTTACTGATGAGTTCACCCCCTATATTCCAAAAAGAGGTAGAAACCTTAATGTGCAAGGTAAAATCAGGCTCGCCGCTCAACGTTTTACCTGCATGAATCTCAGCCTCTCTTGTTAAACAGCTGTCAGATCCAATCTGCTCCTTACTGAATTTATCACTGAAGGAAGGCCACCTACCATTGGCATGGAAGGCGGCACAGATCATTCCGACCTGAAAAAACACCAAATCCACCATGGAAGATCGCTCAAATCTGCGCCCCATCTCCCTCCTGCCTTTCATGAGCAAATTGCTGGAAAAACACATTAATAAACATCTGTCGGACCATATCGAATCGGCTTGCTGCCTTGATCCATCCCAATCAGGCTTCCGGCCAAAACACAGGGCCCGATTCACAGAATTAACTTAAGACAAAATCCTAAACTTACTACTTTTGGTATTCACAGAATGCACTTACTACTTTTGGTATTCACAGACTGCACTCACTACTTTTGGTATTCACAGAATGGATTTACGACTACTAACTTTACGTCCGCACTCGGGCCGGAAATTCCGGCCCGGAGGCGGAGCTTCCGGCCCGGAGGCGGAGCTTCCGGCCCGGAGGCGGGTCTTCCGGCCCGGAGGCGGAGCTTCCGGCCCAGAGGTGGGGATTCCGGCCAGTGGCAGAGATTTAGCCATGGCCAAAATCTCCACCTCTGCTTCCGGCCTGGCAGCCCCGCCTCTGGGTCGGAAGCTCCGCCTCTGGGCCGGAAACTCCGCCTCCGGGCCGGAATTTCCGGCCCGAGTGCGGACGTAAAGTTAGTAGTCGTAAATCCATTCTGTGAATAGCAAAAGTAGTAAGTTCATTCTGTGAATACCAGAAGTAGTAAGTGCATTCTGTGAATACCAAAATGGTACTAAGTTTAGGATTTTGTCTTAAGTTTGTTCTGTGAATCGGGCCCACAGCACGGAAACAGCCCTGGTGGCCGTCACTGATAACATCAGATTAGCACTAGACAATGGTCCATCTACTCTCCTGAGGTTGTTAGATGTCTCCGCCGCATTCGATATGGTCGACCACCAGATTTTGCTCATGAGACTGCAGGAATCCGGGATTGGTGGAGTGGCACTGCAGTGGATGACTATTTTCCTTACTAACCGTACCCAGACCATTAATCTGGGGCCATACCGTTCCAAAACGAAAGAACTGGCCAAGGGAGTGCCTCAAGGCTCCTGCTGCTTAAGCCCCACCTTGTTTTACATCTACATTGCTCCCTTGGCCGCACTACTAAGGAACTATGGGTTTATCCCGATATCCTATGCAGATGACACCCAACTCACCTTTTCCTTCAATAAGGCATCTCAGGCAGCCCAAGCCGCCTCCTTTTCCTCATGATGACAATCTCACAGTGGATGAGAAACAACTTAAGTCATGCTTTTTGAAGAGGCCCCACTGTTGTGGACATCAGAATGGTGGCTAAAGAGCCGGGAACGGCTCCAGCACCAAAGACAATGACAAAAAACTTGGGAGTGCGTCTTGAGCAGACCTTAACCATGAAAGAGCATGTGACGCATACCGTTGGCTCATGCTTCCATGTGCTTGGCCTTCTGAGAAGAGTTTTTCCCTTTCTTCCTTACGAAAGACTCTCATTCAAACTCTGGTGTTGAGCAGATTGGACTACTGCAACGCCCTGTTGATTGCGGCTAACAAGTCCTCTCTGAACCGCCTTCAGGTAGTACAGAACACGGCAGCTCGTTTAACCCTGAATGCCCCATATAGAACAGCCTCACTTCCCCTTCTCCAACAGCTCCACTGGGTACCTGTCCGCAAACGAGTGAAATTTAATATCTGCTGTTTGACACACAAGGTAGTGTGGGGTAATGGACCTACCTATTTGGTGGAGAGGCTTCATCAATATATCCCCAATAGGGACCACCGCTCCGGCTCGAAATCCCTTCTTAAGATACCCACGGTCAAGAAAGGAAGGACAGGAGGAAAAGCCTTCTCATACCTGGTGCCCTTCTTCTGAAACCAACTTCCCACATCATTAAGGCAGTGCCCAGACCATCTGAATTTCAGGAAGGCTCTGAAAACTGCCCTATTCTAGACTGGACTCTATGTGACAGCTTTGTTTTGTGAGTCCGCGAGCACTGAGATACCCCTCTGGGGTGATTCAAGCTCTATACAAATCCACAAATCAAATGTCTTTCCCCATTTCTTATATCTCTTTGTAAACATACCCAACCCTCTGACGAAAGTGTTTTCCTCGCAGCTCCGTGGCCAACTGCTCCACCTGATATGGGCCGGCCGAAGGCCGCGGATAGCATGGGATACACTCACTCTCCCCTACGAGCGCGGCGGATTCGCGGTCCCTGACTTCAACTTATATCATCTGGCCGCGCAGGTCCAGTTCACCTACAACTGGTTCCATCCTATGCCCGTATACGCTATAATAAGCCCGAGCAAGACCAAGAATTAGCTAAGTAGCAGGCTGGAGAAAGCAGCACACTGTTACTGGCTGCAAATGGAATATATTTATCACTATACTACATTTTGGTGAATATGCCATGAGCCTGGCTCTTCCCTCCCACAGGTGATTTCAGTCCATTTTTGTAACCACACACACTTACCAGCAGCTTTTACAGTGATTCGCAATACTCCCAATCTTGCCAATAGTGGATTATGGCAGAAAGGTCAAAAAGTGACTGCCCTAGAGCACACACTTTGCCCACGTGTGAGGCCACGATTAAAAATATCTCCTCATTCTATGTTTCCATGCAATAAATAGAGCTCCACTGGGGCGGCACTGATTAGGACAGCATAACCATGGGGCTGCCCTTCCCGGGGAAATATGTTGTGGCCCCTGCTGAGCTATAGGTAACAGCATTTATTTCCCTATATTTAGGTACAGCTGAGGATAGGCATCAAGTATCCTTCTTCCATGGCTCAAACGTACCCATGGCCAGGTCCAGCGGCAGTGGGAAGCCACTGGGCAGCAACGAGCAGGCGTGGGCAAGGCTTACGCCAGGAGGTGGTAGGGATTAGAACTCAAACATCGTGTGTATAATATTAACACTCGAAAAGCTCAATCTCTGTCAGAGTTATATCGATTGAGGAGCGGGATTTAGAATAAAACTCAGAAAATGCACCATGTGCCTCGTATCCCTCACTTCCCAAACGTCTTCTGATGTCTCCACACGTGCAAAGTGTCCTGCAAAACCACAATGAAAAGTTGGCCGACCGAGTCAAAGTTCTGATGAATAATAAACTAAAACCAAAACTGAGTTAACTCTCTCTAGTTGTCACTTACTGCCTTGAGGAATTCAGGTGAATTTACAGAGATTTCCAATCACACAGCAAAAGTTCATTAACTGCAGGAATCACTGCACACGCCACCCAAAGCAGCCCTGACAAGTGTCACACATCAGGGGTTAAAGTAATGCCTTTTGGAGAAATCCCTTCAGGGGTCAACATTAGTCATGCTCAGCTGATATCATCATCCCAGCTCTGCTAAGAGTATACTCTTAAGAACTGGTGTCTCATGAGTCTGAGAGCTCCCTAGGCAGCCTTGCACTATGTTAGACAGCTTAGGTCTGGACAGCTCCCTATAAACACGACTGGAGGCAGGATTGGTGCAACAGTCACTACTTCTCTGAAGGCTTAACTCTCAAGCGCCCCTCAAAGCAGGACCCTCTAGGAGCGTGCGTGTGGGTGTGCACTCTGTGTGTTCATGTTGTAAGCTAGCCTGGCCTGTCCTGCATGTGTTTATCGCTGCTGTAATGTGCTCTTGGAGAGCTGTCAGATGATCAGCTGCTTATTTCTACTAATGCAGCTGACGTTTCATGTACAGGGAGGAGGCGGCAGGGCCAGAGCCCTGTCCCATCTTTGGGGTCTGACTCTTTGTGATGGGACCCAAACATTGTATTGTAATTGCATTTATATAGGGCTTATATTAAGGTGCCATGGGGACTGACACTTTATGTACAGGGAGCTAGCTGTTGTTGTATCTGAAGGGTACTGTGCATGTATTTGCAAACCTGCACTTGGCCTGCCTGCATGGAGCAGCCTTTGTCTGCAGGGAGCCCCCCTCCCCAGACATGTACAGGGAACTTACTGGGAGCAATGAGCTGTCTTTTTGTCTGTAAGGAGCTGAATCTATGTGTGCAAGAACCTATCTGTGGGTGCATGGCGCTGCCCATGGGAGTGGGGAGTAGTCCTTTTCTGCAGGAAGCAGTATGTGTGTGTGCACAGAGCTGTCTTTGTGTCTACAGGGAAATGTATTTATTTTCAGGGAGCGGCCTCGTTCTCTGCAGGGAGCCACTACATTTGCATGGATCATCCGCTGGGAAGCTGCCCTGGTCTAGACAGGGGTGCCCTCTGTCTACAGGGACTTGTCTGTGTGTGGGCGACCTGACTCCGGCTATGCCAAGCTACGTCTATAAATATATTGTATTGTCGACAGGTAGCAGCCCTGCCAGAGTCAGCAGGATGTTACAGCTTACTGCAGAGAGGTGTGTCTGGGTTCAGGGCCTCCTCTCGGTATCTAATGAGTTGACCCTGGCGGCATCTGCAGGTTGTTCCCCTTACTGCAGAGAGGTGTGTCTTGGTTCAGGGCCTCCTCTCGGTATCTAATGAGTTGACCCTGGCGGCATCTGCAGGTTGTTCCCCTTACTGCAGAGAGGTGTGTCTGGGTTCAGGGCCTCCTCTCGGTATCTAATGAGTTGACCCTGGCGGCATCTGCAGGTTGTTCCCCTTACTGCAGAGAGGTGTGTCTGGGTTCAGGGCCTCCTCTCGGTATCTAATGAGTTGACCTTGGCGGCATCTGCAGGTTGGTCCCCTTACTGCAGAGAGGTGTGTCTGGGTTCAGGGCCTCCTCTCGGTATCTAATGAGTTGACCCTGGTGGCATCTGCAGGTTGTTCCCCTTACTGTAGAGAGGTGTGTCTGGGTTCAGGGCCTCCTCTCGGTATCTAATGAGTTGACCCTGGCGGCATCTGTATGAAGCGACCCCCTGGATGCAGCGAGCTATTTCTGTCATTAGAGAGATCTGTTCCACTATCTGTAGGAATTTATAGATTGTCCTCTATCCAAGGTCACTCACTACAACAGAGTTACTCCACAAGAGACAGGAGCACCAGACACTTGGGAGTAGGTAGGCAGTAAGTGAAAAAAGAAGAGAGAAGGCCGACAGAAAGACTGTGAGGGCTTCGAGGGGAGCAGAAAGAGAAGGCAAGAAGAAGGAGCGGGTGAGGGAGAGGGTTGAAGGGACAAAAAGAGGACCGAAAGGGTTAATGAAATAGAACCAAAAGGAAAAGGGAGAGGAGTTACAAGAGAGGGTGGGAGCGATGCCGGGAAGAGGGATATATACAAGAGGAAGAAGTGATGGGCAGGAGAGAGATGGAAGGAAAAGAGGTATGCACAGGAGGAGTAAAGGAGCGGCTGAAAAAAGCAAGAGAACTGGAGAGAAGAGAGTGATACAAAGGGAGAAGGTTGATTTAGGAGAGAAGATCCATGGAGAGGGACAAAGGAAGCATGAAAATGAAGAGTATGAGGAGCTTGAGTGTGAGAGATAATGGGAGAGACAGAGGAAAGGAATAATGGAAGAGGAATGGGAGGAAAACAAATTGAAAAGCAGAGAGCTATAGTGGGGGGACAAAGCGAAGGGAAGATGGTGGGGCAGAGAGTGAGAAGTTGGTCTGACTTGAACGTAGTAGAGGATGGAGATGACGGACAAGGAGAAGGATGATTGAATGGGTGAAGAAGGCCAACCAGCCCCTAAGTTGTATCCAGGACATCACAGGCACGCTTATGACTCAGTGCAGCCAAAAGGTATAAATAACAAGCATTTACAATGCAATGGTCTCGGCATTGGTAAAGTTAGAGCTATTGGCATTGCTCATGACATTATTTTTGTTTATGTTTTTGTGTTTAAAACATTTAAAGAAACGGCATTGTCATGAGCAATGGCAATAGCTCTAACTTTACCAATGCCGAGACCGTTGCATTGTAAATAGCTCTGTACATTTAGGTGTTGCTCCCATAGATGATAGGTAGAGGTGCATATTAGATTAACAATTTTGGCAAGGTTTTTAAAGAAGGATGTGGTGCGTTAAGGTGCGTGTTATATAACACTTCGTGCATTAAATGAGGTTGTGGCTGTAACAGTAAGGTGCGCCGGTGAGAGTGGGGTAGTTTAGTGAAGTATTGTGGAGTTTTCTGTCAGTCTCTTATCCAGCAGGCCTTCTCCTCCTCCACCCCTAACGGACAGACAGAGTGAAGGAATGTGGCATTTACAAGATGTAGAGTTGGCAGCATGGCAAGGTCATCGTGGTCGATCCAAGTTTCAGTTTTGGCAGTGAAGGTAAGTTTTAGAGGGGTCAGTATTAAAAAGGTTTTTATTACAGAACCATCTAGCATTCCATAGGCTGAGCAAAATGGCGCTGGAATTGGCAGCGAGGCTGTAAGCATAAAGTACAGGCTCTCAGTTCACAAAGGTGGTGTGGGGCAAACTTCTCACACGATGGCCACATACATGGTGTAGGTCACAAATCACAGGTGGTGCAGGGAACCAATCGGTCAGTTCTTTAGAGGAGTGCAAGGCAAAATTAGAGGGGTTTGGGGCACCAATCTCTCGAATGCGTGAAGGCCACATGGTTAAGACGATATCAAGTGGGGTGCATTCCAACGATCAACTGGGATACATGAGGGGTATAGGTTACTGGCAACATTCATAAAAGAGGACAGGCTCATATCACCAATCACTCAGATTCCTGGGATCGATTTATGAATGAATGCGTTTTGAATTATGTGAAACACAAATATATTTTCCGGATTAGAAGCGTTCCAAGCAATGAGTACCTTCTGTAATGACTGGTGAAAATAAAATTTTTGGTATTGGATGTTCAAAGATCGGATGAAATACACCTCAATTTACAAGGCAATGTTCATGAAATACAAGCAGAGAAGACGCTCAGTGTCATAGTACTGAGGCACACAAACCTTAAACATGGCATTCAAATTGACACAAAGCTGAGCTGAGCGTGGCCCTCTGTGAAGCACTGCTAGTATCGGTGAACCACGTACACCGGTTTCATAAACCAGCAGACGTTGCTGCAGGAGATTAGGGCCCAGGCAATCTTCATGTAACCGGAAACCATCGGCGCACTTTGAGATAACAATTTCAAGCGGTGCCGCGGTGCCATGCGAGCCATGAATGGAGCCGGGCTGGTGCGCAGCGGTAACATAAGTGGCGGCAACACAAACCCCATCTCTCAAAGAGCATGGTGAATAAGGCCATCGTTTCTTCCTGTGTAATTAATGGAAGCATGCTAACAAAGCGCCATTGTGCTGAGGTGACAAGTGACAGAGGAGCGGCCATCCCTGGCCGGGTCAGATAAACCGCGGGAGGCATGTCTTTCAGACACAGCATCGCGCCTTTAACAAGGGGGAAAGGCGTCCAAAGCACGGTGCGGATCCCGATAGCAAAACAAGGAGATCAGGTGAGGGAGCAACGCCGGGACACCGCCGCCTTTCTCCGAGGCAGAGAAGAACTGCCTCGGAGAAACGCAGCCTCGGTTTCAGATTCGGGGGCGTGTTTCTTTTTCTCTCCTCTTGCCATTGGCTGGAGGAGAGAAAAACACGCCCTGCGAAAAGCAACGAAAAAACACGCCCCCCGATCCGAAAAGGACGGGGCTTCAACGGAGTGACTGGACCTCTTCTCCAGTGGCTGGCCAGCATTTAAGAGGCCAGCCAATGGAGAACAGGAGAGAAGAGGGGCGGGTGCAAGCCCCTCTTCTCAAAGTCACTCAAAGTCATTAAATCTCGGAGCGAGACAGCGCAAGCGCAGCCTTCGCAGCCGAGACCTAATGAAGAGGTAGGCAAACAGAAGATGAGTGAGTGGAAACAGTGACAACACCGCAAAAACAGGAGGAAACGGTTTACCATTAATTTTGAAAAATAACATTTTGACTGTGGTTTTCTGGTGCTTTCCATAGCACAGAGGCCTCGTGTGCACGTGTGCAAATCGTCGTGAAGTCCGTGTGCACTTCAACACCTGGGCATGCTCAGATCTGCCTCTGTGTCCCCCCCCCCCCAATCCCCTGTCTCCTGGCTGCGGTATCTCTTGTGCAAATACCTTTGCAGGGTGTTTAGCGGATGGCACCGTGTGGTGTCTCCTCACACCACGAGTATATGTTCAGAAAAGGACATCTGGCGTCCTGCCTAAAATATGCAAATCAGAAAAAATCTAGCGCTCCTCCGCCCTCCGCCCAGAATAGGCCGGAATCCGGCTAGATTTCGAGAAGTTGCACTCTCATGTAAACAGAATACGTGATTTAAAAACACTAGCTGAAATAACCATGTTGCATTCGTATGATTTGCGTTCTGTGTAAACCGTGCTAAGGAGCACGTCATAAAAGGAAAACTGACTTCACAAATGTATACAATGGTTTTGTATTGTTCTTAAAACGTGTGCCTAGCAGTTTTGGGACTTTAATTATTAAAAAAAAAAATCCTCACAAAACTATTTGACATTTAGTCAATTATCAAAATATGCCCTTTAATATTAGCCTAAAAAAATCATATTTTACATGATGTCATCGTTTGGTGACTGGTGGTAGGTAATACTGAACGTATTAAAATGCTAACGTGTTCATTGTCTACTTACAAACTTAAGCCGTAAATATATCACCCGTCAGCACGTTACCCAAGGGCGCGCGCGGCGCTGTGGACTTCTAGGCACACCCAGCAGGCCTTAACGCGACCTTGGACTCCCCCGAGAGATCACAGACTCTTTTCACCGGTCTCGAGGCTCGGAGGACCCGCAGGGCCGGGTCCAGCACTCACTTCTGATGGCACCGCTTTTACAGCGCTTGCAACGGTCAGAAATACTACAAAGCGCTACATGAAAGGGACAATAATTATTATTGTATTATTACCATTATGATTACAATGAATAATACAGTTCTATAATAATAATAAGAGCACCTGTCCTTCCTTGTTCCACCCTGGAAACGTCATGCTGTTTTATAGACATTTTGAGGTCACCTATACGTAGGGTGACCAGACCTCCCGGATTCGCCCGGACAGTCCCGGTGTTCCACCTGCAGTCCCGGCAGATTTCGGCAAGTTTAGCTCTTGTCCCGGTTTTTAGAGGGGGTCGACTGAAAACAGTAAGAGGCACATTTGGGGGTTTTCTCAGGCTGAGCTAGTTAGCTGCTGTTATAAGTCAGCAATTTGATTAATAGGTGTGATGTTGGTTGTAGAAATTACATTTTATTTATTTTCTTAATGCATCGTTTGTTATCCTATGTTGATGAGAGCTGTCATTCTGCGCCATTCCGTGGATGAAAAATTGGAGTCCTTCTTCTGTTTCCGAAATGTCCCGGTTTTTTGTTCTCAAGACCTAGTCACCCTACCTATACGTGAGTCAAGTGCGGTACAGCCAAGCGTCGAGGTGCAGTGAGTGTTTTTTCGCCCTAGCCGGCCTCCGTCATACCAC
Source organism: Triturus cristatus (assembly GCF_964204655.1). Lineage (NCBI taxonomy): Eukaryota > Metazoa > Chordata > Amphibia > Caudata > Salamandridae > Triturus > Triturus cristatus. Next base: position 1,859,843,364 of record NC_140590.1, on the reverse strand, counting down.
TGACGTCACCAAGGCCGAATGGCTGGCCCACGACGCCCCCCGTGCGGTGGGCGACGCAGCCAGCGGGTGACTCCTGGGTGGGTGCTGTCCCTACGCGCGGGTGCATTAGATAGAGGGGTCCCTTTGTGTCCAGATCAGGTGTCCACTGCATCCACCCCACCCATTCCCAGTGGCGGCGCCTTTCTGGGTAGGGTGCAGAAGGAAAATGAGGGTGCACGCCGCCTCAAGCGCCTTGAGGCTTCCTGCGCCTAACAGCTGTGTATAAAAGTATATTTAACCCAAAATAAAGCTGCAGCCCTGGTTCCTGTGGTGCCAAAGCGCCACGCAGGACAGGGGGCAGACGGGCCTTTCATTCTTGTACACACAAGCCCACCCAAGCCCCCTACGCGCACAGCACAGCCTTATCAGCCGGGCCAGAACGAGGGAAACCCTTGGGCGAGATATGAAAAGCGCCCATTGTTCTTCGAGGCGCACTTAGGGTCCCTGCGCGCCCCACGTGCGCTCCGGGCCGGGGATTACTCGGCGCTTGCTGTGTTTTTCCAGCAAGTTTATGCAGAATACATGAGAGTTCCAGGGCAGGATATGTAAATATTTAGACGTTTTCCAATTCTGGGGGAGGGAGGGTCTTTGCAGCGGCGAGGCTGCCAAGGGCACTGGACGCCAGAGCAGAGCGCAGGGCATGAGCCAGGGAGGCGTGCGCTGCGATGGAGCGCCCCCTGGGGGTGAGCTGGGGTTACAGAGAACACCCACGGGCCGGCACTGTTTCAAGCTGCGGCACAGACACTTCTGACTTCACTCTCAGCACATTTCTTCATTTTGTACCGATTTTAGACATTTTAGAAATAAACCATAAATTCTGTGTCTGCCTAAATTTCCGGGTCGAGGGAAGGCGTGTTGAAATATCAGAGGAGAACGAGGAAGTACAGGGGCTAATGACGTGCAGAGACGTCTATTACCAGAGGCTAGCAACCCTACAAGCTAGCCAGGAACCCTACAAGCTAGCCTGAGGTACTACCTGAATTTAACAGCAGGCCAACACACAGCACTGTGCCGGGACACCACCGCCTTTCTCCGAGGCAGAGAAGAACTGCCTCGGAGAAACGCAGCCTCGGTTTCGGATTCGGGGGCGTGTTTCTTTTTCTCTCCTCTTGCCATTGGCTGGAGGAGAGAAAAACACGCCCTGCGAAAAGCAACGAAAAAACACGCCCCCCGATCCGAAAAGGACGGGGCTTCAACGGAGTGACTGGACCTCTTCTCCAGTGGCTGGCCAGCATTTAAGAGGCCAGCCAATGGAGAACAGGAGAGAAGAGGGGCGGGTGCAAGCCCCTCTTCTCAAAGTCACTCAAAGTCATTAAATCTCGGAGCGAGACTGCGCAAGCGCAGCCTTCGCAGCCGAGACCTAAAAAGGACTAGGTCGCTCCCCCCGCTGCAGCTCCACCTGCGCTTCTGAGTGCCTTGTTGCTCCTTTTGCTCCTTTTGCTCCTGTGCCCCGCTGCCCACCTTCTCCTTTTGTTTCCCCGCTCGTCTGCCTTGATCCCCGGTGCCCCGCTGCACATTTTCTCTTTTGTTTCCCCGCTCGTCTGCCTTGTTCCCCTGTGCCCCGCTGCCCATTTTCTCTTTTGTTTCCCCGCTCGTCTGCCTTGTTCCCCTGTGCCCCGCTGCCCATTTTCTCTTTTGTTTCCCCGCTCGTCTGCCTTGTTCCCCTGTGCCCCGCTGCCCATTTTCTCTTTTGTTTCCCCGCTCATCTGCCTTGTTCCCCGGTGCCCCGCTGCACATTTTCTCTTTTGTTTCCCCGCTCGTCTGCCTTGTTCCCCTGTGCCCCACTGCCCATCTCTGCCTTCTGTGCTTTCCCGCCACTGCATCCCCCGCGATCCCAGCTGCTCCTCTCTCCCACCTCCCCTTAAAATGGTGGCCACTGCACGGTGAGGAGAGCGACCCTTGACCTTACCAGGTAGGTTGCTCCCCCCCGCTGCATCTCCACCTGCGCTTCTGAGTGCCTTGTTGCTCCTTTTGCTCCTGTGCCCAGCTGCCCATTTTCTCTTCTGTTTCCCCGCTCGTCTGCCTTTGCTCCCCTGTGCCCCGCTGCCCACCTTCTCCTTTTGTTTCCCCGCTCGTCTGCCTAGTTCCCCGGTGCCCCGCTGCCCATTTTCTCTTTTGTTTCGTGCTCGTCTGCCTTGTTCCCCTGTGCCCCGCTGCCCATTTTCTCTTTTGTTTCCCCGCTCGTCTGCCTTGTTCCCCTGTGCCCGCTGCCTATCTCTGCCTTCTGTGCTTTCCCGCTGCTGCATCCCCCGCAGCCCGCACCCCTCCGCGCCCATTCGCTGCCCACTGCCACCAGCCTCGCGCCACACAGCTGCTCCTCCTTCCCACCTCCCCTTAAAATGGCGGCCACCGCGCGGTGAGGAGAGTGACCCTTGACCTTGCCAGGTAGGTCGCTCCCCCCGCTGCAACTCCACCTGCGCTTCTGAGTGCCTTGTTGCTCCAGTACCCCGCTGTCTATTTTCTCTTCTGTTTCCCCACTCGTCTGCCTTTGCTCCCCTGTGCCCCGCTGCCCACCTTCTCCTTTTGCTTCCCCGCTCGTCTGCCATTTTCCCCGGTGCCCCGCTGCCCATTTTCTCTTTTGTTTCCCCGCTCATCTGCCTTGTTCATCTGTGCCCCACTGCCCATCTCTGTCTTCTGTGGTTTCCTGCCGCTGCATCCCCCGCAGCCCCGCCCTCCCTGCGCCCATTTGCTGCCCCCTGCAACCCGCCTCCTGCCACCCAGCTGCTCCTCCCTCCCGCCTCCCCTTAAAATGGCGACCGCTGTGCGGTCGTGTGCAGCGGGCGCGCTGCTGGCGCGCCGAAGGCGTGCCTAAGGCAAGCCCGTCTGCGCCCGTCCACGCCTGGACCGTGCCCAGCGCCAGAACCCCTGGCCCCCGCACCAGCCATGAAGACCGCCTCCGATACGACGCCAGCACCCTCATCGCTCTCAACCCAGGACGGACCCCCACCTGCTGTAGGGCCATCCCGAGGCGCACCCAGGGCCCTTTCGCCTGCCAGAGCTGCAGCTTCTCCTGCATCAAAGACGCAGAACCACCCGCCACGACAGAACACAACCAGCTCCGATGCATCCTGATCAACACCCGCTCCGCACGCAAACACGCGGTCTAGCTCTGGGACCTACTCGACACCACAGCACCAGACATCGCCTTCCTGACCGAGACCTGGATGAACGAAGCCTCCTCTCCAGACATTGCCATAGACATCCCCGACGGATACAAGATGGCCACAGAAACCGCACCTACGGAGTCGGAGGAGGAATCACCATAGTCCACAAGAATACCATTAGAGTCTCAACAAACACCGACGACACTCTCAGCACCGCCGAACACATGCACTTCCAGATCCACACGGACCCCAAGACCACCCTAAGAGGCACCCTCATATACAGACCACCCGGATCGCGACCACAATTCTGCGACGCCAACGCCGACTTCATCAGCACGCACGCACTGACCTCCACCAACTACATCCTCCTCGGAGACCTGAACTTCCATCTGGAGAACAACAACGACAGCAACTCCTCCACCCTGATTGACAACCTCGCCAACCTCGGACTGGAAAAAGATTGTCACGTCGCCGACCCACATCGCCGGACACACGCTTGACGCCATCTTCTCCTCAAGCCCCCATGTCTCCTTCAGCCACGTCTCCGAACCCACCTGGACCGACCACCACTGCATCCACTTTCGGAAACCCGTCGCACTTCACCGCACCCTACAGATCCCCCGCCACTGCTGGGGCAAAATCACCGAAGTACAACTACAGACAAACCTCGCACTCAACCCACCGATCAACCCCTCCAACCCCGACGATGGTGCGCGCACCCTCAGACGATGGATGGATGACTGCGCCAACACCTTAGCCCCGCTGAAAAAACAAACCCTCAGAGACAGCAGCAAGAGAGCCAACTGGTTCACCCCAGAACTCCTAGCGTCAAAGCGCACCTGCCGGAAGCTGGAGAACATATGGCACAGTGAGAAGTCACCAGGCAGCCGCGCAGCCCACAAAGACGCCATTCACAACCACCACCACCTCATCAGGACCGCCAAGAGGACCTCCTTCAAAGACCGCCTCGGCAACAACGCACACAACAGCAAGGAGCTCTTCAACGTCGTGAAGGAACTCTCCTACCCCAGCTCCAATGCCAACGACATCCCGCCGTCGCAATCCCTGTGCAACTCCCTCACCACCTTCTTCCACCACAAGATCGCCGACATCCACGATAGCTTCAACCCCCGGACGACCCTAACAAGCCCCAACACGCCGGAACCAGCACACCCCACCGACCACGACCCCCTGACAACCTGGGCCAACGTGAGCATCAAAGACACAATCAAGACAATGGGCGCAATCCACTCCGGCTCGCCGTCGGACCCTTTTCCACACCACATCTTCAACAAAGCCGGCAGCTCCATCGCACCCCACATGCGCAACATCATCAACCTCTCATTCGAGACTGCGACCTTCCCTGAAAGCTGGAAACACGCCGAGATCAACGCCCTACTGAAGAAACCTAAGGCAGACCCGAGCGAACTCCAAAACTTATGGCCCATCTCCCTGCTTCCGTTCCCAGCTAAGGTCATCGAGAAGTTAGTCAACGTCCAGCTCACCCGCTACCTCGAAGACAACAGCATCCTGGACCCCTCCCAGTCAGGATTCCGCAGCAACTACGGCACCGAGACCGCCCTCATCGCCGCCACAAACGACATCAGGATCCTACTGGACAACGGCGAGACGGCGGCCCTCATCCATCTGGACCTCTCCGCCGCCTTCGACACCGTCTGCCACCACACACTACACACACGACTCCACGACACAGGGATCCGAAACAAGGCCCTGGACTGGACCTCCTCCTTCCTCTCCGGCAGAACACAGATAGTCCGCCTCCCCCCGTTCCGATCCAAAGCCTCCAAGATCATCTGCGGCGTCCCGCAGGGATCCTCCCTCAGACCGACGCTGTTCAACGTCTACATGGCGCCTCTCGCACGCATCGCCTGACACCACGACCTCAACATAATCTCCTACGCCAACGACACGCAACTGATCCTCTCCCTCACCAAGGACCCCCTCACCGCCAAATCCAACCTCCACCAGGGAATGAAGGCCGTCGCCGACTGGATGGAGGATAGCCGCCTTAAGCTGAACACAGACAAGATGGAGATCCTCATCCTCGGGTCCAACCCCTCAGCATGGGACGACTCCTGGTGGCCCATGTCACTGGGGACTCCGCCCGCACCCACCGACCACGCACGCATCCTGGGAGTCATCCTCAACTCGAAACTCACCATGACCAAACAAGTCAATGCTGTCTCCTCCACCTGCTTCAACACCCTCCGCATGCTCCGCAAGATCTACAGATGGATCCCGACAGACACAAGAAAAACAGTCACCCAGGCCCTAGTCAGCAGCAGACTCGACTACGGAAACGCCCTCTACGCCGGAGCCCCGACCAAGCTCATCAACAGACTGTAGAAAATCCAGAATGCCTCCGCACGCCTGATCCTCGACGTCCCGCGCCGCGACCACATCACCCCCCACCTGAGTAACCTGCACTGGCTCCCTGTCGACAAAAGAATCTCCTTCAAACTCCTGATCCACGCACACAAGGCACTCCACAAGACCGACCCAGCCTATCTCAACAGTCGACTCTGCTTCTACGTACCAACAGGAAACTCCGCTCCGCAGACCTCTCCCTGGCTACGGTCCCACACATCCGTAGAACCAAAGCCGGAGGCAAATCCTTCTCCCACCGCGCTGCCAAGACCTGGAACACCCTCCCCCTCATCCTACGACAAACCGGAGAACTTCTAGCCTTCAGGAGACAACTCAAGACCTGGCTGTTCGACCAGTAGCAACAGCACTCCCCTTCTCCCCACCCTCAGCGCCTTGAAACCCTTGCGGGTATGTAGTGCGCTTTACAAATTATTGATTGATTGATTGACTGTGGCCTTTCAGGGCTTGCTCCCTTTCTGGACATGTTGTATGTGTGGTGTTCTCCTAGTGCTTGAATACAAAGGGAGGGACTAGAGAGACCGTTTTCCACTCACTAGTGAGTGGGAGGTCCAGTAGGAACAAAGGCCCCTGATACAGAAATAACAACAAGTGTTCCTATAGTTCCTCAAAAAAGAGAGAATAGTGTCAACAAGAAGGCTGACATAAGTTAGTAGCACCGTGTAGACCTAATTGGAAAATCCATATGTCGGATTTGAATGCCCTCACACACCCTTGCAGGTGTCATGCTTCATCATTTGGGCTGCTCCTCGACGGGCCGGCGGTGCAATGCCCGACGGGCTCCCTCGAAGGGGCACTTTAGCGGAGATCTTTTAATCCGACTGCCGTATAGGTGAAGTGCGGGTGTGGGGCCTGGTAGTTGTAGATATGAGGTAGTGTGATTAAAAGGAGGTAAGGAGTGCCAAGTGAAAACGAATTTTATTCTAGTGGCCTCCTACCTGGGATTAAAAACGTGTGTACATAGCAATCATACGGGTTTAATGTCCCTGATTAAAGTGGCATGTAGCTGTCAGAACTTGGTCAACATGTTTCTCGCAATGAGTATCTCTACTCGCGATTCTTCAGGACCTTATCAAAAACTATTATATCTACAATGTCTGGACCTATTTAGGTTGTGGTAGTAAATAGTCTACAAATTTAGACTCAATACCTTTTGGTGTCAGGAACTACCCTAATCGGTCATTCGCCTGTCATCAACAGTACTCGGTGGACTGTACAAGGGATAGTATTCCTCAAAGTCATAGGAATGACTGCTTCCCAAGTAGAGCGCGTTCACCTACCCTCTCCACCGAGTCTCTCTTTTTTGCTCTCCTAGTGCTAACAGCCACCAATGCTACATTGGAGAAGAGGACATCAAAGGGGAGCTCACACCTGAGCAAAAGTGAAGAAAAGCATGACAATAATTAGGGACCCTGTCTGCTCTCGTCCGCTGAGATATACAGCCCGCCACCCCGGGAGAACATACCCGGGAACCGACATGGCCTGATAAGAAGTTCGTTCCAAGAGCCAACTGAGTGTGGAGGCTTTCGCCCCTTCAAACAGTGCAAGAGTATCCTATGGTAGGAGGGATGGCCATCGCTTTGTCTCTGCAGACACTCCTAGCAACAAAGGTGAAGTGTGAGCCATCCAGGAGGAAAGGATGTGTGCCTCTATATGGTCAAAGACCAACACCACGAGTGCTGAAACAAACTACAAGAGTGAAAAAAGGAAAGAAAATAACATATCTAAAAAAAAAGATGGAGCCTAGCAGGGTTTAAGAGAGACACACAGTGAATCCTTTGTGACCAAAGAGGCCCAGCAAGCCTCAAGACAAACCCACATCAAAGCCCCACAGATCAACCTCAGCCATGGGGCAAGTAAAGCACACTGCACTAAAAACAGCAATATATTAGCGTAGCTCACAGAAGCCCAAGTATATACAGGACATTATATACGTGGAGGAACCTGAATTAGCCCGAGAGAAACAAGGGGCAAAGGTCAGCAGTGACATCCCGGCATGGCAGATGAGCAGCATTGAGCACCAGGCAGTCAGCAGCCCCACGTGCAGCACATCTGAAAGGAAGAGTCGCTGCACGCAAGTCCACAAGATGGTGGTACCCCATTCAGTGAATTAATTGACCCAGCCACAGCAGCCCCACAGTGGAAGATGTGCGTACGCCACCTCAACAATGACTTTAGAGCTATGAGGAAGATAGATAGCACTGTGAAGAGGTCGCTGCTGCCACATTTCGTGGGAGAAGAATTATACAAGCTATTCAAGGATTCCCCTGGGTCCAGAGCAGACCATGACTACGACGTAGCGATCACAGAGCTAAACCGCACTTTGTTCTTCAGCCTAACCCGGACTACAAGCAATTAAAACTGCACACAACAAGTGGAGGGGAAGACAATACATTGGCTTCGGTGCCTGGTTAAGAGGCTGACCAGCACGTGCATCAATGATGACCAACACAAGGTAGTCCAAGCCCAGAACATACATGGATGCAGACCGCTCGTGCGTTGAGACGGCTGATACTACGCAAACCAGGGATGAAGTTGGAGGACATACTGATTTTGACCAGATCTCATGCACTGTCTAACAGCTGGGCTGACGAACTGGAGATATTACTGACACTTGGCACGATGACACACTGTCACAGCAGACTCATGCCAATTAAGAAGGAATCGATGGATGCAACAAGAGAGACGGCCTCGCCAAGACAGCAATCAGCAGAGTCAAGAAACACGACAGCCGAAGGCTGAAATTCTGGACTAGACACCCATGCAATAGGGAAATTCTCAGCCCAGTAGAAAGTGTGCTCAAAATGTGCATAGATGAACCATTTTGCATGAGTATGCAGGAGCAGGAACCGACACAGAAAGAGCAGACGCCGTCCCCAACCTATATGCAGAAGGATGATCACAGGCCCACTACTAGGAGTGCTAATTGACACAGTGAATGTGAATGTGTCAGTGATTGTGACGGATATAAACTAGTAGCGATATATCACACACTATGGATGGCATCATTCTACACCTTAATGGAGGGCAATGGTTCTCCAAGTTAGACCGAATCACAGGGTACCACCAGTGGATGCTCGCCCCAGCCAGCAGGTATATCATGACCTTCTCAACTCACTTAGGGGTGCAGTTACAAACGTCTGAACTTTGGAACACTCTCTGGGCTTGAGGGCGTTCTGAACATTAGTGAAGATATTCTCATATTCTCGATGCCTTTGGCAGAGTATCTCCAATGGCGACGTGCAACACTCAAATGACTCTCTGATCATGGCCTGACAGTGCACAAGGAGCAAAGTTTACTTTTCGATACACAGACTGAGTTAGGTTTGTGCCTTTTCCAAGGATGGGTTGAAGATAAACCCATGCAAGTGTGATACCATATGAGCAGCTCCTGTGCCCATGAGTACCATAGAAGTAAACAGCTTCCTCTGCAAGGTTACATACTGTGGCTGACTCATCCCTTGTTTGGCCTCCCTTTCTGAACTATTCAGAACCCTAAGAGCTCTAACAAAAGCCAACACCAACGGAGAGTAGAATGCAGAGGAGGAGTTCAACAATATCAACACTGCGTTCTTACATGACCCAACAGTGGTGTACTTTGACCCACAAAAGAACACTGAGGTGGTGGTGGACTGGACTCCGGTAGGTTTAGGCGCTGCCTTGCTCCAACAGCACAAGAAGGGAATATGAACAACATAAGCGTTTGTCAGTAGGGCCCTAACACCAAGAGGGTGGCTCTGGTATTCAAGAGATCAAGAGGGGGGTGTCACCACTTCCTTCTATATTTGTAAGGATGAATCTTCAATGTCATCCCTGAGCACAAGTCGCTGTTTGCTGGGACAGCACAGCACCTTCCACTGAGGATTGAAACATGGGTTGCACAACTTCAGCAATATGCGTTCAATGTGCTGTTCAGGCCAGGGGCCAGTAATCCACTGGATTACCCATTGAGGCACCCACCAACACCTCGACCAAGTGCTACAGATGTGGCTGATGAAGTAGAGGAGTACGTTTGCATGGTGGTAATGAAGGCTGACTCTGGGCGAGCTGGCAACGGTATCCAGGAAGGGCGATGGAATACTGAGAGTCATTGAGGCAATGCAAACGCATAGCTGGACAGTATATGTAAGGGATGCTTGCAGGTGGACCCAGGAGAAACAACTGATGCTGCTTCAATTGGGAGGATTAGGACAAGGTTTGAGCACTAGAATAAGTGGACTCCTAAGGGGCAGCAGAATCGTGGTATCACATGTGCTCACAAAAAGAGTATCGGAACTTGTACAACAAAGACACCAGGATGTCCAAAGACACAATCTAGGATTAGGTAAAAGGTATGGTTTACTGGTATGGATGAGGGTGTGCAGGCGATGGTCTGCCAGCTGACGGGCAGACAGGGACGGCCAGCCCCGGTTGTGACAGAAGAGCCACGTGAGAGTCCGTGGATGAAACTCAGCATGGATTTTGACAGCTTTCTGGATAGTACGGTCACTAGTAATGGTAGATGGCAGTGAAAAGTTGACCCAAATCAAAGGTAGTAGAGGATGGATATGCCTGTCAAAGGGAAGGATGAATGAATGGGTGTAGGAAGACACCCAACCCCTATGCTGTGTCTAGGACATCACACACACCCTGATAGTTTGGTGCAGCTGGGTATAAATAAAAGGAAGCATGGTACTCTGGGCTCCCTTCTGTACTGGACACGCTGTGTGAGGTATTTTCTTAGTGCCCACAACCACCAATGCTACAAATGTGGACAGGTGAGGAGGGAGAGAGGTGTCAGGAATGTGAGAAAATGGGGGTTCTGTTGCTGTACTCCCCCACACACTTTTTGCCTGGCTTTTGATGCAACTTTGAATGTAGAGTACTGGGTCCCTGCTGTCCGGTTTCCCAGTTCCAGTGTTCCTTCCCTAAAAACACGATTGGTACTTCTGCCCCCTGTAAGTCCCTAGTGAGTGGTACCCTGGGTACCTAGGGCCTGGAGACTGATGAGGGTCCCCTTGGATCCCCTCACAAGGACCATGCCAATGCCTCTGCAGCTGGCATGCACCTGTGAGGTTAAAAAAATGACCAAGTCGACATGGCACACTGCCTGTGTGCCATGCCAACTAGCACAGCCTAAGATACAGGTAAGCCATCACTCATGCAGGCCTTACCAGCCTGCATGAGCAGATATGCCCCAACAGTATTAGGGTCTATTCCTTAATACTGTAAGTGCCGGGGAAGCCATAGAGAGTACATGGGCTGGGAACTTGACAACTCGAGTTCCACAACACCATAGTAACTCCACTGAACCCAGGAGTGTTTGGTACCAAACAGCCCCTTGTAATATATCCACACTGATACCAGTATGAGATTTATTAAAACATGTTCTCAGAGGGCACCTCAGAGTTGACCCCTGAAAACCTCCCGACCCTGTGAGCACTGACTGGCTTTAGGCAGCCTGCCACACACAAAAATGTTTCTGGACTCCTGGGAGGAGAGCCTCTGCTCTCTGGGACCAAACACAATGCATCCTGGGCAGAGGTGTCACACCTCCTCCCCCAGGATGGGCCAGTGCTCGAAGGGGACGCTTCAAAGGCCTGACGCCTTTATATTGTGACCCCCAGCTTCTGCGGTTAGCAGCAGATGGCACCTCCCAAGATCCAAGTAGTTTATTAGCCATCAACATCAGGAGAAACTCCCCAGCCACCGATCACCTCCAATGTCCAGTTGTAAGTCAAACCATCACATTCCAATGGAATATGCACATGCAGGGATTCCAGCGGAATGATAACACTCATTACATCACAGGAGAGGAAATGACCACAGCACACAGAAACCAGTTACCACACACCTTCCCCCCCTTAATAACAAATCTAAACAGAGTAACACAGCAACACAAAGATTTTAAAAACTAATAATAAGGCACATCGCAGGCTATAAAACAAATCACCCACAAAGCAACACAGAAATCTGTTGTAATTGTTAATTCTCAATTGGTATCTCCTATGTTCCAATTTTCCCCCCCCCCTCTCTCTCTCCCCTTTGTTATCACCCATGGAATGTTGTCAACGTTCTAAGGTAAGCGCCTCTCTACTGTGACTGAGGCTATGGAATTCGACATTGACAGATTAAACTTACATACCTAAGAGATTGTCTTTCTTTTTTACACTGGCGACGAGTTGTTGTGGGAAGGGCAACTGTCGTTTTCCCCTTCATCGGTGGCCTGCAGTCAGTGAAGGAAGATTTATGAATAAAATGAGGAAGTTGTAAGCACGGAGATATTCACGACGGAAGGTGCAGGAGGAAGGACATCGCGCTGTGTCAGGCATCCGCGTTGAAGATTTAAAGAAGGAGGAGTGTTTCATCACGTGAGGAAGGTCGCTGATCACGTGTGGAGAAAGGCGGATCTTTTTCACGGAAGGCAGTGTTCGGGTAGGAGGAGCGTCGGACCGGAGTGTTTGTGCATCGCGCATGAGCCCTGAGGGAATAGACGCGTCCATCCGGAATAAAGAATTCTACGGAGTTGGCACCAACGTTGAGCAGGCGGATCAGAGGAAAATTGTGCTGGACGTGGAGTTACCCTGTGGTGGTCAGGTATTTGTGTGCTTATAGCTCTGAGGAGGCTCCGGTGAGTCTCGCGTAGGAGCGGAATAAGTACGCAGAGGCAAATGTTTTCCTTGTGTGACACAGGGGATCATCTGTGAAGGTGTTCGCGCTTGACTCTGACTCCTTGTGTTTTTTTTTTTGTGGCGAAGTTTTTCAGCAATTGTGGACTCTTTTGCTGAGGGGGTCTCTCAGGCAGTACCTGGAACTGAGGCGCAACATTGACTTGTTAAGTGGATTTTAGACCTAGGGACTTCACATTAAGCAAATTGTTGTTCTGAAATATTGTACCTTAAAATTTATTGTTCTTTAAAAAAAAAAAAAATTAGAGATATATCAGTAATCAAGTGGGCATCCACAGTGAGTTTAGTAAGCTTAAGATTTTATTGCTTCTAATTTATACATAATGGCAGCGGCAAGTATGAGTCAACCGCCTCCGTTTTTGTCAGAAGCAGGGGAACCAAGCATGACCTGGAAAAATTAGAGAAAAGGATTTGAAACTTATTTGATAGCTATAGGTGCTAATGGTTTTTCTGCATTACGTAAACAGCATATTTTATTACATAATTTGGGGGCGGAAGGGAGAAAAGTGTTTGACAGTTTACCTGATGTAGAAGAGGGTGATGAAGAATTAGAAGAAAGGGATGGGTATACAGTGACTCTTAGGAAACTAGAATTACAATTTGCTGATGACATTAATGTGGTCCTAGAAAGACATACATTTTATGGTAGAACTCAAGGAAAAAATGAGAGTGTAAGTAACTACATTGCCATTTTGAGAGCTATGGCTAATACTTGTGAATTCAACGAGTTAACAGATTCTCTAATCAGGGATCAGCTTGTTAGGTGTACAAATAATAAAAAGATACAGGAGAAGTTACCAGTAGGGAATCCCGATTTAAAAAAAGCAATAGAGATCGCTAAAAGTATAGAGCATACTGCTGTATGCATTAAAGAAATGTCAGTTCAGAGTGATAAAGAAGTGAAAGAAGTAGGAGAAGAACTCAGTAAGGTGTGTGCTATCAACAGTAAAAAAAAGTATGATGGTATCAATGAGCAACAGAGGAAGACTATGGCTCAGGAGAACAGAATGAGATGTTTCAGATGTGGAAGCTCAGGACATTTAGCTAACAATATGGGATGCTGGGCAAGAACAGCGTTGTGTAGAAAATGTAACCGTAAGGGGCACTTTGCACGTATGTGCAAGGATATGGCAGAGAAAAATGTGAATTCTATCGGCAGCTATGAAGAAAGCAACAGTAAATTTGTCTTATAGGTTGATGTGGTTGGGGAAAATGGTGTGCATGCGATTGACTTACCCAAATGTGAAATTGAACTTGAGGGACAAAGGGTAGAAGTTTTCGCAGATTCTTGTTCCCCGTTTACTTTCATAAATAAGGAAACTTTCCAATCCATGTTTGAGGAAAATACTGTAACACTGGAGGAACCCGATATAGTGCCTGTGGGGTATAACAAAGACCCCATACCATTAATGGGGATGACAGTTATGAAGATAATGTTCAAGGGAAGAAGCACGGTGGGTAAGGTATATGTAGCAAAATACGGTTCTAACCTATTGGGTTGGGCCCATCAGAAAGATTTAGGCATCAAGCTTGACCCCAGTGCTGTATGTCCTGTTCTGTTAGTGGATAGATCGGAGTGTGGAATGGATGTGGTTAAGGAATTCCCTGAAGTGTTTACTGAGAAAATTGGGTGTCTCAAGGATTTTCAACACAAAATAATTTTGAAGGAAAATGCTAAACCTGTGGCACACAAGTGTAGAAATGTTCCTATATTGCTAAAAGAACCTTTAAAATTAGAATTGGAGAAATTAGTGAAACATAATATTATTGAATCCATAGAAAGTGCTGAGTGGGTGGCACCCATTGTCATCACCTCTAAACCTGATAAGAAAGCTATCAGGTTATGCATTGACTTGAGGGAGTTAAATAATAGTATATGGATTGACAGACATCCTTTACCCAATATTAATGAAATGCTGAGTCAGGTTGGGGATGCTGAGATTTTCTCCGTGATTGATTTGTCATCAGCATATCACCAAATAGAATTACACCCCACCAGTAAACATTTAACGTCTTTTATTACACCATTTGGGGCTTTCAGATTTTGCAGGATGCCATTTGGCTTGGCATCTGCAGCTGCAGTTTTTCAAAGAGCTATGCAAAAAATTTTAGAGGGTGTAAAATGTGTATTATGTTTCCAGGATGACTTACTTATTTTTGGAAAAAATGAAGAAGAACATAACCAGAATTTTAAAAATGTGTTGGAAAGATTGAGAATAGCAGGATTGACATTAAGGAAAGAAAAATGCCAAATTGGAGTGAAATCGTTTACATACTTAGGTCATGTAATCTCTAAGGAGGGTATCAAACCTAAAATCAATTTGGTAAATGCGATCAAATCTGCACCAGAACCTACCACCAAAGAGGAAGTCAAATCTTTTCTAGGGTTGTTGGAATATTATTCCAAATTTGTAAAGAATTTTGCGGAAGTTACTTATCCTTTAAGAGCATTGTTAAGGAAGAATGTGAGGTTTATATGGGATAAAGAGTGTGAAAAGGCTTTTAATGACTTAAAAAAATGTATAATCAATGCACCTTTTTTAGGAAACTTTGACACATGCAAATCCACCATACTCACTACTGATGCTAGTATCAAAGGTTTGGGAGCCACACTAAGTCAAGTTGTAAATGGAGAAGAGAGAATCGTGGCTTTTGCGTCACGATCTTTGACGGATGCAGACGCAAGATACTCTGTCATCGAAAGGGAAGCGTTGGCATGTTTTTGGGCAGTGAGGCATTTTAGGGTGTTCCTATGGGGAATTCCTTTTGTCATAAAAACCGATCATAAACCTTTGACAAATGTTTTTTCAGTAAAAAATATAGAAAGAACCACTCCCAGAATTTCTAAGTGGTTTTTGGGGTTAGAAGGATACAATTTTAGAATTGTATACATTCCAGGCCCCAGCAACCATGCAGCAGATTTTTTATCTAGATTACCTTTAAAGGTTAAGGGAGAAGATATTGGTGAACCGGATGAATTTGTGGTGGCAACCATCATGGAGGGAATACAAGAAGATGAGTGGAAAATTAGCGTAGAGAATGATGCTGTGTTCAAAAATGTAAAAGAGCTTATAACCAAAGGGTGGCCCAATGAGTGTTCCAAGTTGGAGAGTAACATTAGAGGCTATTGGGATGTGAGAAATGAACTTTCCTTACAAGACGAAAAGGTTTTTAGGGGAAATAAACTAGTGCCTCCAGAGAATCTTCGAGAGAAAATAGTGCTATTAGCACATGAAGGACATTTAGGCCGCCGTCTAACAAAAAATAAGATTAGGTTACATTATTGGTGGCCAGGGATGGACTCAATGATTGAAAAGAACCTAAGTCAATGCATAAGTTGCGCACAAAGTGACAAGAGTAAACATGTACAGAAAGGGAAGATAGCAGCGGTGGAGGTACCAAATTCTCCTTGGAATAAACTGGCACTGGATATCATAGGTCCTATTGATGTCAAAGGTTTGAGTGGTAAATTTATCTTAACGTTAGTGGATTATCACTCTAAATGGGTTGTGATCAGGACAGTTGACAGTGTGGTTACTAGTACTGTGATCGCATTTCTACAGGATGTATTTAGAAGTGAGGGTGTACCCCAAATTCTAATAACAGACAATGGGGTACAATTTACGTCTTCTTTAATGAAGGAGTTTTTACATACCTTCTCCCTAAAACATCAATATTCTGCTCTTTACTGTCCCAGAGCCAATGGCCTGGTAGAACGGGTGAACAGAATGATCAAGGATTGTATTCAACTGAATAGTTTGAAAGGCACAGATAGAAAGAAAGAATTAGACAACATGATTTGGTCATATCTTATAACACCTCATTCTGTTACTAAGATAACACCGTTTCGAGTCCTTAAAGGAAGGGAACCTGGCACCAAATTGAGTCCGTTATGGTTGGTAGGAATTCATGCGGAGGAAGTCAATCGCAGGGAGATGATGGAAAGAATAAAAGGTCATCAAGATCGTTATGTAGAGAGGTACAATGCCAAGGTATCTGAGAGAGAAACTAACTGGAAAGAAGGTGATTGGGTAAGGGTAAAGTTACCCACCCATACACCTTCAGGATCTTCAAAGTTTTCAGAAAGAAAGAGGATTTGCAAAGTTTTCAAAAATGTTGTTTGTTTGGATGATGGTCAAAGGTGGAGCCAGGACAGAATTGCCAAGGATAACAGCATTGGTAGTTTCAACTCAGTTGGCATACCTTCAGTAAAGGTCTATGGAACAGAGAATTCTATACACGATGGTAGATATTTGAGAACTCATTGTAAAAAACCAATATGGCACAGAGATTATAAAATGTCATAGATGCAATGAAGAACTATTTAAATTATCTGTATGGTAGGAAGATGTGTTGTAATTGTTAATTCTCAATTGGTATCTCCTATGTTCCAATTTTCCCCACCCTCTCTCTCTCCCCTTTGTTATCACCCATGGAATGTTGTCAACGTTCTAAGGTAAGCGCCTCTCTACTGTCACTGAGGCTATGGAATTCGACATTGACAGATTAAACTTACATACCTAAGAGATTGTCTGTCTTTATTACAAAATCACACAGCGGTATTAGCTTGAACATAATCCTTTAAATATTTAGGAGGCATCACACATCTCAAACTCCTCCTCACTTCTGTCACCATCCTCCCACAGCCACCAACACCTGCCTCGTTGCCGGCCATCTCATAGCTCACCACAGTAACTCTATTGAGATTCCACACCCTAGTGTCCGCTGCTTTTACAGCATTCTTAAACAATTTCACAACACGGATGGGCTTAGAAAACTTACCACGACAACCCAGCAATCTGATTCTGACCCAATCTCCCACCTTCACTTTAGTGATCCTGACTCGTTTTCTGTCATCAAACTATTTCTTCCTCGCACACATGCTCTTCTTTTCTTTGTCCTACACATTCATCTTGTCAACCTTTTCCTCACACTTGTCAATAACCCAACCTGGTGTCAGCAGACAGTTAGCTCTTCTCCTAAAGAGCTCAAAAGGTGTCTTACCTGTCACGGAATGGGGAGTTAATGATACACACACATCTTCCTGCACACCTCTCTCCAGTCCATTGCACTGTCCTTAGACATTCTAATAATTTCTTTTACCACTCTCTTAAAACGTTCCACGACTACATTTGATTCTGGGTGATACAATGCACACTTGGCTTGCACAATTCCCCTCTCAGACAGGAAACCCTCCAATTCATTAGAAACTAACAGCACACCATTGTCAGTCAACAGTTATTCACAGCCAAGGCGAAAACAAATCCACCAAAACCAACACACAATATAATCCACTTTGGCTATGAATGGGCCCCAGAATGTTGAGTGCAACTTCATCCCAAGGACCTTTCATTAAACGCCTCATCACCATAGGTTGGATTCTCGGCTTCAAGACCTTTTCACTCACAGTGCACTGAACACACTCTTGAACAAATCTCTCAGTCTCCATATCAATCCCTGGCCACCAATACACTGCTCTTAATCTTTCCTTGGCTCAGAAATGCCCAAGTGACTCATGTGCCATCTCAAGTAAAGACTTCCTCAACACAATCTGGGGCACCAATCTGGTCCCACTAAACAACAATCCATTAAACTCAGATAACTCCTCCTCTAACAGACCAACATTTCTGACATCCTTATTAGAACAACCCTTCTTACACCAACCAGTCCTCAACCTCTCAAACACTACTTGAATACCTCCATCTTCCCACACAGCGTTCCGCCATACATCCTGTGAAATGGCAGCACCCTCCAAAACACAAACACACTCCAACTCCTCATCATCAGACTCCACGACAGCTTCACGCTCCGACACCAACCTTGACAAAACGTCCGCAACTACATTCCTACTACTCAGGATGCATTGAAACGCAAAATGATACTTCTGCAACGCCACATTCCAGTAGGTAATCCTCCCGGAAACAGCGTCAATGCCCTTACTTTGAAATATTTCTCTTAAGGGTTTATGATATGATTTAACACAAAACTCCAGAGCCCCACAAACATCTTCATTATCTTCACAGCCCAATAAATCGCTAAAGCTTTCCTCTCAATGACCGGATAGCCTAATTCCGGTCCACGTAGACTTCTAGAAGCAAACATGATGGTTCAAGTTTCAGAACCCTTCCCCTGCAACAAAACCGCTCCTCCGCCTTTAACACTTGCATCCGTGATAATGGTGCTTCTCAACTTAGGATCAAAACTCCTCAAATAAGGCGCGTCACCCAGCTCTCTCTTCAGTTCCTTAAGCTCCTCTTTACAATCCTCATCCCAATGAAATGACACACCTTTCTTTAAAATCAGTCTCATTTTCGTGCTTTTTCAAAGCAAAGTTATGAATGAACTTCCAATAATACTCTGCCATTCCTAAAAATTTGAGGAGCTCCTCTTTCCCAGTAGGAGATGCCAAATCCTTTATAACATTGCCCAGACCAAGTTTCGGCTTGACCCCGTCCTTAGACACCTCATGACCCAGATACTCAATAAAGGACTGCCTGAACCTGCACTTTTCTCTCTTTATCATCAAATTCACACTTTCCAATCTCCTAAACGCCAGCCTCACCCTTTCATCATGCACACGAGCATCAGGACCAAAAATCAAAATATCGTTCTGGTAAATCCTAATACCTTCTACCTCCTTTAATACTCTCTCCATTACTCTATGAAACACAGAGGCTGCAGACACCAAGCCAAAAGGCATTCTCTTAAACTGGTGGGTCCCAAAAGGTGTTATAAAAGCCGTCATATCCCTCAAATTTTCTTCCAGCTCAATCTGGTGATAAGCTGATCTCAAATCAATATTATAAAATACTTCAACACCACCCAACGACACCAACATTTCAGTAATATTTGGAATGAGATATCTGTCGCTCACCACACCTTTGTTAAGCTCACGCAAGTCCACACACAAACGCAACTCGCCACTACTCTTCTTGGCCACCACAAGTGGAGCCACCAATCAGTCACTTCCACCCCTTCAATGACACCATCCTAAAACAATTTCTCCAACTCCAATTGCATCCCATCCCTCACCGAAAAAGGCACATTACGCACCTTACCACATGTAGGTTGCACACCCTCCCTCAACTTAATCCTATTACATTACCCCTGAGGCAACCTAACTCAGACTTGAATACAGACGGGAAATGATCAACCAACCCCTGTACAAACTCATACGATGTGGTACCACTCTCCACACAGGCAACAGTCTGCACCTCACTCTTCACAATAATAGGGAGATCACTGTTGGGATCAAGCATGATGCCCAGATCTCACTGGTAAAACCAGCTTAGTATGCTGTCGCCTCCCAGTGACACATACAACTTTCCAGCACCCATTTACCCTTGTATTCAATCATACCCATTAAATACCCTCTCAACTTGATGGGTTCACCTTCATTGGCCAATGGCCTAATGTCAGGTTTTAATAACTTCACACTCTTTCCCAAATTCTGTTCCAAAAACTTGTTCGACACCAAAGTAATTTTTGCTCCTGAATAAAACAAAACTTTAGTATGATTAACATCCACCAAAATACCACCAACAGGACACTTACAGGAACGCCCATCCACTTGCAGCACTATTTGACCACACTCAAAAACTCAAAAACAGAAATCCTCACTACATCCAACCTCCACCTCTTTTACTTTCACACCACCTTTAACATTCTTGTTTTTACACTCACTATAAAAGTGACCCATCTTACCACAACCCCTGCACACAACTTTGAGGGCTGGGCATTCTTTGGAGAAAGCTTAATGGGTAGCACTTCCGCACCTAAAACATTTCCTCCCATCTTTAGCTTTCACTATCCCATCTATTCGTTTGTCAAGCTTCTTGCCTGCCGACCACCCTTTTTAGGTCGAGCCTATGGCAGCGCGCATGCGCTGCATAGGAAATTGACCTCTTGGAATCACTTCCGCCTTTGAAGAAGCGTGTGCATGTGGTGCTTACACGCTATTGGTCTTTGCGTGTGGCTTTAGCACGCAATTGGCCAAAAGCGTGTGGTTGTCCCAGCTTTTTTGGAAATGTTTACTCCAAGAGCTTTTTGCTCTCTGGAACCAGCAGCGGCGGTGCACAGGGGCCATGTGTTTAGGGTCAGGTTTCATTTCCCGACCTCCACAAGAGTGCGCAAGGCTTTTCACTAGGTTCCGAGTTGTATGCCGAGTTATATGCCGAGTTGCAATGAGAGCCCTTTGACTTGGAACTGCTGGCCCAACTTGAACTTGTTTTTTTTATTCTGAGCTGGCACGTTTGAACTGTTTTATTTAATACAGTAATTGATTAGGCTGCTGAGCCCTGTGACAGGCCTGCTGTGGGAAGCAACGCCACGGCACCGTGATTTATTAGAAAAGTGAAATAAAACGACCCTGCTCTTCACTGCAGTTAATTATTAATGTCTCCCTCCCTCGCCCCATCCCTCCAGCCTGCTCCTAGAGACGGTCTCTCCCTCCCTGTTGCCCCCCTCCCACTCCCGGAGACGCAGTACATCAGGGGTGCAGGGCTGGGCTGAGGATGTGTTTTCTCACTCCCCTTCAGTGCTCACAACTTGCCAGGTGGGGAGCGTGGTGCCTGCCGGCCGCAGCAGCACCTCTCACCCAGGCTCGTGCTCACTAGAGGCGCATTTCGCCCAACCCGTCCTGCCCAGAGGAGCAACCTTTCCATCTCATGCTGCCTGAGGTTGGCATTTCATTCGGCATTTAGCTGCTCGAAGGGACATCTCACCCCATAGGTAACCGTGCCCATCTCCTGCTGCCTGGAGGGGCTCCTTTGTGCGTCGCTTTCACTAGGTTCCGAGTTGTATGCCGAGTTGTAACGAGAGCCCTTTGACTTGGAACTGCTGGCCCAACTTGAACTTGTTTTTTTTATTCTGAGCTGGCACGTTTGAACTGTTTTTTTAAAATACGGTAATTGATTAGGCTGCTGAGCCCTGTGACAGGCCTGCGATGGGAAGCGCTGTGATTTATTAGAAAAGTTAAATTAAATGACCCTGCTCTTCAGAAGGAGAGAGCTGCAGTTAATTATTCTCCCCATAGAGCAGAAGACGGTGCCCCCCATCCTCTAGCCTGCTCCTAGAGACAGTGTCTCCCTCCCTGGGCAGGCAACCACATCTTCGCCAAAGGGAACCCTCCCCCTCCTAGAAAACAATGGACTAAGCTCGTAAAGAGGACAGATATCTGGGGAGTTCCCTACCTACATCAGCCACTTCCCACAAGGAAGTAACCCCTGAAATATAAAAACACAAAATAGGCGCTCCTGTGGCCACAGCCCACAATCGACAGGCAAAAATCTATACCAGGCACCCAAAGAAGGAGACTTTATAGTGGCATGGGGGGCCTACCAAGATTGCAAACAATTAACGAGCCCCTCGGGAGATCCCCGACAGGCTGTGTGGGGTGCACAGTAGTTGCGCTTCATGGACAGGTGGTGGGCAGCATCCTGGTCGGGTGTGAAACCACATACTGGAGGGGTAAACCCTCCCCCATCTCAACGGAGAGAGATGTCCGGGATCAGAGGGTTAAGGGCACCCACCAAACGAAGCTCAAAAGATATACTACATCAAAGAGTGCAGACGTATCAGCTAAAGCAGAGACAATGGCAGGAATGAGATCAGAGGCAAAAGACCCCACATTAAAAGATATTATGGAAGTGATTATCGGAGTGCGTACGTCGCTCAAGAGCAGAATGGACTCTATCATGAAGGAGGTAACTCTCATCAGGGTGGACCTCCAAAAGATAAGAGATAAGGTCAAAACAATGGAAGCAACCACAACCGACCTCCGCCAAGACTCCAAAATGATGCAGCAACAGATTAAAAACCTACAGACAGGAAGCAAAATGATGGGAAGTAAACTAGACGATTATGAAGGAAGGTCACGTCGCAACAACATCAGGATAATGGGAGTTCCGGAGCGAGCGGATAAATCCACACCTGACCTCTTCGTGGAAGCCCTAATCGTGAATCATCTACAACCGAAAAACCTGTCTAATTTCTTCTTGGTTGACAGAGCACATCGAGTCCCGGGAGGAAGACCAAAACCAGGGGCACCCCCACTGTTGGCAAGACTATTTAACTTCAGAGACCTAGACATCATTTTGCAGACTGTCCGCACTGCCCCGCCGATTAAATTTGAAAATAGCGTGATAACTTTCTTTCCCGACTTCACGGTTAACGTACACAAACAGAGGCGCTCCTTTCTGGGAATCAAAAAACTGCTTAGAGAAAGAGGGCTGAAGTACTCATTGTTGTTCCCAGCAAAACTACGTGTTGAGTCGGGGGGGGGGGCCTGGTTTTTCGATACCCCGGAATCGGCGCAGGAGTGGCTAGACAGATGGAGACCGGTCAAGGGAAATGGCTCCCACCAAAGAAGGGAGAAATCCCTCAGAAGACAACCGTGTTCAGAGGTGCAAACCAGGAAGTCAACCGACTGAGATAATCCAGAGGAATAGCGGAGAGACGAAGGACACAGAGACTTTAGAACTGTTCATTTGAAAGCGGAGATACCTGATTGAAGTCAATAACTGCATCACCTCTAGAGATAATGGCTGGAACTCGGACAAGTGACTTTAATTATTATATCCAAAGTAACAGTGTGGAAATGCATGTATTCAAATGTGTAGAGTGGTAGGTAAAGGGGAAGAGAACTCACCCCCTCACAACCTTTAGTGTAGTTCAGTTATGGGGTTCCAGGCACTCTGCATAGTTGGGGATAGGGGCAGTTTTAAGCCCAGATTGCAGGGAGGGGGGATATGGGTTATTGTTATGTTTAATACGTAGTTTAGATGACAGAACCTTGAAACGAAAGGGGAGGCTATGCAGTTATATGGTGCTTGATTCAGACTCACATGTCCCAATCCGATTCATGATATTGCTCTGATACAAGAGGGAGATAGGCCCTCATGGGGGTACTTATATCAAGGGGGGAAGGGGGGGGGGAGAAGGCTCAAACAAGAATGGGTCTACCAGTAAGAAAAAGACTTAGATTGCTTTTCTGGAATGTGAATGGTCTTGGGGACAAGCTCAAAAGAGGAATTGTGCTCCAATACATAAAGCAACACTCTCCCGATGTTGTTTTAATACAAGAACCACACTTAATCGGAAACACATGTAGAGCCCTGACTAGATGGGGATACAATCTGGTGGCACACTCAGGGTTTACTACTGGATCCAGCGAAGTTGGAATCATGATCAGGAAAAACTTCCGGGTGGCGATCAAACATACCTGGACAGACATACAGCATCAGGGAGATGGGAGGGCAGTGTACTCACAATAGTGTCCATTTATGAGCCTCTACACATCAGCTTTCAAGGATCTGGGAAGATAATAACTAACCCTACCGGAGGGAAGGCTCCTGATGTGTCGGGCAACAAGACCGATATCCCCCAAGTGGCATACTGCCCCCACTAGCACCTCCGTGACTTCATTGGAGCTGTGGGATTGGTTGATGCATGTCGTATTCGCCATCCCAAAGAGACACAGTTCACATTCCACTCCGGAGCCTGCAATAGTCTCTCAAGGACAGATTATATATTTGCCCCAGTGGATCAGTATGGACAGATCAGGGAGGTGCGTCACCTGGCAAGGGGTATCTCCGACCATTCCCTGATTTGGGTCCAGTTCGAGGTGGGACAGCTGCAAATAGGAAAAATAGCCCAATAAACCCATGGTATCTCAAAATCCCCTCAGTAAGGGAAAAAATAACACACGAAATTGAGCTCTATTTCTGGGAGAATGAGGGCTCGGTTGAATCTGCCCAGATGCTCTGGGAAGCCTTCAAGACAGTGGTGAGGGGCCTCGCAATCTCCCAGATTGCAGTGACCCAAAGAAAGAAAAATGCAGACCTTGTCAAGATTGAGAATGAAATCCTACAATTGGAAGGGATCATACAGAGAGATTATGAAGAAGATACCAAACACAGATCAGGATTGAAGAAAAAAATTAATTGCCATCGCCACGGACGCAGCAAAAACACTACACAGGGCAACGCTTTGCAGAGTGTATGAAGCCGGGGACAAGGTGGGGAAATTACAAATTACTTGCATTGCTTGATAGATGAGAACAAGCAAACCGATTGGTTACAGAACTAATAGTCGAATCAGGGGAACAGATAAGTGACCCATAAGGGATAGCAGATGAATTTGCAAATCGCTTTAAGCAGATATATGAATCCCATACAGCCCCCTCAGAAGAGGAATCGGTGGCCCTGTTGTCGGACATAACTCTCCTCGCCCTCTACGCAGACGATCTCCTGTCACTGGACAGTAAACTCACAAATGTAGAAGTTAAGCAAGCCATAAGGGACCTACAATCCAGGAAAAGTGATGGGAACCAATTGCCTCCCCATCAGATTGTATAAATTAGCTCCCAGTAAAATTACCCCATACCTCATAGATATATATTCAGATAGTCGTAAGCAAGGGAAACTGCCTGCTGATCAAAGGTTAGCAACCATAATGGTCATTCATAAGAGCGGTAAACCAAAGAACAAATGTTCCTCGTACAGGCCCATATCACTGCTCAACGCAGAGGCAAAGATCTTAGCTAAATTATTGGCCACACGTTTGATGCAGGTCATCTCGAAACTGGTACACCCCGATCAGTCAAGATTTATGCCGGCAAGGAATACTTCACTTAACCTCCGTCGACTGCACAGGCTAATGGGGAGAATAGATGCATTAAGGGAAGACGCTGTGGTAACGTCCCTAGATGCCTTTGATACAATTGAATGGCCATGCCTACCTGCAGTACTTAGGAAAATGGGATTTGGTCCTATTTTTATGAGTTGGATTAAACTCCTATACCCAGATCTGTTGTCGCAGGTGGTGCTTACGAATAGAAGTCCCCAATATTTTCCCTTGGAAGGGGGACGAGGCAGGGTTGTCCCCTGTCTCCGTTGCTCTTCGCATTGATGCTGGAACCGTTCGCGTCATTGATCCGGAAGGATCCAATTATAAGGGGACTCAAATGGTCGGAGAATGGGAAGACTGTATTTCCCTTTATACAGATGACATACAGCTATATCTGGCGTCACCCGGAGCTTCCATAAACAGAGTCTTCAATGTACAAACTTTGGGATATACTCGGATACACAATAAACTGGACTAAGTCAGTTATCTATGTATTGAGGGGAGAGTTCCCCCTCTACCCAAAGGGTTTTTGGTGGCAGAAGCACGCGAGGGATTTAAATACCTCGGCATATATTTTACTAAGGATCCAGCGCTGCACTATGAACGTAACCTCTTTCCCCCATTGCAGCGACTGCGTAGTAATGTGAGACACTGGAAGACCCTTCCAATATAACTATTAGGCCGACCCGCATTATTCAAGATGATGTCCCTGCCACGTTTTGTATATATTTTGCATAATTCACCAGGCCCAGTCCAGACCACCTATTTTAAAGCTATCAAAAGCGAACAAAGAGAGCTCCTATGGGTGGGGAAGCCGTCCCCCGCATAGCGACCCAAAAGTTGGTAAGGGGGTGGTATGACGGTGGCATGGGTCTCCCGGATATTAGAAAATATTACTGGGCAGCGCAGTTAATAGCCATTAATCAATGTATATACAGGCCCCTGGACAACCCGGGTATTGAATGGACAAGTGGCTCCTGCCTGAGGGGAACTATTCCAGAGCACTTTATTCTACACCGGCAAAACTAAGATTGACAGGCCCTACCGAACACTCAGTCCAGGTGTGGCATACGGGTAACAAAAGCTTTGGATGGACAGGAAAGATCATGCAAGCCACCCCCTTATGGGACACAGATCAATTTGGAACCTTGAGAAATACCAAGGGCTTTGAGCGCTGGAATATGATAGGAATCTCCCGGGTTGGTGACTTGTGAAAGGGGGGACACATGGTTCCCTTCGTGCAGTTACAGAAAGAATATGAACTGGCGAATACATAAGGTTTAGGTGTCTACAGATAAGACATGCCCTGCAGTCCGCTATCCCCAGAGGTGAAACACCACCAGAGTCCTCTCCACTCAAAGATAGAATACTTGAAGAATACTTGCCTAAAAAAGCGATTTCCACGACATGTCAGAAGTTAGTCAATAACGCACCGACCCCCTCCTGCCACTCCGTAAACATTGGGAAAAGGACATTGCAGACTTGGAGGATGAGGACTGGCAGGCGGCCCTAGCCTCCACCAGAAAAGTGGCAAAGTACTAAAACTACTTAAAGTACTACACCGAATATACTTATCTGGCCCGGCACTAGTGAAAATGGCTTATAGAGATGACTCCGGGTGCAGGAGATGGTGTGGCCAGGAAGGGTCATTTGGTACACATTAGAAGATACTGGGCAGATGTGCTCCAATGTACAGCGGAAGTACTTGGAGCAAAGATGGACTGTGCCTCTTAAACATTTGGGAACCCACAGACCTGAATAGTAAAGAGAAAACCTGGGCGACAATAGGAATGGTTGTACCTAAGCGCAATATTGCAAGAGCATGGGGAGCACAAGAAGCTCCAACGATCAAGGCATGGAAGAAGGATATGGACTGGAGAAGACAGTATACGAATCCTGGGGCTGTCCCAAGAAATGATCGCAAATATGGGGCAAGTGGAATGAGTATAGAGGGAACATCTGTGTGCCCCCGCAGAACACAACTCCCCACCTTGATCAGTGAGCGAGCAAAACAGAACAGGAATAGTAAAGCATAATGGGGTGCAAGAAAGGATGTCATGAACTGTGACTTAGTGTAGATGCATTGATCTCTACATGAAACTATGGAATACTGTTTGCAATGTGTCATTGTTATTATCAATAAAAAGAATTGTAAAAAAACAAAAAATTGCTGCAACAATAAATATAGAAACGCAGTGCCCAACCTGCAACACCTTCCAGACAGATCCTCTGACCCACTGAGTAGGAATGTCCAGAACAATTACATTTCAAGCGTGACAACCGTGGTAGCGCAGCACTGAAGAAACAACTACTTTATGTGGAACATCAACAGCACTGTTAAGGCGTGCATGTCACGGGAAAGGGACAAACACCCCAAAAATGGAATTAACTGCAGAACGTCCGTCAGCACACATAAACCGAAGTGAAGATTGGTAATGATGAACACGCCGTACATTCCAAGTGTGCCTATCACTGACAAAACTCTTAACTCGTCAAAGTCACAAAGAACAGTTCGTTCAAAAATGAACTACCCAACCACTAAAGATAGCCGCCACCTGCGCTGCAATGCGTCACTTTTTGCAGGCAGTTGGGGTTGCAGGTGATGAGCTTGTTACCGGAACAAACAAAAGTGACAGCTGAACAACTCGCGCACACCTTTCGCAAACACACAAAGGGGTAGTGGTGGAATCAACAGTAGCACATCAGTCCTACAGAACACCTGTATCCGTATCAAGGAGTAAGAAATTCAAAGTGTGGGTGCCTCTCAAGGTCACAAAAACATCCCACTACCAAAGATGTCGCTACACGGCAATTCATCTGAACTCCCGTGTCCTACTAAAGAAAAACACACAAGATGATGGACGGAATGTTGCACAATGGCAAAACATTCACCCCCAGTCAACTTGGCAGTTCGGGCTGGACTGTTCCCATGAGGCACAGGGTCAGACTGATTTGCATATGGCCATGTCTGACCTGGGGTGGCAGAGTGGGCTAAAGAACGGTGATGGATTAAACCCAGATCAGTTGACTGGGGGTGAGTGCTTGCAATGTTCAACACTCCGTCCATCATTTCCTTTGGTTTTTGCTTTGTTCGCCATAAGTTGGCAGGGTATGCTGAGACGTGAGTCCCTTGCTCACTTTGCCTCTGGATTCGAGCAAACCTGGCTGAAGACGACTGAAATGCCAGAAACCGGTCCTAGGAAGCTTGTTTCCGGTCCAGGGAAGGCATGGCTTGGCAGTTCGGGCTGGACTGTTCCCATGAGGCACAGGGTCAGACTGATTTGCATATGGCCATGTCTGAACTGGGGTGGCAGAGTGGGCTAAAGAACGGTGATGGATTAAACCCAGCTCTGTGACTGGGGGTGAATGTTTTGCCAATGTGCAACATTCCGTCCATCAACTTGTGTGTTTTCCTACTAAAGAAAAACACTGTGCCTCGGCACTCTTAATGTCCTTTTCTCTATTCTTAGCCAGTAAACATATCACTCTAAGTATCAATATAGCCACTCACAGGAGATATCAATCTTCAAAATTCATTTTAAAGAAGTTATTTTTAATTTTCAGTTGTCAATGCTCCGCTTAACAATGTGAAATCATGCCTCAGTAATTTTTTGAGTCAATCCAGCATGGTTAAAAATACAACATTGGACAGATAGAGGTCCTGTTCCTGAGGCCTCCTTGGTGACAAAGGATGATGGCAGCCGACACGTGTTTCGTTACTACTGTAACTTCTTCATGGCTTAGGTCCTTAAGGATTCCCGGTATCCTTAATTATGACAGCTATGCAAGCCTATCAAGAAAATTCAAGGGACCCTTATACTAAGAGGTCCCGGGATCGAAGAAAGTCGTTTGAATGATCCACACGAAGCACAGTTGGTCCCGGGAAGGTTCTGGAAAGGGTATATCCAGATTCCAATAATCAATCATGGAGAGGCTCAACGATCGAGCCGATCTACAAGAGCGGCGACAAGGCCCGGCCGAGCAACCCTCTCCTAGTGGTCCTGATTGACAATGAGGCAAAGGGGGAGAGGAGTTGGCCTAACGGCTAGGGCGGTCGACCTTGAATCTGGGGAACTGGGTTTGAGTCTCGGCAATGACGCTGAACATCCTGTGATTCTGGGCAGATCACTTAATCTCCCGTGCCTAACAAAAATGAATGTGTCCTCATGTAAAGCAACTGGTGCTATGTAAAGCGCTCTGATACCCGATACCTCTAGGTCAAGTTCGTGCTATATAAAACTCTGTTACCATCTTGGAGGATCTCATAGCCTAGGCAGACTCCAACAAAATAATCCCGCCAAACCAGAACAGGTCCTGCAAAATGACTGGTATGACAACAAACATCCTCACACTCTCTCTTCTTATCATTGCAACCAAAACAGCCAACCTGCAACTACATCTATGCTTCACTGACTTTAGTGCGGCAATCGATAACGCTGAAAGGGGGAAACTCTGGGGGAAGCTGGCGCGATGGGGAATCCCTCAGGGCATCTTGGACATCCTGCTGCTTCTACACACTGACACCTGGGTCCAGGAGAAACTAGGAGGGGGAACTTATCTCTCTAGAAAAATCCCTACAACCAAAGGCCTGAAGCAGGTTTGCATGCTGGCACCCACTCTGTTCAACCTCTATATGGCCAACCTCCCTCAAGCTCTCAACATCAGCAACGCACCCAGGCTTGGAGGAAAACCACTGACAAACCTTATGCATGCCGATGACGTGGTGCTGCTCAGCCACACATATGTCAGTCTTCAACATCTACTCGATGAAATGCAGAAGTATGCCGCAGCGAATAGTCTAAAAATTAATTTCAAGAGAACTCGGACTATAACGGTGAACAACAAAAGAAGGCGGCGGAAGAGGTGGCACCTGGGAGGTGGTCTTATTGAACCCACCACTGATTACAAATACCTCAGTGTTATTTCTGATAAGCAAGGGGCCTTTACGCGCCAGAAAGAAGAGATCAGAAGGAGAGGCCTGGTCATGGCAATAACGCTGAAAACCCCGTCGTCAAAACTGACGGGCCCTCACTATGCCCCCTCCTGAAGTCAGCACAGGCCAAGCTACTCCCCACGCTAACCTACGGCAGCGAAGCAATGCGGTGGAGTGATGCCAAGCAACTGGACAGCTCCCTGATAATGGCGTATAGAACCATGCTCAGACTCCCAAAATATACTTCACCAGCTTAGATAAGACTGGAATTCGGCTGAGTGGAACAGTCACTGCCCAGGCATGGCGCTTATATCATCTGCTGGAACAAGACAAGACTCTCTGCCTCAAACACTCTAAACTAGCTGCTATGGCAAGAACTCCAGCATAGGGAGACCTCTCCAGGCAGATGCTACCTTCAAGCATCCCTTGAAATCACAGGGCTCACTAATCTCTGGAACACTCAGCTACAACACACATCCTTCAAAAAATTGGTCTGGAAGTCAGTAAAACAAATCTCACGGCTGGAAGACAAGGCTCTGTTCTCAGCCAGATCTCATGCCTGGATGACCCTGAACTCTTACAAATCATCTGCACCCCAAAAACACTTCAATCAGGCTTACCCAAAGGCTCTCAATATAAAGTTTGTAAAGCGCCGCCTGGGCGTTCTACCGTGCGCGGAACACCTTCCACCATGGCAGAGGGCATGCTCACCAAGCACGTGCAGTCTGTGCAACACAGGCCCAGGAGACATTCTGCACTTAATCTGCACATGCACAGTGCTGCAACAAGAGAGGATACAGCTGCTAAAGTTCCCACTCAAGCAGTTAGGGATCCGCACCAGGCGGCAAGCGGTGCTGGCATGTTCGACTGAACTGTAGAGTGGTCAAATTTCTCACATTGGCGGAACAAAAAATGAATCAACATCATAGGAGCGCACAAGCCGCTCTAGCCTTAAGCGGACAATGAAGAACCCTACATGCCAACTGGAAGCTGCTTCCTTAGAACTTAATTCTTAACAACTTAAAAAAGAGCCCACCGAGATGGGAAATTCCGTCCTGTCGCTCAGCCATCAGGAGCCTCCTCCTGTTATGAACGCACTCTCTGCACTCTGCCCTGTGGTTGTCTGGCACTGTTGCCTTATACAATAGATGCCCACCGCAGGCTACACTAACCATTATCATCACAGCCTTGTAGTACTGCAGTGTGTACTTTTTAGGGCCCCTGTTTTTTATTGTTTTTACTGTCATACCTTTGGCATTCACTGAATGGTTTTATCAGTCTTGTAAACTTGTATGTAAGTACTGAACAGCACTTTTGCCATGTGTATCAGTGTTTTACTGTTAAATCATAACTGTGCAATGGTTTTTAATAACTATGCATAATAAAATAAACCTAAACCCTCCCAAAGGAGGGTGGCATAATAGGGGGTGTAGTCACTCCAGGTTAGGCGCCCATTGGCCCAACCTACTATTCCCGTAAAACGCCTCCTAAATTTAGTATTTAGGTGGCTCCCTCAGACCTAAAAACTAGGTCTGTGAAGATTTAAGAAGGAAGTAGACAAACCTGCAGAGAAGACTGAAGACTATGACTGCCTTAGCCCCAGCCCTACCAACCTGTCTCCAACTTCTGCCAACCTGCGACCTGTCTTGCAGCCGGCGACCTATGAAACTCCTGGGAGGACTACTGCCTTTGAAAAAGACTCCAATCTCCCATGGATAGCAGACCTGTCCAAGAAGAAACCTACTCCAAGGACTCCGGATCCCAGCGGTTCCGCATCGCCTGCCCACTCTGCACCCGACACCCATGGCCCGAGTCTGAATGGTTCACCTGTGCAGTGAAGTCTAATCAGCGATCCAGACCTCATGTCCAGCGTTGGCTGCCCTCCAGGACGGCACTAGCAGTGTAAATCCAGAGGCTCCCCGACCGCAACCAGCTCCGGCAAGAAGACTCTGACGTCCAAACGCACCCCTGCAGCCGAAGCCTCTGGGTCTTGGTGAGCTGAACCAATGGTGCCCCTACAACTGCTTACATCTCTTCTTACCTCTGTTGTCATTGGTCTTCCTCCTGCAACCTCTGGTGCCACGCCTACAGCCTCTTTGCTGAGAAGAGAATCCCCATTGAAAAGCATTGGGCGCACAATGTCAAAATTGAACCCTGCACCCGGTCGCCCCTGTTTGGCGCTGCTTTGTGGCCTCCCCTGTGTTTAACCTAACCCTCCAAAGCTTGGCCCCCTGCAACTGATTTACTTATCTGCAAGCAGTGTGGCTCCAGGCACTCTGTCTCCATTGGAAAGCACCACACCGACCTCTGCGTATGACCTCTGCAACTGGCCGCCCCGTGCCACGGGTGGCATAGTTTTGGTACTCACTTGACCCTTGCCCCTTGCTGACTTTTCCCCGAAGACTGGGATTGTAAGTGCAATACTTACCTGTTTAATCACAAGATTGTTTTCCCCATAAGATAACATTAGACTCTGTTGAAAATATTCTAAGTGTTGATTTTTGCAAGTGAAAAGTATTTTTTTTTTAAACTTGTTTTTATTGTATTCATTAGCAGCAGCACAATACAGTAATCAGATACATAATTTTCCACAATGTAGAGCAATGCAGTAGCCCCTGAATGCGACAAGTTGGCAGAAAACAGTTCAACAGCGGTACATTTCTCCAACATCCACCATTTCGCTCCCCCACCCCCGGGATCCCCCATCCTAGTCTGTGTCTGAGGCATCGTCTTCAGGATCTGAGGGCGGGTCACAGATGTCACCCCTATAGGAGTTCCACGCTCCCCATACTTTACTCCATTTGCCAGGATGAAAAGTATTTTTAATTGAAAACTTACTTATGTTATGACGAAGACTTTGGTCTCAAAATAAAATACAAATGATATTTTTCTAAAATTGGTCTGGATTTCCTTATTGAGTTGTGCGTCCATTATTGATCACTGATGTGCAATAGATGTCTCTGTGTTAGGCCTAAGCAGGCTCGCCCACAATACTAGATTCCAATGCTTATTTACAGCATATTTGGGGGAAGGTGTAAATCTGAGATTACACGTCATGGTGCCGCGGACCCTGCTCCGCTTTAGATTCCGATGCTTATTTACAGCATATTTGGGTGAAGGTGTAAAGCTGAGATTACACGTCATTGTGCCGCGGGCCCTGCTCCGCTTTAGATTCCAATGCTTATTTACAGTATATTAGGGTGATGCTGTAAAGCTGAGATTACACGTCATGGTGCCGCAGGCCCTGTTCCGCTTTAGATTCCAATGCTTATTTACAGTATATTTGGGTGAAGCTGTAAAGCTGAGATTACACGTCATGGTGCTGTGGTGGTGGAGCAGGTAAAGCAAACATTTGTATACCTTCTCTATTTTGCATGAAAATACTAATTACGTAATCATTCTAAATATTAACCTGTATTAACTGTTTGGAGTGTTATTATTAATGAACCTTTACACCTTGATAAACACAAGATACATGTGGGACTAAAATGCAAATTGTATGGCAAATAAGTCTAATGATTAACTGTGGTACGCAAACTAATTGTAGGATGTGTTGAAATAGAAAATTTGCGTGATTTATGTTGCTTTTGTGATGGTTTGTGCTCCCAGTGTTGCGGGATGGTGAGTATTATGGTTTTAAATGTTGCTATAAGCTAGGCAAATACTAATATATATTGGGATTAGTGTGGGTTTAAACATTAGAATCTTCATTTGCATATATTAATTACTTTTATGTTTATCTTTGCTTAAGTTGGCATTCGGGCCTACTAGGCCGCAGTATTCAAAATGGAGTTTGGAAGTGGCCACCGGCATTTGAGCGCGATGCCTACTGCACAGACTCGGATGGCTCTGAAGATCTCCAGGCGACCTCTAGCAGCAAGACGATGTGTTCCTTGTCAAGGATAGGAACGTGGAGGATTGCCAGGACTCAGCTAGTGTGAATGACTGAAAATACAATAGGACCTGTGCCCGGAGATCTACATGTTGTTACTTCTGAACTTTTCGCATGAGAACTGTAAAAAAGAATACAATTCAGAAATGACATGTTCAATCCCCTGAGAACCAAGAAAATCTGGGAACAGAGTTCATTATTTCAAAATGTCATGGGTTTAGCCAATCAGAACACTTCTACTCCTAAAAAATGTTGCATATTATCCCAGAATTTAGATATATAAAGGGAAATTTAGATGAGGAAAAAAGTGTGCGTTCCAAAATTTCCGTTGGTGACTGATGGTGAGGAGGGTCGATTTGATAGCGTGATTACCTGGTCCCTTGCCTACCTTTGGGACTGTGTCGTGCTGAGTGAAAGATCTTTTCCCGGACTTATTTGGGTCTTAACCTGCATTTGACTGGACGATTTTACCAGAAGGGATTCTGATTTATGCAGGGTTGACGGGTTTTCTGGAAATGGTCACTGGTGTCAAAATTTTAGGTAAATATAATTGTATGTAAATTTGTGCCAAAGATATTCATTGAAAATTCTGATTTAATTAAAATTCTGACTATGCCAATGAAATTGAATTAATTAGATAAACCAAGCATTGATTAACAAAATTAGTCTGTGATTCTTTCAATAAGGTATTGATTAATCGAAAGGTTTCAAAGCTTTAAATGTGTTTTAGCTGGTTCTAAATCACCATCAACCAGTCCAACTAATTGGTCCATCGACCAAGTGGTGGAATGCCTTGATGTTAAAGTTAGGATTCCACAGGTACTAATGTATATGATGTATATAATGTAAAGATTTTCCTCCAATAGGTAGCATGGTACCCCACATGTCCAGCGCTCCTTTCCTCCTGTGTGCAGATTCGAAGTGAGACGTATGAGTGTTGGTGTTATGGGCCCCACCAATGAATGCGTGTGTGAATGAGTTAGTGTGACGTCGGGTCTGTGACGCAGGGAGGATATGTAAATTTGCCCTTTCCCGCTGGAGTAGTGGCCATGCTCCGATTTAGATTCCAATGCTTATTTACAGTATATTTGGGTGAAGGAGTAAAACTGAGATGACACCTCACGGTGCCGCGGGCCCTGCTCCGCTTCAGATCCCAATGCTTATTTACAGTATATTTGGGTGAAGCTGTAAAGCTGAGATTACACGTCATGGTGCCGCGGACACTGCTCCGCTTTAGATTCCAATGTTTCTTTACAGCATATTTGGGTGAAGGTGTAAAACTGAGATTACACCTCATGGTGCCGCGGGTCCTGCTCCGCTATAGATTCCAATGCTTATTTATAGTGTATTTGGGTGAAGCTGTAAAGCTGAGATTACACGTCATGGTGTTGTGGCCCTGCTCCGCTTTAGATTCCAATGCTTACTTACAGCATATTTGGGTGAAGCTGTAAAGCTGAGATTACACGTCATGGTGCTGCGGGCCCTGCTCCGCTTTAGATTCCAATGCTTACTTACAACATATTTGGGTGAAGCTGTAAAGCTGAGATTACACGTCATGGTGCTGCGGGCCCTGCTCCGCTTTAGATTCCAATGCTTACTTACAGCATATTTGGGTGAAGGTGTAAAACTGAGATTACACGTCATGGTGCTGCGGGCCCTGCTCAAATAAAGCAATTTTTGGCATCTGAATCAGGATTCTATTACAGGACCGGAGGCTTCGTATTATGCTTCTCTTTCTATTTATTGCTACTCACAGCAGCCAATGAAAACTTGTATTATGTAAAACAAAACTACATTTCCCTATGATGCATGCACTACATCACTTCCTGCAATGCCCCAATACCGGAACCTGTACTCTTTCTTTGCTGCTCACGCAGGAAGTTAAGTGCTGAGATCGTTCTTTGGTATTTACATCGCTATTTTGTGATATGTAATGTTTGGTGCCTTTATTACAGCATACGCGGCGTATTGTCATTACTTTGTTATGTGGTAAAAACTCTGCCGCTCTGCTGTATATTGCCTCCGTTGCCTTGCAGGCGTTTCAAGTTACGCGCCCTGGGCGCTGTGAGGCTCCCGCGTGGAGCGACAATGTTTTGCCGGGCTTAGCGGTCCTGAGAGGTTTGATTGCGGCGTTCGATGCGTGTGCATCGCGCCGCTTGCTGTGTGAGACGCGGCGCTCTGCCGCGCTGCATTGAGTGCACCCAGCGCGTTCAGCGCTTACTCGGGGACACGGAGAGTGTGAAGGCACCGCTCCGCCTTCGACGGGGTGAAATTAATTGCTAAATCTAGAGCGAAGGCTCCCCTCATTAGCCGGTGTGCTTGGAACCAGTCACTTTTACTTTTTGTTACGTTCCCACATGCGTAGCCCAATTGGGCTATATTTTGGCAGGATTTGGGCTACGCACGTCGTTACTGCCCGGTTTTCTTTTGTTTTCTTTCGTTTCTTTCGTTTTTGCTATTCCTACCTGGGATTTCCACAGAGAGCACTGCTTTACGCCTGGCTGGCTGCAAAAACGACCTGGACCTGGAGGGAGCACACCTCCTTGGATTTCTTTTGCTCTTTGGCTCCACTACACCCTGTGGGCTGCAACAATTGGGACACAGCTTTTGCTGAGGAGCTAGGTACCTGTTGCGTTTGTGCTGTGGGTTGGCTCCCCCCTCTTACTCCTCCTTACTGTTGCCTTTATGAGCAAGTACGTTTATACATTTGGCTCCACAATGGAAAATTGGGTGCACTATGAGGGGGATGACACCTTATATGAGGAGGAAGTAGGTTCACCTTCTATTGAAGAAAATATTGTTGAGGACCTGGACGCTTCCGTCCAGGAGTCGGTCAACAAGGCCCTGGAGAAGGCAGTTGCGGAAACTGTGCAGCAGGCGTTAGCTACTGCTTTGAAGCCTATTACCAGGCAATTGGAGAAGTTTGCGAAGCGTCATGGCTTCACTGCCCCGACAGGGGTTCCTTCAGAAGGCCCACAGCCTAAGCCTTGGCCTCATTCTGCCTCTTACTCTTCACTTCCTCGCCCTGATACTGAGAAAGAGAAGGTTCAGGATACCGATACAGATCCCCATTCGACCGATTCTGATACCCCAGACGATTCCCCTCCTAAGAAGAAAACGAGGAAGGCCAAGAATGTGGAAACTCCACAGACGACCCCTACTCCTTTTACGTCTAACCCCTCTGACATTGTTCATCCCAGGTCATCTGACTGGCTACCCGCCCCAAAGGTGGCGGCGTACCTGCATGAAAATTTGCGCAAACGTTTCGACGAGGAAGTGCGCAACAGGCTGCGGTCTGAATGTCCCCGGCCGGACCTCTCAGACAAGGTGGCAGAAACGCCTGAAATTGACTCCAGCCTTTTAACTTTCCTAAAAAAATTCGCTAAGGACCCAAAGAAGGGTATAGATCGCGCCTGGAGAGGGTGTCAGGACAAGCTTCTTGATGTTGTCGGCCCTTTGGCCAAGATCTTGGAGATGGCTCTGGAGATACAAGAATCGGGAACCACCATTGATTCCCATGTGTTGGCGGGCTGGACCCAGCGTGCCATCTGCCTTTTGGGTAATGCCAACTGCGCAATTTCCATGGAACGGCGAAAGTCCATACTCATGCGCATGGACTCTAATCTAACTGAGTTGGCAGTGGCAGAACCTGGACCATTGGCGGACGGAAACCTCTTTGGGGATCGTTTCGTCAAGGATGTGGCCAAGTATGTGGGCACATTTACGACCCTGGATAAAGCACAAGCAGGAATAAAATGTTTGTTTCAAGCTGGGGTTTTCAACAGGGCCGGACGAGGCCGGGGACGCTCGTTTGGCCGTCAGTTTTCCCAAGGTCCTCAGCGAGGAGACTTCGGTCGCAGCAGGGGAGAGTGGGACGCTACCCGCGGTGGCACCTTCTACCCTACCAGGCAGCGCTTCAACAAGCGACGTTTTAATAAAGGCTCCTATCGGGGAGGATTCCAGAACACCGAGTCTTCAGGTGAGTGCTCCAGACTTATTCCTTCTTCCCTTGGGGGGACGTATTCAGCAGTTTTATCACAATTTGGGTTCAACTATCGCAGGATGCCTGGGTTTTGCAAACAGTTCAGGGGTTTCATCTAGACTTCTTCCAGACTCCCTATCAGGTTCATCGGCCCAGATAGCTTTCTTTTTCCCGACTAGAGTGCGATTTCATAGATTCCAAAATAGAAGGATTGCTGCAAAAACACGCGATAGCACCTTGCGACAAGGGCCCTTGCGGTTTCTGCAGCAATATTTTTCTGGTGCAGAAGAAAGGCGGTGGTTACAGGTTGGTACTCAATTTGAAAGATTTCAACCAGTACATGACTTACAAGCACTTCAAGATGGAGGGCATCCATCTGTTGGCGGACCTCCTGAAGCAGGGAGATTGGTTGGTCCGTCTGGACCTGAAGGACGCCTATCTGTCCGTCCCCATATTTCGTCCACATCGTCGATTCCTTCAATTTCAATGGCGGAACCGGTGGTATGAATATTTGGTCCTTCCTTTCAGACTTTCCTCGGCACCGTGGTGCTTCACCAAGGTGCTGAAACCCGTAGTAGCTTACCTCAGGGAACAAGGAGTTTGCATGATTGTCTATCTAGACGACATGCTCATCATGGCGCAGTCTCCGACGCTGACAGTTCAGCAGTTGCGCATGACCATTCGTATCTTACAGAACCTGGGGTTTGTGATCAACGAACCCAAGTCGGTTCTGTGTCCCAGGTTCGTCATAAATTCTCAGACGGCCCAGCTCAGTCTTCCACGTTTCAAACTTTGGGATATCAAAAAGGAGCTCCGCTCCCTGTTAGCCAAGCAGATGGTTTCTCTCAGGGGGATTGCCCGGATAGTGGGACTTCTCGTGTCAAAATTCAACACTTACAGAAGGGTCTTTCCTACACGGACTTAGTTCCTCTTTCCCCAGAAGTGCGGGAAGAGATACAGTGGTGGCTTGCCCACGTGGAAGCGTGGAACGGCAGAGCAATTTTCGGCTCCTTACCAGAAGTGGTAATAGAATCCGACGCCAGTCGTTGGGGCTGGGGAGCGCACTGCGGAAACATTTCCACAGGGGGACGTTGGTCTCTAGATGAGTTAAATCTACACATCAATTGTCTAGAACTCTTGCAGGGTCATTTGCGATCAGGACCCTATCTCCCAAAAAGGTCTCATGTTGCATCCTTCTTCGGATGGACAACATCTCGGCGGTCCGATACATCAACAAACTGGGGGGCACGAGGTCCTCAATGCTGGTAGAGATAGCGAAGGACTTTTGGCATTATTGCCTGAGTCATCAGATTTCGGTCATAGCCGAATACATTCCGGGTCAGTCAAATGTAGTGGCGGATTGGAACTCACGCCACTTCAAGGACTACAGTGACTGGCAGCTTCACCCACAGGTGGTTCAGTGGTTGCAGGGGATATGGGGTCTTTGCGAGATCGACCTGTTTGCCTCCAGACTGAATCGCCAAATGACAAAGTTTTTCAGCTGGAGGCCGGACCCATTAGCTCTAGCGACGGATGCCTTTTCACAGGATTGGACCCCGAGTTTGAATTATGCGTTTCCACCCTTCATTCTCATTCCTCGCGTGTTCACACAAGTGATGCGCCAGAAGGCGGAGGTGATATTGGTAACTCCCTTGTGGAAGTCGCAGCCTTGGTTCCCGTTACTGCTGGAGGCGAGTTGCGACATCCCCAGGAGGATCCCATGGTCCTCGACGATGCTCCAGGACCCTCATGGAGAGATGCACCCGATGGTACTATCGGGGCAGCTGTCTCTGATGGCCTGGAGACTTTCCGGCAGCGTTGGCAAATGCTAGGGTTTTTGGAACAAGCTTCAGGCTTCATCAACCAAGCATGGGCCCCCTTTAACAGAAAGCGATATTCTTCAGCCTGGGGTTGCTGGGTTCGTTGGTGCATGGGACAACATGTGGATCCCGTGGGGGCAGACTTACCCTGCATTGTAAACTTCCTGTCCGAAAAAGCGTCTGAAGGTTTAGCGTATCACTCTGTTAACAATTTCCGTTCAGCCATATCGGCGGGCCACTCTCCGATTGAGGGCAAACCTGTTGGGATGCATCCTTTAATATGTAAACTCTTTAAGGGTATCAGAGTAGCTAATCCACCCAAGCCGAAATATTCTTCCTTGTGGGATGTCTCGCTGGTTCTTTCCCTGTTTAACCGATGGCCCAACAACAACATGTTGTCTAGGAAACAGTTATCAACCAAATTGGCCATGTTGCTATGCCTGGCGGCTTGTAGACGTTCTTCGGATGTTAAGGCTCTATTACAGGTAGAGTATTTACTCCGGAGGGAGTTTCTTTTAACCCCTTCCATGCCCATGACGGAACGGTTCCGTCATGAGCATCGGTTGCGCTGTGCTCATGACGGAACCGTTCCGTCATGGCCCCGCCCGCGCTCGAACCCTTCAGCACCGCGGGGGAATTCCCACCGCGCTGAAGGGGTTAATATCACGTCTAGAACTAAAACCATGTCACGCAGCGCAGACTATCATGCTTTTCCTGACAATGTTAAACTTTGTGTGGTTCAATGTCTTAAGGCCTATGAAGAATGTACCATGCCTACTAGGCCTGATGGTGTGGTATAATTATTGATTGCTTTGCAGAAACCTTACAAACTTGTCACTGCGGCTACTATAGCCAGATGGTTAAAAAATGTTATGCAGGAAGCAGGTATTGATACTCAAGTCTTTGGTGCACATTCTGTTCGAGGCGCTATGGCCTCTAAGACCTTCATGTTGGGTTCTACTGTTCAAGATATCATGCATTCTGCGGATTGGTCTTCTGAGTCAACATTTAAACAGTTTTATTATAAACCGGTGGGTGACATATCCTCTGTGGTCTTTAATCAGCGTTAAACTAGCATAATACGAAGCTTTCGGTCCTGGAATAGAATAAAAAATTAGCTAGCATTCACGCCAAGAATTTTCAATTCTGTTAAGGACACGGAGGCGAGGATTATCCCACCCGGTTAAATTACAGTATCGTAATTATTGCCCACCCGTTTTGCATATATATTCTGGTTACACAGAAGTTACGGGTTGTTCGATCTCTGTTTTTTCAGGATCCGATAAGAAGATGGATTAGACATAATCCTGCTTGAAGTTGACGTTCCTCCCAGCTGGTCTGGTTCTTCCATGTTGGAATCTGTTGTTGGACTTTGATTATATTATTGGACTTTAATGTTCGAAGCAAAGAAAGAGGACAGGTTCCGATATTGCTGGCTCTTATGGGGCATTGCAGGAAGTATGTAGTGCATGCATCATGGGAAATGTAGGTTTGTTTTACATAACACAAGTTTTCATTGGCTGCTGTGAGTAGCAATAAATAGAAAGAGAAGCATAATCCTCGCCTCCGTGTCCTTAATAGAATTGAAAATTCTTGGCGCGAATGCTAGCTAATTTTTTAGTCTCCCGCCCGGGCCGGGCTCGGTGGCATGTATGTACACGGCTCATACTGACACCCCCCAAATAAACGTCTTCTGAGCCCCCACCCCCGTAAGGTTGCTGCAAAGAGTCAGTGAAAAGCGTCCTCCCCCCCGGCCAAGAGTCTGATAAATAATAATAGTATAAAATACAAAAGACAGGCAACTCTCCGTGGTGGGAACTGCTTCGAAAATTCTGGTTAATTACAGAGATTTCTAATCACAAAAAGTAGAAGTTTAATAACTGCAGGAAACACTGCAGACACGAGCTGAGGGCAGCCAGACACTGAGAGGCCGGTTACTGAGGGAGCGTTGGAACTGGAAGACCTGCATTGCCTGGCTTCCGGTCCTAAGACTTGCCTGGCTTCCGGTCTGCGAGTTGTATGACTTCCGGGCGTGGAAGTTTCCTGTTTCCTGGACCTCCCCTCTGCTAGTCTTCCGGTCCCACACTAGGCCTGTCTTCTGACCCGTGCGTCACCGCCGCCTCGTTGCCTGTCTTCCGTCTACCTGTTTGTTGCCTGTCTTGCGGTCCAGCTGTTCCTTGTCTCCTGGTTCCACTTATTACCTGTCAAAAGTCCTCTCTTCTCTTTTCCAAGGTCGTCCGGGCGGAGTCAGTTGTCTGCATGGACTGTGCCCCCCCCCCTCCTCCCCCCCGTCCTGACACAGCAGCCGAGAGCCTGCGGACGGTGAGTGCGGACCCGGTTCATTCCTTCTCCAGCCGAGTAAATATTGCATGACTTGTGTGATTTAATGTCTCCCGAGTACCCCCCCCTCCCCCTCGAGAGAGAGCTCCTCTGAAGTGCTGACCCCACGGGATGGGACCCTCTGCTGAGGATGTGACGCAGAATGTCAGGGGGGAGCAGTTATATATATTGAGTTTTCAGACCCTTTATTTCGATTAAAACATAAAAGTAATGTTTCTAATGCGCGGTGTATCATCATCGTCTCCTTTTAGGCCTCGCCTGCTCCGCGCTTTTGAAATCAATTGTTTTTAATATACATTTAAAAGGGGCTTCCTCCTCTCCTGTTGTGTTTTTTTTTTATTGG
The DNA here is from genome assembly GCF_964204655.1 of Triturus cristatus. NCBI lineage: Eukaryota > Metazoa > Chordata > Amphibia > Caudata > Salamandridae > Triturus > Triturus cristatus. The sequence continues at coordinate 1,859,801,210 of NC_140590.1, read as the reverse complement.
TTAATGGGTTTGCCACTTTCTGTAGGTGGTGTTACCATATTTTCCTGCTTTTACCAATGCTTGTTTCTCCACCTGCTTCTCACACCTGTTTTCAGTAGCCGAAATACTGTTAAGGTCAGCTTTGTTCTTATTCTTTTCATAAAGTTTTGCCTCTTTCTGCATTTTCGTTTTGCAGCAGATTTATAAAGCACAACTTATCTTTCCAGAATGTAACTAAGAATAAACCGTAATTATAGACTGTGATGACTTGCCCTCCGTTCTTGCTATTTCACTTCAGAACTATGTGACTGTATATGGTTATCGAAGCCTGTGGCTCCAAGACAACGGGTACTTTCTATAGGGTCAATGAAAAGTCCCCAATCTATAGGGTCAATGAAAAGTCCCCAAGACTCTCCTTGCCCCCCCCCCTGAAATGCAGAGTCTCCTATACCCCTGCCCATTGGCTAGCATGGTACAGGCCTGGCCTCCATGTGGTTTGGGTAGGACTGAGAAATTTCCTAGTTAGCACGAAGGAAAGTTTCAATTCTAATAAGGAGGCGGAGGCGAGGATTATGCATTACTTTCCTCACTTTATTCAAACAGCAAGTTAAAAGACACAGTGTAAAAAACAAACAAAAGACCACAACTCCCATGAAACTCGGGAGTAACCATGGCAACCAGTAGTCCAATCATAACCACGATGGGTCCCATAAACAGTAGCAGTCTCCGTAGTCCTTCCTCTTTCTCTGCTGCAGGAAGTTAAGCCCTGTGGGTTCTATTCCGCCTTGGAGTCGTAACCTAGGATGACAAATACAAAATAGTGAAGTCTGCTACCAAACCATGACATTCATCAAGGTCCATATGCTACATATGTTATCAATGCACTTGCAAACCTTGCTAAAACAATCAAAATAGATATATAATACGAGAATGCCACAGCGTGATATAATATCCAAACAGATGCAAAACAAAGTATTGAACATCAGCAATAAACATTGACAATAAAAGTCTCAAAAGATACTTCCTTGATACGAAACTCTGAATCACTCCACTCATAGATCGCTTATCGGAATTTACAAAGGGTGGGAAGGCATAAGAGAAACATGCCCGGGTGGGATAATCCTAGCCTCAGCCTCCTTATTAGAATTGAAACTTTCCTTCGTGCTAACTAGGAAATTTCTCATTCTACAGCAGGAGCGGAGGCGAGGATTATGCATGTTCAAAGCCTCCTTACCACCAAAGCGGTCGCTTCATGGATTGGTTTAAAGTAGAACTTTTTAAAAGTTGAATCTGAAGACCAATCCGCTGCATTCATAATGTCCTCCAATCTACCCCCTACCTGAATGGCCTTAGAAGCCATTGCTCCCCTGGTAGAGTGTGCGCCAAACTCAGCAGTGTCAATACCGGCCTCAGTCATAATCCACCTGACCCATCTGGCAATGGTCGGGGAAGATACCGCCTTAAACGGTTTCTTAATGGCAATCAGAAGTTGCCGTTCGCCCGGAGGCCGTACCTCCAATGTCATATCCTCATAGGCCTTGAGACATCTCACTACACACAATTTCGGGGAGTCTGGAAAAGCAGGATAAGATACTGACCTTGTATTCGTCTTGGTTCTCCTGGAGATGGTAAAAGTGACCCCTTCCGGGGTAAAGATCGGTGCTGTGAGATCCAAAGCTCTAACATCTGACGCCCTCTTGCATGAAATAAGGCATAACAACATAGCCAGTTTCGCTGATATCTCCTTTCTAGACAGGTACTGATTGTCTTGCCAGGATATCAGTAAACGTAAAACCAGGTTGACATCCCAGAGGCCTGTATAACGGGGCTCAGGGGGGCGAGAAATTCTAATGCCCTTCAAGAGTTTACACACCCAGGGATGTTCTCCCACCGGGATGTTGTCAATGGGCACATGGCCCGCCGAAATAGCAGATCTAAAAGAGTTAATGGTACAATAAGCCAGCCCTTCCTGAAAGAGCTCTGTTAAGAAATTGATGACGTCCGAAACTCTGGAGCTCACGGGATCCAGGTGTTTCGCCATACACCAACGTACCCATCGCCTCCAAGCTGATCTGTACCTTTTGATGGTCGCTGGGGCCCATGTCTGCTGGATGAGGAATTCAGCCTCGCGCAAAAGAGTTCCGTCCAACCAACGTCGCCTGAAATCCTCCACGCCATAAGCTGAAGATGGCCCTGAAGAACCAGGGCATGAGGATTGCCCAGGGGGTCCACCAAGACCTCGTTGAAGACAGGCAGTTGAATTGGAAGGTCCCAGCTCAGCTCTAGCAGAGAAGGGAACCACACTTGAGAGCGCCAAATCGGAGTCACCAGGATCAGAGAGGCTGTCTGTCGCCGAACCTGGGCCGCCACTCTCTGGATGAACAAGAATGGCGGAAAGGCATAAGCTGGTATCGAAGACCAGTTCTGGAGAAAGGCGTCCACCGCTGCTGCCCCGGGATCCGGTTTCCAGCTGAAGTACCTGGGAAGCTGGGCGTTCCATCTGGAAGCGAAGAGATCCACTTGGCAAGGACCCCAGGAGTTCATCAGAGAACTGAAGACTGTCGCATCTAGTCTCCAATCGCTGGCGTCCTGGAAATGCCTGTAGTTCCAGTCCGCTACCGAGTTCTGAGCTCCCGGGAGGTATTCGGCCGTCACCGAAATCTGACGCTGAAGGCAATAATGCCAGAAGTCCTTGGCTAGGTCCACCAGGACCCTCGACCGCGTACCGCCCAGGCGGTTGATGTATTGCACCGCCGTCGTGTTGTCCATCCGGAGGAGCACACAACAAGACACTCTGTCCGTCGTGAAGGATTGAATAGCAAAGGACCCCGCCAGGAGTTCCAAACAGTTGATATGCAGGGAAAGCTCCTCCTCCGTCCACCTGCCCCCCACTGAGGTTGAGCCGCAACGGGCTCCCCAACCGAGGCGACTGGCGTCCGATTCTATCACCAGATCTGGCTGCGACCCGAAGATCGCTCGGCCATTCCACGCCTCCATGTGGTCGATCCACCACTGGAGTTCCCCTCTGGATTCCTGATTCAGAGAGATCAACTGGGAGTAGGTAAGGCCCCTCCTTAGATGGGACGCCTTTAGTCTCTGGAGGGCACGGTAGTGCAGGGGGCCCGGGAAAATGGCCTGAATCGATGAAGATAACAGGCCGACAATCCTGGCCAACTGCCGCAAGGAGATCCTGTCCCTCCGCAGGACCTTCCTCAATTCCTTCTTGATCTTCCCGATCTTCTGCTCCGGGAGATGTAGGGTCGCCGTTCTGGAGTCTATCCTGAACCCCAAAAAGGTCATGCATTGCTGCGGGATTAAGTCCGACTTTACTTGATTGATGGTAAACCCCAAACTCTGGAGGAGGGAAACTACAGTCTGTAGGTGGGAGAGAAGATGTATCCTAGACTGATCCATTATCAGGATATCGTCCAAATAAATGATCAATCGAATGCCCAGAGTCCGGAGGTGCTCCATCACTGGCTTGAGGAGTTTCGTAAAGCACCACGGAGCCGAAGACAGGCCGAAGGGAAGGGTCAGAAACTCGAAAACCTGTGTCCGCCACCGAAACTGGAGGAACCTGCGGTACGGAGGAAAAATGGGGACCAAGAGGTAGGCGTCCTTGAGGTCCAGACGCACCAGCCAATCGCCTTGCAACAAGAGGTCTCTGAGAAGATGGATCCCCTCCATCTTGAAGTGGCGATAGACTAGCCACTCGTTGAAGTCCCTGAGATTGATAACGGGACGGTAACCCTTGTCCTTTTTTTCCACCAGGAAAATGTTGCTCAGAAACCCCGTGGGGTGAAGATCCGAAGGGCCGATGGCCCCTTTGGATAAAAGCTCCTGAACCTCTCGGTCTATGAGAGACTCGTCCTGCGAAGAAAACACCAAGGGCCTGGGCCTGGCCCCTTGAACCGGGGTTCCGTAGAACTCTATGTGAAACCCTCTGACAGTCTCCAGTACCCAAGGATCGTGAGTAATCTCTGCCCACCTGTGATAGAACAGGGCGATTCTCCCTCCCAACCGAACCGGGGTTAACAAAGGTACGCTTACCGCTGTATCCTCCGGTGTTGTTGTGGGCGCCTCCCCGGCCTCGGTTGTTCTTTCCTCTGCCGCCCCGGGAGGAGTAGAAGGTCCCTTGGCGACCGTCCTGCCATCCATTATTACGCTTGGCTTGGGCTCTATTAGGGCCTTGATGCGATTGTCGGCCGGAGGAGCGACCCCTGCCTCGTCCGGCCCCACCGAAAACCTTCCCCGGGAACATTTTCTTCATCGAAGCTTGCGCCTTGTCAAGGGCTGAAAAGGTGGCCACAAACCTTCCTAACTCCTTGACAAAAGGATCACCAAACAGGGAACCCTGGGCTATCGGGCCTGCCTCCGAGGAAGAGAGCTCCCCAAGTTTGGGGTCTATCTTTAGCAGTAGGGAACGGCGACGTTCGGCCGAGAGGGCGCAATTCGCATTGCCTAGCATGCACATCGCCCGTTGCGCCCAGCCCGTCACCTCTTCTGCAGATAGGGGTTCCCCAGAAATACGGGACCTCTCCGCTAATTCTATCACCTTAGTCAAAGGGCCCACTACATCTAAGAGCTTGTCCTGGCAAGCCCGCCATGATCTATCTATCCCTTTCTTGGGATCTTTCATATACTTAGCAAAGAAGGTGCACAATCTGGGATCAATATCGGGGGTCAAAGTGACGCCATTGGGCAGGAAGGGTCTGGGACATTCAGACCGAAGACGGGCCCTAACCTCTTTATTAAGCGGACGCCTAATTTTGTCGGCCACATAGTCAGCCACCTTTTTGTCGGGAACCCATTCCGTGGACCGGGGTCTATAAATGCACATGGGATTAAACATATCACTTGAGGGACCTTCCCCCTCTCCTACTGAAGATGCAGAAGACTGAGGGCGCCAAGATCCGTCATGCTCCTGGTCCCCATCCGAGGAATCCCCATCATCCTCCAATTCCACCTCCCCCAATTCGGGAAACCCCTCTTCAGGGTCGTAATCTGTGGCGCCTTCGTCGCCGTTATCTCCGGGTACAACCTCCTCCCGGTAGGGTGCATCACGAAGCGTGCGCGCACTTTTCTGAAAGGCTTCCGCCAGACGGCTGAAGCCCTCAAGGTGCCCCGCGTCACGCTTGTGGGCCTTGCGCGGGATAGCAACAGGCGCCCCGCTAGGCCCGGCCTCCCCGTCCCCCAAGATGCCTGTGCCTCTGAACACATGGGCGGACAAACGGTTAACACTCTCCTGCAGAGGGGCAAGCGCCTGGGCGATGGCCGAAGAGAGGAGCCTGTCCGCCTCTGCAGGTCTGCGCACCTGGGATAGCCGGTCCTGTTCAGAGGATAATGATGGGGTATAGTCGTGCTCCCTCTGAGCATGCATGATAATAGGAGGTGAGGGCACCAATTTCAGAAACGCCCCAACTAAATTAAGGGGGGCTCTCCCCTCGCCGGTGCCCCGTAGCTGATACTCCTCTGGTGACTTACACCACACGTGGAGGAGTCAGCTCACTAAATTAAACAGTAGGGCTATGCCCGTCAATCCTAATGCGAAAGCGGTGTCAGGCGAGGGGTAGAATGCCAAGAGTGAGCGCTCTAAACACCGAGGCAGAAGCCTCACACACGGCGCTTCACTGGCGCCTGAAGCGGAGCGTTGCGCTAGAAGCGCGAAACAGCGCCACCTAGCGGACCCGCTCCTTATAAAAAAAATACACGCGCTCGGGCCGAAGCCTACCGCGCGACTCTCAGTCAGAGAGAAGTCCGCTACGATATCGTAGGAAAAGCGAACAGAATTGGGCAATCAATAACATAGAAATACTACACAAAGCCCATGCAGCCAAGACCCAAACCCACAGTAAGGAGAGAAGGGACTTAACTGACGGGCCAGCAGTGAAGAAAGAGGAAGGACTACGGAGACTGCTACTGTTTATGGAACCCATTGTAGTTATGATTGGACTACTGGTTGCCACGGTTACTCCCGAGCTTCATGGGAGTTGTGGTCTTTTGTTTGTTTTTTACACTGTGTCTTTTAACTTGCTGTTTGAATAAAGTGAGAAAAGTAATGCATAATCCTCGCCTCCGCTCCTGCTGTAGAATCCTGGTGTCCATCAAACATGTGCATTTGTCTGGCAAGAGTGGTAAGAGGTGATTGGATGAGGGAGTGGAACTCATAAAATGAGATTTGATGGGGGATCTCATGCTTGGAGAAAGAGAAGGATCATGAATGGAGTTATTGCGTAAGGAAAGTACAACATGTGGAAGGTATGAAGAAAGATCATGGGAAGTGTGTGCCATGGAGGATAAACTGTGCTGAAAGGCACCCTGGGAAGGGTTACGGAGGAATACATTGCATGGCATGTGGCAAAGGGGATAAGTGGGCAGTTATAAGGGCATGGCAGTCTCTGCCACTTGATGAGCAGCATTTGATGGAATCAACATGTACATTTTGGGTGAGGAGCCATCTTGCTGCAGGCAGAGAGAATAGCTGTAAATCAGGCATAACTGCTATGGTGGCGTCAGAGCAGTGTGAACGTCATACCGGACTGGTGTGATGTTGCTTGACACTCTATTTTGTTATAATAATCTTTATCGGTGTTTTGTGTCTTGCAATTTGAAGTTAGGTGATAAGTTATGAAAATATATTTATCATCCTTCCCAAACCTGTGCTTCATGCACTGCCTTGTTTTATCTCCCATTTAGAGCTGCAGTGGCCACTGCATTTCTTCTCTTGCCCTATTCATATGTTGTTGTTAGCCATTTAATAGTAAAGATTCTGAACAGTTCAACACACCACACCCCCACATATTGGGTCCAATATGTTTGTTAAAGTATTTGAGAAGCGTCACTTTCTGAGACTGTGGGTCTCTCAACTGCATTTTTTGAGCAGACTGGACCATTGGGGGAGGTCAAGCGAAACTAATTAATTCCCAGTGCCTGGGATAGTCGTTGGTTATCCTGTTCAAGCCACACCTGTGTAGCATCGAGTTAATTCTTGTGATAGGGTCTTTCTGTGTATCTTTATCTTGTGCTGTTTTTGGCACTAATAATTCATCCCATTGGCGTTCTGTGTGGTTTTTTTTTTCTCTGGAAACCTCTGCCACCTTCTGCTTTCTTCATTGAGTAGATAAATTACAATGACTCCTGTTTAGGTTCGGTTTCTAAACCCCTACGCTCGCTCTTTAATTGCATTTTAAGGGACTTTTATTGTAAAAACTATTCTTGCGGTAGGTCTTCATTATCTATGTGGTCTTGTAGTCATCATAGTAGTCCCTGAGTTGGCAAGCCTACTTCTGTCCTTGGCTGCTTTTGAACCATAGTGCGGGTTCTTCCTGGCTTGGTTGAGCCAATCAGCGGTGGTGCCTCGCCATAGGTCTTTTTGGTGCTTACTAAAAACAAGAATCTTCTACAGCATTTTGAGGTAATGCTTAACTATGTAGGCTGTTTTTTATCTGCTGTGCATTCGCCAATGAAAAGGTATGTTGGTTTTCCATCTTCCACCTGGCTGTTCACTGTATTTGTGCTGATAAGTTCTGTGATTCAAAGTCTGGTGTACTCCGCTAACGTTCCTGTCTTGTTGACTTTAATTAGCTCAGTGCAATCCTATGTCTGTTCAAAGACCAGATGAGATTGGTAAACATCCCTTCCAGTTGTTTGAAATAAGTCTTTGAAGACCCAGACTGTTAGGACGCGACATTGATACAGTAGGCGGGGAACCATCGTGGCCTATCCTGTCCAACCCATATCTTGGAGTGGAAGTGACTTCCAGAAGTGTACACAGCTTCTTCAAGCTGCTATAGATTTTCTGTGGTTTCTATCGCTGACATCAGGCTCCGTGTGATAAATCTCGGCCCCGGGTATATTTATGATCGGGGTCCCATTTGATATCCCAGACTCGGATTTCTCTTTTTTGCTGAGTTAAACTAAACTTGAATTTCTTTTCCAACTGCAACTGGGTGTGAATGATGTTCATGTCCTGCCACCAATGTTTGAAATTAGGAGTAATTATCTGGTTATAGAAATTGTATGTATGCCATCCCTGAGAGCTATGCCTATTCTCCTTTCTCTCTTATGACTTCTGCTTGTGGATCCGTTGGTAAAGAAAAATTTACTGGGGCAGAGGACACCCTTGTCGTGTGACTGTGTGCACCTTGAATGCCGCCGAGATTAGCCGTCCACTTCTAACTCTGGCAGTATGATGAGAGTACAGCAGGCTAATCCATTGAGTTATTTGATAGCCTGACCCCATATGCCTTTGTAACAACATTATAATTTCAGTAAAGGGTGTCAAAGGGTGCCTCCAGGTCAACTAGAACTATTTTCTATGTTTAAGGGTTTCTACTAACACCCTACATAGTCACCTATTATCCCTGGATGCGTTTCAGCCATTAATACTCCCATTTATATCTTTATGGACCATAATTGACCGCAGTCTTTGTAGCATGGATTTTAATGAGTATCCTATAGTCCATATCTAACATGGGCCAAGGCCAATAGGATGCTGTGTGCATCCAGTCTCTCTCGAGCTTGGAGAAAGGGACGATCAAACCGAGTGTAGAAGTTGTCCTCTTTCCGTGGTTGTCATGTACATTTGTAATATGATTGGAACTAATAAATTGATGTAGGTTTGAGGACTCAGTTGGGAGGTCACTAGATCCCAGAGTCTTCCTCTGCCCTATGTTTCTTACGGCTTCCTTAATTTCCGATTTTGTGATGGGTAGATTTAAAACTTCTATGTGTTCTTCAGTTTCTTTATTAAGTACTATGGTGTCTAGATATGTAGTGATGTTTGAAAATGTTTCTGCATCATTTATCTCTTCTTGTGTGTGAACTGGATTTTCCCTTGTTTTTCAGCTCGTCTGTTGAAGCCCCCTTTCTTGAGGTCTGACCAGACAAGCAAATGATCTGTCAGCTCGGGTCACCCTCAATGTGAGTACTGTTGACATATTGTTGTAATTGAAGCAATTGTTTTTTGTCATATTTCAGCATATGTGTTCCATAAAGTACTTTTGTTGGTTTGAGTTTATGTCTGTTTTCCCGTTCTCGCTCTCTATGGGTGATACCCATTACACCCAATTCCCTCTCTACTTTTGTTCTTGCACTCACCACTTCACTATTGTTTCTAAACATTACCCTCAGACCACCACCTTAAAGGAATCCCATTCCAGCAAACTGCTGGATGCTGTTCTCATTTTCTCGGGGGGATTGCAGATATAACACAAGAAGACGTATATATGGGCGCGCTGTAAGTGTTCCGGGCGTAGGTCATTCAGTTCTATGTTATTTTGTTGACTACATATTAAGTAAGTTAAAACAGTATATTATGATGTTCAATTGATTTATTGGACAAGAACCCTGTACCAGTTGAAATTGGTTGATGTGCAGGTAGTAAATGCGTGATCTATTTCTATAACGCCATGCTCTGTCTTGTATTAACAATGTGGACTAAACGCAGAAAAGATAATAATACACTGTAAACTACAAATTGTTGTAAAATCAATAAAAACAAGTTAAACAAAAAAAATGGGTACCAGTGGGTGTGAGTGGTCTAGTTCTGAGCTACACAAAAGAAGTCTCCATCCAGGAGCATCAGTGTGAGGTGTTTGGGCCGGTATTGTGGCCCGTGATGCCAGATAGTCAGCTTGTTCTTTATTTGAGGCATGTGTGGTACACCGTATAATATCTCTACTATACACTCGTCCCTGAACTATCACGTCGACCCTCTTTATCTATGTCTGATTCTAGTGGTTTAAAAATCCTCCTAAGCCTAATCCGAATCAGGGCTTCGCTGTAGGAAACAAGCCCCCCCCCCCACGTATGTTGTAATTTGATTACTTCTTCTTGAGTAAGGTGTTTCTTGTAGGAAAATTCTTCCTCACTCTCCCCGAGCGCCCTTTCCTTCTCCGGACTCTCTTCAGTCTCCAGTGACTGCCCAGTCCCACCTCACCTCCTTCTCTTCGGCCATCCATCGGAACTCCCCTCTCCACCCCCCACCTGGGCTTCCACCCCTCCCTCATCCCAGATTTCTTGTCCTGACTAAAGCAGAACATCCTCCAAGTCCCCCCGAACTCCCAGCCTCCATCCCCTTCTCCCTGATTCCCCAGACACTTTTTAATATAGAAATCCATCACGCTAACCTATCGTTTGAACTCGCCTCTCTCAGAAAGGATGTTAACTCCCTCTCCTCACTTAACCGCCCCAATCATTCTATTTCCCTGTGTACTGAACAACACAACACTACATTCCCCCAGCAATGGGATACTACCCCCCTCTGTAACAATACACTTAGAACATTCCGCGCCTCAAACCACCTCCCCGCCTCTGACCTCCCTGACCTCTGTAATCCTTACACCCCCCCCCCTGCTCTTTGACTACTGACCCTCTGATCCCACAGGCACCTATACCCGTGATCCTTGGGACTAGCAGAATTCCAACTTCCCCAGCTTCACCAAGACTTCCCCCACAATTTACCACTATCCACTCCTGCCCCCCCTACAACCAACCCTATACCCCTGACTTGCATGCTGGTTAACTGTTGCTCGGCTGTCCAACATGCGATTGAAGTTTCGGAAACCATCCTTAGTGAATCCATTGACATCGCACTTCTTACTGAAACTTGGCTTAAAGATCACTCTTCTTCCATTCTTGATATGCTCTCTCCCCCTGACTACTCCATCCTCAGAAAAGATAGACCTGTCAAAATTGGAGGCGGTCTAGCAAAAATCTATAAAAACAAACTCCAACTCTCCCCTTTGCTAAACTCTGATCATACTACTTTTGAATACCTCGGAGCGGAACTTAAAGTGCAGGGCGACCCTCCAATTCGACTACACAATATCTATCATCCTCCCACCGACCCTCTTCCTTTTGTAGAAGAATTGTCCGACCCTCTTACCCAACTCTCACTTTCCAACTCTAAAAACCTCTTCCTCGGAGATTTTAACCTTCATTGGAACAGAAAGGAAGATCCTATGGCTAACCTCCGCACTGATCTACTGGACATCAATGACCTAAAACAACTCTGCCACTCTCCTACTCACTCCAAAGGAGCCACTCAACACTATCATTACTAGCAATGAGCTGGCCTCCCTTTCCTCCATCGTTCACATCGACTGGTCCGACCACCACCTCATCCTTTTTCATGATCACTAACACTTTACTACCCCCGCCACCCAAAACCATCAGACGAAATTGACCAGGAATCTTCATCTTATCCCCCCAGGTGAACTTGAGACCAAAGTCAAAGCTCAACTTCGACTCTCTCCTCCCTCCCAAAATGCCAATGACCTCACCGAACACTTTAATAAATCCATCGTTGAGGTCCTTGACCAAATTACCCCAGCCAGACTAAAACAACATAAAAACACCTCCTCCAAATCCTGGTTCAATCCAGATCTCAACAATGAGAGGCGCTCACTTAGATCGACTGAACGCATATGGAGGCAAAACCCTTCCCCCTTTAATCCAGGCCCGGCTCTAGCGGGTGGGCCAGGCTCACCCAAACATGAGCCTGGCCCACCCAAACAGGAGCCTTGGCCCTCGCAGTGAGGGCTTGAAGGCTGGCGCTCAAAGCACACCACGTGTGTCAGCCCGGGCCGAGACAGCTTCGCGGGCGCGCCACACACACAGACAGTTTTAGAGATTATCACAGCCGCACCCGAGTACTTCACAGGTCTTTAAAAGACCATTTACATGTTAACGAGGCTTTGATTATTTTTTCACCCCTTCATCTCCACATGGCAAAAGCGACAATGTTCTGCTGCGTGGATATTTCTTTTTCTATGCAGCGCAGTAGAAAATAAGTTTGTTTATTCCTATTCACCTTTCCTGACCCTGCAGCTGCTTATCACATCAGGCTGTGACACAAAGTTTGACTAATGGAGTAGGTAAGAGAATGTATTACTATTTGTTTTTATTTTTAAAATATGCACAGGCCCAGCAGGACACATACTTCGTGGGTGCTTCATTTAAACAGTTTTTATCATTAGCATGGCCGATGCAGGACAACAATAAGACAATACAATCATTTGTCTGTTAGTAGTTTTTAAATGCAGATGAACTGGATTTTATGTGGAAGCTCAGTGGGTTACTGCCTTTCTCACAGAGATCCTTGTGCTACTTGCAGTTCAGAAGTTACAATCCTAACATAGGACAGTGACCAATGAACTGTCACCAAAGAGCTGCATACAAACATGAATGGTATAGTTAGAACTTTGCTTTCTTTTTTTGTGATATAGTTAGGAACTTCCCCAGTCTTTCATTATTCTAATGTTGCTAAAATGAGTATGTTTGGGCAGATATACATTTTTTATCAGTAAAGCTGACCCCCATGGAATACTCTTTAAATCCTAAGGTTGTGTTTCCCCAGACCAAACCCTCTTAAAATATACTGCCCACCAGTATGGATGACATGTGATTCATACACCTTGTAATCCTCATTGGCTTATGTGACATTCCCTGTAGACTGATTTACATACTTGTATGATTCATTGTCTCTGTATAATGTGTGCGTGGTGTAAAGTACTGACACACACTACACTGATATGAGTAGCGCTGTACAACAAATAAAATGCATATGAGAGAGGGGCTATGTAAAGATGAGGGGCACTGTTGGAGGGTGGCAGTGAGGGAATCCGAGGAAGAGGTCATGGGGTGGAGGGGGGAGCTAGGGAGAGATGAGAGGCACTGCTGGAGGGTGGCAGTGAGAGAGTCTGAGGAGGAGGTCATGAGGGGGATGGGCTACAGAGAGATGAGGGGCACTAGTGGAGGGTGGCAGTGAGGGAATCCGAGGAGGAGGTCAATAGGGGGGAGGGATGAGGGACACTGTTGGAAGGTGGTAGTAAAGGTTATTTACGGAGAAAGAGGTTATTGGTGTGGCACCAAAAAAGACTTTAAATCAGCGCTGAAGCCTGTCGTGGCCTTTCTGTTTTTGTTTATTTAATTAGCAGTCGGGTCATAAGGGCTACTGTGGAACATACTTTAAAGTGCGTGCTAATTATATTGACCGCTATATTCAATGCTTTAAGTTTGAAGGTGATTTTATTAATGTTTATACCTGGAAAAATGAAAGTGTAGCCTGATATGGGGCTGGGGCCCAAGGTCACTTGTGAGATAAGGTGCACTGGAGAGGAGGAGTGGATAATCAAGCCTGTAAGGGAGTGCGTTGCAGAGTCCGGGGTCAGGTGGAGGTAGTAATGAAGAGGGATTCTCCCTGAAGACTCGCACAGAGAGAGCCTGAGTAGTGTCACTTGCCTGATACTCCCACCTCAAAAACCCCCTCTTCCCTTCAAAGGAACATTACATGGAAAAAACACTTTTTGAGAGTGATAATATTTAGAAAGAGATTTGGAAAAGAGTGCGTTTTACTGGGCCTTGTAAGACTAAGAAGAGATAAAGGAGGGCCCTGAAGCAGGCCTGCCTAGACATATATGCGACAAATCGAGCCCGCAGTGGCCCACCCACATGCACCCTTGGCTCACCCAAATAAAAATTCCTGGAGCCGGGCCTGCTTTAATCTCTCTCTCCTCAGATCCGCTAGGTCCAACTATAAAAAACACACCCTCAATGCTAAGACTTCCTTCTTCTGCTCCCAACTCGACCGGGCCAAAAACAGACCTAGGGAACTCGTCAGCATTGTTAAAAACCAAACCTCCTCTGCACCCCCCAAGGTGATTGCCACCACTGAGAGATGCGAAGAAATCGCCAACTACTTCTCAGAAAAAATCTCCAAAATTGATTAATCCTTCGCCCTAACTCCCCTCCCTCTTAACCTACTTCCCTCCCCGGACATTTCCTCCAATTCTCCTTCACTCTCTACGCTTCCTCACGACTCCTCTTCGTTCCCTCCTATCGTCCCTATTCTTGAACCCGTCCCCATCATACTTGAGCAAAAACATAATGCTTCTTGGCACGACTTCCAACCAGTCACTGAACTTGATGTCCTTAATGTCATTTCCAGACTCACACCGTCATCTCACACTAAAGACCCTCTCCCTGCCAACCATGTCCAATATCTAAAACCTATCAATGCCCCCCACTGGATCTCTATCATCAACTCCTCCTTTAACTCTGGTTGTGTCCCTGCTTCCCTCCAACTGGGACAAATCACTCACATCCTCAAAAATGCTGCTGGTGACCCTAATGACCTAAATAACCTTCGTCCTGTCTCTAACCTTCCTCTTCTCTCAAAATCCCTTGAAAAATGCGCCCTGCTCCAACTAGCTAGACACATTGATTCATTCAATCTTTTAGACTCTTTCCAATCAGGCTTCAGAAAGGGCTGCAGTACAGAAACGGCAATGCTAAACATAATTGATGACGTCCATCACGCCCTCGACATAGGCGAATCCTCCTTTCTCATTCTCCTTGATCTCTCCGCTGCATTTGACACTGTCAACCACTCTACTGTACTTAACACACTGAAAGATCATTTTGACCTCAACGGTTCAGTCCTCAAATTATTCACCTCCTTTTTCCAACACAGAACCTAGCAAATTAAAATCCGTGACTGCCTTCCCAAACCTCTGCCTGCCTCACTAGGAGTCCCCCAGGGCTCTATCCTCTCCCCCTCTCTATTTAATCTCTTCATGGAACCCCTCACCCTTATCCTTAAACAAGCGGGAATCAATTATCACCTATACGCCGATGACACCCAACTTTACTATAAGATTCAATCCCACTTGGATGTTCTTCACCTCAATGATGCCTTGAGTAAGATTCAATCCTGGTTCCACTACAACCAACTCAAACTCAACCCAAAAAAGACCAAAATCATTCTTTTCTCCCCTAAGAACAACTCGCTCCCCATTCTATCCTGGATCTCTGACCTAACCGCACTCAACTGCTCTCTCACTATATCAAACTCCGTTAAATCCCTCGGTTTTAACATTGACCGGAGCCGTACCCTCATCCCCCACATAAAAAAATTTGCCAAAAGCGCTCTCTTCACACTCCATCACCTCAAGAAAATAAAACCCTTCATTCCTGCAGACGACTTTAAATTAGTCGTCCAATCGCTGGTCTTGTCGAATATCGACTACGGTAACGCCATCCTCGCTGGAACCCCACCTAGTCCCAATCAAATCTGTTCTGAACCTGCCCGCTAGGCTCATTACCGACCTCAAGCGGTTCGATCACCCCTGCCCTTAAAGCCCTCCAGTGGCTTCCCGTCGAAGGAAGAGCTTCCTACAAGACAGCTTGCATTACGCACAAAGCCCTGCATCAACGCTCCCGCAGTACCTCTCAGATAAACTTCACAAAGCTGGCTGCTATAGATCATTGGGGAGCTCCAACACCCTTGCTCTTGTCCCTCCTCTGTTAAACAAGAAAACCACACAATCTCGCTCTTTTTCCGGGAACGCGCCTAACATCTTGAACTCCCTCCCTAAAGATCTTCGTTGCAACCCCTCTTACGTCAGCTTCAAAAAAGACCTCAAACTCCTCCTGCTCAACAAATACTGGGGTCCTTAATCCCTTCCCTGAGCACTCATCCCACCCCGACCTCCTACTGTTCTCCTCCCCCTCTCTCATCTTCCTTTCGGCCACTAACTCCTCCCACTAGCCTTTCCCATAGGACCTGCTTCTTCCCACTTGGTATTGCCTTAACCTCCCCCCCTCCTCAGCCTCGCCCCATTCCCATACCTTTCCCCCCCTCTCTTCTCCATCTTTTCCCTACCACTCTAGGCTGATCTCTCAGGACTTGTTGTAGCCCATTGCAATACATGTAATTTGATCGTGTAAAACTGGAGTTGTTTTTAATGTCTGGATGGGATGGGTTTAATGTCTGGATGGGTTTTGAGTACTACCTCATTGTAATTCTGTTATATTACAATTAATTACCCATGTATAGCTGTATGATATTGCCTTAACCCACCCCCCTCCCTAGCCTCTCCCCATTCCTACACCCTACCTCCCTCTTTTCCTTCCTTTCCCTCCCTCATTAGCCTAATCTCTCAGGATTTGCTGTAGCCCTTTGCAACTTTTGTAATTTGATTGTGTAATATTCATGCTGCTTTGTTTGTTTTGGTTTTTTGAAAACTACCTCATTGTAACATTTTGCTTTATTGCAATTAATACCCATGTAAAGCGCTGTGATACCCTCGGGTCCAGCCAGCGCTATATAAAACCATTTAAATAAAATAAATAAATAAGATCAACAAGAAGCACAAAGGAGGTTTATAATATTTATTTAAACTATTGTGCTCTAAGATGCAGTATTTGCGTCAAAATTAGAAAACAAATGCATATCAAAAATATTGCTAGCATGGTTAATAAACCACACGCTGTAGGAAAGTGGCTATATATATACCGTTCCCAAATGGGTGCAGTGTGTATAGAGTTCACAGTCCCCAGAGGTTTGACAGAGGCTAAAGTTAGATATAACCTTACTCTCTATTTGTGGTAGAGTGGTCGAGCAGTAAGGCAGTATCAGAGAACAGTGTAAAGCATTTGTTGTACACACTCAGTCAGCAAATGGTCTCACACACTCAAGAACTGAACTCTAGGCCAATGGTTTGTATATAAAAATGGTTGTTTTATTTTAGAACCAACAATAGGTATCAAAATATACTTTCTGAGATACTTATATACTTTGCAAAAGACAATTGACTTGGAATGCAATAGTTACAGTTTGTTTGAGCTCAATGGGAATTTTAAGTTATTTGCAATAGATTACTTTCAGGATTACTTTTCTAATTCCAGGACTGGATCCTAGATTCAGTCCTGGGACAGTTCTTGGAAACAGGTGAGTAAATACTTTTTAGTTACTGTTGTGATTTTTAAGCAATATTTTGCTATTTTAAAAGTTGACACTTAGAAACTTTTTCTGATCAAATTACCAATGTTATCCTACGGAAGGAAATTCACTTAGCAGGTAAGTGGGGTTATGGGTACTTTTTCTAGGTCAGGATCCAACACTAGTGTATCACCTGTAAGCAGTTGAGAAACCGCGTTTAAGTTATACAGGCGATTTTTAAGGAATATATATACGTTTGCAAAATCGACACTTAGAAGAAATTTCACAGAAAAACAGTCAATGGTTTCCTATGGAAGAAAATTCGAATTACGGGTAAAGTATGTTCTCGTTACTTTTGTAATCCAGTGCTGGGCTCCTAGGCTCAGTACTGGGACATCTATCTAAAATTTGTAAGTAATTACGTTTTCACAGTTGGTACGATTTTTAAAGAATATTTGTAGTTTGCAAAAATCGACAGAAGTAATTTCACAGAAAAACAGTCCATGATTTCCTATGGAAGAAAATTGGGTTAGTGGTAAGTACGGTTGTGAGTACTTTTCAGGGTTGGTGCTGGGCACCAAGATCCAGCACTGGGATCTCTCCTAATAGCAGGTGAGTATTTCCGTTTTCGTTACTCGGTTGATTTTAGGTGAATATTTTAAAGTTTAGAAACTCCACACTTAGAAGAAAGTTCAGAAGAAGCCAGTCAATGTTACCCTATGGAAGAAAAGTGAGTTATCGGCTTTTGGGTAAGTACTCGACTGGCAGAGTTAAGGTCCTGGACACAGACTCGGGGGGTCTCCCAGGGTCAGGTAAGTACAGTTGTTACACCCTCAGCGGCACAGGGGCAGCCGGGCGCAGAGTGAGTTAGGCCCAATGTTATCCTATGGGAGGCAGCGGGGCCTTGATTGGTGGCTGCTGACTAGCAGGCCACGCGGCTGTGGGAGTTGGGCTCCTGGTCACTTGCTCAGGGCAAATGGGGAAGTAGGTAGGTATAGAAGTTGCACTGCCAGGGCCACTCGGGCGGCTGGGTGCAGGGTACTTTTGAGCCTTCGGGCGCTCAATGGATTTCAATGGGAAAGCTCAAGGACTAACAAAGGCTGCAAGCTTGGGGACGAAGATTCTTCAGGTGTGCCCACCACTTCGAGAGGTAATTTGGGTAGTTAGAGGATAGGTAGGTACCCAGGAGTCGGGCACAGGGGGCCGCCGGGTGCAGGGGTGCCTTTTGGTGTCAGGAAATTGGACCCTCTGTTGATCGCGGTAGGGGAGGTCCCTGGTTCTGAGGCTGCAGGTGTCGTCGGGAGCGTTGAGGTGGGTCCTTGGGTGCCGGATTCGGGGTCACAGTCACCGGGGGGACGTCCTCGGGGTCTTTGTCCACTCCAGCACAGGCCAGGCTTGGCGGGTGCAGAGTGTGCAGGGTTCGCGGCTCCGGCTGGTGCCAGGGGTTAGATACTTGCTTTGAGCAGAGCCACTGCTCGTGGGAGTTCCAGGTGCTCAGTCACAAGGTAGCCAGGTCCTCCGGGGTTTGTGAGGTTGCTGGCCACAGGAGGTGCCGGGATTTAGCAGGAGCAGGTTCGAGGGTCGACAGGCCGGTAGGGCTGCGGCCAAAGCAGTTGGTGTCTTCCTCTTCTTAGCAGCTGCACGGCAGGTCTTCTTTCTTCTTGATCTTCTTTGCTGTTTTAGAATCTGAGGACTCTCTGTTTTGTCTTGTACCCAGACACTCAGCCTGCAAGGGCAGTGTGTTTGTGTTAGGGTACAAGGCCTCGAAGGGTGGCACAATAAGTGCTGCAGCCCTTAGAGGCCTTCCCTGGTCACACGGCCCTGGGTACCGAGGGTACCATTTACCAGGGGCTGACATGTGGCCAGGGTTAGCCAATTTGGGTTTTAGGTTTTAGGGAAGGAACATAGGCCCTGGGCACCTGATTGGCAGGAGTCCAGGGCACACTTAGTCAAAGTACATTCAGCAATTCAGCAAAAAGTGGGTGCATACCATGCAAGAAAAATGGCACTTTCTCACACACACCATAAAAAGCCCTGTCATGTTATAAGACAGATTAGCCTAAACCCCATTCCTCCTTCTTAATGAAGCTATATGTTAATATATCAAAGATCTCTGGGTTTAGTGGCGGACCCCATACCTTAGCATACATAGATGCTTGTTCTACATCTTGGCTGACTCCGCAATCTTGCCTCACGACCTTCATTCTCAGAGTGAGTTGTTTAAACGCCTGTACTCAGTTATATGACAAGACATGTTTGCTCATAAACAGCAGCTGCATTCCTATGTTATGTCTAGGTGCAAGTGTCTGGACAGAAGGATAACAAAGGGCATTGTTGTGTGACCTTGTCCATAGTCAAGGACTAAATCCCAAGAAAAGAACAGAACATATGCAGGTTTTCTGTGGAAATCTAGTGTGACACAAAAGCAAACGTGTTTATATGGTAACCTGTGCAAAGGAAAAGCAACCAACACCGTGCACAACCAGGCCAACTTGGGAAAACGACATTGGACCAGGCAGGAAACACATAACAGTGACTCCATCAATTAAAACCAGTACTGGGTCTCAAGTAGCTTTTATACTTACCTAATTGCACAATTTTTTGTGACTTTCAAATAGGATGCACCGTAGTGAGAAAGCAGTTTTCCTCTTTAGCTATGTGTCCCTCCATCGCTACACAGTAATGAAGTTCCTTCCCCCCCCCCCTCCCAACCCTCCCTTCGCTTTCAGGCAGAGGCACCGCAAGGCTGCTATTAAAAATTCAGGGTCGGCTGTTTTTTTAACAAATATAGAACAGTTTTTGTAAAATTAAAAAAACATTGGTCAGTCGATCCTGCCCACTTTGACCTCTGTTTACCTCCAGATGTCCTTTCAGATGAGTCCAAGGAGGAGACCTGCAGAGTTTTATTCGGGTTGAGAGTCCTGATCCTCTGGACCCCGGGGGCCTCCGAGTAATGGCCCAGGAAAAACTGGAAAGGATGGAGATCAATTGGATCGTGTCAAAGGCATGGCCCAGAAAAGGAAGCACTGAGTGGGGGGGTCGCGTTTTTCTGTTTACAAATAAACAGAGAAAGCTTCTTTAGAGAGCGAGCCTGGGGAAGGGCTGTATATAGGGGCTCTTTTTTTTTTTTTTTAAAGAGCCATCACTACCATTAGTGCAGCAGGCGCTATAGCATTGATGCACAGTTATGGCTATCTCATAACAAAAATGTAGTTGGGGCCCATTTTCCTTGCTAGCATTAGGCTCTAGATCACCCTTGCAACATAGTGAACAGTGCACAAGCACAGGCAGGTAAGACGTAGGGACAGCTTGCTTTGGGCCTCTGTCCTAGGAATGAAGGCCCAGTGGAGTGGGTAAAGGGGACGGCCTGCTTTGCTGGGCTAGCGGTACCATTGTTGTTGCAGGTGCAGTGGCACCAGGACCCAGTGGTGAGAGGGCTAAGTGCACACTTGTTGTGCCATTGTTTTGTTTTTTTAAACAACTTTTAATTAAGATCAAGGTTTATACAACAGATGGCATACAATCAAGTACTCTTGGATATCGCATTCGGTTTGAACCCATTGACAATTACAAGGCCGTTACACACATTAGCGTTAAACTGCAATATTGTTAAGTAACTGATACAGTGAGTCTTGGGGGCTGCGGGGGATCACAGAGGCCACCTCTGTAGTCATTCCACTTCCCGCAAATCTGTGTCCAGTTGGCAGGGCACCCCCTGGATTCATAAACTGTACTTTCTGACACCATACACCAGTCCATGTCTTTCCCCCAGTCCTGTAATGTTGGTGGTGTCTGTCCCCTCCAGTTTCTTGCTATATTTATTTTTGCTATCATAAGGCATAATGTTACCCATAGTCTTTCTTTATTGTTCAGGTCTGTGGGGCCTCAAATTTTTAAGAGACTCAATTTGATGTTGCAGTCCATGTTATACCCCCATTTCCCATTCCTTAATTTTTTTTTACTGCTGCCTAGTATCTCTGGATAATTGCGCACTCCCGAAGAACATGGATCAAAGTACCTCCTTACCCACTATAACAACAAGATTCAGCACTGAGACCCACCTTGGCCAGCACTGATCCTGCTACATTCTGTGTAGTATTTTCAATTGCACTAGTCGGAGCTTGGCAGAGATTGCAATGTTCCTATGAGAGGCCAAAGCCTCAAGCCACTCCCCGTCATCTAGCCTGGCCACGTCGTAGTCCCATTTTGCTCGGATCCGCATTAAGGAGTCTGCCATGTTATTAATTTCTTATAGGTCAGTGATATAGCTTATTCTGGGAGGTTTCCATCCAAGACCTTGTCTTCCAACGGGGAAGAATCTGGCGGTGTCTCGTCCTTTTATATCACGGCAATCAAAGCATGCCTGATCTGTAAATATCTATAATACTCTGAGTTGGCCAAATCATATTTGATCAATAATCAAATCCTATTCCAGCTGCAATTGGGAAAAGGGAATCACTCCCCCTCCTTTCCATAGGTCCCATGGTCTATCCGGGGTCGGAAGTGGATGTAAGAGCCCTTGGGTTCGGCCATGGTCGGCCTTCATGGTAGCACACGTAGGACACTCCTGTCCCCACCTCCTGACATCCACTCTCATGGTTGGCCACCAGAAATGCCGTCCCATGCTAGCCACCGTTTTTTCAAAGCCCAAATGACCTGCGCATGGAGAGTCATGGCACCAGATGAATGCTTGTTTCCTTAGCCTAGGCGTGGGTATCAATAGGCACCTGCCCTTCAGGGGTATCCCGTCCTTCAGCTGCCATTCTCTGTGACTGAGGAGCCACCTCCGCCATGCGAATGACCTGATCCCTCTCTTTATTCCCCTCAGGAAAGTATCCGGTTGGATAACCCCCAATACCATCCTCGGGGAAATGATGGAATGCTCGGTCGCAGGCAATGGTTCCGTAACTGCAGATTGACGGGACAGGGCGTCCGCCTTCCGGTTTTCTGTCCCCGGCCGATATGTGATGCGGAAGTTGAACCCCGCAAAGAAGATCATCCACCGCAGCTGTCTGGGAGAAAGGTGTCTTGTGGCCGTCATGAACTGTAGGTTCCGATGGTCCGTGTACACCGATACCACATGTCTTGCCCCCATCAACCAATGCCACCATTCGGTGAAGGCGTCCTTGATTGCGAGAAGCTCCTTCTCCGCAATATGGTAGTTGCGTTCGGCGTCGTTGAGTTTGCGGGACATGTACGCAACGGGATGAAGCACCCCTGTGTCGTGGTTGCGTTGGGACAAGATAGCCCCCAGCGCCACATCCGATGCTTCCGCTTCCACCACGTAGGGGAGATCCGGATCGGGGTGAGCCAACACCGGCGCCTTACCAAAGGCGCTTTTCAGGGCCTCAAAGGCTTTGTTCGCTTCAGGGGACCAGACAAACTCCTTGGACTTCCTCAGTAGCTGTGTGATTGGGGCCACCAATCCTGAAAATCCATCTATAAACCGCCTGTAAAAGTTGGCGAAGCCAATGAAACTTTGGACGTCCTTCACGCTTTGGGGCACCGGCCATTCTTTCACCGCCTTGATCTTTCGTTCTGCCATCTCCTGTCCCTCTGGACTCAGCATCACTCCGAGGAATTCCACGGATGTGACGTGGAAGTCACACTTGCTGAGTTTACAAAACAGCATGTTTTCCCTCAGCTTTTGGAGCACAGCTTTGACGTGGTGTACGTGCTCCTCCACACTGGACGAATAGATGAGGATGTCATCGATATATACGACCACGTAGATATCCAACTCCTCTCTGAATACCTCATTCAAAAAGTACTGAAAGGCTGCCGGGGCGTTGCACAGACCGAACGGCATGACGAGGTGCTCAAAAAGGCCGAACCTGGTCTTAAAGGCGGTCTTCCACTCGTCTCCGTCCCTCATGCGCACCAGATGGTATGCCCCTTTCAAATCCAACTTGGTGTAGATACGAGCTTTCTTGACCTGTTCCAGAAGTACACTGATGAGAGGCAAGGGGTACCGATTCTTTACGGTTATCGCATTCAATGCACTAAAGTCCACACAGGCCCTCAGCTCCCCATTAGCCTTCGGGATGAAGAAGAGTGGCGAGGCGGCCGGAGACTTGGACGGTCGGATATTTTGTAACGCCCTGAACGTCTCAGGATCGTTTAACAGACACGATAATGAGAACGCAACCACTTGTGAAGGTTTAGTTATTTTAATGAAGGCAAAAATAATACAAGGAATAAACAAAGGTTATAGTCACTGGAATCCTCCAGGCTAAGTACGTTACCAGCCCACAGCACGGATGGTCCTAGCCGTCCTCTGCATATACGCCGATCCCGGCGTATGCCAACAGAGGGCAGAAATGAAATGGCCGACAATGCCAATCGGTAGGCTGTGAGGGGGACGAAGAGTGTTGGGGAGAATCGAGGAGTCAGGGAAACACCCAGCCGGGGTCTCTACCTGAAGGGAGCAGCCGCTCAACCTCTTCCTCAGACTGCACCGGGACGCGGAGTCACCTCCTGGTGATGCGTCACCGATACCCCAATCACAAGCAAAGAAGACTGAACCGAGAGCAGCCGCTCGATCGATCCTGTGGACTTCCGAGTCTGTAACGCGGCAAACACCTCCTGGTGTGCGTTACAGCTGGCAGTCCCTGTATCTCTGGTCGGGCTGGGAGTTACGACTCCAACCAGCAAAAGCGCCACTGCGCTTTGACTCAGCCGAGTCAAAAAGCGAAGCTCAATGGTTATCCGGTAGAGCTTCCGGGTCCTTCACAAGTGACGATGGGGCAAGACACGGCCCAGAGAGTAACGACTCAACCTACCTCCGTTCTTGCCTTACTGGAGCACCACTCCGGAACACTGCTCTTCACTAAGCAGGTACGTCGGTGTAAACACAATATCCGACAGCGTTGTACCTCCCGGTTCCTCCCTTTATAGGGCGTGTTTTCCTTGAGTTATGTAACAGCTCTCCTGTTTACATAAGGGCGTGTTTTCCTTGAGTTATGTAACAGCTCTCCTGTTTACATAAGGGCGTGTTTTCCTTGAGTTATGTAACAGCTCTCCTGTTTACATAACCTCTCAACCGCTAAGCATCCTGGGAGATGTAGTCCGTTTTCGCTGGTTACCGTTTTCCTCCCCTCGCATGACAGGAATTCTTGACATCAACAGACATCAACAGATTTTTCCTAGTCCTAATACCCACACCCCGTGAACCAGACCCAAATGCGGAGTGCGCCACAAGCTTAAATCCCCCACCTTGAAAGTGTGGCATGCATTACCCAACAAGTGCATTTCCTGCAGTAAAATCACATCTGGGGCGTGTCTTTTAATAAATTGTAGCGCGATTCCCCTTTTTATTTTGTTCCCCAGCCCATTCACATTCCACGACTGTATGTTAAGCTTCTGTACAAATGCAGTTGCCGTCTACACCTCGAATATGAAACCGTTCCCTCAAAGTTTCCGGATATGGCCACATGTCGCACAATCGGAAGCGGCCCTCCAGCCCTGCTTCTCATATCTGTAACCGCATCTATAGTGCCCTGTGTAACCTCTCCAGTGTGCCATCTAGCATCCATCATAGCCAACATGTTGTAAGAAAACAATAAACTTTCCCTTCCAGCCTTTCAAAATATCATGGAGCATTTCAAAAAGTCTGGAAAACTGGAACCCCCCCCCCTTTTTGTATTAAACTGCGCCCCCCTCCCTGCCTTCCTGCATGGCGGTGTTAAAACCTCCCGCCACCCCCAACTTGCAGAGTGCCTATTGCTCACCCCTTTAACTTGTGGTGCGTGTGCCAACCCCATCCCGTTCAATCATTATTTCACAAACTTGTTGCGTTCCAATTGCAGCGTTACCAGAACCATGTGCACTACCTTAACAAGCCAATCTTGTACCTGCAACGAGTGTCCATGTACTGTTTCACCCCCCCCCCCCCACACCTCACCATCCAGAATAGCCAGGCATAAGCAGGTCCCGGGCAGGAAAGGCCATGAGACCTATACAAGCCCATAAAGCATACAGCCCAACTCTCATTCACTGACTTCAGTCAATGCGGTATCCCCCATCAGAGTTCCTGCTTTCAGCTCCACAGATCTTCCTGGTTTGTCTCGTCGAGCTTGGCGATTCCCCTTCCCTGCCACTCGCCAGCCCTCCTGCCAATCCCATGCTTCTCCAGGCGTATTGAAAAACCAGGCGCTTTCCTTCTGCCTCCACTCTCAGCTTAGCTGGAAAAAGCATAGCGTATTTCACATCTTTTTCTCGCAGTGCACGTTTGATTTCGAGGAAGTTGCACACGGAGTGTGAAATCCGGAAAGAAGGTCACCTTACTATTGTCCCACTCAATCGGGGGTGATACCCAGGATGCTTGGAGTATGGCGTCCCTATCTCTGAAGTTGCCTGACCTGCTCGTTCCGGAACCACCAGTATGCGGACGTTATTGTGCCTAGAGCGCCCTTCATACTCATCCATCCACTCGTTCCGGAACCACCAGTATGCGGACGTTATTGTGCCTAGAGCGCCCTTCATACTCATCCATCCACTCGGCCCGGGCATGAAGCTCATCCACTCTTTGTCGAAGGGCAGTTGTGTCTATAACTAGGGACCCAGCAGTCGATTCAACATCTTTAAGCCTCACGGTCATGGAGCGCATATCTGCTCTCATCAGGGAGATCTCTGAAGAGACCGAGTCAATTCGTGACTCCAGCGACGTTCTTACTGTCGTAATGGCGGACATGATATCTTGAAGGGTTAGCTCCTGAGCTCCCTCAGCCTCAAGTTGTTTTTCAGGCGGGCCATCCTGTTCCTTGTCTTTGGGGTCCCCCCCGCATTCGAGGCGTATTTATTCAGTTTCACCTGAAAGCTGTAGTGTTGCGACCTCCGGCCATTTTCTGTCCATTGCCACTCCAAAGTCTGGCATCCAAATCCGGCTGGGCTGCTTCCTCTTCCTTGTAATTTGGCTCCAGGCAATCGCAGCCTGTACCAGATCAATATCAATTGCTGACTCTATAGTCACGGCAAGATGCTGATTCTGGGACCCAGGTCCTGGCTCCTTTTGTTATAATATATTCTCGGAGTGGGTAGTGTATCGCTGTAGAAACGTGCGGAAGTCCAGCCTCCACTCTAGCCCCTCCTCGTCAGAGCTGGACGCCTCTTAGTAGGCCTGGTTGTCCTCAATCGCGTCCTAAAGCTGCAGACCCCCCCAATGTGCAAAAATACTCTCCCAACAAAAGTCCCCATGCAGTGACTAGGTTCAGCATTCAGAACAAGTCCTCGGTAATTCCACAGGCAGGCACCTCCAGCAGTGGCACTGGAAACCCCCACTCTCAGTGCAAGATGCCGGAGCCGGCTGCGTCACATCGATTATCGCGGCATCCCCGCCACTGATCGACCCGATCTTGCTCACGATCTGTTCCCAGAGGGTTCCAACCTTCAATTCTGCATATGGTTCATTACCACCCTCGGATATGTATGCGGATATGCCTTTGAACGGGTAGGTTCGGCAGAGCTGCCTCACGGAACGGCCATGTTTCTCCCTGGTTGGCCACGGCCCCCCTGTTGTGCCATTGTTGCTTTGGGCCATGGAGCAATGGCCCAAGGGGGGGGAAATAAATAAACTGGAATCGGAGAAGCCTTAGTTTGTGCCGGGGAGAGGCGTGGGACAAGATGGGGGCCATGTTTCTGATAAAGGACAGAGGCGACAGCCCACTTTGCAATGTGGTGGCCATAGTTAGTGAAGCAGGTGCAGCAGCACAGGCGTCCAAGGGGGCCCCTGAATCACAGTAATGACTGTCTTACTTTAAAAACGGAACATGGAGGATCATTTTACTTGATGGCGTTAGGAATCAGAGCACCATTGCTGCAAAGTAGGGGGCAACATGTGGGAGCTCGTTTATTTATTTTTTTATAAAGTACAGAGAGATGGTTTGAAGACTGAAGTGATGGTGAGGGATAGCAGGCAAGGGGTGAAGGGCAAGGAAGACAGCCTGCGACTCAGGCCTGTAGCTATCATTTGTGCAGCAGGTGCAGGAATATGAGGGGCTCACAACACCCCAATTATCAGGAGCAGTGTTTTTGGTCAATTTCTGTGTGTTTGACGCATTTACTGTTATAGGTCTTACTTTTAGTGTAGATTATGAGTTACAGAAAAAGTATTCCTGCAATTGTCTCTCAAGTTCTACCCATCACACTCCCTCAATGCTTCCATAAAAGTTTGGAGCGGGACAGACTTCAAAACTTTTTACTTATGAGGATCGAGCACAAAAAAGTAAGCTCTGCCCTGGGGTAAGGCTCTGGGGGAGAACTTGGTAGGCCCCTGCTGCGCAACTTCAGTTTCCAGCCATTGTTTGAGGAATGAAAGCATGTCATGCGTGCTTCTCTAGACCTGTCTGTGAGGTCTTGGATTGTGTCCTCAATGTTTGATATGGTTGCAGATGTTATATGGTCACTTCGGACTCTTCGACTCTGTCAGACAACTTCTCTGTTTGGATTCTAATGCCTGATTTGTAGATGAGTTTGTTTCCAGATTTCTGTCCAGTTTGTCTACCTTTGTAAATTCTTGAGTCAGTTTTGCATCAACTGGTGTTGATCTTTCAGCGCTTGTATCATCTTTCCTTCCTGATGATGACTGATTTGTTTGATCAATTTGTTTCTCCGCATCTTTATTCCATCCTTCGTTGGTAACCCTGCTAGTTAGTTGTACAATTAGGTCTGAAGGGAGAGAGATGGGGAAATGCTTGTTGTTCTAGCTTAGGCACCCTGTGGTTTTCCTTGGCCTAGCACCTACTCAGTCAAACATTATTCTTTTTGGGTTAGATTCCTTCATGGGATGTTCCTTGCCACAAGTGCATTATTCAATTCTGCCCAGGTATTTTTCCAGCCTAGATTTGTTGTGTTTCCCACCTCCGTTTCAGCTGTGTTTTTTGTGAGGTAGACCTTCTTTTGTCCTCTTCCTTCCACCTCTTGCTTATGTGTGGATTGTGGTTCCCTGTCAAATGTTTGGGTGATCCCTGACCTCCCCGTCTCTTTCATATGGCCTTTTCCATTTTTAACTGCTTCTAAGTCCATTCAGTGTTGCCCTGCCCCTCTTCTGGAGACACAGACTTCTTGGCAATGAGGCTGCAGCAAAGTAACTATGCTCCTATGAAGGGAAGTAGGGGATTAAGAGTGCTGTCTCCTCTCCACCTACAGTTCAATAGCCGCCTACACTCACTGCTCCGTTACTCTCGGTGGGAGAGTTGCCATTTCGCAGGACCGCCACCTCCATACACCACTCTTCTCTACAGGTCTCACACCATCATGTCCTTGTCTTTATATTGGCTTTTTCAATAGCATAGAAGTAGAATTCATTTTGATGTGGCTGCATCTTCTTACTTTTCAACTGTGCTGATTTTGTCCAATCCCAGACCATAAATAACAATTTCATTTACAAAGCCTTGTATATTGCTGGTCTTGTTGTTCAAACAATTGGTCAGCTTTTATCACGAGATCAGTAGCTTTGCCGTCTGATTTTAAGCAGCCAGTGGCCTTGAGTGCACCAGGGCGAGCAGGTGTGCCATCGGTTACCTGTTAATTGCTTCACGTTCTTTACCTTCACAGACTTTCAGACCCTTACTACCCCTACTCAAATTCTCAGTAAGAGCACACAGTGTCTTTATAATGCACAAGATGAGATCATTAATGCTATTTGTATTTTATTGTAAATGCAGAAACTAACGAAGGAACTATTTTAAACCAACAGGTATTAAATATTGAGCAGAAACTGATAGTGTCGCCTGTGTTAAATCACCTGAAGAATCACACTGCTAAGAATGTAATGAAAAGCGTGTGAAGATGCACAAGAAACCACATTAGAAGCGACACACGGTCAATAACAGGAACTGATAGATATGAAATTACAGAATGTGAAAATGGTTTGAGTTATCCATCAAATGCGCTGTCACATCATGAGAACCATCTCAGAGACAAGACAAATCTACTGAATGCTGGACTCTTTGGAGCTATATATTTTTTGTCCCATTACCTGTTGAACTCTTACTGGAAAAAAACACTGCATGGTTGCTAATGTGTAAAATATCTGATCCAAAAGTTACTTCTAAACATGAGAGAAGCATTTGATTGAGATATTGTCAGTGCACATAATGTAGAAGACTTTGCTAGCCACAGTCAACTGAGCTTACTATGGAACCCAGAGCTTACTATCCACAGTCGTCAGAACTCACTATCCACAGTCAAATGAGATTACTGTACACAGCCGGGACTTACTGTCGAGGGGCAACAGAGCTTTTTATCCACATGTAACAGAGCCTCAGCAGTTTGAGCCTAGTAGCCACAGAAAATAGAGATATTTAAGTTTCCTAGGGTGCCAGAACACTGTGGACAGAGCGTACCATCCATAGGTGATAGAGTTTACTATACACAAGAGAATGTCTCGGAGTGAGAAAGTATATAAGTGCTCTGAATGTGACAAAAGGTTCAGGTTAAAGCACCAACTTATCACCCATGAGAGAATACATACAGGTTACAAGCCATACCAGTGCTCTGGATGTGTCAAAAGGTTCAGGTTAAAGCACCAACTTATTGTCCATGAGAGAATACATACAGGTAACAGTCCCTTCCAGTGCTCTGAATGTGGGAAAACGTTCAGTAACAAAGACAACCTTTCCTGCCATGAGAGAACACATACAGGTTACAAGCCATACCAGTGCTCTGAATGTGGGAAAAGCTTCTACCAGAAAACACAGCTTTCTATTCATGAGAGAACACACACAGGTGAGAAACCCTACCAGTGCTCTGAATGCAATAATTGTTTCAGTTCTAAACGCAGTCTGACTGAACATGAGACAATACATACAGGGGAAAAACCTCATCAGTGCACTGAGTGTGGGAAAATGTTCCGTCAGCTCAGAGCTCTTAAAGCTCACACCCAAATACACACCCGAATACACACAGGAGTAAAGCCATATCAGTGCACTGAATGTGAGAAAAAATTTCATTCAAAGGGTTACCTTACTAAACATGAGAGAATCCATACTGGTGAGAAACCCTTTCCTTGCACTGAGTGTGCTGAAAGCTTTTGTTGTAGAAGTGACCTGAAGAAACATTTAAGAAAACACACAGGTGAAGAAACATTTAGCTACAAAAAATATAGGCCAAACACTGTCCATAAAAAAAAAAACATGGGTGAGAAGATACATGTTTGCACTGAATGTGGGAAAGGATTTAGCTGTAAGAGAACTCTCACTCGCCATTTAAGAGTGCACACGGGTGAGAAACCTTATCAGTGTCCCGAATGTAAGAAAAGCTTTACTCAGAAAGGAATGCTTACTATCCATGAGAGAACGCATACAGGGGAGAAACCTTATCAGTGCTCAGAATGTGCAAAATGTTTTAACTCTAGTGGTAAACTGAAACTCCATGAGAGAATTCATACAGGTGAAAAACCGTATCAGTGCAGTGAATGTGGGAAAAGTTGCAGTCGACTTGGAAATCTACTTATGCACAAAAGAATACATACAGAAAGAGAAAAACTACACCACTGTACAACATGCGGGAAAAGCTACTTTGACAAAGGCCATCTTAGGACACATGAAAAAACACATACAGGCGAGAAACCATATCAGTGCACTGAATGTGGCAAAAGATTGAGTGGCAAAGTTTCTCTAATCCTTCATGAACGAACACATACTGGTGAGAAACCTTATCAGTGTGGTGAATGTGGCAAACGCTTTAGTAGGGCAGGAAATTTTAATATTCACAAGCGTGGTCATAAAGGACAAAAACCTTATGAATGCACTGAATGTGGCAAATCTTTCAGGCTTAAGCAGCACCTTACTAGTCATGAAAGAACACATACAGGGGAAAAACCTTATCAGTGCACTGAATGTGACAAAAGATTTAGCCGTAAATTCATTCTTACTCTGCATCAGAGGATACACACTGGTGAAAAACCTTACAGATGCACTGTATGCGAAAAAAGTTTTACTGGTAAATCCCATCTTACTCTACATCAGAGGGGACACATTGGTGAAAAACCATATCAGTGCACTGAATGTGACAAAAGTTTTAGCCGTAAATTTGTTCTTACACTGCATCAGAGGACGCACACTGGTGAAAAGCCTTACAGATGCACTGAATGTGAAAAATGCTTCAGTTATAAGGGGGACCTTATGAAACATGAGGGAGTACATTCTGTTGTTAAACGTTACAAGTGTACGGAATGTGGGAAAGGGTTTAATGAGAAAAGAGGACTTACTTCCCATGAGAGACAACATATGGAAAAGAAAACAAAGACATGACATCAAATAATCTACAAAGTATAGGATGGAAAACTGAAGAGTGAATTATTCTTGTACGCCTTATTATACAGAACAGCATCTTCAAGAATCAAGTTTGCATTGTTGTGTATATATACAAACTGTAACACAGGTTTGGAGACAGTAACTCGTGTGCAAAACATTAGCCATACAGCAAAAAGATGAGAAAATCTGAAAAGGCGTCTTATTTACCCCAAGAGAGAGGAGATGTGGAACGGAAACCAAAGTCATATTAAACATGACGGACACATATTTAGAAACTTTGTATTGGTAAACTAAAGTTTGAAAGGGATTGTACTGATGACACATACTTCTAACCACAGATTCCTCTCCTAGTAATTCTTCATTTTGCAAATCTCGCCAATCACCTTACTAGATCTGGAACCTTCTGCAGTACCTCCTACCCGGCAGTCAATGGTACCTATGAATTCCATCTCAACTCCATCACATCTCCGATCATTTGGACATAGAGTTGCATAAAGGACCCGTTCCCGCCCATTGATGGAAGTTTATCTTTTTCCTCACCTAAAGAGAAAAGATCTGGAGCTCTGCTCCTGCTGGTTTTTGTCAGCGAAGTTTTACATTCATTTTAACTTGGATGTTGTTCAAAGATGTCATCCCCCCAACTATGACAGATTTCAAGCTGTGTTATCATTTTTATATATTTCATAATTAGTTGTCGCCCTACTTTTATCTTTTATACGCTATAAAGGGCTTTAATCATACACCAGTGAAATTCTTGCTCTGAGATATTTTTATAATAGTGATTACACAAGTGATTCTAGATGTTTTTTAGCCCAAGCTGGTACATTGTTTTCCCTTTTATCTACTGTTCACAATCATTGCATAAAGTCTAATAGAAGTATGTAAAAGACAGAGAGGAGACTGATGCGCTAGCTGTTGTTTAACATGATTTTAAAACAATTCCTTTTCAAAAGGTTATGAAAGCTCTGAACACGTATTGTGCCCTGAAAGGCCTTTGGACCAGGTAGGAGAAGGTGCTGCTGGGGCACAGACAAGACCGTGATATCAACATCTTCCCTTTCAAAGGATACTGCTTCTGCACATTTAATCTGAGTGCAGCTTATTAAAGAACATGAACTGTAACTCTTTCTGCCGCCTAGAACAGAACTTTTTGTTCTGCTAAGGTATATGGTGTCACTTTCAGGCAGGTTATCTAATATGACTCAATAGGATTCCTTCTAGTACTAAGTTAAGCCTTGGCAGATGGAGGGGTTGGGAAACGAACTTCTCACATTCTAAAATATATGCTGGATTTTAATAATCATGTTGCAATATTTCCTTCTTCTCTGTTTGCTTCTAATAGGTTTTTAACTTTTAATAAAAGTATATAAATGCGTATCCTGATGTGGATTCCTCAGTGTGTGTCTAAATCAGGTCTTCAAAATGTGGGACGCACCCTGAGGGAAGGGCGGACGGCGTGAGGGGCGTGTTGGTGGCTGCATTCGCAGGGAAGCCTCAGCAAAGAAGTGTAAATAAAGATCACCTGCAAGTGCGACCTTCTTTATTTGGCTGGTTTCCAGGCTCTCTTCATTACAGACCTTAAAGTGCATGAAAAGTGTGGGCACTGCGGTCTGGAGTGCAATGGGGGGAAGAGGTCTTTAAGTGTGGGGCAGGACCAAAGAAGGAGACAAAAAGAACAAAATATTCTTTAAGTATTTTGTTATGTTTTTTCTCTGCATTTAAATGCATGTAAAGTAACCCGCACACAATGAATGAAGGTTAAACATCTTATTCTTTGCAAATAAGGTAATCTCCTTGTGCCCAAACATTTTTTTATGGGACCTTGTATAATGTAACTGGAGCTCATATAAAGTTCTCCAGTATGTTCAGGTCAAGTTGGCGCTATATAAAACTACAAAAAGATAAATTAATAATCTGTAGGAAATGATCAATCTCAGTTGGTTAATGCACTCACTGAAGATGTGTGCGCACGTCTTTCCACAGAAAGGTACAGCATTAAATCCTACTTGGTGTAGTGTAGAATAATGACTCCTGTATTTATTGTGATATGAGGTCCCAGTCTGTAACAGAAAGCACTGTGAATATGTAAGTCACTATTTAAAAAATTATTATTCACAGTATAAGCTAGGTTGCCACAATTTTTTTCGTATTTCTTTGCAGTTTTATATAGTGTGGACTCAAAGGTATTTGAGCGGTTACTTGCACACCAGTGAGATCACACAGTGTCACAGTCATTTTTTAGGTCAAAGCCGACCAGACAGTGCAGATGTCTGGTTTGCTAAAGACATTTTGGGAGTTTTCAGAAAGCTTCCCTGGGATGCATCGTCACGTCAGTTGCTTACCCATGGCATTGTGGTTTGTAACTCACATTTTCTTGCTTTCCATGTGCTGGCTTTATTTGTTTTAGGCTGTCCAGCTTGAGTTCATTCCTTGCTTGGAGCAATCCCTTATACTATATTCTTCCACGAATGCTCATTTTCTGTAAACAGACCTTGAAATCCTGTGCTTATCTTGTCACTTTTGGTGTGCGTTCAAAGACTGAGGATAAATGTCAGGCTCTGTCTTCCGAGGTAGCTCGGTGTTTACTTTACTTTCTTTGCCTTAAAGCTTTACGTGAAAATCTTGCTGTGAAAAAATGCTTTTTACCTAGAACATAACATTTAAGTGTCTGTAAATAAACCATGCAGATATTTCAGAATATATCAGACTTGGGAAAGCAAAAATGAAGCACATTTTTTGTAATTCTGAAGTGTGGTAGAAACAAATACCTTAATACGATTAAAATAAATTCCATACACTTGGTGACATTTCCTTGCATAATAGTTTGTGTGCTGTATACTTTTATCAGTAAAACTGTAGGCCGGCACAAATGTAATAGTCATTTCAATTTAAAATAGGTTGTCTGTAATGGCAGTACGCTACCACACCATGTACAATTCACTAAATGCCATCCCCTCTAATCTGCACCACTCCACTCTGCACCATTCCACACCACTGTATTCTATGCCAATGCCCTCTACTCTACACCACTCTACTCTGCAACACTGCACTCTGCCACTACACTTTACTCCGCTGCACTCTACTGTGCTGCATTCTAAGTCTATGCACTCTGCCGCTCTACTCTACATCACTGCACTCTACATCACTCCACTCCACAGCACTCCGTTGTATGCCACTGTACTCTATGCCAATCCACTCTGTCAGTCCACTCCATTATACTCCACTGTACAGCACTCTGCTTGACTTCACTCTATGCCACTCCACTTTTCATAGTGCCACTCTTCCCCACTCCACACAATACCACTCTATTCTATGTCACTTCACACCACTCTATGGCACTGCACTCTGCGCTACACCACACCACTGTACTGTATACCACTCCACTCTACACTTCTCAACTCCGCACCACTCTATACAAATGCACTGTCTGTCACTCTACCCTTCACTACTGCACTCTACAACACTCCACGCCATTGTACTGTACACCACTCCTCTCTACATCTCTCAGCTCTACTCTGCACTGCTCTACTCTATGCTAATGCACTCCATGCCAGTCTGCTCTGCATCACTGCACCCTTCGCCACTCCACTATAGGCCACTGTTCCTTCAGCACTACACTCTACGCCACTGGACTCTACTTTGTACCACTCCACTGTATGTCACTGCACCCCATGACACTCTAATCTACTGTGCACCACTGCACTCCCCTGCACCACTCCATTCTACTCCACTTCTCTCTATTCTGAACCACTCTTCTGTACGCCACTGCACTTTAATCTGCATCACTCCATGCTGTGCCACTGCACTCTACTCTGCTCCACTATACGCTACTGCCCTCTACAATAAAGCTGTACTCTAAACCACTGCACTGTATGCCAATGCACTCTACACCACTGCACTGTACACCACTCTACCCTACACCACTCTGTGCCAGTGCACTCTACTCTGTACAGCAGCACCCTCTGCCAATCTACTCTGCCCTCTCTGCCAATCTACTCTGCACCACTGCAGTCTATACCACTCCTCTGTCCTGTGCACCACTTTATATCACTTCATTCTACGCCTCTCCATGCTATGGCACTCCATTCTGACACTTTACTACTCCATTCTATGCTGTGTCACTCCACTCTAGGTCCTCCACTACATTTTACTCCACTCTTTGCTATGCCACTCTATGCCCCCACACTGAATCACTCCACTCTACGCCACACCACTCTGCTTCAATTTATGCGACTCTATTCTACAACACCCCACTCTACAAACCTCCACTCTACTGCCCTCCATTACACTGTACTCCACTTTACTGCCCTCCAAGACATTCTACTCCACTCTACCAGTCTCTACTCTCTGACATGCCACTCCACAACACTCTATTCCATTTCACTCTGTGCCCCTCTACTATACTGAACACCACTCAACTCGAATCAGCAATATTTCACTCTACAACACTATGCCACTCTAAACACACTACACCGCTCCACTCTATGCCACTCTACTTCTCACCCCGCCACTCTCCTCTATGCCACAAACGTTTAGCCTTCCTGAACTGCAGCCGCTCTGGTGTATAACATGGATAACACACAGTGGCAAAGCCAATAGCGCTTGCATGAGCGAGACTTATTGGCC
This sequence comes from Triturus cristatus, assembly GCF_964204655.1. Taxonomy (NCBI): domain Eukaryota; kingdom Metazoa; phylum Chordata; class Amphibia; order Caudata; family Salamandridae; genus Triturus; species Triturus cristatus. The sequence continues at coordinate 1,859,765,624 of NC_140590.1, read as the reverse complement.
TTACCGATGCATGTTTATTTTGGAACAGGGAGATTACGTGATTTGCCCTAAATCACAGGATGCTGATCAACAGCTGGGACTCTAACATGGTTCTCGAGTCCCAAAACGGCAGCTCTAGCTGTAATGCCACATCCTGAAGTAGTGTTTGAGATAAAACAAGTGCTTTCAAAACATATGTTTTAGCAATCGGACTGTACCTAGTACGAACATTTTAGTAAGCGTCTCATTTACTCTGGAACTCAGTTAATGACACCCCTGTAGTACCTCTTAAAAAGAATAAATCTTTGCAACCATCAAGCTTTAATGCACTTCATCATTTAACAGCTGGTGAGAAGCCTTTTTCTTCTTTAGCTCTTTATTCCATGCCCTTCGCACTCAGGCAAAGGCACCTCAAGGTCAGCATCAACCGTTCAGGGACAGCTGTTTTTGTAAATGAGTCCAGAGGATTGCAGGGAAGGGGAAAACAGAGTTACATTCACATCACAAGGGCGACAATTCAGACTATTGCAGTCCCCCAAAGATAAAGGTATGGCTTGGGTGGCAGATATTTGTAATTTTAATCTATACTGAATTAATAAACGACTGTTGTGTTCATCTCTAAAGAAGAGAATCATCACCACCGTGCGGCAGACTGGAATAAGTGCCGGTGTTGACAATTAAGTGCCAGTGTCAAGCACCGGAAACCACTGGCTCAAATTAAGCATTGGTGGGGGCTCATTTTTCATTTACAAATGAACAGAGACCACTTCCTCAGAGAGATGCCTCTAGGAAGGAGGGAGCGAGGGAAACTAAGCTGAGCTCTCGGGCTGGGGGTTATAAGACTATTTAAGTGATATTGTTCTGAAGCTCATAGTCTACACTAAATGGGAGACTTATAAAACAGCAAGTACAGCAAACAAAACCAGTAATTGACCTACAAAAATGGCTCCCCATAAATGGGGTGTTGTCACCTCACACTCCTGGGCCCCAATGCAGCAGCTCCTCTTGAAAGTGACACCTGGACTGTGAAAGACGAAGCAGCTTTGAAGCAGCTGTTCCACATATCAGTTGAATGCACTGCTCTTAGGGCAGTGCAAGTTCTCGGCTGCCCTGAGGGCAGTGCATTCACTATAGTAGGGTGCACTTTCCCTGTTTATTCCTGGTGCACCTGTTTGAAGGTGTGCCGTGGCACATACGGGGAAAGTGCGCTCGTACCCCAATACAGGTCCGGGTGCCCTTTCCTGCCCTGCCCCTGTGCGTCCTTCTTTGTTGCCTATTTATCTTTCAAAGGCAAAGTTCCTTCAAGGAGGCTAAATAAATTGGCCCTGAACTCGGATAAATGAACAGGCGTAGAAATGTACAGACTTATGGGATCTCCCCATGTTCTAATGCCTCACCCTAGTTCCTTTCCATGACTTTGTTCCAGTTCATCCCCAAGTAACACATGCAGAATGTCATGTCAAGAAAACCTCCTGGGGGTAACGCTTTATAGATGTGACCACTTGTCGGAATCCGCAAGAGTGAGGGCATTCACCAGTTGTGCCCCTATATCCATTTGGTGAAACCTGCAGTTATATCCTGAGGACGCTGGGCATAGCTTTTGCACGTTTTGTGACTCACACTCAAGTAGTGAATGATAGATTTGCACTTTAGGGACTTGGTTACATTTTCAGGGTCAATTGAATTGCTCTTCAGACAAACTTGGCAAACATTATTTGCCCACTGCATAATATTTATTCACGTGTACTGTAATCCCTAACAGAACTAAAACTAATTAGAACTAAAATGACACTGAGTAATAATTTATGCCACTTATACACTGTGATGCCTTGAGAATTGCCATTGCTTGTATTATACCGGTTGTATCTTGGGTTTTGATGAAATGACAAACATTTGAACCTTCCTGGAGAGGCGGGCATGCCGCACAATAGCATTTAGCTCCCACACGTCTGCTGGCACCTTAACTCATCACGTTACCCTTCAACCTTGTACTTGCTTCATGATATGATTTTTTTCGTGACCATGAACTGATAAAGATAAACCAACAAATTAAACGTATTCCTAGATGGTTCTGAAAAGTGCTGTTTGACTCTGCCTTGTCCTACCAGTGAATATATATCTGGTGAAACTTGGGCTGCGACTCCTCAGACTTGCTGGTGGTGAGATGTGGGGAACGTCTGTAGGAAATTGTCACACATTATATGACCAGGATTTCAGACCCAGAGATCTGACCTGATAATTGTTTTGACAAGACTGAAAGTAACATTTTAACAAATGATAAAACGGTCTTCGATTACTTTTTACTAAATTACCTTTTGGTCACATGGAACAAGTCAGACTGTGCACCACAGAGGCCTTTCAGTCACCAGCAGTAGGGAACATTCTCACGCAGGTGTTGTCTCGGGTCTCAAGTGTGGTCTGTTCTCAGCTGTCCTGCTTTGTTTTGATCCCCCCTATTTGGTTCTCCTCTCCCTCACTTCTCCACAGCTGTTATTTTCAGTCTTTTTTTCTTTAGGCTGGGATATGCTTTCAACATCTAAGGTGAGATTTCCTGCCAGCCATACCTACATCTTCCAACACTAAGTAGAACCTGAGGCAAAGGAGTCAGAGGATGTTGTTTCCCCAAGGCTAACCGGACAGGGGAGACCAAATTAGGATTTCCGTTAACTTAGACATACCAACGGTCCCCGTAGGCAGCCGTTTGGGGAGGAGCTAACATATAATAAATGTTTCGGTTAAATCATCCACAAGTTATATTGTAACTTTGGAGATGAAAAAAAATGCGAGAGATGGGCGGCTTGTCAATACATCTGGGGCTTTTGTTCTTGAATCTTGCCTTTTTCCGGATTAGGCTTAAAGAATGGCCTTGCCTAATCCGCTGAAACCCAAAAGTCAATCCAGCAAAATATTAGATGTAATACCCAACTCTAGCACTCCGGGCACGTGGGTACGTTGTGCAGTGTTCTCTCAGGCCAATGGTACATGGCACAGGTGGCCCTCAACCAGAAGGGTGGACAGCAAGAGAACAGGTGCCATCCTCAGGCACCTGGTGGGATGATTCCTGTCCTCTGGTCTCCTTCATCTCTTCTTCCCCAGTGGAGGGATGCTAGGACTGGACCACAAAACAGCCAGTCTTCCTTTAAAGTGAGTTGCATTGTGTTGTTCCCACACAAGAGGCATAGAAGAGGTGCTGCCCACTCAGCGAGGACAGAACCAATTTGTTTTTTTTTTAATCTTTTATTGATTTTTTTATTACAACAGTAACACAACTGCCATCAGCATTGTTTATATATATATATATATATATATATATCTTTTTTTTTTCTTCTTCTTTATTGAATTTTTCATAAAGAACATATATTGCGTTTCAGCAAATGTGACAATCATACAGCTAGGGCATAGGAAAAAAAACATGTATCATATATAAATGTTAAGTACATGAGGCCAGTAAGCATAGCTCGATAGCAGTGCGGACAGTTATGCAATTACAGAGGAGCTTCCGTGATTCAAAATGAAACCAAGAAAAAGCAAACTGACACATTCACTATATGTCATCACAAATTGTAGCAGCTGTGGAACGTCTGGGGGGGGGGGGTACAATTCTATTGAAGGAGTCAGCTATGACCCAGTACAGTCACCATGAGGGGGGGGGGCACAATATGCATTGATAAACATAGTTCTTGGGAAGCAAAATTAGACTCTAGGATAAGTTTGCATTATTGCCGGAGAGCTCCAAGAAGTATGTCTGAAGCGGGCCCCAGATGTCACGGGGACGGGAGGATCGTGAGAGCAAGTCAGCATAGGTGCAAAGTTGATCCTGCCAAAAAATCATATCTGTCAGCCAATCTTTAAATTTAGGTGCTCGACCCCGTCCCCATCTGCAAGCAAGTCTACGCTTAGCTATGGCGAGGCCAAAGGAGACAAATTTATGATGCTTAGCCGAAATTTGTTCAGTATACACCAGCAGGGCCACAAGGGGGATCTTAAGATAGGCAACGAGATCATAGCATCCAGAGCTGTAAGGACATGACTCCAGTAAACGTGAATATCTGAGCATTCCCAAGCGAAGTGCAAGAAGTCAGCTTGTTCCATGCCGCACCTGTCGCATCTATTTGTGTCCCTCAACCCAAAAGTATGGAGCTTAACCGGGGTATAGTAGCTACGGTGTAGAAATCTATAATGAATGATTCGGAGTCGGCTATTGGAGGAAATCTGCTCCGTCTGTCTACAGCAAAACAGCCATTGTGCATTAGTAATGTCTTGATCTAGTTCCAGTGCCCACTTAGTACGCGCCGTGCATGGAGGATACTCGACATCACTATATAGAGTATGGTAAAGTGTGGACACTAAGTGTGATGCAGTAGGTGTCCGTAGTATGTGATGTAGAGGGGCCAGCGTGGCAGGCTCTGAAGAGTATGTAGTATTACTAGCTTGGATGCCATGATGAAGGCGAGCATATCAAAACGTTTACATGGTGGATGGCGGTGGATCAGGGCACAATTGTGAGAGTGTGCGAAATTTGCCATTAATATACAGGTCTCCCCAGCAAAGAATGTTCTTTGTACGGGCCGTTTTCTTGAAAATGGCTTCTTGCAGTGTTGATCTATCCGGATGATATATGAGCGGTAAGAGAGGGGAACATAAGCAAGACATGCGCATATGGTCCTTGATACGGGCCCAGGCCATGATCGTGCAATCTACGGAGTATGGGCAGCCCGTCCGAGGGGAAGTGCTAGAAAAGAGGACACCATCGAGTGGGATAGGGTCTGCCAGCCAGTGTTCGGTGGCAACAAAGGGAGTATAGCGGGGTGAGTGGAACCAGAAGTGTGCATAGTGTGCCTGAGCGCACAGATAATGCAGTTCGAAGTTGGGTATGTCGAACCCTCCATGGGAATAGGGCCTTAATGTATCCCATTGTATATGTGGTTGCTTGCCACCCCAGACCAGGGAAATCAATTCCGACCGCAAGCAGAAAAAAGAATGACGCCCAGGATCGTAAGGAATGTTAAGGAAAAGATATATAAGAATTTGGGGAGGATCACCATTTTTATAAGGGATATACATCCAGCCATAGTCAATGGAATCCACCGAGTAATGCAGCCTGTGATGTGTTCCATTGCATACCCATAGTTTGTCCTCATTAACTCATCCCGATCGGCCGATACGCGGACACCTAAATATTTGACGTCAGCATCACACCACCTGAGTGGATAGTCTGTTTCAAAGGGAATAACAGAGTTGGTCAATGGGAATATCTGTGACTTGGACCAGTTGATATGGATACCCGAGTGGCCACCAAACTTGACAAATTCCCGCAACAATGGATTAAGATTATAATATGGGTCTTTAACATAGAGGGTAACATAATCCGCGCAGAGCGAGATAAGTATCGGGCGCAGTAAACAACTGAGGCCTATATGATTATAATGCTGCCTAAGTCTTGCTGCAAGGGGTTCCATGGTTAAGGCAAAAAGAAGAGGAGAGAGTGGACATCCCTGGCATGTGCCTCGGGATAGAGAAATGGAACAGGAGGTATGTCCATTAATCAAAACCTTTGCCGTGGGTGAGGTGTACAGGAGCCGGACCCACGAAATAAACCCTACAGGAAGACCCATATTCTGCAGAATGGTGAAAAGGTAATCCCATTCCACTGAACCAAAGGCCGTAGAGGCATCAAGGAACACCGCCACTAACTTCGATCTAGGATCAACAGCCTGTAGAATGGAAAACAACGAACAGCCTGTAGAATGGAAAACAACGTTCTGAGATTGTGGGATGTGTATCTCCCTGGAATAAACCCAGACTGGTCTGGGAGCACAAATTTTTCCATAAGCAGACTGAGACGGTTTGCCAACAGTTTAGCCAGGATTTTCGTATCTGTATTTATAAGAGGTAATGGCCTATAAGACTCGCACCGATTGGCGGGTTTGCCCAGTTTCAGTAATGACTTAATCAGCGCCACTCTCATTGATGTAGGTAAGATCTGCGCCTCTTGGGCCTCTAGGAAAACCTCCTTAAGTATGGGGAGCAGCTGGTCAATATAGGTTTTGTAAAATTCAATTGGAAGGCCATCAGAGCCTGGAGCTTTCCCCGGCGCCATTTGCATTATAGCTTCTCGCAGCTCGTCATCTTTGAAAGGTGCTGCTAGGAATTCGCGTTGAGAGTCTCCCAGCCAGCCAAGAGTTATAGCCTGTAAGCAAGGGGCAAAGTCAGGGGGGGGAAGAGCGCTGAGAGCTATATAATTCCTTGTAATATCTAACAAAAACATTAAGTATGTTAAGACTGTCTCTGTGCCTTTCCCCGTCGCCATCCACCACGCCCAGGATATAACTAGACAACCTAAATTTCCTGATTGCGTTCGCCAATGCTCGGCCAGGTCTCTCACCCTCCCCATATTTGTGGGCGGTGAAATATTTACCTCTAAACTTTACCTCCCTAGATGCAGTGTCCGTGTAGTTTGTGAGTTTATCACGGAGGGTAGGCCGTTGGACACTACAGCTAGCCGCCCACATATCTGTTTCTAGTTCAAGGCGTCATAATCTATTCCTGATGCCGCGGAGCACTCCGAAACTCTTTGATATGCAGATGCCCCTAACCGTTACATTGAAAGCCTCCCAGAGTACACCCAATTCTTTGACAGAGCCCTTATTTCTAGCAAAAAACGCCGTGATCTCTTCCCTCAGCTCTTCTTGAAACACAGTGTCTAGTAGTGCCTCAGGGACGAGTCTACAGCAACGAGGGGTGAGAATAGAATTAGGGGGTAGCAATTCAAAGCATACAGGTGCATGGTCAGAATGCGTGCGAGCTATGTGAGTAGCTCTACGAATCCAGGGTCTCACTCCCCTAGAAGAGACCCAATAGTCTAATCTAGACCAAGTGGAGTGCCCCGCCATATAAAAGGTACCTTCTCTGTTCGTGGGATGGACATATCTCCACGCGTCAAGTCCATGTTCCTCAAACAGGCCAGATAGGGTCTCCCGAGTGTTAGTATAGTGATGAGGAAGGGGATTGAAGCGGTCCATGGAAGGGCAAAGAGCAGTATTGAAATCCCCACCCCTTATGACATGCGTGGAGCCTATTTTTAGTATTTGCCCCCAGAAGGTGGTGAAATAGTCAGGATCATCTGTGTTAGGACCGTAACTATAGGCTAGAGTGACGGATTGTGTAGCTAATGTACCCCAGAGTATACAGCTGCGGCCTGCAGAGTCACTATATGTACCTCCCACTATAAGTGGCATGTTCTTCTTAACTAGTATAAGCGTGCCACGTGAATAGGTGGAATAGGAAGAGTATACACATGTAGAGGCGCATTTCGTGCCGAAGAAGGGAGGGCGCCTAGGGTCCAAATGTGTCTCCTGGAGCGTAGCCATTTGTATATGGTGCCTGTCTAGGTATGCTAATACCTGTCGACGTTTGCGAGGGTCCCGGAGTCCCCTGACGTTCCATGTGATCAATTTAATGCAAGGGAGAGTTGTCATCGCTGCCAGTGGAGCAGTGAGGTATATTGAAGATGCCAATGTCGTAGAAAAGTGTGGCCATTTACATAATGGCGGCCATGCCTAGCTGTAGTTGTCCAATATGTACTAGAACAGTAAAAAAGAACCCCACCCCATACCCTCCCCCATACCAAAACTCTGCAACAAGTAGCCCTTGCAGGAACTCAGTACAACCCATTCCACCCCCACCCACAACGGCACCCCAATCGTGCAGGCATACTGTAGCCCTCCCAAGAAGACCAACAAAGACAGTCGATCCATTGTAACCAGCTGAGACCAGCAAAGCAAGAGCAGTTCGTAACAGTAAAGAACATAAAAGAAAACCAGTGATATTGGGGAGCTCCCATAGGGGGGCGCCAGGGGAGCAGTAATCCCTTCCCGGGGCCTAACTCCAACTGCAGCGCAGTCCCGGGGTGTCAGCCCATGCCGGGAAAGAGTGGCATTTGGGGGAACGGTGCTTGGCGAAGTGACAGTTACATCTACTGAACATGTAGCATGCAATACAAAGATATAATCTGGGTCACAGTCAATGAAAAAGACTCCTTATCTGTTCATGAGTCTGCCCAGGAGGGTCGGCGCACCAGAAGTCTCGCTGGTGAGAAGTCCATTCACAGCAAGGCGATGACGCGCCTATTCGTCAATGCCCCCTCAGACAGGAAACATGAAGCATTGAAAGCAGCTTATGTCAGGGGGATAGCCTGTGCACAATCAACCAGTGGACGGGGAAGGTGATCTGGTTGTACATTCCCAGGGTGGAGAGCGTCTTGAGATGGTTTTCAGAAAATCGTCTACCTGCTGTGGATTTGTACAGAAGACATGCTTGCCATTGTGCGTAATCTAGAGCCACTCAAGATATAAAAGGGCGTATTCTATCTGAGCCTTCCGAAGTTTCTGCTTGACAGAGAGGAATTTGCGGCGCGCCTCCTGCACCGCCAGCGTGTAGTCCGGATAGATGGTGAATGTATTTCCTTCAAATTGCAGCGGCTTTAATTCACGGGCCTTCTGAAGTGCTACGTCGCAGTCTCGATAATTGAGAAGACACGCAATGATATGTCTCGGGGCCTCTCCTGGCAGGGGTCGTGGGCCCAAAGAGCGGTGTGCACGTTCAACCACCAAGTGAGGTGAAAATGAATCCTCACCAAAGGAGCCCTTCAGAAGACGTTCAATGTACTCCTCCATACGCCCGGTATTTGTGCTCTTAGGAATACCTAGTATGCGGACATTGTTGCGGCGACTTCTGGCTTCAATATCTTCGTTCTTAGCCGCAATAACCTTCAGAAGTTTATCCATTTGTGCAACTTGAGTCTGCATCCGAGTAGTGGGGTCTTCGTTCTCAGATATGCATCGTTCCGCCTCCTTTAATTGTCCATCATGCTTGTCAACTTTTTGCACCAAAAAGTCTAGGCGATTATTCATAGTGTCCATCTTTTCCAGATAAATCTGATAAGCTATGTTGTACAGCTAGGAGTAGCGTCTTTACATCGTCGGAAGATTGCGTAGAGGATTGTGTTTGGTCCATAGTTACGGATTCAGCATCAGCAGAGGTGGACCTAGTCACAGCTTTTTTTGATTCAAACGTTAAACGTGGTTGACGTCCGTCAGGTTTCCCCATCGCAGCCGTCAGTCTCGCAGGCAACTCTGCAGCGTGTGCGAGCAAGTGTCCAACAATTACAAGCAGGCACCGGCCGTGGGTGTGCAAGGCCGCACAGATAGGTGGCAGACTAGGGTGCCTAAGGAGAGTGAAGTAGTGTCCGGTGGTACTGGGGCAGGACGGAGGAGCCCACCAGTACTCTATGGTGTGCGGTCATCCGCCAACTTGGCTTCTCCTCCCAAGCAGAATGTATCGTAAGGGAAGTCCTCCAGGGGGGTTTATCTGGGCCCCGAATTCTGCAGAAGGCAATGGGCTGCTGACCACACTGTGGCGGCACGGAGGGGTAGACGATGAGCGCCTCTCCCAATAGGCAGCAATATGTGCGTCCCTCAGCACCGAAGATATGACCAGCCAGAGATGCAGCAGTGATACGAGTGGCAGCGTTGTCAGTGTCAGGCCGCAATGAGGGCCAGGGCCGTGGCGCAATGCGCAGCAATCGGTGCAGTGAGCCCTGAAGAAGTGTAGAAGCAGCGCCGGTAAAGCTCAGGGATCCAATTCAGCGCAAAGGGTGATGAAGATCAGGTGGGCCCGCAGCATCCTGGTTCCCAGAGGGTGGCGCAGCGTGTGTAACTTGGCAGCCTAAGAAAATGAGGCCAAGGAGTAGGAAGGCGCCTCCTGGGCCAATACTCATGCATCCGCCATGATTTCCGGATCCCAGCGGAAAGCGTCCCTCAGCCACCGCGCGCCACTCCGTCCCACCACCACCAGCAGCAGCGGAGGCAGCAGCCGCTATAGGAACGAGTCAGCATGGAAGTGCCAGGTGCGGCGTAGGAGTTCCCAGTCAAGTCGGAGATCCGAAGCAAAGAAAAGGCGCGCTGGTGAGTCCGTATCACCGCGGTCCTCGCCGCCTCACTGTCGGAGATAAACCCAGGTCTCTGCCGGTGAGGAGAGCAGTAGCAGTATCGGGGGCAATGTCAGCAGGAAAGGAGCAGAAACGAGACTGCGGGGCCGCGACCCAGCCAAACGATGTTAGGGCCCACCACCTCGTGGTAAGCCTCGGGCTCAAGTAGTCACAGCGGCCGAGTCAGGACTCCAGCAGGCACGTCCGTCTCAACCCCTTCAATCCGCACCCCTCCACAGCTGGCGCTAGGAAGGCTCGGGAGTTGCAGTTCTTTGCCCCGAAGGTAGTGGAGTATGCAAGGACCAGTTGGGTAGCAGTAGATATTATGCCGCCATGGCAGAAGTGAGGATTAATTACGGATAAGGTCGCCAAGCTTCCCGAGCCTCACAGGTGTGCGGCCATCTTGGGTGTGCGCCACCTAGCTCCCTTGCATGCATAGTTCTTAGGCAATCCCTTTTAGACACAGTCAGACAAGAATAGTATACCAATCTCCTATACCATATTCATATAGATACAATAGCTCCAAATAAATCATGTTAAAGCAGTGCTTCTTTATAGTGCCCAGTCTTCATGGGTAGTATACATGAATATCGTTTTCTTGGGGACAACACCAGGAACCCGAAGCCGCCTGTATAACCAATGTAAGCTGTGGTTGTGGTAACTAAGGGAGAATAGAGGGAGCAGAATTTGGAGTGGAGCTGGAGCACCTCGATTTGCCAGCGCGCTTTGGCGAGTTTGTTGCTTGTTGCGCTTGTTCCCTGTTGACCATATTCCCCTTACCAGTATACCTTTCTGGGGCATCAGTGTACCATTGCGGGTGCCGTAGTGGTGGTATTGGAAGTCCTCAGGGCCCTTCTAACATGCACAGTGTTACTCATCTGGGGCAGGCACAAGCGCAGGCTGGGTTAGTGGGGGCTCATATTGCTGTAGTGCCAAAAGTATCGCGTCCCAATGTGTGGCAATTGATATTTTCCTAAGTCACGCAAGTGTGGAATGTCGCCAAGCCTGTAAGTTGGGCGGGGTCTGGCGCTTTCCAGCACTTCGTGATTAGCCGTTTGGCTGTTAGCTCAGGTCTAGGAATATAGAGGTAGCCTTGGTGCTGTGCGTCCTACACAACAGATGCAATAAATACACCGGCCATTCAAATGAGATCACCCTCTCAGTGCAGTGATGTAATGCCTCTGATACCCCCTCCAGTATGTAGTAAGGCTGGTGCAGCTCCACACCATGTGCACCAGGAAGAATCAGTATGATGAAAGTATCTGTTGCTTTTGGCTGGCATATAGTACGCTCTGTGTGTGATGTAAAATTGGATCCGTCTAAATCGCATGTTCCTAGTTATCTTAACCGGGCTGGCCAACACTTGCCCCCATTCTTTGTCTGAGAATTGCCTGCCCAGATCTCTCTCCCACCTGCGCCGGAGGGGGTCTAACTTGACCGATGCATGCTAGCACAGAGAAGCTGCGAACCACCGCGTCAAACGTCTACCTCGTCCCATTACGTGCAAATACTGTATGGTAAGGTGCGTGGGCAATTTAGTGGTCAGGTCACCCCTTTGTGCTGCGAGCATGGCCAATAAGGACCGATGAAGAAGGAATTGACCCATAGGAAGTCCATCCTCTTCCATCAGAGTCTCATGGGAAAGCAGAACGCCATCACGGTAGAGGTCTCCCAGAGTCTTTATGCTGCCGCTTGCCACTGTTGCAGCTCTATAGCTGCCAGGGCCCCCAGTCCTTTAGGAGCACCCTCTAGAGGGAGAGCCGGAGCATAGGGCGTAATGCCGCGAGTTAGGAAAAGGCTCCTCTATAGCACCTATGCGCTATCTTCAGCCACAGTGATTCTGGAGGCTTCACGCCTGCCCCAGATAAATTAATAGATCATCCGCGTACAGCGACACGTTATGCATGCCGTCCCCTAGCAATATGCCCCGTGCATGTGTGTCCTTATCGATTCTGCTAGCGGCTCCATTGCGAGCGCAAAGAGACGGGGGGACAGGGGGCAGCCCTGCCTTGTTCCTCGTCGCATTGGAATCTCCTCTGAAGTGTACGGGCCCGTCTTCACTCGTGCCCATGGGTGCATGTAAAGCAGCCTGACTATTTGCAGAAAGGCCTGCCCTAGCTTATATTTTTCCAGGTTGGAAAACATATAGTTCCACTCAAGGGAATCGAAAGCTTTTTCCAGATCTAGCAGGAGGCAACCTGCCCTCGGCCATGTTGGTTTGGAGTATGTGGCCACTCGGAAAAAACGGCGCAAATTGAGTGAGGTGTTGCGAGCCGGTACAAAACCATTTTGATCTGTATGCACCAGCGCCGGGACCACCTGTGCCAACCTGTCAACTAGTACCTTCGTTAGCAATTTATAGTCTCTGTTGAGGAGGGCGAGGGGCCTGTAAGAGCCTATGTCAGTTGGGTCTCTTTTGGGCTTGGGCAAGGAGATCAGGTGTGCCTCACATAGCTAGGGGCGAAGCCGTCCAATATCCACTGCAGCTGCATAGAGGGTGAGCAGCTTTGGGCCTATTGACACTTTGTATGCTTCGATGTACTCCGCCGGGAGACCATTAGGCCCTGGGGTCTTGCCCGTGGCCAGAGACGATATCGCGTCCCCAGCTTCTTCAAGTGTGATCGGCTCATCTAGCATGTCACTGTGCTGGCTCTACCTCAGGTAGTTGTATGCTGTCTAAGAAGGCCGTCAGAGCCTGTGGTTCGCATCTGCAGTGAGACTGGTACAATCAGCTGTAGTGTTGCGTCAGTGCCTCATGAATGTCACGCTGCGTGTGCACTAGCGCACCTGTGTTAGTTCTTAGCGCTTCGATGGGATTGCAGGTACGCTCTTGGTAAACTAGCCAAGCTAAAAGTCGCCCTGCCCGGTCAGCCGTGGCAAGCGAGGACAGAACCAATTAAGAACAACCCAGTCATCCATCAAAGGAGCCAGGGTATCACATGAACTAAACAAAGAACCATCAGGATAAACATTTAAAAAAAAGATTCATGATAATGGTCATGAAAAATGAAGCTCAGGTCAATTTGAATAATAATGTAATTAGTTATATTGTTATTAATTGCTCAAAGGGGGGTGGTAAAATACTTAAAACAGGGCAGGAAAGCAGTGAACAAGTGCACAATTTTAACAAAACCTACTTTTCAACAGATGTGTACTGTAAACACAATGAATCACTGTGATAGTAGGCACAGTTGTGTCCAGGCAGTCCTTTATACACAATGCTTGCTAGAACTCATTGATGTTACACCCCAAACTAAAATTGGCAGGGTCTTCTTCAGGACAACAGAAACTTTGAAAAGCTGTCTCGAAATTCTAGAATTCAGTTTACTTATACACCTTTTCCGTTTAGCTGCACAGAATGCAGCATTTTTATAGAACGCGCCCTATTGTTACAAGTAAATCCATTCAACAATGTGGTGTGTGTATTGTAACCAAGTGACACCGAAAGCCACACAGCTTTTTGCAAGTTTCCATATGCCACATAGTGTCACCTCGTCACAAAATATGCACTATTTTTATTGAATTGTATTCTAATCAGGCACTCTTCCGATTTCTGTCTGTTTCAGGTAACCCGGATAACAGCTTATTTGAACCCACTTAGAATAAATAGCTGCCAAGGACATGAATCCTCATCTTCCTTTTTGTTGACCACCTTGAAGAAGGCCATGCCTTCGAGGTATATCCGAGCCTTGCTGCCCTTCATTTGAACCCTGGAGTTCCACTTCGCTAGCTGTGTACTGTGTAGAGGTGGTGCGGTGCTCAGTCTCCTAGACAGTGACTGACACCTCCCATGATGTCCTCCAATCCAGAGTTCTCCCTTAAAGAGCTACCTTCGCCTTTTTCGAGGTGTTGAAGCAGCTGCTTCATCACTGGACTCAGAGATCCAACTGGAATAATTCGAGCTTCTAGAGATCAGACAAACAGACAAACACTGGTGTTTATCACTGCAACTGAGTGATAGTCCTGGGGTTGATGTGACTTTGAAGTGGTCTTAAGAATGAGATCCTGGACAAGCAGCTGCAGGTGCTCAACCTCCAGGCTTAACTCTGCCTCAAGGGTGTCTCTTCCCGAGATCGGACCCTTGCCTGTATGAACAAGACTTTGGGGGCACAGGTGTCAAGTGCTCTGTCTCGAGAGAAGGCCCTCCCTGTTAGTCTAGACTACAAAACTCTCAAGATCTTACCCTAACAGAGACCCTGCCAGAGAATAGTCGTGTGCTCCCAAAATAATTAATCTCACTTTGACCCCAGCCTGTAAGTTAGCGCAGACTGGAGTGTGCCTTAAAGGCTTCTTGAGGTAAGCTGAGATGTGCCGGGGACACCTTGGAGACGTTTCTAAGGGTCTCCGCTTCCCACCACTGTTTTGAGGCTCCACTATATTGGAGTCCACTCGGTCTTTGGTCATCTACAAACACTGTAAGAAGCTTTGAGTGTTCAGCAGTCCGGAGGGGGTGTAACTCTGTGACACTTCTCTTCCTTTCAGGTCCATGAGTTCTGGATCTCCACAGTGCCTGCTGGAGGACTAATTTTCTGCATTAATAGGACAACTGATTACAGAGCTGCTGGGGGTGGGGGATTGTGGAGAGGCCTTCCTCCTGGTCAGCCCAAAAAAATTAAAGCACTCCAGGGTTTTTTCCACTCATGGTCTCCTTTGGTATTTTTCATGTGCCAGTTCTTCAAAAGGCACCCAGTCGGCTAGGATTTCTTTCTCTTATGAGATCTGTGGCTTGGATGAGTTATGAGAAGCTAATAGCAGGTGTCCGACTTGTGCGTTTTTGCACTACGTGTCTTTTCTGGTTTACACAATCTGTTCAGAGCTCGCTTTCTTGTTTTTTTATTTTAACCCCATCTGTTTACCCTGGTGAGCTACAGGGCAAGAGGATGAAGACAGGACCTGGGACATGGTGATTCTCTTGAGACGTCCCATGGACCAAGAACCAGTTCTTTCTCAGTCAGGATTTCCTCTCTTTCATCGGTCGCTTACTTCAACCAGAATCTAACAATGCCATGGGGCCCTTCTGTCTTGAGTTGCCTTCTTTTGCATTGCTTCCTTTGTGTCTCTGTGTTCATTACCCCAAACAGTCTCCCACTCCTAAGTTTCCACAGTCTGATCCATGTATAGTATGGTTACAACTGATCTTAACTACATTAAATAGGATCTTTCTTGAGGCCAGGATTCAAACCCACATCCCAAGCCTCCAATGTTGGGTATTTTCTTTAATCTTGCATTTACTGCGACAACCTAACATATTAAGTAAGGGATAGCAGGTGCAGTCTGTGAACCAGACCCTGAGTACTCGGTCTGAGATGGACAGCTGGACTCCCAAGCCTCCTTGACTCTGACAGTACTTTGTTGAATGGACAGGTCCTAGCTCAAAAGACGTTTTTACACAGTTTCCACAGTAGCAATGAAGACGGAGAGCCAGCCAGGTTTCCAACGTCACGTTGATTAGTTATTTACATGGTTTGCCTCTTCTTTCTACTGTACACAGATTTGCTGTAAAAAACTACAATTGAGAGGAAGTTATGGTAACTAGTATGTAAGTAATGAGGTAAAGACATTTTGAGATTGAGCTACCATCACCTTCTATCCCAACCCCACCATTCTACCTTCAGTCCCACCAATAATTATCCAAAATAAATTTTAAAAACATGTTTTTTTAGCAACAAAGCTTTGATTTTTTCTGTGTCTGTTGAAGTTTGTACGATGACGTGATTGATCTCTTGAATGAGAGTGTAGCGCATGATGTTTGTTTTATTGACACACAGTGGTGGCGCGGGGTTTTGATGGTCAATATGAGCTTGGTTGTATGGCGTGGGTGCTTGTATCGAGAATGGTAGTTGAGCGGGAAATATGATGGTGGTTGTGTAGCGAGTCTGTGTGTGTATATGGTGATGCCTCTGTCACTCCTCTTATTTTTTAAGTAAGATTCCAAGTTTGTTTTATTATTTAATATTTCTGAAAGTTCATAAAGATGTGACTTCAAACACACAAATGAGATTACCCGTTCCCCTGAAGTCGGAACCGTTTCTTTATTATCAGTCGTGGTCCCCTTTATACAATGAGCAAAAGACGCAAACTGTCTTTACTCTATGTACAATACACAAACACTCTGACATCAAACAGGAATTGACTACATTTCATAGAGACGTCTGTGCTGCAAATGTGTTATTCGTGTACTTTGCAAACCTTTCTTAAGAAACTTTCACAGGGCCTTGCAGAAGACCTGGAATATAAAACACATTGGCTGAGATGGGCCTAATCTCATCAGATGTGTGTAACTTGAGGGGTACCGTTGCAGTCTGATGACTCGGTGACTATGACCTGTGTAACCTCTGTGACAGCTCTGTTGTAAGACCAGAGACTCTAAGATCTGTGTACCCTGAGAATACTGCTCTCAGGGTACACTGAGAACCTGTTTGATGCCTCAGCTTTGAAGATCTCTGTATACTGAGTTATAGTTCTTTTGGCCTAAGTCTGAGCTTGTAGGATGTGAAACCTAAAAGTTTTTCTCTCCAAAGCCTGAACCTATTAGATCAGCCTAACCTGATCATCAGTCCTTCTGCACATGGCGTTAGCTGTTATACCTTTATGAAATCATGGATAATAGTCACTTTATTTTAGAAGCATATGCTACCAGTGAAGACAATCATTCTTGGAGTGAGAAAGGCTGAGTAGGCATTGTTAGGATTTAGGCTAATGGTCTTCTGGTTACACTTGATACCTGCACTATATGCTTAACTCACTGTCTGAAGCCTGAGGCATGTATAAAACATGAAACTGTTCCATTATCTAAACTTTCCAACCTCTGCTAAGAGAGGGAGGAGTGAGAGGCCCAAGCCTACTGAAAAAATTTAATCGGAGAGTTGATGCATGAGTTTTTAAAGATATGTGCAATCCAGGGCTCTGCTTAACTGCCCAAAGCCCGAATCTTTGATCTCTGTGTAACTTGATGGATGTTTCTTCCACGAGAGGTCCACTTGTGATTTTGACAACCGGATTGGATTTTAAATCCGGTTAGCTGTGTAAGATGTGGGAGCTCTCTGTTCTGTGCAGCTGTAGGCACCACAGTAACTGGATATGTTTGCCCTCCAAAACAAGACCCTGATAAATCAGTATACCAGGATGGATAGTTTGCTTAGTTGATAGTTTAGCCTTTGCGGTTATAAGGTAACTTGTTAAATAAAGGATAGCTCTAGTCGAAGCATAAATAATCTCTGTAACCACAGAACCAGGTCCGAAGTTGAAACCTATACATTTTGTAACTGGAAGGATTGATGCCCGCGTCTGTACGGTATGAATAACTGAGGGATAGAGACCATTGTGGTCAGTAGTAGTACAACTATGTTATTTCTGTATCTTGGGGGACACAGATCAAACATCACCATCTCTAAAGTTCTCTCAGACCCTATAGACTCATGTGAATACTGGGGCTCACAGCACGATTCACAGACAACCACGTATACAGACTACATGCATTCTATCACCCCCCAGGCAAAAACCTAACTTTCATAGACCATCTACTGGAAATTATTACAACTAACTCAGAACCTCACTCCAATGACCTTTTCATAGGAGACTTCAATATTCACTGGAATGGCATCCAAGATAATCAGGTCAACATTCTGAAAGAATTCCTTGCCAACCACTCACTAGTACAAGCTTGTGTCCTACCAACACACTCCAAAGGAGCCACACTAGACTGGATCATCTCCAAAGAAAATGCGATCCAAGAAATCTCAATCCTTCCTTGTGACTGATCTGATCCCCCCTTCAACACTTTCCAAATACCAGCCACAAAAAAGAATACAATCCTGCAACCAATCAAACGTTGGGTGAGAGACACTAGAGATCTGAACTCTGAGATTCTAACAATGCAAGGCGAGAAAGAACTTCAACTTCCTTCTGAACTGACGGACGTCAGCGAGCTTACAGACCACTACAATCGTACAATATCGAAAATAATTGACGACATTGCCCCTCTAAAACTTAAAAGAATACAGATCAAAGATAAAAACCCATGGTTCAACTGATCACTTAATGAAGAAAGATGTAAATTCAGAATAAGAGAATGAAAATGGAGACAAATTCTGTCATCCCCCCACTTAAAACAACTAAGAATGGCGAGAAAAACCTACAATAAAAGCATACCTAAATCCAAAAAAATATTTTTTAGAAATAAACTTGAAACCGCAAAGAGCAGACCGAGGAAACTGTTCGATGTACTATAAGAACAATCAAACAAATTAGCCAAATCTTCCCTATTATCATCTAAATCAGATCTGAACTCTGAAGATTTTTCAACATTCTTTACTGATAAAGCCAGCTCATTAGAGAGAGAACTCAAGAATAACGCTGAAAAAGCCTCAAACCTAAGGAGTGAAAAAGGGAGGAATAATGCCCTACGACACAAGTGATGCCCAAAAATAATGCCCATTGATTGGTCAACCTTCAAACTATATGATCAGCATGACATTACCAAAATACTACTATCTCCGAAACCAAATAATCCTCTGCCGTCAAAATGCTAGCCCTCCTGCAGCCACTTGGTCATCCCCTACTGGACTAAGATAATTAATGAATCGCTTGCCCAAGGATCAATTCCGGACTGCCTAAAAACAGGCCAGGTTATCCCTCTCCTAAAGAAACCTACGGAGAACCCATCTGACCCAAACAACTTTTATCCAATAACAACCATTCCTCTACTAGACAAAGTATTAGAAAAATGTGTGCACAATCCATTAAGTCAACACATTACTGAATTTGAACTACTAAATGACTGCCAATCAGGGTTCAGACCAAATCACAGTACAGAAACAGTAATCCTACACATAGTAGATGACGCTCTGCTGGCGCTCGACCGCAATGAAACCTGTCTCCTGATCCTTCTGGACCCATCGTCTGCATTTGACACAGTAAACCATCCCACATTATTAGAAGGCCTGGAAAATAGGATGGACTTATCGGGAACTGTCCTGAAATGGTTGTACTCCTTCCTAGAAAACAGATCGCAAAGATTCCTGGTGGACAACAAGCTTTCCCCACCATCTACGATTCAAATTGGGGTTCCACAAGGATCAACTCTATCCCCTTCACTATTTAATCTATACATCGAACCATCAACTGAAGTACTGCATAAGGCAAACATTTCCTTTCACATGTATGAGGACGACAACAAGCTGTATATGAAGATATCATCTCCGGAAGAGATCAAAACTATGAACTAAGCACTCAAGAAAACCGTAGAATGGCTAGCTGACAATCATCTTAAGCTCAATTCACAAAAAAACGAATTCCTTCTGATCTCCCCTCCTAAAAGTTCAGCCAAGATTAAAGAATGGAACAAGATGATCACGGCACTAAACGGTACACCGACGAACGTTGACTCAACCAAATCCCTTGGTATCACACTGGATAAAGAACTAAACATGCGAGCACACATCAACACAATGGCAAAAACTTTCATTTTCATCAGAATTACCTCAGAAAACTGAAGCCACTCATCGATCCTGGGGATCTGAAAATGGCAATCCAGGTACTGGTCATATCAAGAATTGAATATGGATGCACAACTCTATCAGGACTCCCTCAGATCTCAACAGCTCCCCTAAAGCTTGTCTCAATGCAGCAACTAGACTTATAACGGGAACAAAAAAATACGACCACATCACTCCACATCTGAAAGCGCTCAACTGGCTACCAGACGAGGCAAGAATAGAGCTAAAAATTGCATATATTACACACAAGGCAATACAGCACAAAACTCCACATTACCTAGCCCATACAATTACGCTGTCCGGAGGGACTAGACCCTCGAGGGGATCCGAGGATTTTCTACTGAAACAGCATTCTTCCGTAAGAAAATAACTTACGATAGAGCATTCACAGGAGCTGCACCAAGGATTTGGAATTCGCTCCCACCGAATATCAGAAGAATCATCTATGCTCCATGATTCAAAAAGGAGAATAAGCCCTTTCTGATGGGTAAATTTCTCCCATAACGAACAACAGGGACGACTAAGTCTTTATGGAAATGTGCTGTCAACGCGACGATTCTAAACTCAGATGTTCAAGTAAGCTATTGTGGGCAGGATTACTACCCTGCTAGTCACAGAACAAAGAAACTGATCACCTCTCGAATCAAGCTACTGTTATTGATTGAGCTCGAATGGCTAGCCTCAACTAGGGTGGATACAGTTAATCCCCTCGTCCACCAACATTGGTGCCGTCTATGGACAGATACCTCGACCAATACACCGGTATATGTGACTAACAATACTATAACAAGCTTGGATATAGAAGAAATGGTCTTATCTTAAATTTAATTACGACATGACAATTTTGAATGTAATCTAATGATTTCTATTCTTCCTCATTATATTTGTTTTGTGTATGGATAAGTATATGCCAATGTAAGTTGAATACATAGACATGTTCTTGATGTGAAAGAATTGGATATTGAATTGAATTGAATTAAAATTTATAAAGCGCAACATATACCCGAAGGCGTCTTGGCGCTATACATGATCTGAGAAGAGTAAGAACACTAGTACAAAACAGTAATCATGTTGAACGATTCAGGTGGTTTGTGTAAACAGCCAAGTTTTCAAACCCTTCCTAAAGTTGATCAAAGAGGGTGCTGTTTTAAAGGTAATGGGTAATGCATTCCACGGCATTGCTGCTGATCTGAAAAGGCTCCTGCCTCCCCAGGTAGCCTTCTGGAAGGGGGTAATTGCCATGTTCCTAGCTGTTCCAGACCGTAGGGTTCTATTGGGAACATACCATTTTAATTTGTTCCTAAAGTGTGTTGGTCCCAGATTGTGTAAGGATTTTAAAGCCAGGCATAAGACTTTAAACTTACATCTCTGCCTGACTGGAAGCCAATGTAATTTTTTTATGGCTTCTCTTGCTGAGACATTTTTAGGGATTTTCAGAATGAGGCGTGCCGCTGCATTTTGTACAATCTGAAGCCTGTTGATCAGGCCTGAATTGATGGTAAGGTAAAGGCTATTACAATAATCTAGGCGGGAGAGGACTAGAGCCAGAGTCACTGTTTTCAAGAGATCCTCTGGTATGTATTGCTTAATTTTATTAATTAATCTTATGGCACAGAGAGGGATGGCTGTAACTTTATTGACTTGGGCCTTAAATTTAAGTTCTTTATTGATAATAATACCCAGATCCTTGGTTTTAGCGGCGGGTACCGGTAGCACATCAAGTGCAGGTGCCCACCAATCAGGTGTCCAGAGGGAGGGTTTATTACCAATGATGATGACTTCTGTTTTAGATGCGTTCATCTTCAAACAGTTGACATCCATCCAGTCACTCACATTCTTCATACAGATCATAAAGGCCTCACCCTGGTGCTTTTCTCCATTTGTTAAAGACACCACAATCTGTGTGTCGTCCGCATAGGAAGCCAAAACGAAACCTGCTTTTTTTTATTATCAAGGCAAGTGGCGCTATATATAGATTAAAAAGTGTGGGACACAAGGCAGAGCCCTGCGGAACTCCACATGGTAAGGAAAACTGTTTAGAGGTTGCTGAGCCCATTGCTACATTTAGTTACCGATTGTTTAGAAAGGACTTTAAGAGTTCAAGTGCAGTGCCTTTTATTCCTGCTTCCTGAAGACGGACAGCCAAGATCTCATGACTGACCGTATAGAAGGCCGCCGAGAGATCAAGCAGCACCAGCGCGGCCGTTCCTCCTTCATCTAAAATTGACCGGATATCTTCAGTGGCAGTAATTAAGGCCGACTCAGTGCTGTGATGCTTCCTAAATCCGTGTTGTGTTTCATCTAATAAAAAATTAGATTCAATGTGTTCAGTAATTTGTTTGTTCATTAAATTTTCAACGCATTTGGCAGCAAAGGGTGATCTTGCAATGGGGCGATAGTTACCGGGTTCTGAGCTATCAAGACTGTCTTTCTTTAAGAGAGGAAGAATGGAGGTACGTTTCCAGTGAGTGGGGAAAATTCCACTGACAAATACTGTATTAATGATAGAACCCAGATACACTGTTAAATGTGTAGGAATCCGATGCATTATGCTGGGCGGGCAGGGGTCATATGGAGAACCTGACTTAATTGATAAAATAAGGTCTATTAGTTGTTCATCTGAGGGCTTTTTAAATTCAAAAAAGCTAGTTATATCATTCTTGGGGTTGGGTTTATAATTGCTCTGAATCTTCTGATATCAAAGGTGGTTGAAATGAAAAGCGCTCTGACACCCCAACTCTGGGTCTGGTTCGTGCTATTGAAAACAAAGAATAAATAAATTGTCAGACCCCTCTGAGTTTAGCCAACTAACTGGATTACTAACTACTTCCCTTTGCGCATGTGCCGGGACTGGTACAATGCAGGTTACTACTGTAACTTCCCCTATTAATAACCATCAGACTCTGTGTCTGTAAATGTTCATTACATTAACTGTTTAAAATGCATTGTAGGGTTTGTATATTAATGTTTAATCTACGCATGTTATGGGGGGCGTGTCCGACTGCGGCAAGATGGTGGGTGCAACCTAGAGGTGCGCCACGCCTCAACCCACAATCTGCTGCCATCCATCCACATCCTGGCATCATGCCACCTTCATTGTAGGGCCTGTGGGGTGCATGGAGCCTGAGGACCCCGGGGATCGCTTTAGGAGACCAGAAACTGCTGTGACCTGCTTAATTCCTGTGAGGCATGGGAGCTCATGTGGTGTGCCAGGCGCAGGGCCTCGCAATGTGAGTCTTCGGACCCGGGTGGAGGTAGTCTGCATTTTGGGAGCTGTGGCGGCTCCTTCCTCTGTGCCTTGCCTGCCACCCTGCTCAAGTAAGGACTAGTGGACTGCCGTTCTCGCCCAAGGGGGGACTACGGAATCCCAGGGAGCTTGGCAACCGGGCCGCTGATGAGGCTGGTGTGAAAGTGCGGCATGGCCCAAGATCGGCGTGGGGGAAGGTGGCCGTAACCCTGCCCCTGCTTAGTGCACTCAGCGTGCTTCATAGCCAGGGACCATCCTGGACCAGCCATTGGTGCTAGAGCCACCGGCTGGCCTAGAGGCCCAGGACCTGAACGGCTGCAGTGAGTGCGGGCAGGCAGGTGCTTGAGATATCCTTTAAGGCATGATTGAGGCCTGTGATGGTGCTCTATTACTGTGCCCCAGCACTTCCTACAGCGAAGGGATGGTGGACAGGAGCCTCTGAATGGCAGCAGCCTACGCCACCCTGGGTGGGGGCCCTTTCTGAAACTCATAATCTTCTTTATTGGACTGCGGAGGAGACTGGACCGCTTGTGCCCTTCTCTTAGATGTGAATCTTCAGCCTGAGTGGAAATGTGAGGCGGGTCTGGTGGTGGTGCATCCCCCCTACCTCCGAATGCTCTACATTGGCGCTGGGGCCCAACACTGCCAGCAGTATCCCCTCTTACCCACATAGAGCCTACAGAGTACCTCCTCGTGTGATGGCCGCAATTGAGGACTGCTCACGTCCCTCTCTCCACCCACCACCCTTGCATTGTTGAGAGGTGAGGCTGGTCCCTTATCGTGGAGAAAACTGGCATATGCAATTTCAAAACGCCTGCAGTACATTGACTTACGATCAGGACCAGAGGTGATCCCATTCCTGGCTTGCACCGGTTAACTCCTAGTCTACGCATTGCAGGTATGTTTTACATTTGAGTCAATCAATCAAGTAGTATTTGTATAGCGTGGCTAATCACCCCAGGGGTCTCGAGTGGCACTTCTGTCTTTAACCTAGGTTCTACAACTGCCATAGGCAGCGTCTTGGTGTTCTGCGGTGGCCCTTGTGTGAGAAGTGGTCACACTGGCCCTCTCTTTCTCCCCCACTCTCGTCTGGCCTGCGCACACCGACTAGTGCGCCTATGTTGTGAGTGCAAAATAGAGGAAGCATGGGGGTAATAGGACCCATTCACGGCATCGTCAAGGGATACGATCCCCAGAGCAGAGCGCACATGAAGGTGATGACCCCCAGACTGACAAATTGGATAGAATACTGACAGGAATAGCAGAAACCCGAAAAGACTTGCGCATCAGAGTTGACGTTCTGGCAATCGAGGAGAGCGTGCTTTGTGAGAACCATAAGAAGCTGTAGAGACAAATCACCCGGACAGGGTGCAGACTTAACAAGCTGTGTCCTACGGTCACACACCTTGAAAGCCAAGTCTGTTCTTAGGTGACCAGGGTGCGGGAGTTGGAAAATAGAGCAGAAGATTCAGAGGAACGCTCTAGTCACAATAACCTCTAGGTTGTTGGATTCCCTGAGGCGGCGGAAGGCAATGATCTGGTCTCCTTCAAAAAATGGCTTGCCAGGTAATATCCCCGGTGACCCTCTACCCACTACCAGGTGGAGCGAGCACACAGGGACCACCTCCCAGACTGGTGGGGATCCCCATTTTGAACTTCAGGGACAAGGAAACTATGGTGAGGGCTGCCTGGACTACAGATCCTTTGCAATATGATAATTCATGTATTTCTTCTTCCCAGATTACACATTGATGGTGCAGCATCGGAGGGCCTCCTTCTTGGGTGTCAAGATGCATCTGATACAGGCAGGCCTCATCTACTCTCTGTTGTACCCAGTGAAGGTTAAAGTAATAACCAATCAGACCAGTTATTTTTTTTACACAACCTGCAGACGCCTGGGACTGGGTGGAACAACGCCGCTACAAAGCATCCACTCCGGCCACTCCAACACAGCGATCTGACATGGAGGAGGGATGGACAGCAGGGGTCAGCGAGGTAGGGACGTTGCGGTGCCATGTGTGAAGGGGGCTCCCTCCCTGGTACAGGCGCGGGACCAGAAACCGTATATACTGATGGTTATGTCGCATTTAGCATCAGAGCTCACTCCCTTCCCTCTGCTGCAGCTCACTGACGATTTGCAGGCAGACTCTGGCTCCATCGCTTTGCTGAGCAGTAACTCTTCAATTTTCCACCCAAATGTCACCCCACAAACTGCAGATTTTCTTGCTTAACTCTTTATAATAATGAAACGTGCATGTTGAGTGGGTGTGGTCTTTCTTTCCCTCCACTACTAACACCTCCCTGTGGGTCGCTCATCTTTTACAAGATCACAGGAACACATTCCAACCTTTTTTCTATGATGTAATAATGGGTCGCAACAAACAATTGATGTCAAGACTGATTTGCATATGGCCATGTCTAAACTGGGGTGGCGTAGTGGGCAAAAGAACGATGGATTTAACCCAGATCTCTTGACTGGGGGAGAATGTCTGCATTGTCAGCATTCCGTCCATCATTTGTTTGTTGTAACGCTTTTCGCCCTAAGTGGGATGGGTATTCCCAGACGTGGGACCCGTGCTCACTACGCCACTGGAGTCAAGCTATCCTGGCTGATGACGGCTGATAGCCAGAAACCGGTCCTAGGATGCTTGATTCCGGTCCAGGGACAACATGGTATGGAAGTTCGGGCTGGACTGTTCCCATGAGGCACAGGGTCAAGACTGATTTGCATATGGCCATGTCTAAACTGGGGTGGCGTAGTGGGCAAAAGAACGATGGATTTAACCCAGATCTCTTGACTGGGGGAGAATGTCTGCATTGTCAGCATTCCGTCCATCATTTGTTTATTGTAACGCTTTTCGCCCTAAGTGGGATGGGTATTCCCAGACGTGGGACCCGTGCTCACTACGCCACTGGAGTCAAGCTATCCTGGCTGATGACGGCTGATAGCCAGAAACCGGTCCTAGGATGCTTGATTCCGGGTCAGGGAAGACCTGGTTTGGCAGTTCGGGCTGGACTGTTCCCATGAGGCACAGGGTCAAGACTGATTTGCATATGGCCATGGCTAAACTGGGGTGGCGTAGAGGGCAAAAGAACGATGGATTTAACCCAGATCTCTTGACTGGGGGAGAATGTCTGCATTGTCAGCATTCCGTCCATCATTTGTTTATTGTAACGCTTTTCGCCCTAAGTGGGATGGGTATTCCCAGACGTGGGACCCGTGCTCACTACGCCACTGGAGTCAAGCTATCCTGGCTGATGACGGCTGATAGCCAGAAACCGGTCCTAGGATGCTTGATTCCGGTCCAGGGAAGACATGGTTTGGCAGTTCGGGCTGGACTGTTCCCATGAGGCACAGGGTCAAGACTGATTTGCATATGGCCATCTCTAAACTGGGGTGGCGTAGTGGGCAAAAGAACGATGGATTTAACCCAGATCTCTTGACTGGGGGAGAATGTCTGCATTGTCAGCATTCCGTCCATCATTTGTTTATTGTAACGCTTTTCGCCCTAAGTGGGATGGGTATTCCCAGACGTGGGACCCGTGCTCACTACGCCACTGGAGTCAAGCTATCCTGGCTGATGACGGCTGATAGCCAGAAACCGGTCCTAGGATGCTTGATTCCGGGTCAGGGAAGACCTGGTTTGGCAGTTCGGGCTGGACTGTTCCCATGAGGCACAGGGTCAAGACTGATTTGCATATGGCCATGGCTAAACTGGGGTGGCGTAGAGGGCAAAAGAACGATGGATTTAACCCAGATCTCTTGACTGGGGGAGAATGTCTGCATTGTCAGCATTCCGTCCATCATTTGTTTATTGTAACGCTTTTCGCCCTAAGTGGGATGGGTATTCCCAGACGTGGGACCCGTGCTCACTACGCCACTGGAGTCAAGCTATCCTGGCTGATGACGGCTGATAGCCAGAAACCGGTCCTAGGATGCTTGATTCCGGTCCAGGGAAGACATGGTTTGGCAGTTCGGGCTGGACTGTTCCCATGAGGCACAGGGTCAAGACTGATTTGCATATGGCCATCTCTAAACTGGGGTGGCGTAGTGGGCAAAAGAACGATGGATTTAACCCAGATCTCTTGACTGGGGGAGAATGTCTGCATTGTCAGCATTCCGTCCATCATTTGTTTATTGTAACGCTTTTCGCCCTAAGTGGGATGGGTATTCCCAGACGTGGGACCCGTGCTCACTACGCCACTGGAGTCAAGCTATCCTGGCTGATGACGGCTGATAGCCAGAAACCGGTCCTAGGATGCTTGATCCCGGTCCAGGGAAGACATGGTTTGGCAGTTCGGGCTGGACTGTTCCCATGAGGCACAGGGTCAAGACGGATTTGCATATGGCCATGTCTAAACTGGGGTGGCGTAGTGGGCAAAAGAATGATGGATTTAACCCAGATCTCTTGACTGGGGGAGAATGTCTGCATTGTCAGCATTCCGTCCATCATTTGTTTGTTGTAACGCTTTTCGCCCTAAGTGGGATGGGTATTCCCAGACGTGGGACCCGTGCTCACTACGCCACTGGAGTCAAGCTATCCTGGCTGATGACGGCTGATAGCCAGAAACCGGTCCTAGGATGCTTGATTCCGGTCCAGGGAAGACATGGTTTGGCAGTTCGGGCTGGACTGTTCCCATGAGGCACAGGGTCAAGACTGATTTGCATATGGCCATGTCTAAACTGGGGTGGCGTAGTGGGCAAAAGAACAATGTATTTAACCCAGATCTCTTGGCTGGGGGAGAATGTCTGCATTGTCAGCATTCCGTCCATCATTTGTTTGTTGTAACGCTTTTCGCCCTAAGTGGGATGGGTATTCCCAGACGTGGGACCCGTGCTCACTACGCCACTGGAGTCAAGCTATCCTGGCTGATGACGGCTGATAGCCAGAAACCGGTCCTAGGATGCTTGATTCCGGTCCAGGGAAGACATGGTTTGGCAGTTTGGGCTGGACTGTTCCCATGAGGCACAGGGTCAAGACTGATTTGCATATGGCCATGTCTAAACTGGGGTGGCGTAGTGGGCAAAAGAACGATGGATTTAACCCAGATCTCTTGACTGGGGGAGAATGTCTGCATTGTCAGCATTCCGTCCATCATTTGTTTGTTGTAACGTAATAATGGGTCGGGCAGGGCTAGAGGAGTAAGTTTGTCTAGTGCTCTCTTCCTCCTACTCTTCCATATCGGGAGACTCACGTTACTAGTCACCTGCCGCACCCCCAATAGACCATTTTCTCTATTTCTGTAGCTGGAGGCCTTCGTGAGGCCTCTTTAGTAGAGTTCCCACACTATGGGTCTGTTTGTTTACTGTTTGGGCAATCACAGTTTTGCACTTATCCTGGGAGGGGAGTTGAGGATTATGTTAATCTTGTTTTTTAGCAGGTCATGCACTGTACAATCTATTGGCACTGGGTTACGCATATACCCCACACCTCTAATACGCCTTGACTAAATTAAAAGTAATTACTTGGAATGTTCCGGGAATAGGGACATCATGTAAGTGACACTTAGTCCAACAATACATATGGCGGCACAACACTTACATTGAATTTTACCAGGAAACACACGTGGCGGGGTGAAGATGTTCGGTTACAAAACGATGGCGAGGGCATTGTTTCTGCACCACAAATTCTGTGTTTGCCCATGGGGCATTATTCTGGATATATCCCGCTGTTCCCTTCAAATGCCTTGCCTGAGAAATGGACCCTAAGGAAAGATATATTTTTGTAGAGGATCAGCTTGATGGCCGTCTGCTCCTGTTGGGGAGCATTTATGCACCGAATGTAGCCCAGCAAGCCTTCTTGGGCCACCTTACATTTATCCTCACAAAGTGGGAACATATGCAGTGGCTCATTGGTGGAGAATTTAACAGCATACTTTATTCTGTCCTCTATCTCTCACACACCCCACTACTTACCTCCCCTGTAGTAGCGACTGTGGCGTGACTGATGCAGTGACTTATCCATTGGTCTCTTCTATACATCTGGCGTGCATTATACCTGGATATGAAGGACTGCTCCTACTACTCCCTGCCCCATGACTTCCATGTGAGAATAGACCATATTCTCTGCAACCCAGCCATTTACTTGAGGGTAGTGACCGGCGAATTCCTTGGTCAGACCTTTTCCGATCATAACCTGCTACAGTTGCACCTGGATTGTGGAGTCCCTCGTCTGCCCGTCCCCACGTGGCAGTTTCAACCAGCCCTGTTAGAGGACAGTGTGTTTCGGGACACAACCCAATAAGTCTTGGCTGACTGTACATGGCAGAGAATTGGGGCACAGCAACATCCAAGCCCATAGAATCGGAGGCACTAAAAGTAGTGTCCTAAAAGGAAGTTAAGTGCCCCATGGTACACCCAGGCCTTAACTGAGAGCCATTTACTTTGTAGAATAAGAGAAAGGAAGTGGAGGAAAACATATGATGAGGTCTCAAGAGCCCTTTATGTTCAACAGAGGAAATTATACCTCTCTAGCATAAAGACTGCCAAAAAGGTGTATTACACTAAAGCTATCAACGATGCACATCAGAAACAAAAAACTGTTTTTTCCATAGTTAAATCCTTTACTCACCCCAAAGCCCTCCAGCCCGAAATCCCGCCCTCTGAGAGTTTGTGCAACCAAATTGCAGATTTCTTTGAGGAAAAAATTGTAAACATCCAAAAGGATTTCCCGCCTCCTTTGATTTCTCTTGCTTTAGGCCCCCAAAAACATGTAGCCGAAAATAGCCATTCCCTTGGTAGTTTCCAACCGGTCTCCCTCCAACAGACCCGCAAGGCGATCTTGGCTTGCAAATCTGGAGCACCTACTGACTCCTGTCCCCCCTGCATTCTACATCATCTAGTTGAGGTAGTGAATCCAACCATCAATGCCATCATAAACACATCCTTAAAATTAGGGATTGTGCCTAATGAATGGAAAAAGGCTATCGTAAAACCTCTTATGAAAAAGCAGAATAAATCGCCAACGGATCTGACCAATATGCGCCCCATTTCACTCCTGCCTGTTCTAGGAAAGATCACTGAACGGATGGTGCATTCGGAGCTAAAAGCATTTGTGGAGAACCACAACATCTTGCATCCCCAACAATCTGGGTTTCGCTCCGGCCACTCCACTGAAACGGCTCTGGTAGAACTCTCTGACTCCATCAAGTTCCTGCAGGATGAGGGAAAGCAGGCCGTCCTCATCCTGCTCGATCTAACAGCAGCTTTTGACACCATCTCTCATGTCATCTTGAATGACAGGCTGCGAGAGATTGGTGTGACAGATACAGCTTTGGCATGGGTCAAATCTTTCCTGTCCAATAGGTCCCAGTCTGTATCTTTGGGTCACTACCTATCCAGCGAAAAAACTATTACATCCGGAGTACCGCAGGGATCCATATTAAGTCCACTTCTTTTTAACATCTATATGGCACCCCTCCTCGCTGTGATAGAGTCACACGGGATCCTTGTTACGTCATATGCCGACGACACTCAATTGGTAGTCTCCATTGACAAAAACCGCACGGATACAGAATTGCGTTTTCGGAATTGTCTCACTGAGGTATTTCAGTGGTTAAACAAAAACCACTTGAAGTGCAACAGTGGGAAAACCGAAATTATACCATTGGGCCAGGACCTACCTTTCTGCCCGAGGGATTGGTGGCCTAAAGACTCTGAGACCCCGCCCAGTGCTGTGTCTTCTGCTCGCAACCTAGGCGTGCAATTTGATGCTACCTTATCATTTGATGATCATGTTAGGATCACGGCTGGCTGCTGCTTTGGCCTTATGAAATCTTTAAAGAAATTTTTTGACTTCCTCCCCATTGCCTCCAGGAAATCGGTCGTGGTTGCACTAATACTCTCCCGACTCGATTATTGCAATGGGTTGATGGCAGGGGTAAAAAAGTCCACTTTGAAGAAGTTGCAAAGTGTACAGCACGCGGCGGCACGGTTAGTGTTAAAACTCCCTAGGAAATCTTCAGCCTCAACTGCATTAAATTCTCTGCACTGGTTGCCACTGCATAAGAGAATTCTTTTCAAACTCTTGCTCACAGCTTTTAAATCTTTGAAAAATATAGGTCCCAAATACCTTGTTAAACGTTTTATTCGCTATGATCCTGTACGATGTCTGCGATCCTCAGGGGCCAATCTTGCTAAGATCCCGAGGCATAAATACAAAACTAGGGGCGGAAAAACGTTCACAGTCCTAGCAGCAAGAGCTTGGAATAATCTACCCGTAAATCTTAGACTGATCGAGTCTGAATGCCCCTTTAGGAAACAACTGAAGACCTGGGTCTATCAGCAATCAGATACCTATGTGCTAGCAGCCATCTAGATCTTTTCACCACTTATCCCCTATACGCATGCTCAGCGCCAAGATGCTCCTTCCGGAGCGAATGTTGCGCTTTATAAATATCCAAATAACAATAACAATAGTGCTTCGTGGGCCCTGCATTAATGTCGTGGTAGGAGGGCGGGACAACTAGCACAGAGAAATTGCAACCCTAGAGCAGTCCCTCAGCGTCCTCGAAGTGGAATCTCGTGAGACACCTACGGGTCGCCACACACTCGCAGATGCCAGGGAACGACGTGCCCAACTGAGATGCTTTGATTTCCTGGCTTATCAGGCAAAGAGGTATACCCATCTGGTCGACTATTGGTCTGGCTGCTCTGTAGTGTGATCCCAAATGTGCCAGTCGCCATGATTCGCCAATCCCTGACTTGCACTGTCACTAGTCAGTCGGACAATCGCACCACTTTCACATCGTACTATAAGACATTATGTGCCCCTACTGCCACTGACCGGACTGCCAGCATATGGGCCTTCTTAGAGAACCTTGTGTTGCCCATTGTAGATCAATTGGCCCAAGAGAACTTGCAGTTGCCCTTTGTAGAACACGGGCTTAGGGCATCCATAAGATGGTCAGCTATGTGTAAAACACCCAGCCTATGAAGACGTCCTAGTACCTAAATTACTGAAGTTATATCAGGTGGCCTTGGTAGAGGGGAGGCTATCCCAAACGCTTTTCTAATCCCAAATAGTCTCATTACCGAAACCTGATAAGGACCTACTAGAGGTGACATCCAACCACCCTTTGTCCATGTTAGGCACATACTATAAGATCCTCAGTAAGGCCATTGCTGGTTGTCTCCTGGAGCACATGCCCCAGCTAGTGCACGCCTACCAAAACGGCTTCATCCCTAATCGTTCCACTACCCTCAACAGTCGCAGACTCTACAGAGTTTTAGAGCTGGCCCTGTCCCATTGGCCATATGCTGCTTGCTTAGTCATTGACCTGGAGTGAGCGTTCAATACCATAAATTGGGCCTATATGTTCGCAGTGCTCTCACGGTTTGGCATCCCGTGCGTTTGCTGCGCCTTATTCGCCTATTTTACACAGCCCCCACGTCCTGAGTTAAGATAGGCTACCTAATTTTGTCCCCAATAAGGAAATAAGTTGGGGCATGCACCAGGGATGCCCACAGTTGCCACTCTTAATTGCGCTTGCAGTGGAACCATTGGCCCAGCGTTTGCTTGCACTGGGGTATCCGTTTGGGGGATGAGCTACACCCTGTCTTCCTGTATACAGACGATGTACTCATTTACATCCAAGACATCAGGCAAGGACTTGGTAGAATCGAGAGGGCTCTTGCTGAAGTTCAGGAATCTTCGGGATTGGGTGTGAACTGGATGAAGACGTGCCTGTTCTCTGTGAGCCCAGACTGTCCGCTGCCCCATCTAAAGGTGGGACCCCACATAGTGAGAGGGGAGCCTCGAACATTTTGCTATCTTGGTATTTGGGTAATATCATGATCACTGGGATTTAACAGATGTAATCTCACTTTGTCTCCACACTCTGCAAAAAAATAAGATGATGCAGGGGGGTAGGGTAAGTACACTCTGACCTCCAGGCCCATGGAGGGCCTAAAGGGAACCCCTAGTCAATAAAATTAAAAAGTGTTGAGTTTGTCACAGGTTTTCAGACCCTGGGCCCAGTTTCCTATCCCAAAGTGTATAAATCCTGGCCCCCAGAAAGTGTTATAGGCCTATACTGGACCTTTTTCAGATTCTGCCAATCTGAAACCAAGTCTGTGGATCACTAGGAAGGTGCAACCCATGAATTCTAAAAGAAAAAACATAAAAACAGCCTACAAGACTTTGCCACTTTCGACTTGTTGGATCCAGGGCAGGCCACAGGTCCGGTCCTGTGGCAACCTGTAAAACACATGGCCAAAGGCTTGGTTTCCTGCAGAGGATCGTGCGCAGGTCTGGTTGGAAGCCATTCTCTTCGTCCTCTGCAAGGGTAGACTTCCCCCAGGCCAGGCTGAGCGCTGCAGGAGTTTCAACCTGTGCAATACTATTTTAGTGAAAAAATATATAATTATAAAGAAAGGATAGCCCTAAAAAAAAGGCCTTTGTGTTCATGAAGCATTATATTGCTCAACGCAGACGTCTTTGAACAATATCATTTTTATTTTTGGACAATGCACAAAAAAATCCACGTCACACACTCATGATTTGACACTTTGTTTTTAGGTCTTTTATTGGCTCCAGAAAGTCCTGCCCACAGAAGCAATTACAGTTGTTCTTCACAAATGCTACTATCAAGGCTTCCACTATTAACAGTAGCACTCAAACAGAGGGAGAGTACAGAGCAGCTGTTCCTCACATTTCAGTAGATTGAAGCAACTCAAGTGATTGGGCCTAAAACTTTCCTTCCAAAATACAGTAAAGTTCTATCTTTTACAAAAATCGCTTCACCTTTTCACCTGTACAGATGGACACCAGGTAGTGTAAAGCACAGAGTATGCCACACTTGGTTAAAACAAATAAGATTAAAATAGGATCTATAAGTGCATAGTTTGTTCTGTAGGGTGAATTTACCACCTGGCTGGATACTAAAAACATATTCTAATCGATGATAGTCTTAAACTCTTTATCTGACTTTCTCATTAGTTCACTCTCTCACGCACAGTCTCCCTCATACCTTCACTCACACTCTCCTTCACTTTTACTCGCTCTCTAAGACTCTCTTACTTTCACATTCACTCATCCCCTCGTTTTTATACACTTACTGTAACGATCCTGTCCGAAGACGGGTACTCCTCAGGATTCGTGAGATGCAATAAGGGTTCCACCCCTTGACATCCCCAACTCCTACAATGACTGCACAGAATATTAGGGCGATCAAGTAAGGGAAGGGAAAGGAAGGGAACAGCAGGGAGTAGAATCTGTAAAAACAAAGAACAGGTTGATGAAAAAACACGAGTGCATGCAACACTACTCTCAATGAGTCTCACTAGTCTGTCTCATACCTGACATGTCTCACAAACAAACACCAAGCTTCTTCTACGCTCCAATTTGTGATATTACTGCATACCCAAGGAGCTGTCATACTAGAAGTCTCAGACAGTGATATATCGGTGTTTTAGGAATAGAGTGAACATCAGTACACATAAATATAGTCTCGACCCCGCAACACCCAAGGGGGTGCTCACTCGCTGAACAGCACGAGTGACTTCCTGCTTCCTTTCCCAAGTGTCTAAAAAGAACCAAAACAACACGCTCCTACGTCGGAGCTAATCCGAGAGAAAAACACAAAGGTACAAAGTCTTGCACTCCGGGTGTAATAGGTGAGGGATAGCGAGGCGCGTCCATCTGTGGTGCACCAAAGAACAAAAGACCAATAAATGGGGGTTTACTCAGCCGAGGGAATATCGCTGAATCCGATCTTTTCAGCTAGCATGGCAAGATCATGTCAGGCGCTCTTACCTCAGAGTGCGGTGGGGGTCAGAAGGGCAATCCAAGTACTCACTCCGCGTGATGCAGGCAGCTAGCCCCAGGAATGGAAAAGAAACTAAGTCCTTTCTCCGTCCTGGTGATGTCGAAGTGCCGAGCGTCCGCTCTGGCTTTTTTCCGGTCCTTCAAAGCGCGGGTCGGTACAAAACACCCGCAGGGGTTGCAGCACCAGCTGCCGAAATCCTGAAAGGAAACAAAACAAAACGAGGTCGGGGGAAAGTTAGACGCGTCCGCGCATCTGCTTCTCGACGATGTCCCGGTCTGCTGTGCGACAGGGTCGCATTCAAAAATAAAGCACGCCTACCCGGTGTGTGGTGTTCTCATTTAAGGACGTGGCTCCACTTCCCCCACATAGCAGGGCTTTCTGGGAGATGAAGTCCCATGCAGGCGTAACGCTGGTCAATCCCTGACACTTACCCTTTCACTCTGTTGCTACCTTATTTTCATTAACTCTCTTACTTACTTTTTACTAACTCCTTCTCACTCAGTCTCTCATCCACTTTGTCACCAATTCCCCTCTCTCATAATACAATAACAATCAGATGGTACAAAGGCAAATTTGCCTGAAATGCCCCTGTTGAAAAAGGGCCACAAATATCGAAACCCATCTTCTGGCTTGCTTTGTTTGTGTATTCCACAGGGACAGTTGGCTTCTTACTCAGTACATGATGTGAGAAAGTGCTCTTTAAACATGGTCAGCCCCGAATTTATGCCTGGACACTGATGTGGTTTAGATTGTAGTGCACAGGGTCCCTGTCCATCAGGACCGCTGTGCCAGTGCTTCTTCCCAAAAACTATTCCACAATTGGCCCTAGTAAAAGGTGCCTGGGTACCAAGGGAACTGGGACTGCAGAAGGTCCCTTAGGGACCCCTCACTTAGGCCATGCAGACTGCCACTGCAGCATGCATGGCCTGGTGCAGACAAAATGACAGCCGACATGGCACGCTGCCTGTGTGTCATGCGTACTAGCACTGCCTAGAATATAGGTAAATATAGGTAAGTCACCCCTCCAGCAGGCATAACTGGCCCTAAGACAGTGTGCACTATATCTCAGGTGTCGGCACATCTGCATAAGCAGATATGCACCTACACTATTGGGGCCCATTCCTTAATAGTGTACGTGCCGGTGAAGCCATATAGAGTACATGGCCTGGAAACTCGACAACTCGAGTTTCACAGCACGATGTTGACTTCACTGAACACAATACCAAAATACTCCTCACAATAAACCCACACTGCTTCCAGTGTAGTAATTATTGTAACTTACTCAGAGGGCACCTCAGAGGTGCCCATTGAAAGCCTACCGATCCTGGTGTGGGCACGGACTAGCTTTAGGGAGCCTGCCACACACACACATGTTTCTGGACCCCTGGGCGGAGAGTCTCTGCTCTCTGGAATGAGAAACAATGCCCATCCTGGGCAAAGGTGTCACCCCTCCTCCCCCAGGATGGGCCATTGCTCAAGGGGGAAGATTCAAAGGCCTGCCACCTTTGTAATGAGGCCCCAGCCTCTGCTGTTACCAGCAGATGACAGCCGCCATTTTACACCCCCACTTTGGGCACAAAACAGGCAAGAAAGCTTATAGAAAAACTAGGAGTTGAGCCCACCTTTTCCAACTCCACCCCTCAGATGGAGGAGGCGAAGTTAAGCACACTTTTCAGTTCCATCTATCTTGAAGATGAGGGGGCTCCTCTAATCAGGGCTAGGTCTATGCCCCCTCCCACAGGAAGGTGGCATAATAGTGGGTGTAGTCACCCCAGGTAAGGTGCCCATTGGCCCTACCTACTACTCCCCTAAAACTCCCTCTAAAATTAGTAATTAGGTGGCTCTTCCAGACTTAGATGTAGGTTCCTTTAATCTACGAAGAAGACGCTGCGTAGCAAAGCCTGAAGACGACTACTGACTTGGCCCCAGCCCTACTGGCCGGTCTCCAGCTATAAAGACTCTACCAAGAACACAACGCCTGTCCTGTGCGACTTCCACAAACCCGAGGAAGCCTGCCTGCTCTTCAACAAAGACCAGATCTCCTGAGGGCAGCAGTTCTGTCTTCAAGAACCCAACCCAAAGGACTCCTGTGCCCTGCGGATCTGCAAGTTCTGCCCACTCTGCACCCTGTGGCGGCTCCTCCTCTATGAGGGAGGAGCGTCACCCCACTGCTTTCAAGCAGTGGGAGAAGCCGAAATATAGAATGATAACTTTCAGTTATTATCATTTTATGTTCCTGCCTCTTTGTGGGTGGGAGGGGCTGCTCTGCTTCCAAAGCAGGGGAGGAGTGGTTTGCCCACTCCAAAGTGCGCAATGACTGTTTGATCAGCCCTTTTGGGCAGCCCAAACCAGTCATGCACACTTTCCCTGTTCTCCATTCGGGTTGCAGTACAGCCTGTGTGGAGAACATGCCCAGGCCCCCATTCCCGGGCTGAGCTTCCAAACAGAACGCTCAGACCAATCACAACGCTGCACTTCTGCGTTGTGATTGGACAGGGAGCCTAGGTGCTTACCAATCGCAATGCTGTCAGTGGAGCCTGCTTTCTGTTCGTCGAGTTCCAGGGGAGCAGGACTAGCAAAGTGGGACCCGACGGCAAGGTATGTTATTGATATAATTTTTTACTATGCGCTCCCTCCCCGTGACAGGGTCCCTCCCCCTGCCACACCTGCATTCCTCCCACACAAAAGTTATGCCGGCTGCCACTGTCTGCATCCAATACCTATGGCCTGTGTCCAGGTGGCCCACCGCTGCAGAACAGGTTCCCAAGGGATCCTGACCTCAACTTCAGCATTGGCTGACCCCTCCTGGTCTCCATGACGCCTGCAATTCAGAGGCTCCCCCTGACCGCAACCAGTTCCGGTAGGAAGACTCTGACATTAAAAGGCACTCCTGCACCCGAACCCCTGCGCCTTAGTGAGCTAAATCAATGGTGGCCCTATGACCCCCTATATCTCTACTTACCTCTGCTGTTGTTGGTCTCCCTCCTGCAACCTCCAGTGTGATGCCTGCAGCCTGTTTGTCAAAAGCATAATCTTCACTGAAAAGAATTGGGCGACTGATGCTGAAATTACACCTGGCCGCCCCTGTATGCTGGTGGTGTATGTTTGGTGCTGCTTTGTGCCACCCAACAGTGCTTAACCCAACCCTCAAAGCTAGGCCCCTGCGACCGATTTACTGACATGCAAGCAGTGTGGGTTCGAGCATCCCCATTCTCCATTGATCCGCATTGGGCCGATTTTGACCTCTGCTCCAGGTTGCCGCTGGTGGTGCAGTTTTGGTTGTCATCTGACCCTTGCTGACCTTCGGGGCAGAATAATGGAATTATAAATGTTGTACTTACCTGTTAAACCGCATTATTGTTTTCCTCCATAGGATAACATTGAACTTTTCAGAAATTACACTAGGTGTTGAATTTTTAAAGTGAAAAGTATTTTTAGTTAAAAACTTACTTACCTTATTGCAAAGATTTTGGTCTTAAAATAAGATGCAACAAAGCTTATTTTTATAAAATTTGTCTATCTCCTTATTGAGTTTTGTGTTCATTATTGGTCAATGTTGTGCAATAAATGTCTTACACTCCTCTGTGTTAGGCCTAAGGCTGCTCACCCACAATACTACTACAAGATCACTTTGAGTTTTACATTGAATTCTGTATACGTTTGGGAAACCTCTGGACTCTGTGCATGGTATTACTCCCCAATAGCAACATTATATACAGAGCCCGCTTCCTACAAGGAGTGTTAAAATAAAATAAGGAATGAGGAGTCATTTTTGAAAATGTATTGGCGTGTTGTTCCTGTATTGGCGTGTTGTTCCACGCCCGATGATGTGTCACTCAATAGACACCATGCGGGGGACTTGCTGTGGGTTTATGCAATTGATGTTTATTTCTTCAATTAAAACAGTTTCAAAGTGCTGACATACTGTAAGGTCAGCAGACAGAATTAAAAGAAGAGTATGAGATTCTCAGGATTAAACAATTAGTTCTGCTGTGGGCCTGACAATGCAGCACAATTCTGCAAATTGAATATATTTACCAGTGTATTGCAAGGTCAAGGGGCTGCCCTTCCCAGGATGATTCCACTCTGCTGTGCGCCCTGCTCCGCTTTAGATTCCAATGCATTTGGGGGAAGGTATAAGGCTGAGATTACACGTAATGGTGCTGCGGGCTCTGCTCCGCTTTAGATTCCAATGCTTATTTACAGCATATTTGGGTGAAGCTGTAAAGCTGAGATTACACGTCATGGTGCCTCGGGCCCTGCTCCGCTTTAGATTCCAATGCTTATTTACAGCATATTTGAGTGAAGCTGTAAAGCTGAGATTACACGTCATGGTGCTGCGGGCCTGCTCTGCTTTAGATTCCAATGTTTGAAGGTACTACAGGCTGCCCTACTGCCGTCCTGTGAATACCTATGCATTAAAGTGACTGGGAGCAACAATTACTACTGCAAACTGCACACATTTTACCACCCCCCTCGCGACAACCTTCCCTTCACAGAACAGATCATGGACATTATTTCAGCCAACGTAGACTTCCATGGCTCCCAAATCTTCATGGGCGATTTCAACCTCCACTGGAATGATGTAAACGATGGGGCGGTTAATAGCCTTAAATCTTTCCTTCTTGACCTCAACCTAATCCAAATCTGTGACAGCCCCACGCATATCAAAGGAGCTACCTTAGATCTCGTCATTGGTAAGCCCAACTCCATCCTCCCAGATTCTATCCTCCCGTGTGATTGGACAGATCACTTTTGCATCACCTTCCGTATCCTGGATTTGGTAAGAACAAGTAAAGCCCAGCCCAAAAACCCAAAACAGTTGAAAAGATGCCTACAGAACATCAACCCGCATGATCTGACTGCTCTCTGTGATAACATCCTGCCTGCACCACCGAACATGTTGGATGTCCACGACCTTACGGCCCATTATAATCACACAATGCTGAATGTATTAGACTAGGTCGCTCCACTTCAGCTCAAAAGAATCTCCTCTAAACTCTCCAAACCATGGTTTACCAATAGTCTTAATTCAGAAAGAAGAAACCTAAGACTTGCTGAAAGGTTGTGGCGGTCTAATCCATCCCTTGAGCATCTCTACCACATAAGATCCCTGAAAAACACCTACAATAAATGCATCAGATGCTCGAAGGCCACCTTTTTCAGAACTCAGTTAGACCAAGCAAAAAAAGTCCAACAAAACTGTTCAAACTCATCAAGTCCCAAGCCAAATGTCATACGAACTCCGCATCACTGGATCAAGGGACATTGCCCAACTGCGAAGAATTTGCAAATTTCTTCACAGATAAGACCATGTAAGATTGAAACTAAACTACGATCGGCCTGTAATCACCTGTCTATCAGTCCACCAACCCCCCTATGCCCACCTGGTAGGGATTTCATGGTCCCGGCGCAACCACACCTCCCCAATAACAATGCATCCTGGTGTCTCTTCCAAACCTTGGATGAATGCGCTATACAGAAAACGCTGTCGACGCTGAAACCTTCCAACCACAACAATAACCCGTTGCCATCTAACCTTTTGCCGAAGTTAGATCCTCCCTACTAACATTGTGGACTACGATAGTCAATGCATCACTGCGGCAAGGCGATATTCCAGATTGCCTAAAAATGGTTCAAGTCACTCAGATTTTAAAGAAACCAACTGCGGATCCCTCTGACCTTCATAACTTCCACCCAATCTCCAACACCCCCACCTTAGCAAAGCTCCTGGAGAAATGTATGCTTGCCCAACTCTGCAACCATATCGACCATTTCCAACTACTGGGCCAATGGCAATCTGGTTTCCGCTATGGCCATAGCACAGAGTCGGACCTAACGCACATTGTTGATGACGCGTTAAGAATGCTGGACCACAATGAGTCGTGCCTATAGATCCTTCTTGACCTTTTGTCAGCATTTGACACGGTCAAGCATGATACCCTAATTGAGCTCCTGGAACTTAGTGAGGAAATATGAATTTTTATGATCAATTATGTCCCCTATCTTAGACCCCAACGGCTCCATGTACATGCTACAAGTACATGTATGTTCCCTCCACTTCAAGCTATGAAGACGCAAATACATATGTGTCCAACGTCAACATGTCCTCTTTCAGATCCGCCATGAATGGGTCGAATATTCCGTTCCTAAGTATGCCTTGCCACCGTCTTTATATGGTATACTTTTCACGTTTTCCAGCTCTGGCAAGGTAGGCCCTGAATTCTGCCACCGAGCTTTTCCTGCTTCTGCCTCTGAATGCTCCAGCCTGGACCTGTATCTGTATCCATGACCTTTGTCTTACTTCCTGCGCGGCTAACGGTGCCTGGCCCGGCCTGTTGCCTGCCAAGACTGTATTCAGCCTTCAAGTCATCTGCTCCGCTCCTCGAGAAATGCATTCCTGTCTAGTAGTTTAGGTAAACATCCTTCCAGCTACAGAGCAAAGGGCCCGGCCTTACTGTCTCCGTGCAAGTAATTCATGGCTTCTGTTGCCATGGTAGGCCCATGCCCCCTCGCATCTCATGTAGACACGTAGACGCTTATACATGCACTAGTAGTTAGTATAGGATAGCCTCTGCCTGAGAGACCTTTCCTTCCAGATAATACAGTTCCTTAAACACAAGATATTAGATACGATTTGGGATTAGGTTGTTCTGACATCCCAGACTTCTGTCTCCTCATGTAGGGCTAAATGTCAAGTCCTCTTTACCCTCCAGTTACACGTCAATCACACGTCATGCTACTGTGCGCGCATATTTGGCAAGTATTTCTGCTGACTTTGCAGGATTCTCTTATGGATCCACCCACTTGTGTCATCATCATAATGACGTTTCTAGTACATGCCCTCATGCACGCCTATTGTAACGCCTTTTCATTACGTATGTGTATTCTTATCTCTCTTCTCAGCTGTAACGCCTTCTGCATATGTCTTCACTGTAATGCATTTACTATATATATGACAACCTGTCAATAAAATATTGCTTCTATCCCTTCCCGAACCTTAGTGGTGACGGAATACGATTGCCTGGTTCGAACCAATTCCTTTGTAAGGAATAAACCCATTTTAAAACCTCAAATACCACGGATTCTGCCTCTTATTTTTATTGAGTTATTCTTATTGAATTTTACCGCATAAATTAAGTCTAGGTAATTAAATTTACCACATTATGTCAGCTGAAACCCCGAGGAATCGGGTTTTGCCTGCAGGAATCGGGAGGCGGGAGACTAGCCTTGAAATCGGTAGTCTCCTGCCTGAATCAGGAGGGTTGGCATGTCTGCTTAGCAGGACACTTTCCACGTGTAGAGACATTTCGGGGGCGGGGGGGGGGGGGGGGTGTCAGTTGGGTTTGTGGCTTTATGGGCCATGTTGTGCATTTTCGGGATTTCATTCCCAATACACCCTCTTTAAACATTACTATCTGGCTGGAGCGATTGAGTTTTCCGCGTGTAAATACTGTTTAAACTGTGTTTGAGTTGTTATCCTTTACCACCTCCAGGAGTAAGCCTTGTATGTGCCTCTTGTTACTGCCCAGTAACTTCCCACTGCCCCAGGGCCACCTTTCAGCCATGAACAAGGATACTTGATCTCTATACCCAGCTTTACAGCTTCACCCAAATATGTAATTAAGCATTATTTATTTATTTATTTGAAAGTTTTATATAGCGCGAACATGAGCACCGAGGGTATCAGAGCGCTTTACAGATTGTGCAGTAGGACGAGTACATGCAAATACAAATAATCAACATATCGACAAGTACATAGACTTAGAATGTCCAACATTCTCAAGACCATAGCATCTAGGACACAAACAAGCGTCAAATGGCCTGGGAGTCAAGTGGGGAAGGAAGACTGAGGCAGATATTTCTTCATCAAGAGCTCTTTAACTTCTGATTTGAAGAGGGCAGTAGAAAGGATCACCCTGATTTCGGGGGGGAAGAGAGTTCCAGATTCTTGGCGCCATACCTGAAAATGTTCGATTATAGGTCTTTTTGTGCTTGAATTTTTGTGGTTTGAGTAAGAGGGTGCTGACACTTATGGAGGCTCTTGAACCACATGAGAGCTCCAGTTTCTGAGCGAGGTACATCGGGTGTCTTGAGGTGGATGGCTTTGTGTGTCATGCAAGCAATTTTCAGCTGTATCTGAGCTTCATAAGGGAGCCATTTCAGAGCTAGCAGGTCCGGAGAGATGTGGTTAAATGTTTTTGTGCCCGTTACAAGACTGGCCGCAGCGTTGAAGGTCACCCTAAGGGGAGCCGTTTTCACTCTAGACAGGCCACACAGCGTAGCACTGCCATAGTCCAGCTTTGCGATCACCAATGCTTGAACTGCAACCTTTAGGTCATGAGCAGGGAGATAGGGTTTGAGCTTCCTAAGGATGCTGAGTTGGAAGTTCGCACCTTTGGTGAGGGAATTATTGTGTTTTTGCATGTTCAGACTCTTGTCTAGTAGGATACCAAGCGAGGATGCCAAGTCCACGAGGTGAGGTCTGCAGTTAAGAGCCGTAAGCTGATTCAACCATTGTTCAATGTCCGGTGATTGCTTATGGGGTGAGATAAGGAGGAATTGTGT
The DNA here is from genome assembly GCF_964204655.1 of Triturus cristatus. NCBI lineage: Eukaryota > Metazoa > Chordata > Amphibia > Caudata > Salamandridae > Triturus > Triturus cristatus. Next base: position 1,859,722,576 of record NC_140590.1, on the reverse strand, counting down.
TTTAAGAGCGTTTAGTTTCCGGTGGTTACGTGTCAGCCAGCTTTGTGTTTCCAGTAGGACTGATTTGAGGGACTGAATGTCCTCAGGAGAGGCGATCTGAAGTTATAATTGAGTATCGTCCGCATACATCTGATAGTGAATGCTGGATGATTTCAGCATTTCTGTTAGAGGCTCCATGAACAAGTTAAAGAGCGTGGGAAAGAGTGCTGAATCTTGGGGAATCCCCAGGGAAACCGGTGCAGGATGGGACAGGGATTGGTTCACCTTGAAGCGTTGTGATCTATTCAGGAGGAACAAAGAGAACCAATTAAGCACAGGTCCAGACAACCCCTATTGGCGCCCGAATAGGGACACCTCTCACACCCCACGCGCCGGAGGTGCGTTGCAGACCCGGTCTCCTGCCACAGCCGGACGGACAACTACGCGTACCCGCAGGATTTCCTGTATCTCCCTCAGGCCAACGGGGGGCGACTGAGGCTGCGATCAACACCCAGACGAGGCGGTGAGGAGTGCGGAGAATCCCGACCAGAGCCTAGCTGAGAGAGCAAGATCCGAGGTATACAGAGGCCCACCAGATTCCGAAGTATCTAAGTCACGAGTCGAGTCCAGTCCAGTTTGGTCTAGTCCAGTCCAGACTTCCGAGGCCTTCTGTTCCGTTCCGTGCTTCCCGGTGAGTACCGTTGCTGGGGACGCATCTAGACGTGCACATTGGTTTGTGCCGGTCAAGACGGGTTTGGGTACACAGACCTGGTCTGCACTGTTTCAGCAGTGTATCTGTGCTGTTTAGCAGTACATCTAGTATTATGCAGTTAACTAGTTTTATTCTAATTATTATTGTTCGTTCTAAAATGTTTTGATATGTTTTAAATGTCGTGGTATGAGTGATTGTTCGATCTTCATTACTGTGTTTATTGTATTAATTGTGTTCAAATCCGAGTAAGAACCAAGTAGCAAGGTTCAAGATGCCGTTATTCTCGAAATTAAGACAGATAAAAACTAGAAAAGGGATACTCGAGGAAGCTGTTCCCATTCCACCTAGGGACACTCCAGGGTACTTTATGTATCATAAGCATGGTCTAGATGCCGTATTATATCTCGAACTGTGGGTAGACTACACCAAGGATTTAGCAGAGAATCAGAGATGGCCCACTACTGGGACATGGGATGCAGATTGCATCATGAGAGTAGAAGAAGCATTATGGAAAAAGAAAGCCAGACAATCACAGAAAGATGCCATTGAATTATGGCGTAAAGAATCGCATAGACGCACAGAGAAAGCGCTCAGAAAAGAAGAGAAAAGTAGGGAGGATTCAGACAAAGCCCGAGAAAATATATTAATTGAGGAAGGTACCCGAGTAAAAGCAGAACAAGTAGACAGACAACGAAACACTCTTATGAATGGTATGTATCCTCTTCTGGCCGAGGGTTTACCTAAGGCCACCCTGGAAGTACCGAAAGATCTGCCACCTCCATTGCCTCCGACTAAAGTGCACCCTAAGACTGCAAAGGACATTTTCCTTTCTTCCTATTTAGACGATGTAGCCCCCGAATATGTTAATGCTCCGCCGCCACGTACACCACCTGCAAATGGTGCTCGACCCCGAGAAAATCTGTCCCCGCTTCTGCAGCAACATACTCCTCCGTCCGTCCAAAACCTTCCGCCGTTCCTCCACTTCTTCCTGCATCTATTCTTCCTACCTTACACCCAACGAATCCTTTTGGACCTAGCACCTCAGGAGGTGCGACAGGAAGTTTTCATACGCCGCCATCAGTGCGTCGATTGACTTATAGGGATCTAGCACACCAACGTACACCTCAAACAGCGAACTATGACATACTTAAAGAACCTCTTACAGATTGTAGATATGATCCAGTACCAGGTAAAGACGACAGAATGATGCTGTCATCAGTACGTCTACGACGAGTTGCGAACTATTTAATGATATTACCAGGAATGATTGAACATCTAGACAAAATATATCGCTTTGTCCAAACAGGGCAAGGTCCTGAAAGTATTGGCGAGGCCATGGCCTACCAGAAAGTGGACACGCAGAAACTGTTGTTACGCTTCTTTATAAACTGCCTGATAAGACACAGAGATAGGCCAGGCGTAGATGCGGAAGAAATGAGAGCCCTTAACAAATGGTGCCAGAATATAGCAGACGGAAAACATGATAAACAGAATAGTATAGAAAGTATGTACAGAAGGATCGGGAAAAAAATAGAACAAATATGTAAAAAAGAACAGCCTGAAAGAGAAACAGATGCAGATAAAACCGAGTCTCTCAGGGGATGAGGAACAACTAGAAATGACAACAGGACAATTACAATTACCAGCTAGAGAAATGATAGCTTATGTAGGAAAAGGAAGATCCTTCAATAATCCAATACGTCCGATACGTCCAGAAAGTAAGAGAATTTTTCAAGCAGCTATGTCAAACCCAAGGACCCCATAACATTTGTTTCAGGCTACTGATAAAATACTTCAAGAACGAATGGGGTACCATGTACTCGATTCTATGGATGAACAAGAATTAGCCAGGTCAGCAGTACAATGGGCTGACAGCTCTGATAAATATAGTGATGACGCGCTAGTACATACGTTTTTGAATCTCTCACCAGACGAACAGCGCTTAGCTGGTATATACATGATACAACATCTCCTTATATTATATAAAGGCCAACACTCCGATCCTGGTCCCCTACCTGATATACTGATAGAACTACTCATGAATAAATGGAGAGGTCTAGGTACCGATCTAATTAAAGTAATTCTAGAATATCGACACAGATATAGTGCCTTTTTGTGTCCAGAACATGATCCAGCTCCCTCCATGGAAAGAAAAACGTATTACATAGACAGACAGAATCCCTTACGCGAAGTACACCCAGTTAGAAATGATGATAATACTTTTAGACGCGTGTTTGTGTACACGCCTATAACTAAAATAGAACTATTGGAAATGAAAAAATTAGTGCCCAGCCATGACAGAGATCCAGCAGGTTTTCACCGTGAAATAAAAGACATGTTACTCATGGGTGATTATACCTATCCTGACATTATGAAAATATTGAAAGTATTATTGCCTGCCGGTATTTACGAGAAACTCAAAGAAAAAGAGTGGGAGGTGGGAGAACAAAAGATTGATTGGACAGCATTAGAAAACGAAGAAAATGCCCGAACTGCAGGCGTAGGGCTTGGAGACAAAACTAAAGCATTACCAGGATTATTAGTACAAGTATTGCCACGTCTATTAACTACGAAAAAGGAAGACTGGGGAGCAATCTCAGCTTGCAAACAGAAACCCGATGAAGACACTAGTGATTTTTATTCCCGATTTGAAAAATGTTTTGGTATTAACAGCGGCCTGAAAGCAAGTAGCGATTCATATCCACATCTTTTTGTAACGAAACTAGTCGAAAATTCCTTGCCTCAGGTTAAGAACAGAGTATTGAAAGTAGAGAGCTCTTGGCAAGCTAATACCCCGTCACAAATGTTACAAATGTTACAGTATCACCAGAATAGAATTAGAGAAGAACAAGAACACGAACAAAGACGTATGAAAGACACGAAAATGAAAATGCTCGTCGCCCAGTCAGTTCCGGCTGACAGTCATAAAAAGGGTGCGACACAGTCCAGTAATTCAGCGGTTCCCGTTAAAGGGACATGCAACTATTGTAAACAGCCAGGTCATTATATAAACGATTGTGCAGTTCTGAAACATAATATCTCTACGGGTAAAACCAAGGAGAGACCACGTCCGCCTAGACAGGATCAGATCCAACAACAAGTACCTCAGAATGTACAGCCTATGCAAGCTGCACAACAGATCGTAGCGGTACCACAGTCACAGCCTATTGCCGCAACACAAAACACGACACAACAGATGTACCAGTATGCACAAAATGACTATCCAGATTATCAGCGATACACATGAAACAGCCTAGAGAGGGAAGTTGGCTTACCCCTTATTGAGGTACCCGTAGATCAAGAGGGTCCTTATGTACATAGTCAAGTATTAGGGAAAGACAGAAAGTTCTTAATTGATACAGGGGCTAGCAGAACAACTATAAGTCACGACGAGGTCCCAGGGGCATCCCTCTCAGGCTCACAGAATGTTTCTCTTGGATTTTCAGGACAACCTATTGTTAATGAAGTATCGCAACCTCTGCCTCTTACAGTAGGTCCATTGACACGGACTACAGATCTATTGCTTACAAAATCATGCCCAGAAAACTTGTTAGGTATAAAGACACTGAAAGCTCTAGGAGCTGTAATATGTTGTTCCCTGGAGGGGGTACGACTATTCTTGCGTGACTTTAAAGGTCACTATGTATTTAGAGACATGGATCACAGGTTACAGAATGTCCCTGCACATTTATGGGCACAAGGCCCTACTGATGTAGGTTGTATGCATATTACACCATATCGAGTCACACTCAAAGCAGGAGTGGTATTACCACGAATTCGACAATACAAGTTACCTCCAGATGCTGTAGTGGCTTTGCTGCAAATCATTGACGAGCTCATTGCACAAGGAGTGGTTGTGGAAACCGACTCCAATGTGTGTAATTCTCCTATAATTCCGGTTCTTAAACGAACTGATCCAAATGCACCTCCAGTTTATCGATTAATTATTGATCTGCGCGAATTGAATAAATGCATTGTACCACAATATCCCGTGGTTCCAGATATCTCTTCATTATTGACAGCTATTGATTCAGAAGCAACGTTCTTTACTGTAATTGACCTCAAGAACGCCTTCTTTAGCGTCCCAATCGATCCGGAAAGCCAATATTTGTTCGGATTTAGTTTAAATGGACGAAGCTTCAAATTTGCACGCGCACCTCAAGGATTTACAGAAAGCCCCAGCATCTACAGCCAAGCACTGAAAAGACAACTTGACAGTATCCACATGCCTGTTAACACTGCACTGCTTCAGTATGTCGATGATCTGCTGATCACCGCCCGAAGCGAACCCGAATGTGAAAAAGCATCACTGACGGTTTTACATTTTCTGGCTGACAAGGGGCACAAGGTGTCCCCTTCGAAGCTGCAATTCTGTGTCCAGCAAGTTGTGTACCTTGGGCACTTGCTGTCCAAGGGGGGAAGACAGCTCACACCTGATCGCATCCAGTTAATTGTAAACATGCCACCACCCAAGACACAAAAGGAGGTGCGGGCCTTCATAGGTCTCACTTCGTACTGTAGACAATGGATTCCCCAGTATGCATTTTTAGTAAAGCCACTCATTCAGTTGACAACCCAGGAGGCAGCGACTTCGACTGTCCTCCCTTGGACTCAGGCACATACACAAGCTTTTGAAGACTTAAAGAAAGCCTTATGTCAAGCACCTGTTTTAGCGACACCATGTTACAGTAAGCCTTTTACACTCTTCGTTACAGAACGCGAAGGTACTGCCTTGTCAGTACTCACTCAGGAACAAGCAGGTTCACACAAGCCGTGTGCTTACTTTTCCAGCACATTAGATCCAGTAGCTCAGGCTCTGCCTACATGCCTGAAATCAGTCGCAGCGACAGCTTTAGCGATCAGACAAAGCGATTCCATAGTATTAGGACATCAATTGACAGTGCAAGTTCCACACTCCGTGGAAGTTCTTTTAAACAGAACTCAGACTCAGCACTTGACTATAGCACGACTGACAGGTTACGAATTAACATTGTTTCAGCCACACATAGAAATCAGACGCTGTAGTACATTAAATCCTGCCACACTTTTGCCATTAAGTGGAACAGACCCACTGGCACATGATTGTATTGAAGTCATTATTATTACGACGAAACCCAGACAAGACTTGACAGATGTTCCATTATCGGATCCAGACCTGACACTGTATGTGGATGGTTCATGTATGAGAACAAGTACAGGAGAATTAGTGGCCGCCTACGCAGTCACGACAGACACCGAAGTCATTGAAACAAATTGTATTGACACATTATCAGCTCAAGCAGCAGAGCTCATCGCTCTGACACAAGCCTGTATTCAAGCCAGAAATAAAAGAGTCAACATATACACAGATTCACGTTATGCATTCGGAGTTGTACACGACTTCGGAGTCCTTTGGCGAGAGAGAGGTTATTGGACTTCTCACGGTGCCAACATTCAACACGGTCCCCTCATTCAAGCTCTGTTAGATGCAATACATCTGCCTACTTCGATATCTATCATGAAGTGCAAGGCTCATACAAAAGTCACCGATATCATTTCCCAGGGTAACGACCTAGCAGACCGAACAGCTAAGCAAACAGTACAGAATAGGACTCATGCAACTGACTTGACAAAGACAATAGTTCCGACATCGACACACTGCATGACAGTTAGGGATCCCGCCCTTGATGTAATTGACATACAGACACATGCTACGCCAGAGGAAACCAAGAAATGGACTGAACTAGGAGGGATCCAAACAGATCAGGGATGGATGACGAAGGGAAAATCTACATGGTTTCTCCCCGACTCAATGGTTCAAGTTATCATTAACACAATACATAGTCCAGCTCCAGCACATCTAGGAGAAAAAGCTATGTTAGACAGTATTCAAAACATTTGGTTTAATAAGCACTTACGAGCTGCAGCCAAACAGAAAGTCCGTACTTGTATGATTTGTTGTCAGTTCAACCCAGGTAAAGGCGTACCTGTAGAGCAAGGTGGATTTCAACCTCCTGATCACCCTTTTGAAGTCATCCAGATGGATTATATCCAGATGGAACGATGTCGAGGATTCAAATATGTCCTTGTAGTTGTATGCGCTCTTTCCCGTTGGACAGAAGCATATCCAGTCTCAGATTACACTGCCCCGACCACTGCCAAGCAGCTGGTTCGTGAATTCTTCCCACGGTATGGTTTGCCCCGTATCGTGTACTCAGATAATGGCCAACCGTTCTCATCCGAGCTAATGAAACACATTTCACTCCTGTTAGGTTATCAATGGAAATTTCACTGTGTCCGGCATCCCGAGGCAGCAGGTCTCGTGGAACGTCATAATCAGACTCTGAAAATTCGACTTTCTAAAATCTGTAGAGAGAAAGGCGTCGACTGGATAGTAGCCTTACCAGTTGCACTCTTTTACATGAGAATGGTAGTACATTCTCGCACAGGGCTATCCCCGTACGAGGTGGTCTTCGGTAGGCCACCAAATATGTGGGGGACGCCTATACCTCGTAAAATCACTGATGTTGATTGTAATATGCTGACAGATTACCTTGCTTCCTTGATGTCTGCACTACAATCTTGCCGTTCACAGGTAGCTGCAGCCTTTCCCGACAACACCGAGGTGAAGCCCCATGAAGTGGTTCCCGGAGATTTTGTTTTTATAAGAAACTTCGACAGGAGGAGCCCGTTGGAGCCTCGCTGGCAAACGCCGAAATTAGTACTCCTGACCACGAGGACAGCAGTGAAGGTCGAGGGTCGCAAGGGTTGGCTACACTCGAGCCATATCAAGAAATTTCATGGACTACCTTCTGACTTGAACTCTCAGCCCTGCCCCCCTCCACAGACTGATTCAAAACTTCCCCTGGTCGAGAACACTGTTTCCCAAAACTATAAACTGAAACTAAGGTCTAGCAAGTCAGACAATTTGATTGTTTAAGTCCTCTCCTAGGTGAATCGGTTAAATTAGTCTCTGACATGTATCCTCTAGACCGAAATCGAGAGAGAGATAGACAGAAACGGCTCAAGAAACGTGCATATTGTAAATTACTTCATAGTCACTGTATAGTGACATTGTTGATTATGTTTTTTCTAAATCTTCTGATTATTGCTACAAGTATACTGTTGCACATATACTATCCTATTTTCAAGCGTGCTCATTCTGCTTACAATGATACTGCCGAACATTCTTTTAGCGAATTACCTTCACATGAGTTGCCCTATAGACTTGCGCTGCGCAACAACACATTCATTAGTATGTTACATCACTCCCATCAGGCCAGCAATGCTACAAATTGTTGGATATGTGGCCGACTCCCTCCCTATCAGAAATACAAGGGAGTTCTGCCTCTCTTTCCGTATCCATTCACGCGTAATGGTTCCTGTGGCGCATGGTTTAGTTTGATTAATTCTTTAGATTCAAATACTGTAGTTTACCAGAGCAACTGGGTATGGGGAAACCTGAACTTAGTTTTGCTTAAAGCCTGTTACCCTAACAAGGAGGGACTTCCCAAAAGGACAGGAACTGACCTAGAAAATGAAGTATATGGATTAGGTAACTTTACACTCAACCTCATGATTCTGAATGTCGAATCTGAAACTGCACTAGTCTTGCCTGCTATGTCCGTATTACCAGTCAAAGGTGAATTATGTGTAAGAAAGAATGGTTCAGTACACCTGGGTCATAGTAAATGTACTACTGTGATCGAATTCAGTGATAAAGGCAAGTCTACATTTAGAGCTTCCCGTCATTCCTACTTCATTTGTGGTCATACCGCATATATACGCTTACCTCTAGATTGGGATGGTACCTGTTACATTGCATTCCTTCTGCCACCTGTTTTCCTAGCCCCTCCTGACTACCATAGAAATACCCATCTAGTACACAATAGACTTCAGAGAGATCTCCCGATTGTTGACTACACTGAAACAGCATGGGAACAATATACAGACTTCAATAAAGGTCTCTTTCCCTACATAGGTGTTGTCTCTAATAGTAAACTGATACGTAGATTAACCAGAACCCTTGAAGCAGTAGTGAATGAAACTACCTCTGCCCTAGGCAACTTAACAGAGGAGCAGTCTGCGATGCGGATTGTTGTTCTCCAAAATCGTCTTGTCCTTGACGTCATCCTGGCCGATAGGGGCGGAGCCTGTAGAGTCATCGGATCAAGTTGTTGTGTTTTCATTCCAGAGAACGCGCCATCCGTATATAAAGCCATAACTCGTCTTCATAAGATTGCAAGCCAGATACATCAGAATCCAGGCACCTGGACATGGTCCAGTTGGTTCTGGAGCGTGTTGTCAGCCTGGGGATGGAAAGTCCTATCCTTCCTAGGTATTGGCCTTCTCATAGTATTCAGTTGCTGCCTGTGTCTACAATGTGGACCAGCGATTTGCGGCCTGTGTGCCACATCATGTATTCCACGTTCAAGTTCTCGTTCAAAATCCCGGAAGAAGAAAGAAGAGCAAATGATGTTACATGAACAGATTGATGGATTCCTGAGGATCGATATCTCATGAAGGGTCCGTAGGGGACAAGGAGGGAATGAGGAAATATGAATTTTTATGATCAATTATGTCCCCTATCTTAGACCCCAACGGCTCCATGTACATGCTACAAGTACATGTATGTTCCCTCCACTTCAAGCTATGAAGACGCAAATACATATGTGTCCAACGTCAACATGTCCTCTTTCAGATCCGCCATGAATGGGTCGAATATTCCGTTCCTAAGTATGCCTTGCCACCGTCTTTATATGGTATACTTTTCACGTTTTCCAGCTCTGGCAAGGTAGGCCCTGAATTCTGCCACCGAGCTTTTCCTGCTTCTGCCTCTGAATGCTCCAGCCTGGACCTGTATCTGTATCCATGACCTTTGTCTTACTTCCTGCGCGGCTAACGGTGCCTGGCCCGGCCTGTTGCCTGCCAAGACTGTATTCAGCCTTCAAGTTATCTGCTCCGCTCCTCGAGAAATGCATTCCTGTCTAGTAGTTTAGGTAAACATCCTTCCAGCTACAGAGCAAAGGGCCCGGCCTTACTGTCTCCGTGCAAGTAATTCATGGCTTCTGTTGCCATGGTAGGCCCATGCCCCCTCGCATCTCATGTAGACACGTAGACGCTTATACATGCACTAGTAGTTAGTATAGGATAGCCTCTGCCTGAGAGACCTTTCCTTCCAGATAATACAGTTCCTTAAACACAAGATATTAGATACGATTTGGGATTAGGTTGTTCTGACATCCCAGACTTCTGTCTCCTCATGTAGGGCTAAATGTCAAGTCCTCTTTACCCTCCAGTTACACGTCAATCACACGTCATGCTACTGTGCGCGCATATTTGGCAAGTATTTCTGCTGACTTTGCAGGATTCTCTTATGGATCCACCCACTTGTGTCATCATCATAATGACGTTTCTAGTACATGCCCTCATGCACACCTATTGTAACGCCTTTTCATTACGTATGTGTATTCTTATCTCTCTTCTCAGCTGTAACGCCTTCTGCATATGTCTTCACTGTAATGCATTTACTATATATATGACAACCTGTCAATAAAATATTGCTTCTATCCCTTCCCGAACCTTAGTGGTGACGGAATACGATTGCCTGGTTCGAACCAATTCCTTTGTAAGGAATAAACCCATTTTAAAACCTCAAATACCACGGATTCTGCCTCTTATTTTTATTGAGTTATTCTTATTGAATTTTACCGCATAAATTAAGTCTAGGTAATTAAATTTACCACAGGACAGGAGGAGCCCGTTGGAGCCTCGCTGGCAAACGCCGAGATTAGTACTTCTGACCACGAGGACAGCAGTGAAGGTCGAGGGTCGCAAGGGTTGGCTACACTCGAGCCATATCAAGAAATTTCATGGACTACCTTCTGATTCGAACTCTCAGCCCTGCCCCCCTCCACAGACTGATTCAAAACTCCCCCTGGTCGAGAACACTGCTTCCCAAGACTATAAACTGAAACTAAGGTCTAGCAAGTCAGACAATTTGATTGTTTAAGTCCTCTCCTAGGTGAATCGGTTGAATTAGTCTCTGACATGTATCCTCTAGACCGAAATCGAGAGAGAGATAGACAGAAACAGCTCAAGAAACGTGCATATTGTAAATCACTTCATAGTCACTGTATAGTGACATTGTTGATTATGTTTTTCCTAAATCTTCTGATTATTGCTGCAAGTATCCTGTTGCACATATACTATCCTATTTTCAAGCGTGCTCATTCTGCTTACAATGATACTGCCGAACATTCTTTTAGCGAATTACCTTCACATGAGTTGCCCTATAGACTTGCGCTGCGCAACAACACATTCATTAGTATGTTACATCACTCCCATCAGGCCAGCAATGCTACAAAGTGTTGGATATGTGGCCGACTCCCTCCCTATCAGAAATACAAGGGAGTTCTGCCCCTCTTTCCGTATCCATTCACGCATAATGGTTCCTGTGGCGCATGGTTTAGTTTGATTAATTCTTTAGATTCAAATACTGTAGTTTACCAGAGCAACTGGGTATGGGGAAACCTGAACTTAGTTTTGCTTAAAGCCTGTTACCCTAACAAGGAGGGACTTCCCAAAAGGACAGGAACTGACCTAGAAAATGAAGTATATGGATTAGGTAACTTTACACTCAACCTCATGATTCTGAATGTCGAATCTGAAACTGCACTAGTCTTGCCTGCTATGTCCGTATTACCAGTCAAAGGTGAATTATGTGTAAGAAAGAATGGTTCAGTACACCTGGGTCATAGTAAATGTACTACTGTGATCGAATTCAGTGATAAAGGCAAGTCTACATTTAGAGCTTCCCGTCATTCCTACTTCATTTGTGGTCATACCGCATATATACGCTTACCTCTAGATTGGGATGGTACCTGTTACATTGCATTCCTTCTGCCACCTGTTTTCCTAGCCCCTCCTGATTATCATAGAAACACCCATCTAGTACACAATAGACCCCAGAGAGATATCCCGATTGTCGACTACACTGAAACGGCATGGGAACAATATACAGACTTCAATAAAGGTCTCTTTCCCTACATAGGTGTTGTCTCTAATAGTAAACTGATACGTAGATTAACCAGAACCCTTGAAGCAGTAGTGAATGAAACTACCTCTGCCCTAGGCAACTTAACAGAGGAGCAGTCTGCAATGCGGATTGTTGTTCTCCAAAATCGTCTTGTCCTTGACGTCATCCTGGCCGATAGGGGCGGAGCCTGTAGAGTCATCGGATCAAGTTGTTGTGTTTTCATTCCAGAAAACGCGCCATCCGTATATAAAGCCATAACTCGTCTTCATAAGATTGCAAGCCAGATACATCAGAATCCAGGCACCTGGACATGGTCCGGTTGGTTCTGGAGCGTGTTGTCAGCCTGGGGATGGAAAGTCCTATCCTTCCTAGGTATTGGCCTTCTCATAGTATTCAGTTGCTGCCTGTGTCTACAATGTGGACCAGCGATTTGCGGCCTGTGTGCCACATCATGTATTCCACGTTCAAGTTCTCGTTCAAAATCCCGGAAGAAGAAAGAAGAGCAAATGATGTTACATGAACAGATTGATGGATTCCTGAGGATCGATATCTCATGAAGGGTCCGTAGGGGACAAGGAGGGAATGAGGAAATATGAATTTTTATGATCAATTATGTCCCCTATCTTAGACCCCAACGGCTCCATGTACATGCTACAAGTACATGTATGTTCCCTCCACTTCAAGCTATGAAGACGCAAATACATATGTGTCCAACGTCAACATGTCCTCTTTCAGATCCGCCATGAATGGGTCGAATTTTCCGTTCCTAAGTATGCCTTGCCACCGTCTTTATATGGTATACTTTTCACGTTTTCCAGCTCTGGCAAGGTAGGCCCTGAATTCTGCCACCGAGCTTTTCCTGCTTCTGCCTCTGAATGCTCCAGCCTGGACCTGTATCTGTATCCATGACCTTTGTCTTACTTCCTGTGCGGCTAACGGTGCCTGGCCCGGCCTGTTGCCTGCCAAGACTGTATTCAGCCTTCAAGTTATCTGCTCCGCTCCTCGAGAAATGCATTCCTGTCTAGTAGTTTAGGTAAACATCCATTCCAGCTACAGAGCAAAGGGCCCGGCCTTACTGTCTCCGTGCAAGTAATTCATGGCTTCGGTTGCCATGGTAGGCCCATGCCCCTCGCATCTCATGTAGACACGTAGACGCTTATACACGCACTGGTAGTCAGTATAGGATAGCCTCTGCCTGAGAGACCTTTCCTTCCAGATAATACAGTTCCTTAAACACAAGATATTAGATACGATTTGGGATTAGGTTGTTCTGACATCCCAGACTTCTGTCTCCTCATGTAGGGCTAAATGTCAAGTCCCCTTCACCCTCCAGTTACACGTCATGCTACTGTGCGCGCATATTTGGCAAGTATTTCTGCTGACTTTGCAGGATTCTCTTATGGATCCACCCACTTGTGTCATCATCATAATGACGTTTCTAGTACATGCCCTCATGCACGCCTATTGTAACGCCTTTTCATTACGTATGTGTATTCTTATCTCTCCTCTCAGCTGTAACGCCTTCTGCATATGTCTTCACTGTAATGCATTTACTATATATATGACAACCTGTCAATAAAATATTGCTTCTATCCCTTCCCGAACCTTAGTGGTGACGGAATACGATTGCCTGGTTCGAACCAATTCCTTTGTAAGGAATAAACCCATTTTAAAACCTCAAATACCACGGATTCTGCCTCTTATTTTTATTGAGTTATTCTTATTGAATTTTACCGCATAAATTAAGTCTAGGTAATTAAATTTACCACATACTAGACTTAATTTATGCGGTAAAATTCAATAAGAATAACTCAATAAAAATAAGAGGCAGAATCCGTGGTATTTGAGGTTTTAAAATGGGTTTATTCCTTACAAAGGAATTGGTTCGAACCAGGCAATCGTATTCCGTCACCACTAAGGTTCGGGAAGGGATAGAAGCAATATTTTATTGACAGGTTGTCATATATATAGTAAATGCATTACAGTGAAGACATATGCAGAAGGCGTTACAGCTGAGAGGAGAGATAAGAATACACATACGTAATGAAAAGGCGTTACAATAGGCGTGCATGAGGGCATGTACTAGAAACGTCATTATGATGATGACACAAGTGGGTGGATCCATAAGAGAATCCTGCAAAGTCAGCAGAAATACTTGCCAAATATGCGCGCACAGTAGCATGACGTGTAACTGGAGGGTGAAGGGGACTTGACATTTAGCCCTACATGAGGAGACAGAAGTCTGGGATGTCAGAACAACCTAATCCCAAATCGTATCTAATATCTTGTGTTTAAGGAACTGTATTATCTGGAAGGAAAGGTCTCTCAGGCAGAGGCTATCCTATACTGACTACCAGTGCGTGTATAAGCGTCTACGTGTCTACGTGAGATGCGAGGGGCATGGGCCTACCATGGCAACCGAAGCCATGAATTACTTGCACGGAGACAGTAAGGCCGGGCCCTTTGCTCTGTAGCTGGAATGGATGTTTACCTAAACTACTAGACAGGAATGCATTTCTCGAGGAGCGGAGCAGATAACTTGAAGGCTGAATACAGTCTTGGCAGGCAACAGGCCGGGCCAGGCACCGTTAGCCGCGCAGGAAGTAAGACAAAGGTCATGGATACAGATACAGGTCCAGGCTGGAGCATTCAGAGGCAGAAGCAGGAAAAGCTCGGTGGCAGAATTCAGGGCCTACCTTGCCAGAGCTGGAAAACGTGAAAAGTATACCATATAAAGACGGTGGCAAGGCATACTTAGGAACGGAATATTCGACCCATTCATGGCGGATCTGAAAGAGGACATGTTGACGTTGGACACATATGTATTTGCGTCTTCATAGCTTGAAGTGGAGGGAACATACATGTACTTGTAGCATGTACATGGAGCCGTTGGGGTCTAAGATAGGGGACATAATTGAGCATAAAAATTCATATTTCCTCATTCCCTCCTTGTCCCCTACGGACCCTTCATGAGATATCGATCCTCAGGAATCCATCAATCTGTTCATGTAACATCATTTGCTCTTCTTTCTTCTTCCGGGATTTTGAACGAGAACTTGAACGTGGAATACATGATGTGGCACACAGGCCGCAAATCGCTGGTCCACATTGTAGACACAGGCAGCAACTGAATACTATGAGAAGGCCAATACCTAGGAAGGATAGGACTTTCCATCCCCAGGCTGACAACACGCTCCAGAACCAACCGGACCATGTCCAGGTGCCTGGATTCTGATGTATCTGGCTTGCAATCTTATGAAGACGAGTTATGGCTTTATATGCGGATGGCGCGTTTTCTGGAATGAAAACACAACAACTTGATCCGATGACTCTACAGGCTCCGCCCCTATCGGCCAGGATGACGTCAAGGACAAGACGATTTTGGAGAACAACAATCCGCATTGCAGACTGCTCCTCTGTTAAGTTGCCTAGGGCAGAGGTAGTTTCATTCACTACTGCTTCAAGGGTTCTGGTTAATCTACGTATCAGTTTACTATTAGAGACAACACCTATGTAGGGAAAGAGACCTTTATTGAAGTCTGTATATTGTTCCCATGCCGTTTCAGTGTAGTCGACAATCGGGATATCTCTCTGGGGTCTATTGTGTAATAGATGGGTGTTTCTATGATAATCAGGAGGGGCTAGGAAAACAGGTGGCAGAAGGAATGCAATGTAACAGGTACCATCCCAATCTAGAGGTAAGCGTATATATGCGGTATGACCACAAATGAAGTAGGAATGACGGGAAGCTCTAAATGTAGACTTGCCTTTATCACTGAATTCGATCACAGTAGTACATTTACTATGACCCAGGTGTACTGAACCATTCTTTCTTACACATAATTCACCTTTGACTGGTAATACGGACATAGCAGGCAAGACTAGTGCAGTTTCAGATTCGACATTCAGAATCATGAGGTTGAGTGTAAAGTTACCTAATCCATATACTTCATTTTCTAGGTCAGGTCCTGTCCTTTTGGGAAGTCCCTCCTTGTTAGGGTAACAGGCTTTAAGCAAAACTAAGTTCAGGTTTCCCCATACCCAGTTGCTCTGGTAAACTACAGTATTTGAATCTAAAGAATTAATCAAACTAAACCATGCGCCACAGGAACCATTATGCGTGAATGGATACGGAAAGAGGGGCAGAACTCCCTTGTATTTCTGATAGGGAGGGAGTCGGCCACATATCCAACAATTTGTAGCATTGCTGGCATGATGGGAGTGATGTAACATACTAATGAATGTGTTGTTGCGCAGCGCAAGTCTATAGGGCAACTCATGTGAAGGTAATTCGCTAAAAGAATGTTCGGCAGTATCATTGTAAGCAGAATGAGCACGCTTGAAAATAGGATAGTATATGTGCAACAGGATACTTGCAGCAATAATCAGAAGATTTAGGAAAAACATAATCAACAATGTCACTATACAGTGACTATGAAGTGATTTACAATATGCACGTTTCTTGAGCTGTGTCTGTCTATCTCTCTCTCGATTTCGGTCTAGAGGATACATGTCAGAGACTAATTCAACCGATTCACCTAGGAGAGGACTTAAACAATCAAATTGTCTGACTTGCTAGACCTTAGTTTCAGTTTATAGTCTTGGGAAGCAGTGTTCTCGACCAGGGGGAGTTTTGAATCAGTCTGTGGAGAGGGGCAGGGCTGAGAGTCCAAGTCAGAAGGTAGTCCATGAAATTTCTTGATATGGCTCGAGTGTAGCCAACCCTTGCGACCCTCGACCTTCACTGCTGTCCTCGTGGTCAGGAGTACTAATTTCGGCGTTTGCCAGCGAGGCTCCAACGGGCTCCTCCTGTCGAAGTTTCTTATAAAAACAAAATCTCCGGGAACCACTTCATGGGGCTTCACCTTGGTGTTGTCGGGAAAGGCTGCAGCTACCTGTGAACGGCAAGATTGTAGTGCAGACATCAAGGAAGCAAGGTAATCTGTCAGCATATTACAATCCACATCAGTGATTTTACGAGGTATAGGCGTCCCCCACATATTTGGTGGCCTACCGAAGACCACCTCGTACGGGGATAGCCCTGTGCGAGAATGTGCTACCATTCTCATGTAAAAGAGTGCAACTGGTAAGGCTACTATCCAGTCGACGCCTTTCTCTCTACAGATTTTAGAAAGTCGAATTTTCAGAGTCTGATTATGACGTTCCACGAGACCTGCTGCCTCGGGATGCCGGACACAGTGAAATTTCCATTGATAACCTAACAGGAGTGAAATGTGTTTCATCAGCTCGGATGAGAACGGTTGGCCATTATCTGAGTACACGATACGGGGCAAACCATACCGTGGGAAGAATTCACGAACCAGCTGCTTGGCAGTGGTCGGGGCAGTGTAATCTGAGACTGGATATGCTTCTGTCCAACGGGAAAGAGCGCATACAACTACGAGGACATATTTGAATCCTCGACATCGTTCCATCTGGATATAATCCATCTGGAGGACTTCAAAAGGGTGATCAGGAGGTTGAAATCCACCTCGCTCTACAGGTACGCCTTTACCTGGGTTGAACTGACAACAAATCATACAAGTACGGACTTTCTGTTTGGCTGCAGCTCGTAAGTGTTTATTAAACCAAATGTTTTGAATACTGTCTAACATAGCTTTTTCTCCTAGATGTGCTGGACTATGTATTGTGTTAATGATAACTTGAACCATTGAGTAGGGGAGAAACCATGTAGATTTTCCCTTCGTCATCCATCCCTGATCTGTTTGGATCCCTCCTAGTTCAGTCCATTTCTTGGTTTCCTCTGGTGTAGCATGTGTCTGTATGTCAATTACATCAAGGGCGGGATCCCTAACTGTCATGCAGTGTGTCGGTGTCGGAACTATTGTCTTTGTCAAGTCAGTTGTATGAGTTCTATTCTGTACTGTTTGCTTAGCTGTTCGGTCTGCTAGGTCGTTACCCTGGGAAATGATATCGGTGACTTTTGTATGGGCCTTGCACTTCATGATAGATATCGAAGTGCCTGCACAGACGGACGCTCCCTCCCACTGCTGCTACCTACCTGCCTCCGCTGCCTGACGCCTGTTTGCCGCTCCTCACCACCTACCTGACGCCGCTGCCTGCATCTCGCCTCCGCCGCCTCCCAGGTACCGCCTGCTGCTTCCTGGTCGCCACCCACGCCGCTACCTTCACTCCTCACGCCCGCTGACCACCGCCACTTACCTGGTCACTCCTTGGGCTCCGTCGCTTCCCGCCGATTTTCCCGCCGTTTTCTCGGCGCCGCTGCCCCAGGCGCACACTCCCACTCCCGCCTCCTCCTACAGTCCCGCCCCCCCTCCCTGCCCATTGGCCACCCCGCTCCCGCCTCCCGCTGACCCTCCCTCCCGGCTCCTTATTTAAGGGGACCCCGCGGGCTGGTCAGTGCGACCCCCTGTGCCTGCACAGACGGACGCTCCCTCCCACTGCTGCTACCTACCTGCCTCCGCTGCCTGACGCCTGTTTGCCGCTCCTCACCACCTACCTGACGCCGCTGCCTGCATCTCGCCTCCGCCGCCTCCCAGGTACCGCCTGCTGCTTCCTGGTCGCCACCCACGCCGCTACCTTCACTCCCCACGCCCGCTGACCACCGCCACTTACCTGGTCACTCCTTGGGCTCCGTCGCTTCCCGCCGATTTTCCCGCCGTTTTCTCGGCGCCGCTGCCCCAGGCGCACACTCCCACTCCCGCCTCCTCCTTCAGTCCCGCCCCCCCTCCCTGCCCATTGGCCACCCTGCTCCCGCCTCCCGCTGACCCTCCCTCCCGGCTCCTTATTTATGACGCCCCCTCAGCGACCGCGCAGCGGACGCGCGCAGCGGGAGCGCCGACTGAGCGCCGAAGGTAAGCCCGTCTGCGCCCGTCCGCGCCTGGACCGCGCCCAGCGCCAGACCCCCTGGTCCCCGCGCCCGCCAGCCCCCCCGCAGGACCTACGACTTCGCTACGCTCATCGCACTCAAAACCGCCCGAGCCCCCGGTTGCTACCGAGCGTCCCCGCGACGCACCCATGGACCCTTCGCCTGCCGATCCTGCAACTTCTCTTGCCTCCAAACAAGCACCACGCCCACCAAGACGGACAACAGCAACCACCTCAAGTGCATCCTGCTCAACACCCGCTCCGTCCACAGACACGCCGTGGAACTCTGGAACCTCCTCGACACTGCATCTCCAGACGTCGCCTTCCTCACGGAAACCTGGATGAACGACTCTTCAGCCCCCGACATCGCCATTGCCATCCCGGACGGCTACAAGATCATCAGGAAGGATCGCGTCAACCAGACCGGAGGAGGCATCGCCATCGTACACAAGAGCACCATTCGCATCTCGACTGACTCCATCGACGTATTCAACGCCGCCGAATACCTGCACTTCCAGATCCACACCGACCCCAAGACTACCCTCAGAGGCACACTCATCTACAGACCCCCGGGACCACGTGCACAGTTCTGCGAAGACATCGCCGACTTCATCAGCCCTCACGCCCTCCCCTCCGCCGACTACATCCTCCTCGGGGACCTCAACTTCCACCTGGTGAGCAACAATGACCGCAACACCACCGCCCTGCTGGATAACCTCGCCAACCTCGGACTTCAGCAACTGGTCAACACCCCCACCCACTTCGCCGGCCACACGCTCGACCCACTCTTCTCGTCCAGCAAGCACGTCACCTTCAGCCACTCCACCGGACTTCACTGGACCGACCACAGCTGCGTCCATTTCAGCTTCAGAAAGAACACGGTCCACCATCACCCGAAGCAGGCTCCCCACAGAAACTGGAGCAAGATCACCGCCGACCAGCTCGCCACCTCCCTCAGCCAGAGCCCACCTGTCAGGACCACGGACCCTAACACAGCTGCCCTCGACCTCACGCAGTGGCTGACCTCCTGTGCCGACGACCTCGCGCCACTGAAGAACCCCCTCACCAGGCCCAGAAGCAAGAAGGCCCCCTGGTTCACCGACGAACTTAAGGACTCCAAGAAGGCCTGCCGCACCCTCGAGAAGGCCTGGCTCCTCAACAAGACCGCCGACAACAGAACAGCACTGAAACTCGCCACTCGCAGACATCACCAGCTCATCCGCACCACCAAGAAGAAATCTCTGCGGGAACGACTGGACAAGAACGCCCATGACAGCAAGGAGCTCTTCAACATCGTCAAGGAGTTCTCCAACCCCAGCACCGGCAACAACGACATCACTCCCTCACAGGACCTCTGCGACTCCCTCGCCTCGTACTTCCACCGCAAGATCGCCAACATCCACAACAGCTTCGACATTTCACCCCCGCACCCATCGGTCGTACCTTCGCACCCCGCCGCCACCCTCCAGACATGGACCGAGGTGACCCCCGAAGACACGTCACGCATGATGAACACCATCCACTCCGGATCTCCGACCGACCCGTGCCCCCATCATGTTTTCAACAAGGCAGCCTCTACCATCGCACCCCACCTCCGAGACATCATCAACACCTCCTTCAACACAGCAACTTTCCCGGAGAGCTGGAAGCACGCCGAACTCAGCGCTCTGCTGAAGAAACCAACAGCGGACCCGACCGACCTCAAGAACTTCCGCCCCATCTCGCTCCTTCCTTTCCCCGCCAAAGTCATCGAGAAGGTCGTCAACAAGCAACTGGCAGCCTTCCTCGAGACGAACGGATCCCTCGACCCATCACAGTCCGGATTCAGAGCCAACCACAGCACCGAGACCGCCCTCATCGCAGCCACCGACGACATCCGAGCCCTGCTCGACAACGGCGAAACAGCGGCACTCATCCTCCTAGACCTCTCCGCAGCATTTGACACTGTCTGCCACCGCACACTAGTCCAACGCCTCAACGACACCGGCATCCAAGGGAAGGCTCTGGAATGGATCATCTCATACCTCTCCGGCAGAACACAGAGAGTACGCCTCCCTCCGTTCCGCTCCGAGGCCACCGAAGTCATCTGCGGCGTCCCGCAAGGATCGTCGCTCAGCCCCACTCTCTTCAACATCTACATGAAACCCCTCGCTGCCATCGCACGCCAACACAACCTCAACATCATTTCCTACGCCGATGACACCCAGCTAATTCTCTCCCTCACCAGAGACCCCGACACCGCCAAAGCCAGCCTGCACGAAGGGATGACAGACGTCGCTGAATGGATGAACATCAGCCGCCTGAAACTGAACACGGACAAGACAGAAGTCCTCATCCTGGGACCATCACCCTCCGCATGGGACGACTCCTGGTGGCCCCCGGCACTAGGCACCGCACCTGAACCGACGGACCACGCACGCAACTTGGGCGTCATACTGGACTCCTCCCTATCGATGACCAGACAAGTCAACGCCGTCTCCTCAGCTTGCTTCCACAACCTCCGCATGCTCCGAAAGATCTTCCGATGGATCCCAACCGAGACCAGGAAGACGGTCACCCACGCTCTCGTCACCAGAAGACTAGACTACGGAAACACCCTCTACGCCGGTACTACGGCCAAGCTTCAGAATAGACTTCAGCGTATTCAGAACGCCTCCGCCCGACTCATCCTGGACGTCCCCCGACGCAGCCACATCTCGTGCCACCTGAGAGACCTGCACTGGCTCCCGGTCAACAAGAGGATCACGTTCAGACTCCTCACCCACGCACACAAGTCCCTCCACGACCTAGGCCCAGGGTACCTCAACAGCCGCCTCACCTTCTACACGCCCACCCGCCGGCTACGTTCCGCTAACCTCGCCCTCGCCGTCGTCCCTCGCATCCAGAGAGCCACCGCTGGAGGAAGGTCATTCTCCTACCTGGCAGCTAAGACTTGGAACTCCCTACCCGTCCACCTGCGGATGACCCAGGACCACCTGGCCTTCAGGAAACAGCTCAAGACCTGGCTGTTCGAGCAGTAGCAGACCCCCTTCCCCAAGCGCCTTGAGACCCTTACGGGTGAGTAGTGCGCGATATAAGTTCCATGATTGATTGATTGATTGATTGAAGTAGGCAGATGTATTGCATCTAACAGAGCTTGAATGAGGGGACCGTGTTGAATGTTGGCACCGTGAGAAGTCAAATAACCTCTCTCTCGCCAAAGGACTCCGAAGTCGTGTACAACTCCGAATGCATAACGTGAATCTGTGTATATGTTGACTCTTTTATTTCTGGCTTGAATACAGGCTTGTGTCAGAGCGATGAGCTCTGCTGCTTGAGCTGATAATGTGTCAATACAATTTGTTTCAATGACTTCGGTGTCTGTCGTGACTGCGTAGGCGGCCACTAATTCTCCTGTACTTGTTCTCATACATGAACCATCCACATACAGTGTCAGGTCTGGATCCAATAATGGAACATCTGTCAAGTCTTGTCTGGGTTTCGTCGTAATAGTAATGACTTCAATACAATCATGTGCCAGTGGGTCTGTTCCACTTAATGGCAAAAGTGTGGCAGGATTTAATGTACTACAGCGTCTGATTTCTATGTGTGGCTGAAACAATGTTAATTCGTAACCTGTCAGTCGTGCTATAGTCAAGTGCTGAGTCTGAGTTTGGTTTAAAAGAACTTCCACGGAATGTGGAACTTGCACTGTCAATTGATGTCCTAATACTATGGAATCGGTTTGTCTGATCGCTAAAGCTGTCGCTGCGACTGATTTCAGGCATGTAGGCAGAGCCTGAGCTACTGGATCTAATGTGCTGGAAAAGTAAGCACACGGCTTGTGTGAACCTGCTTGTTCCTGAGTGAGTACTGACAAGGCAGTACCTTCGCGTTCTGTAACGAAGAGTGTAAAAGGCTTACTGTAACATGGTGTCGCTAAAACAGGTGCTTGACATAAGGCTTTCTTTAAGTCTTCAAAAGCTTGTGTATGTGCCTGAGTCCAAGGGAGGACAGTCGAAGTCGCTGCCTCCTGGGTTGTCAACTGAATGAGTGGCTTTACTAAAAATGCATACTGGGGAATCCATTGTCTACAGTACGAAGTGAGACCTATGAAGGCCCGCACCTCCTTTTGTGTCTTGGGTGGTGGCATGTTTATAATTAACTGGATGCGATCAGGTGTGAGCTGTCTTCCCCCCTTGGACAGCAAGTGCCCAAGGTACACAACTTGCTGAACACAGAATTGCAGCTTCGAAGGGGACACCTTGTGCCCCTTGTCGGCCAGAAAATGTAAAACCGTCAGTGATGCTTTTTCACATTCGGGTTCGCTTCGGGCGGTGATCAGCAGATCATCGACATACTGAAGCAGTGCAGTGTTAACAGGCATGTGGATACTGTCAAGTTGTCTTTTCAGTGCTTGGCTGTAGATGCTGGGGCTTTCTGTAAATCCTTGAGGTGCGCGTGCAAATTTAAAGCTTCGTCCATTTAAACTAAATCCGAACAAATATTGGCTTTCCGGATCGATTGGGACGCTAAAGAAGGCGTTCTTGAGGTCAATTACAGTAAAGAACGTTGCTTCTGAATCAATAGCTGTCAATAATGAAGAGATATCTGGAACCACGGGATATTGTGGTACAATGCATTTATTCAATTCGCGCAGATCAATAATTAATCGATAAACTGGAGGTGCATTTGGATCAGTTCGTTTAAGAACCGGAATTATAGGAGAATTACACACATTGGAGTCGGTTTCCACAACCACTCCTTGTGCAATGAGCTCGTCAATGATTTGCAGCAAAGCCACTACAGCATCTGGAGGTAACTTGTATTGTCGAATTCGTGGTAATACCACTCCTGCTTTGAGTGTGACTCGATATGGTGTAATATGCATACAACCTACATCAGTAGGGCCTT